>NW_028327176.1:23453333-24086041 GCF_987537825.1 Furipterus horrens | reverse complement strand
TCACAGATGTTGTGAAGTATTGTTTTTGTTTTTAGGAAGTAAAATAATTTATTAGTTTCTTGTCTAAATGAACCTTGTGATCCTAATTTGACAGGTTTAAGATATAATAAAGGTTAATATCCAGAAACATAGAACAATTGGCATCATGCATTATTTACCTAATAGGTTTTATTTGGCTATGAATAACCATCAGTGAATAAAACTATCTGAATTGAAATTTCTAAAATTTTATATCATACAAGGTGTCAAACTTAACATTTGAATTATATGTGCCTGAATTGTAAAATTATCAAGTGTTTGTTTTTATAAACCATTGCGTTTCACCACTGTGGTTATATACAGTTCATTTGATTCTATATACCAGAGCAGAGTATTAGGTCCATATGAGCAGGGACTATTTTTGATTCATCTTGCTAGAGACATGCCTCAGAAACATTGTGAATTTGGTTGAAGGCTACCACAATGAAGCAAATATCACAATAAAGTGAGTCACACAAATTTTTTTGGTTTCGCAGTGCACATAAAAGTTATATTTACACTATACTGTGGTTTATTAACTATGCAATATATGATATCTAAGTATCAATGTACATACCTTAACAAAAATACTCTATTGCTAAAAAATGCTACCTTACATCATCTGAGCCTTCAGTGAGTTGTAATCTTTTTGCTGGTGGATGGTCTTGTCTCGATGTTGATGGTCGCTGACTATTGAGGGTGGCAATTAGTGAAAGTTGAGCTGGCTGTGACAATTTCTTAAAATAAGACAACAATGAAGTTTGCTGCATCGATTGGCTCTTTCATGAACGATTTCTCTGTAGCATGTGATGCTATTTGATAGCATTTTACCCACAGTATAATTTTCAAAACTGGAGTCAGTTCTCTTATACCCTGCCACTGCTTTATATACTGTTTATTGTAATATTCTAAATCCTTTGTTGTCATTTAACAGTCTTCACAGCATCTTCACCAGGCGTAGATTCCACCTCAAGAAACTACTTTCTTTGCTCATGCATAAGAAGGAACTCCTTATCCATTAAAGTTTTATCATGAGATTTCAGTAATTCAGTCACATCTTTAGGCTTCACTTATAGTTCTAGTTCTCTTGCTATTTCTACCATATCTGTAGTTATGTCTTCACTGAAGTCTAACCTCTCATAAAGTTATCCATGAGGGTTGGAATCAACTTCTTCTAAACTTCTGTAAATGTTGATATTTTGACCTCTTTCCATGAATCATGAATGTTCTGAATGGTATCTAGAATGGTAAATCCGTTTCAGAAAGTTTTCAATTTCCTTTGCCCGGATCTATCAGAGGAATCACTACTTATGGCAGCTATAGTCTTACGAAATGTTTTTCTTAAATAATAAGACGTAAAAGTTGCCCTGGCCTGTGTGGCTCAGTTGGTTAGAGTATCATCCTGTAACCAAAAGGTTGCAGGTTCAATCCTGGTCAGGACACATACCTAGATTGTGGGTTCGATCCCTAGTCAAGGTGCATGCAGGAGGCAACCAACTGATGTTTCTCTCTCTCTCCCTTCCTCTCTTCTAAAATCAATGAACATATCCTTGGGTGTTCATTATGTGGCACACTATTTATAAACATGTCCTCATACATGAGGCTGTCATTCTCTTTCAGTTAATGAGGTGTAGGAGGTGTGGCTAAGTATCCTTGGCCAGTGAGGACTGTGCACTTTCATCCTATGAGTGCCCTGCCTCCCTTTAGAAAGATGAGCATATTTTGAAATATATTTTTTTGTCTCCTGTAATTGATTTTCAGCCATTTTTTAAAAGGAGGGAAAATTTTGACCCATAGGGATGCAAGTAAAGAATATTGTGCTGGTTATTAAAATGTTAAGTTTTACAGAGGCCAGTAGCCTGAGGTGCCTCCAAAGAAGTGGTCAGAAAAAGTGAATGTAAAGATTATTAAGTATTTATGAATAAGTGACCACCAGATTACCTTCCTAAAGCATAGTTGCAGATTGTCAAAAGTACCCATTTTGTGTCCTTTGGTATAGAGTGACTTAGTGTTCAACAAACATTTAACAAGCTTGTTCTTATGTGCCCTGCACAGTGTTAGATACTGGAGTTACATTGGTTAATTAGATAAGATACATCCCTGTTGGATTTTATCATTTAGTAGGAAAGATAGAATTAAATGAGGGACAGAAAGCCATAGGAGTTTAGTTTTGCCCAAGCAGTATGTTCCATTTACCACTGGTTCTTGGCAAAAACTATATAAACTGCATCTTTTATTCCCAGCTCAGTCTCTTCCTTCCTCACTATATTCCCACACTTCAGGGTAACTTTGGTTTAAGAAAAAAATACTGAAATTATGCAGTTAAGTATCTGAATCTCCAAGAACATGTTAATAAGCATGTGTGGTGAATGTGGCTTGGAAAAAGGTTGAGAACTCCTGACTTCTGGGTCATAAATTTCAAATCTGTATTTGTAAGCTAGACCATGTTCTTGGGTACAAACCACATTTTAAAAAATTGTTTGTTTTGTTTAATTAGATAAAACAAATTTACATTATAATGACTTTGCTTTTTGTTTATAGGTCCAGGGGCAAGTTCATCCTACTCTTGAATCTAGTGATGATGCTCTTCAGTATGTTGAAGAATTAATTTTACAATTATTAAATATGCTATGCCAAGCTCAGCCCCGAAGTGTTTCAGATGTAGAGGTATGATAAATTTGCCTTCTATTTTATTTTATATATACATCTAATCTGTGTGTTTATTATAATGTCAATAAAGGGGAAAGAGCTTGATCTTCAGTTCATATATATATTTATATATTTAAAAATTGAAGACTATTTTAACTTTGTAGTGGGTATATGATAGCTTGTTTATATTACAACTGTCAAACCATTCTATGTTTTGCTTTTAATCTAAAATGAACTTTTTTTGGCCTCTAATGCTCTTGATGCTAGAATTATATATACATATGTGTGTATATATGTGTGTGTGTGTGTGTGTGTATGTGTATATCATCATACCTTAAAGAGTAGAATATGTTCAAGTATTTATTTTGTTTTGTAAAGCCAGCTATTCTTTCAAGAACATTTCAGTTAATTTTTTGATCTTCAGATATTACATGTCTTTTAGATAGTGAGTAGACCCCTTTCTACCAGTTGGAAGGGAGGAAGGATGTTCCATAATCTCTTTCAAAGATGACATGATCCCTGTCTTTTTAGGGGTTATAGTTTAATGGAGATACAGATAGATTAAATGGGCAATAACATAATGTGATGTACTATGAGTAAATGGGATGTGGAAACTTTTAAAGGGGGCAACTAATAACATAGGCTTTGGGGCTTAGGGTTAGCATCTCAGAAGCAGAGGCATCTATGTTGAGTTCTGAAGGAGTCAAAAGTTTGAGAGGAAAAGAAATAAGGTTTGCAGTCCTGAAAATGGGAGATACAGCTGGAAAAATAAAAGTAGTTTTCTGGCAATGATGAAGGATCATTTGACTTTAATGACCTCAAATACATAGTGCTGCAAATATTTGGGTTTCTGTGACATTTCTTTTGCAGTTCTCAAGTGTGGGCACACACACACACACACACACACAAAAGTTGGGTTGAATGATATTTCACCGTGGATATACAGTGGAAGAACAATAGGGCAAAGGAATTATGGAAATTGGTAATAGCTCTGCTTCATAGTCCTTTTCAGGATGTAACACACATAGACTATAATAACGATTTTAACTGGAGAAAGGTTTGTGTATCTACCCCAGGCCCTGCTCTGTTCCCCTGAAGGTTGAGGCATATCCAATGAGAAACTGCTGAAAAGGACATCAGAGGATCTATTTGGATAAGGAAATAAAGTGAGATGTAGTAATAGCTGATGTTTGAGTGCATGCTATAGTATCATGCACTGATCTAAACTCTTTTATGTCATATTTCATTTAAAGTTTTTAATAACCCCATGAAGATGGTGCTGTTCTTTCCCTTATTAGAATGTAAACTCCAGGGATATTTTTCTTATTCACTGCCAGTTATCTGCCACCTAGAACTGGCACTGAGAAGGCATATATGTTGAAGGAATAAATGTGGAAACTGAAACACTGAGAGGGTAAATATAATGCCCAAGGTCATGTCTAATAAGTAGTGAAGCCAAGTCTCTAACCCAGAAAGTCTAAGCTTTGAGGGCATACATACCACTAAACTATTCTGCCAGGTAGGAGAGAACAGGCAGATTGGAAAAATAGGGAGGGAACAAGGTATGGGATTTCCCAATAAGGTCAAAGAACTGATAATATTAGAATACCTGAGTGAGAGATATAGAAGAATAGACTGGGATCAGAGATAGTTGTTGGAATTTAAGATTTCTTTGGTAACATGGTTACAAAGTGGGATGTGGCCACATGGTGATTGCTGGGCTAGAGGTTATGAATTAAGAGGTCACAGTATTTTATGTATCCTTAATGTAGACAATAAAGTCACACAGGATGATGGCAGGACTTCACATGAGAGTGAAAAGAGACATGTTCCAGAAGCAGCTTGGGAGTGGAAAAGATGCTAAATTCACCTTCGTGTCAGTTTTGACACAAGGGCAGTTCCTACTCTAAGAAGTGTCTAGCGGAGCTCCAGATTTCGATTGAGCAAAGACATACTAAGGAACATTGAATTGCAGAGGCTGTAGATGTAGAAAAGATTGTGTACTATGGAATAGTAATTTACTTTGATTACTTAAGTAATTTAAAGTAGATTTCATACATTGTTAGCCTATTTTCCCTTTGTATAAGGTGAAATATCTTTTATTTATCATTTCCTTTAGGCACTAATTACATTCGTCTTCAGAGTAGATCATAAAAGGAACTGGTTACCTGACTCTCCTTGTTAACAATTCCATTTGCTCTTTTGGGTCCTAGTTGGGTTCTCCCAGTGTTTATAAATTGCAGCATCTATCCCTATGTCTATTGTTTTAAAATGGAATTACAGGTCTTGTCTCGCTTATTATTCCGATGTTGGTACATCCTAGGAATTTGCTAGTTTGGTAACATTGCATACTCAAAGAGGTCTTTCTAGATATGTTGTATTGTACCTATGTTTATCTAATGTCCTCCTTTTAATTAATATAGAAACTAATTTATAACTTCCTAGTGTTGAAGGAGATCATGAATTCTCAAAAATAAGCAATGAGTCTCAATCTTTTACTTGTACAGATTTAATCAATATGTAGATACTTGATTTTCTTTATGTAATTTCTTGGGCCTTGTTCTTTCATGATTGTGCATGTTCATTATTTCTCTCTGGTTGACTAGACTGATTTCCATATGCAATGTCTTTTCTGTTTCCTTTTTTGGCCTTTGTGTCCTGTATTTAACCAACTTTCATTTCTTAGGGCACTGATACATTTTTCTTTTCATTTAACTCAGACTTTCTTCGACTCTTTATCTTAGACTTGCCTCCCCCTGCCCCCATGAGCCATATCTTAAAGTTTTTAAAGTTTGCTTCCCTTCTCCATTCATTTTTTTCTTTAACTCTTTTTCTTTGCATCCTAAAGAATCCTTGTAATTTTTTAATATTTTCCATTAACATTTAGATTTCCCAAGTAATTTCTCCATATTTTCTACCTTTCTAGAAAAAATACTTCCCACACATTCTAAGCCTTTATGTTAATAAGACTTCAAAAGTACCTGTGGTCTGAATATTTGCATTGAAGTGCATGTGTAGGAATTTTCATAGGTCCTAGAATATTTGTCTTGGAATTGATCTTTAAGATTATCTATTTAGAGCCCTTTATTAAGTAAAGCAAAAGACAAGGTTCTGCTAATATGATACAGCTGAGCCCTGGCTGGGGTGGCTCAGTTGGAGCATCATCCCATACACCAAAAAGATTGTGAGTTTGATCCCTAGTCAGAACACATACCTAGGTTGCAAGTTTGTTTCCCGGCCAGGGCGCATATGGGAGGCAACCGATCGATGTTTTTCTCTCTTTCTCTCTCTCTTTCCCTCTCTCCCTTCCTTTCCCTCTAAAATTAATAAACATATCCTCAGGTGAGATTAAGGGGGGAAGAGAGAGAGAGCTGCATCTTAAACATATCTCTGTCCCTTATTTCTTTTCTCAAAGCCACGAGATATTAATCAAGATGGAGTTTCTAATTTCAAACAAAATTATGAATCTTGAAAGTAGCAGAGTAATAGAAGTCCAACTTATGAATCTTTCATTGATAATTCCTCTTGGTCTTCTTTACTTTTAAAAAATATATAAAATAATTGTAAAAAGAACTTTTATTTTGTTTTAAATTATAATTAAATCTGTCACTACAAGAGATAAAGTAATTCTTTCAACTTGGCCTTCCCACATTCGAGGCATTTTTTTCTTTTGTTTGCTTGTTTGTTTTTTGTTTTTTGAGAGAGGGGAAGGGAGGGAGAAAGGGAGAAAAACATCAATGTGTGGTTGCCTTTCATGCACCCCAACTGGGACCTGGCCTGCAACCCAGCCATGTGCCATGACTGGAAATTGAACCAGCGACCTTTAAGTTCATAGGCGAACACTCAATCCACTGAGTCATACCAGCCAGGACTGTCTTGTTTCACAGGCCAGCACTCAGTCCACTGAGCCACACAAGCTAGAGCTCAAAGCACCTTTTTTGGCCCTACCAGTCTTTTCCCATACATTCTGAACTTCGGCGTTATCTAAGTATATAATTGAATAATTTGATTCCAGTAATACATTGATAAATAAATGTGTTTTTCATCATTATTATTTATTCGTTCTTGTGTTCTCTTTTGTCATTTCTGATTTTGTTTCCCCTTCTTTCTTAAAACAATAGGTACATTTGGAATTAGGCAAATAAAATTGAGATGTTTTCTTTTTCTTTCACTCTACCCCTGCCAATGATTTGCCTCTGTAATTCCAACCAATGATTTTTTCCAAAGATATATTAGAATTGTCAGATTGTGTTCACCTTCTCTTCTACTGCTTTTTTTTTTTTTTACCATTATACACAAGTGCTTTTTTAGACTTTAGGTCATAAAATCACTTTAGTGAATTGCCCAGGTAACATTTTTTTCAATGAATAGAAAATACAGGTCATTGTATAATAAGGACAGGTTTTCAATGAAACTTTGTTCCAGTTTAGTGTGTGTGTGATGGGTAAAATGTCTTAAGAATTTATTATTTCTTATTATGAGTTGAGGTTAAAAAATAAAGTTAGCAAGCCACAGGGCCATATCATTATAAGTTTCATACATACCATGATTGTACCCATTCAGTTAACCACAAATTAAAACTATTAATGTGAAAACTTTAATTGAGAACCATGGTAAAGTTAATTCTAAATCTCTTGTCACTTTGGAATAGCAAGTCTATAATATGTTGACCTGAAGAAGGAAAAGAATTTTTGTTTTTGATGTTTCTTTCTACCCTTTCATCCCTTCCCTTTTTTTCTCCTTTTTCAAAAGCTATGCTCCCCCAGTACTTTGGGTTTTTATGTTGTCTTTATTATATGAGGGTATAGTATCCTGGCAAAAAGCTTTTCAATTAGGCATTTGGAAAAGTTTATAAACTTCATTTTTAACTACAATAATTTCTTTCATTAATTGGAATCAAAGTAATCACTTCTTATATTTGACATCTGATTTAGCCCTGAATACAGATACAGGTGGTGAGGAAGTTTATTAAATCTAAAAGGGGTAAACTATTCTTAATTTTTAAATTTATTCTTAACCTGTCCTAGGGTCAGCTTGTCCCCCTGCCCTGTTATCACATGGAAATATATTTCTTATTTTCCATTTTAATAACTGACAAAACTTTTTATTTAGATTTATAATCAGGAATGGTGCCTAATTTTACCTAGTAGTACTACTAAATACTAATTCAAAATCCGAGTTAAAATTATGTAATAGCGACCTCTACTGGTTTTAATTATGGTATCCTGAAAGGTGATTTTAAAAACTTTGAGAGGATGAGAGTACCTTCTGTTTGAAGTAAATTACTTTAGTTTATTAAAATAGGGAGATTCAGCTTTTCCATTAACATGAGTTCTTTCACTTTCCCTGGGAATTATAACTGAATAAGTGCTGGAAACTAAGATGAAGTATTTAAAAAATTAATGACACATGGAGGATTCAAACTCTAATGATGAACTATAGTGTATTAAAATTGCTGTTATCAATGCAAACCCTTGATTTCTATGATTTTAAAATAGTTTTGAAGTCAAGTACCTTTGCATGATGGATATTGAAAAGAATTCTTAGCCATGGCCAGGTAGCTTAGTTGGTTACAACGTCGTCCTGATAAGCCAAGGTTGTGGGTTCAGTCTCTGGTCAGGGCACATACAAGACACCAATGAATGCATAAAAATTAATGGGACAACACATCTCTCCCCACTCCCTTCTCCCCTTCCCTCCCTCTCTCTCTCTCTCTCCCTTCTGCCACATGTGAAAACACTTTTGGTATTCTTGGATTTTAAAAGCAAATTTAAGTAAAGAGCACTATTTGTATGTTTGTTGCTCAGTTGTTGTTTTCCTATTTTCCAAGGAACGTGTTCAAAAAAGTTTCCCTCATCCAATTGATAAGTGGGCAATAGCTGATGCCCAGTCGGCTATTGAAAAGAGGAAGCGAAGAAACCCTTTATCTCTCCCAGTAGAAAAAATTCATCCTTTATTAAAGGTAAAGTTGAAATACTGCCTTTTTGCCTTTTAAACGCAAAAAAAAAAAAAAAAAAAAAAAATCCATAGTTTTCAAACACCAAGAATAATATATTTTAGGGATAATAGAGTCAACTGAAAAGTAAAATTTTCTCATTTTAATTTTTTAAGGAATTCATGGCACGGGGAGGGATGATATGATAATATAAAAGTATAAGGCGGGCAACATATTTTAAAGTTGGGAGACATGATTTAAAGTAATTCCATACTGACAGTAATAGTTAAGCAAATTGAAAAAACTAAGAAACTTGTAATTGTGGATTTTGTTAATCTCAGAAGTTAGTAGAACCTCAAAGAGAATTTATAAAATTCCTTTCTTGTTGGTTAGACTTGAATGCCCCTATAAATCCTTCAGGTATCATAAGCTGCATAGGGACTTCAGTAAGACTGCCACAGGGCTAAGTGTCGTCTTTGAACACAAGTTCCCTAAAGATCACTTAAATTATCCAGTCCTACTTGTCATGTAAATCAGTCAGTCAGAGGCATCTCACCACAACTAACAGAGTAACTGCTGGAAACTCTAATAATGCTATTTCTATTTTATTTAGCGCAGTGAACAAACTATTGATTAACTCTCACATCAAAAATATAGGTATTAGGAGAAATAAAGCCTAATGCTTGCATGCATTACCTAAGTATTATTACTCAACTAAGTTTTATCGTTATCCCAGTTTGAAGAGGAGATAAATGAGGCAGAAAGTGATTAAGGAACTTTTAGTCCAACTTCACAGGGCTCTATCTAACTGGTAGTGTACGTATTCTGAATTAGGTGACAATGAGCTTGTTCTTTTTTCCCCAAATTCAGTCTTTCCTTCCTTGATTAAGGATTATCTTTTTGGTAATCCTTACTTCTTAAGCATTTTACATGATGATAGGTAATTTTACCTTACCTTTTCTTAGTTAACATTTTAAAATAGTAATTAATATATTTTTATAGATGAGCCACTTAAAATTAGATGCTGTTGATAACCGTAGACCTCAGTAAAAGTTAAGCTATGTGCATGTTTTTTTAATCAGTGTCAAATTTATAGTATATGATTTTTAAATATGCTTTTCTTCTCATTTTTCAGGAGGTCCTAGGTTATAAAATTGATCACCAGGTTTCTGTTTACATAGTAGCAGTATTAGAATACATTTCTGCAGACATTTTAAAGCTGGTGGGTAATTATGTACGGAATATACGGCATTATGAAATTACAAAACAAGATATTAAAGTAGCAATGTGTGCTGATAAGGTAGGATACTCATCTCCTATATGTTTTGTTCTTAAATATTTATGTGACTTACTGAATGCTAACATATTATTCAAACAGAATAAAATTTGTCATCTTTCACTAGGCTATATTTATAGTAATCTAATAGCAAGTACACACTCAAGATATCACTATGAAAATAGAGTATTTTATATAATATTAAAAGGTGTTTAAACATGTCATGCAGTTTTTCTATGTTGCTTCAAGTAGGGTTAATAACAGTAATAATCTCTTATTAGTGATATCTTAAATTTTTATTTGGATTAGATTACAGCGGTGCCTAACCTTTCTCGCACCAGTGACTGGTTTCGTGGGACCGTGGAAGACAATTTTACCACAGATTGGGAAGAGGGGCAGGAGGTGGAGCTCAGGCACTAAAAATGCTGTGCTCACTTGCCTTCTGCTGTGCTGTTTGGCTCCTAACAGGCTGTGGACCTGACCAGGAGCAGTCCGTGGCCCAGGGGTTGGGGACCCCTGGATTAGAAATGTTAGAATGTTATGGATTTACTTGAAAGCAATATTTGAAAATATTTTTTAAAAAAACCTAAATCCTTGAGTTTTATTTTAATACCTATGATTTTATTCTGATAATATTTAAAACAGACATTTTTGAAAGTTAAGCATATATGTGACTCGTCTCCTTTGGTTCTTAAGATACCGCTCTACAGTAGCTCTTAACTACATTTCATAAAAGAGAAACTGAAGTGCAAGAGAAATAAAGAAATTGGTTCAGAATATTCCAAGAAGTTTCAAAGCCTAGACTTGAACTCCAGATCTATCCGAGTCTAAAGTTCTTAGTCATTGCACTATACTGCTTCAGTATTTTCATTTTATAAAAAGGACTTTGTAGAAGAGAAAATATTTAATGAACCATTCCATTTTTTCTCACTATACTGTTTTTTATTTGGAACATTCTTTCTGATTACTAAATCCATTTAATTATGTTTTACTGATTGTTTTTTTAGAATGTGAATGTGTAGAGTAAAAATCACCTGACCTGATGAAGGTTTTCAAATGTTTTTATATTTTTATATGAAGAAGTATTTGTTTTTTAAAGTAATTATTTTTCAATGAACATAAAATATTTGATACTTTTAGATGACTCCTATAAGTTTTTGAGTATATGCTATGTGTTTACAGAAGGAGGAGATGCAAGAGAGGTATATAGCAAGGTTTCAGAGTTGATGAAGGGGTACTTATATTTGTGAAACAAGCAGAAAGCAATACAAGATAAAATACTATTTTATTGTGTTATGGGAATAATGATGTAGAAATTCACAGAAGGGGAAAGATGAGATCCAGGAAGAGAAATAATGATAGGCTTCTTAGTAAAAACAGGCCTTGTTTTGATCAATATCCAACAAATGTAGGCATAGAAAGCTAGAATTATTTAAATATGAATTGATGAGGCCCTGGAATGAAGTGGTGATTGCAAGGGTATGAAACGAGAGAACTTAGAGGGAAATCCAAGACAGGATTTGGAAGCAAATTAAAAGTCGTAGGTTAACAAGAGAGACAGAGAGACAGATAAACAATAATATTGATAGAGAACATGGAGGAGTCAGTCTGTGATACCAGATGTTAAATTGTTTTAGAGAAGCTGTGATGGGAATATACCCAAGAAGAAAGAATTGTGTTTGCTTTTTGTCATTCAAGAACCATCTTCAAAGAAAAAATTAGGGTCCTTAACTTCAAATTTCACTATAGATTCATATTTTATTATGTTTTTTAAACATCTCTATGTAGGTATTAATGGATATGTTTCATCAAGATGTGGAAGATATAAATATATTATCTTTAACTGATGAAGAGCCTTCCACCTCAGGAGAGCAAACTTATTATGATTTGGTAAAAGCATTTATGGCAGAAATTCGACAATATATAAGGGAATTAAATTTAATTATAAAAGTTTTTAGAGAACCCTTTGTCTCCAACTCAAAATTGTTTTCAGCTAACGTAAGTATCATTGTGTATACGTATATCATTGCATGTGTTGTTAATTTTACATGACCAATGAAATTTGAACTTGTGTAGTTCATGACTGCTAATTTGTCAGTGTTTTTAAGTTGTGGGATTTAATTCAGAATGACTATGATCACAAATAAAGTTGCTACAACCATGTCAATAAATTAAATATCAGAAATTAAAAGACAAAATCTAAACTAAACTGATTATATAAGTGCAAATGAATTCACAGAATCTTCCATGTACAGTACCCCTAGGAATAAAACCTCTTATTTAAGCAGATTTTGTTTGTTTGTTTAATTTAACTCATTTGAGTCATTTCAACCAGCACTTCATCAGTGCTGCCTGTATTGTTAGGCATGATACTTAGTGGTGGGAATTCAAAGATGAATAAGAAAAAAATGTCTCCCCTTAAGTTTAATCTGGTCGAGAGAGATGTAAACTTAAAATTAAATTGTAATACAATGTAGTAATTACCATAATAGAAGTATGAAACTAGTATTTTGGGGAGCACAAAGGAGGGAGCCACTAGCATTAAAAATTACAGAAAGGGTTACAGTAGTAATCAAACCAATCTAATAGGGTCATAGGGAATGCTGAGTGAGAATAGTTGAGATTGTCTATATAGTTGCATTCTAGTAATTCCTAGAACTGTAGCCACATTGCCATCGGTGACTAATGGAGAAGTAGGGCTCACTACAGATGCTGAGACTGGGGCTCAGGTTATGGCAATGAGTTAACATTAAAAAACAAAGGAGTAGATTATGAGTTATACAAATCTATAAATATATAGTACAAACCACTGAATTGTTTAAATGGATGAATTGCATGTTTATTACATTTTAATAAAGTTGTTTTAAAAAGAAAGGAGTTAAGGATAGGCAAAGATTTCTTAGGACACAAAAATCAAGAACTATAAAATTAAATATTAATGAATTTTGGACTTGATTAAAATGAAAAACTTTTGTCTTCAAAAGACATTGTCTAAAAGTAAAAAGGTAAGCCACAGATTGGAAGAACCTATTTGAAATATATATATCTAACAAAGAACTTGTATCTAGAATATATAAAAACTTTTACAATTCAATAATTTACAAAAGAGCCTAATATTTTTAAGTGGGCAAAAAATTGTGCATTTTATAAAAGAAGATATACTAATGACCAAAAAGGACATCAAAAGATGCTCAGCCTCCGTAGTTATAAGGAAATGCAAATTAAGACCATAATGAGATACAACTATACACTCATTAGAGAGGCGAAAGTTAAAAAGCTGACAGTGCCAAATGTTGGAAAGAATGTGGAACAACCACTTGTGGGAATATAAAATTCCTACAGTGCTTGTGAGAATGTAATCCAGTGTAAATACTGAGGAAAAGAGTTTGGCAGTTTTTATCACATTAAATATAAACTAGCCACACTACCTAGAAATTCTACTCCTACATTTTTACCCAGAAGAGATGAAAACATGTCCATACAAAACCTGTTCATGAATATTTATAGCAGCTTATTTGTAATAACTCAAGTATCCATCAGCAGATAAATGGATATACAAATCATGATATGTCCGATGGAATACTACTCAGCATTAAAAAGGATGTTGTTACACATGCAACAATATGGATACATCTCAAAACCAAGTGCAAAAAATACTAGACACAAAAGACTACTTAAGATCCTACTTGTTTGACATTCTAGAAAAGACAGTTCTAGTCTATAAGTGACAGAAAGAAGATCACTGGTTTCCTGGGGAAGCAGTGGTGATGAAAAGGGATGGGGCACAAAGAAATTTCTTGATTATGGTCATAGTTTAAGTGAGTAACATAAAATCTCATCAAAAAGTACATTTAAAGTAAGTGTTTTCTTACTGGATCATGTCCCAAAGCTGATTTGAAAAAAAGGTGTAGTCACTGATAAAGATAGTAAAATTAAAAATTGTAATTGTATAAATGCAAATTAGTACTTGTTTTTCAGTATCTATTCATTTTCCTAAAAATTATGATTGACAATATTCAGTTCTATAAGGGTTTGGCAAACTGTAACTCCCATATACTATATACTATTAACAGGGGGGTAAACCGCTGGACTCTTTTAAAGAAAATATCCATAGATATTTTAAATAAAAATCTTATAACAAAAGTCTTTATCCAGGAATCTAACCTACCGAAAATCTAGTGGAAGTTACAAAGTGCTGTATTGATTATTCTTGTATGCATATCTATCTGTAATAAAAAATAAAATAATGGGAGAATAGAAAGGATAAATGAAGCAAAGGGGTACCACATGGATTCGTACAGCTTCTTGTCATTACTGATAGAACAAGAGCATGGCGTGCCTTGAGAAAGCTCAAGTTAGAGAAGGGCTTGGGCAGATAGGAAACTCACATAAAGCACTTTGCTGCATACCAAAGTACGATGGTTGTCCTGATGAAAAGCACTGCATGATTGAGTTGAAAACTGAACTAGCTGCCTGTTTCATGAAACACTACGTTTCCCTGAAAGAGTACCTGACTAACTATGGTTATTCAGATGCATATCTGGCAGACATTTTTCAAAAATTAATGAATTCAGGGGGAAGATGAATGAAGTGTACCTGTTACTTCAAGGAAAATAACTGGCAGTATTTGCTGACAGTGATTAAATTTGAATTTTCAAGCAAAGTTAGAGTTTTGGAAAATTTGTAGCCACTCCCATGATCTGTGATCATACTAATGGATTTGGTCTTTTAATATTGTATATAGTGAAAACGTGTTAAATGTGATCACATTTGGAAGATCTATAGAACTCAATATTTTCCAAGTTACCAAATTTATAATGCTACAAAATCATACATGGGTGAAAGATCCATTCAGACATTCAAAGATCAAAATAGGCCAATGGATTTTTTTTAATCCTCTCCTGAGGATATGTTTATTGCTTTAAGACAGAGAGAGACAGAGACAGGGACAGAGAGAGAGACATCATTCCGTTGCCTCCTGTACCCGCCCCAACCAGGGTTTGAACCTGCAACCTAGGTGTGTGCCCTGACTGGGAATCAAACCAGCAGTCTTTTGGTGTATAAGACATCGCTCCAACCAACTGAACCACCCAGCCAGGGCAGGCCAATGGATTTTGATCTAACAGTACAGAACTGATATGGTTTCAGATTCCACATTGCAACTAACCTTTAAGAAACTACTATTGAATTTTCAGGTAATATCATAGAAGAATATTTATTCCATTGATATGAAATGTCCAGATTAGTGGTTCCCAGGGATGGGAGGAAGAAAAGAATAGAGAGTGCTGCTAATGGACACATGCTTTCTTTTCGGGGTGATGAAGATGTTCTGGAATTTGATAGTGGTGATGATTGAACAGCTCTGTGAATATATGAAGACCAATGAAGTACCCTTTAAAAGGGTGAAATTTATGATATATGACTTACATCTTAATAAAGAAACTATACAGAAAAGGAAAAGGAGATCCATAATTATTTGAATGGACTATTAAACTAATCCTTTTGCCCTGGCTGGTGTGGCTTAGTGAATTGCGCACTGGCCTATGAACAACAGGTTGATGGTTCAATTCCCCATCAGGGCACATGCCTTTATTGCAAGCCAGGTTCCTGGTTGCGGGTGTGCAATAGGCAACCAAACATTGATGTTTCTCTCCCTCTCTCCCTCCCTTCCCCTCTCTCTAAAAATAAATCAATAAAATCTTTAAAATAATCCTTTTTCTCCCCACTACGTATCTGTATAAAGCTAGATTTTCTCCACATGCTTTGACCAAAACAATGTACCACAACAGATTGAATGTGGAAATATATATGAAAATCCAGTTATTGTCTATTAAGCTAGATGTTATAGATTTGCAAAAACATAAAACAGTGCCATTCTTCTCACTACATTTTTGGTTTGTTTCAAAAAAATACAGCTACTTTTCATAAAAATGATAGTTATTTTTAAATAAACATTTTATTTTTATTTTAATGTCTAATATAGTAAACATTAATAGATATAATTATAAACAAAGTCTTCAATAATTTTTAAGAGTGTCAATAAGTCCTGAGACCAAAAAGTTTGAGAACCACTGACCTAGAGAAAAGTATTTGCAAATTGTATGTTATTGCAAAGGAATTTTTTCATTGTCTTTTACTTAAATTTCTGAGTTGTTAAAGTTTCACTGTATCTGCCATGTTAAATTTTGCGATTATAAAACAACTTATTGGCTCAAAACTTGTTTTTTATTATACAGCTTAACTGAATTAGTGTGTTTTTCTTCCCAACAGGATGTAGAAAATATATTTAGCCGTATAGCAGATATACATGAACTTAGTGTAAAATTACTGGGCCACATAGAAGATACTGTAGAAATGACAGATGAAGGCAGTCCCCATCCACTAGTAGGAAGCTGCTTTGAAGACTTAGCAGAGGTGAGTACTTTAATTACACACCAGAACAAATCTGCACGAAAGCCCTGCTTCACATTAAAATTGGAATCTTAATTCGTATTTCCAGCTGCAGTCATAGTGTTAACTGCTGCCTACTCTGTTTTAGTGCCCCTCCAGATGGTCATTTTTAACATTTGTTTCTCTTATGAAACCCAGGAAAAGTAGTCTCGTCCATTATAAAAAAGCAGATCCCATAGAAAGGAGGCATTTACAGCTGACATTCAATTGTCTGTCTTAACATAGCAAGGCTCAGAAAAGTCGGTGAATGCCCTATCAGTGAAGAGGCCATAGAACTTGGGTATGAGGTCAAACTATTTGTGTTTCAGTCTAAACTCTGCTATTTATTAGTTTTATGTGACCATTGGCAATTTATTTCATATCTCTAAACCTCCATATCTATATTTGTAAAAGATATTGGGAATTAAAAATACAAGCAATGCAATAAAAAGGATAATAATAGGATTCTGGATTTTTGTGACAAATAAAATAACCCACCTGAAATATTTAGCTAATCATCTTCACTACGTAAGCTACTCAATATATGATAAACACATATTATTTAGAAGAAGAAGGGTGAAATGAATGGGAAAATGAAGTCCAGGGCCTAGATGATTCAGATATGGGGTTAGAAAAATGGTTGCTTCTCTCCTTGGATAGTTCAAATGGGGAAATATGTGCATTAGTCCTAATTCGTTAAAGAAAGTTTTCGTTGGAAAGACGACTGAAAGAATTGAAATTAGGAAATGAACTAGGAGCCTGCTCTAGAATTCAGGGTGGCTTGGAACTTCATGTGCCATATTGTGTCTCACAAAGAACAGAACTAAGGCCTTCTCATTTCTGATCTTCTGTTATTCAATGTTTCCTTTAAAAAATAATTCGAGAAACAACATGAAGGGTAGTTAATGCATTTGTTCGTGTCATTCCCTTTTACTTCATCCTGCTGCATGCCTTCACTAGATGTCCCCTTCCTCTTTCTAGAATTACCCTTCGAAAGGAGCTCTTGTTAGAATCTAAGAGCACCATTTTTGTAATTATTTTTTTAACCTGGAATATGGCATAGAATGTAAAAGAGTAGAGATTTGATCTCCTGGTAAAACCTAGACACCCTCCCTCTTCTTCCTCAGGAATCATCAAAACCAGCTGATTCTAATCTTTTAGACATAACCATTACAGTTGTTCAGTTTATTAATGATTGATGACCTACAAATGTTGTGTTTTATGAATTTTAGATGATATAAACTATTAACCTCTGGCTTACAGAATTTGAAAGTAAAAGTCTACCACTAAGAAATGACCATGATAAAATAAATTTCAAAATGTTTATACTTTATCTAGTTGTAGATATCTATATTTTTTGATGTTCAGGCTAAACTTGTTTTCCAGAACCCAAAGTCTCCCTGTTCTTGTGCCCATGTTTATTGATAATAATCTATACTAGAATCCTTTGATGAAGTGTAATAACATGTAAGGATCCCATTACTCATCAGAATAAACTGATTTACTCTTTTACTTGAAAATATTAGATATATTCTATTAAAATTATAATTCATGGCCATGTAATTTTGTTTAGAGGCTTTAAAGGAAATATATAATTGTGCTGGTATGGATGTGCCCATAATTTAATCTTTCTATGCTTATGGTTTTTCTTCTGTTCTGCCTTGGAGAAAGATTATTTATATTTTACCTTCTTTTATTTCCTAAGGAACTGGCATTTGATCCATATGAATCATATGCTCGAGATATTTTGCGACCTGGTTTTCATGATCATTTCCTTAGTCAGTTATCAAAGCCTGGAGCAGCACTTTATTTGCAGGTATAGTAATTTTTAACTCAAAGATATATGATATCTGAAAAATAAAAAATAAAAAATAAAAAATAATTAAATCATTTTGTTTTCTAGTCAATAGGCGAAGGTTTCAAAGAAGCGGTTCAATATGTTTTACCCAGGCTGCTTCTAGCCCCAGTTTACCACTGTCTACATTACTTTGAACTTTTAAAGGTAAGAAAAACATCCAAGTGTGATGGTGCTTTTTACCAACTTGTTTGTGAATTATGTGAGCATCCATGGACATTAGCCCGTATCTTATTTTCTTTTTCTAGTTAAGAAGCAAATGTAAATGAATCTGCAAGAGTGGCTTATTTTTTCCAGTTTTAATAGTGAATTTTAAAGCAATGGTCAGATATTTTCAGATTTATTTTTATCTTGTGTCCTTACATTTTGTTTACATGGTCTATTATTTGGAAACAATCTTGTATTTATGCATCCAAGTCTCCATTTTGGGACCTCAGCAGATTCAGGGACTTAGATAATATGGGGATAAGGCCAAATACGGAATATTTATTACCTAATTTTCATAGCTCAAGTTTACAACTATCTCTATAAAACTGTTTATCATGACTTTAAAAATAGTGAGCTATATATAACCCCAGTAAAAATTCATCATGTTATCACAGTTAAAAATACTCAATTTAAGAAGCACTGACCAAAGGGAAGGGCTATGTTCCTCCCCTTTTATTTTCTGTTATACACTAACATTAATTAAGAGATGGGGAACCTTACTCTATATAAATTATAACTCACTAGTGTAGCTTGAAGTTATTAACTTTTAAATATTTTATGTATCTAATGTCTCCTTTAGATTCTGGATAATATGTCCTCAAAACTATTTTTTACAAAAATTTTAAATAATGGATGAGATAATAAGTTATTCTGTTTGCCTTTTAATGAACTAGCCCCATAAAGACAACAAAATAAGACATGCATTAATACTATTATTATTTCTTTAGCTTTTAAAAGAATGTTTTATTAAAGAAAAATTCTATTTAATATAATTTTGTTATGGGGAATGTATTACTAGAAATCATGTTTGTAGTTTGCAGGAGTACATGATGAAATGGGCTCCCTATAAATGAATTATTGAATAAATAGAATGCCTCCGAATTTAGTAAACTAGAAGAACTCTCATCCCTACATTCTCCTTCTATTTCCTCAGGTCTCTCTACATTGTAGTAAGGGAGTTAAAGGATTTAATCACCAGGCAGAATTACAGAGCTCTTAGCTCTTTGTTCTAGACTTCAAATAAATACCATTTAAGGTCTTTGGTAGTATGGGATGATTATTTCAAGAGAATAATCAGGAGGAAGCACTTTGTATGTAAAATCATTCTTTACCAACAATTCATTGCAGCAAACAATAGTCATAATGGGATATTTGCAAACAAGTTTGTTATATAGAATCTTTCTTCATAGGGATATTGCTAATAATGGGATGTTTACCTAGGAATGTAATGAAATTCTAAAGGATTAAAATCCATATGAAACCTCACAACATTCATTAATTATAAATAAGAAAAAAACCCTTAATGAAGTTTCAGAAAGCTGTAAAACCTAATCATCTTAATAATATAAATTAATTATTTATTCCCCCAAGTACAATCAATTAAAAATTTTAAATTGTTAGTTATCGCAACAGTTTTTATTTTATAAGTGCATCATTCAGCAATTTAAAAGATTTCTATTGGTTTTAGCATGGATATCTCTAGTTCATATCACTGCCTAGATTTTTGTGAACTAAACTTGAAAAATAGTCCTTCACTTTTTCCCCCTTAACATTACAAATATTACCAAAAAATGTAACCCAAATGCTATAGTATGGAATTGTGGGAAAGGATTACAGATAAAAACTAGGAACTGCATGGGGCAGTGAGTGGAAAACTTAGGATCAAGAATTGAGAAATGGTAAAAGCAGATTTTTTTCACTCCAAATTAACCTCTTTTTTTTCAGTGCTACATAAACAAACCAGAAAAGACAAATATGAATTGTGCTATCTTATTCACTTTAAACACCCACTCATGGCCTTTACATAGTGAGCCAAAAACTCTTTGTGAAGAAATATGCTCTGCAGTCCCCTTTTACAAATATCTTGTATGCATTTGTTAATGGCTTTGGTTTCCTGCATTTCCCCTTTGGAAGCTAGACAGTATCAAACATCTTCTACTCTAGATCATTTTTTCTCTCCTTTTTTTTTTTTTTAATGCTCTGCATGCATCTGGTTTTATTGCTATATGCATATGCTTAAGACCATTATTTATACTGCCCGTTAGCTGATGTTTAATACCAGCAATAAGAGATTTAGAAAACATAACTTCTGAGTCTCATAAAAATAAGCCCACCAGAGGTTTGTCTCACTTTTGTTCCCTTGAACTAGCTTTCTAAATTGAGAAATTGTCCAGAAATGACGAGCTCAAAGCAGTGAGCTAAATGATATTGTATCTGACCACAGATGTTTAATATCTAAAATTAAACATAGAATAGTGTAATTTAGGAGCCATTATAAATAAACAGCTGACTATTGTACTACTCTAATTTTACATTTTAAATCAGCTAAACTGCTGTGAGGGGCATTTATAGTTTTTGGTAATTTTCTCTCTGATAAGAACAGAAATGTTTTTTTGTTGTTGTTGTTGTTTTTTAATATGCTTTATTGATTATGCTGTTACAGTTGCCCCGATTTCTTTTCCCTCTGTTTCCTTCCACCCAGTGATCCCCACTCCCTCCAGTTGTCCGCCTCCCCCTTAGTCCATGCCCATTGGTTGTGCATATAGTTCCTCTCAACATCTTCCTATGTACTCCACTTCCTCCTACTATGCTTCCTAATTCCTGCACCATCTCCCTCCCTTTCCCCCCTTCCCCCTCCCTGCTGACCTCCCCCCATAATGTCCCCCACACCTATAATTCTTTTCCCACTCTCCATGCCTACTTAGTTTGCCTTTGTTTCGGTTCCCTGGCTTCTGTTGTTGGTTGTTGTGATACAGTTTTCATTTTAATGTTCATAGTTTTGATCCTTTCTCCTAAATAAGTCCCTTTAACATCTCATATAACAGTGGTTTGGATCTGATGAACTCCTTCAGTTTTACCTTGTCTGGGAAGCGCTTTATCTGCTCTTCTATTCTGAATGACAGCTTTGCTGGATAGAGTATTTGTGGCTGTAGGTTTTTTATTTTCATATTTTGAATATTTCTTGCCAGTCCCTTCTTGCCTGCAGAGTCTCCTTTGAGAAATCAGCTGAGAGTCTTATTGGGATGCCTTTGTATGTAATTCTCTTCTCTCTTGCTGCTTTTAAGATTCTCTTTAGCCTTAATTTTTGACATTTTGATTATACAACCCCCTCCCTTGTGACAGATGTCAGTCTGTTCTCTATGAGTCTGTTTCTATTTTATGAGTTTGCTTTGTTCATTAGGTTCCACATATGAGTGAAATCGTATGGTACTTGTCTTTCTCTGACTGGTTTATTTCACTTAGCATAATGCTCTCTAGGTCCATGCTGTTGCAAAGAGTAAGATTGTGTGTTAATGTCACAGCTTTTTTATCCACTCATTTACTGATGGGCACTTGGGCTGCTTCCAAATCTTGGCTATTTTAAATAATGCTGCAGTGAACATAGGGGTGCATATATTCTTTTCAAATTTGTGTTTCAGTCTTCTTCAGAAATATTCCCAGAAGTGGAATCACTGGGTCATAAGGCAGTTCTATTTTTAATTTTTTGAGATATCTCCATACACCTTCCATAGTGGCTGTACCAGTCTGCATTCCTACCAACAGTGCACAAGGGTTCCCTTTTTTTCATGTCCTCACCAACACTTGCTATTAATTTATTGATGATAGCAATTTTGACACATGTGAGGTGATATCTCATTGTGGTTTTAATTTGCATACCTATTATGACTAGTGATGTTAGGTATCTTTTTGTATGTCTATTGGCCATCCATATGTCCTCTTTGGAGAAAAGTCTATTCAGGTCCTTTGCCCATTTTTTAATTGGATTGTTTGCTTTTTTGGTGTTGAATTGTATAAATTCTTTATAATTTTTGAATACCAACCCCTTATCAGATATATCATTGGCAAATATGTTCTCCCATTCAGTAGGTTGTCTTTTTGTTTGTTTGTTTTTGATTTCCTTTGCTGTGAAAAAGACTTTTTAGTTTGCTATAGTCCCATTTGTTTATTCTTTTGTTTCCCTTGCCTGAGGAGATTTATCAGGAACAAATATTTCTGGGAGAAAGGTCCAAGATCTCACTGCCTATGTTTTCTTCTAGGATTTTTATGGTTTTGAGGCTTACATTTAAGTCTTTAACCCATTTTGAGTTTATTCTTGTGTATAAGTTAAGAATATGGTCTAATTTGATTTTTTTGCATGTACCTGTCCAATTTTCCAACACTATTGAATAAACTGTCTTTACCCCATTGTATGTTCCTCACTCCTTTGTCAAATTTTAATTCACCATGAAGGTGTGGGTTTATTTCTGGGCTCTTAATTCTTGTTCCACTGATCTATCCAATATATGTCTGTTTTTATGCCAGTACCATCATGTTTTGAATACTGGAGCTTTGTATTGTAATTTGATGTTAGCATAATTCCTCCAACTTTGTTCTTCTTTCTCAGATTGCTGTGGTGTTCAGGGTCTTTTATGGTCTCATATGCATTTTTGCAATATTTTTCCTAGTTCTGTGAAATACACCATTGGAGTCTGGATAGTAATTGCATTGCTTTGGGTAGTAAGGACATTTTAATGATATTAATTCTTCCTATTCATGAACACATTATATGTGTCCACTTACATGTATCTTCGTCAATTCCTTTTTTTAGTGTCCTATAATTTTCCAAGTACAGGTCTTTTACATCCTTGTTTAAGTTTATTTCTAGGTTTTTTTTTTTTTTTTGTAAAAATTGTCAATGGGATTGTTTTCTTAGTTTTTCTTTCTGATAGTTCATTATTGGTGTATAAAAGTGGAACTAATTTCTGGTTACTTATTTTGTATACTGCTACTTTGCTAAATTCACTTATCAATCATAGTATTTTGGTAGTATCTTTAGGGTTCTCTATACACAGTATCATGTCATCTGTGAATAATGACAGTTTCTTTTCTCCCTTTCCAATTTGGATATCTTATTTCTTCTTGTCTGATTGCTGTGGCTAGGACTTCCCAGTACTAAGTTGACTAAGCAGACATCTCTGTCTTGTTCCTGATCTTAAGGGAAATGCATTTAGTTTTTGCCCATTGAGTAAGATACTGGCGGTGGGTTTGTCATATATGGCCTTTATTATGTTGAGGTATGTTTCCTCTATTCCCACATTACTGAGAGTTTTTGTCATAAATAAATGCTGGGTTTAATCAAATGCTATTTCTTCATCCATTGATATGATCATGTGATTTTATCTTTCATTTTCTTATGTGATGTATCACATTTAATGATTTGCATCCCAGGAATAAATCCCACTTAATCATGGTGTATGATCTTTTTAATATATTGCTGAATCCGGTTTGCTAGTATTTTGTTGAGGATTTTAGCATCTATATTCATCAGGGATATTGGCCTATAATTTCCTTTCTTTGTAGTGTCTTTAGCTGGTTTTGCCATTAGGATATTGCTGGCCTTGTAAAATGAGCTTAAGAGTCTTCCGTACTGTTTAAAATTTTGGAGTAGTTTGAGAAGGATAGGTGTTAGTTCTTCTTTGAAAGTTTGGTAAATTTCACTGTGAATCCATCCAGACCAGGACTTTTGTTTTGGGGAGTTTTTTTTATTACTGCTTCAATTTCATTAGTTGTAATCTATTCAGATTCTCTGATTCTTCCTGATTCAGTTTTGGAAGATTGTATGTTTCTAGGAATTTATCCATTTAATCCAGATTGTCCAATTTGTTGTGACATATAGTTCTTAATATTTTCTTATACTTCTTTGTATTTCTTGGTGTCAGTTGTTACTTCTCTCTCATTTCTGCTTTTATTTGCTTGGGTCCTTCCTCTTTTTTTTGTGATAAGTCTGGATTAAAGTTTGTTAGTCTTGTTTATCTTTTCAAAGAACCAGCTCTTAGTTTCATTGACCTTTTATATTTTTTTAGACTCTTTTATTTATTTTTGCTCTGATATTTATTAATTCCTTTTTACTACTCACTTTGGGCTTTGCTATTCTTTCTCTAGTTCCCTTAAGTGTAAAGTAGATTGTTTAATTGAAAATTTTCTTGTTTCTTCAGGTAGACCTTCAATGCTATGAATTTTCCTCTTAGGACTACTTTTGCTGTGTTCCATAGATTTGGCGGGGGGGGGGGTTGTGTTCTCATTTTCATTTGTTTTAAGGTATCTTTTTATTTCTTCTTCATCTCATTGTTAACCCATTCATTCTTTGCTAAAATGTTATTTAGCGTACATGCTTTTGTGTATTTTTCTTTCTTTCTTTCTTTTTTTTTTCTTGTGGTTGATTTCTAGTTTTATACCATTATGGTCAGAGAAGATGCTTGATATGATTTCAGTCTTCTTAAATTTATTGAGACTTGTTTTGTGTCCTAACTTGTGGTCTCTCCCAGAAAATGTTTCATGTGCACTTAAAATGAATGTGTATTCTGCTGCTTTGAGGTGAAATACTCTGAAGATATCAATTAAATTCATCTTACCTAGTGTGTTATTTAAGGCTGCAGTTTTCTTATTGATTTCCTGTCTGGAAGATCTATTCATTGATGTCAATGGAGTGTTAACATCCCCTGCTATAACTGTGTTTCTGTTGAGATCGCTATATTCATCAAGATTTGCTCAATATACTTATGCACTCCTATGTTGGGTGCATAAATGTTTATATGGTTATATCCTCCTGTTGGATTGATCCCTATAACATTATGTAATGTCCTTCTTTGTCTCATTGTGGCCTTTCTTTTGAAGTATATTTTGTTTGATATAATTATTGCTACCCCAGCTTTTTAAAAATTGCCATTTGCATGAAATATCTTTTTCTATCCATTTACTTTTAGTCTGTGTATATCTTTTGTTCTGAGGTGTTAGTATCTTATGGACAGTATATATATGTCTTGTTTCCTATCCATTCTGCTACCCTATGCTTTTTGATTGGAACATTTAAGCTATTTACATTTAAAGTGATTATTAATAGGTACATATATATTGCCGTTTTATTTTTTATAACTATGTTCCTCTGTGTTTTATCTTTTCTATGATTAGTTATATTTATTTTCTTTCATTTGGGCCATGTTTCTTTGTCTCTTCATTTCGGCAACATCCCTGTGTTTGTTTCTGTGTATTAGGTAGAGCTACTATGTCTTCCAGGCTTGGTAGAATGGCCTAATGTAGTAGGTGTAGTAGGTGTCCTATAAGGTCCAGTGGCACAGCTTCCCCTATCACCCTAGCTGGATACTCAAGGTATGCCCACTGTGTGGGCTGTGTATACCCTCCTGTTATACAGTAGCTGAGCCTTGATTGCTATTGGCAAACCTAAGGTCAGCCACCATCTGCTTTCTGTCTGAGGTCACACAGCATAAGCTACAAAACAATTTGCAGGTGACTGCTATTTGTAGTTGGCTTGGAGACGCCCAGGCGAAGCAAAGCTGTGAATCAAGGCTGACTGCTGCTAGTGCTGGGCCTGGGACAACTAAGCCAGGGGTACAAAGGGCTCACTGAAATCAGATGCTGCTTTTTTGAGAGAATTTAGGAAAATCTGAAGCATGGACCAAGACAAGCCATTCGTATAGAAAAGCCACTGGCAACAGCTTGGGTGGGCCCAAAAGTTGGGAGGGGCAGGGCCTCACGCAATCACCAGGGTGGGGCAAACAGTGTGGGCCAGGTTGATGGAGTCTCAGATATGGTGCCTACCTGGTGGCTCAGTGGCTCTGTGGCTCTGTGTTGGGAGGTCTCAGAAAAGCAACAATGGCCTTTGCCAGCACTTCTGCCTGTGAGAAAGCTGCTCCCCAGCTCTCACCTTGATGCCAGACAATTCAGTTCCTCCCATCCTTGTAAGTTTCTGATGACTTTCAGTCTGCTAGCCCATGCTGGAGCTCAAAAGAAGTAAGTTTGAATAAGTCTGTGCACAGGGCCTTTAAGAGGAACTGCATGTATTCCAGAAGTTTCTCTCTTTCAGAGCCTCAATCCCTCCTGGTTTTTACAGCCAGACATTATGGAGCTTTATCTTCCTGGTGCTGGAGCCCTGGGTTGGGGACCTGGTATGGGGCTGGAACCCCTCACTCCTGTGATATCCCTCCCGATTTTTATCCACCACATGTGGGTGGGGGACCAGCCCGTTCTGCCTCTCCACCCCTCCCACCAGTCTCAGTGTGGTTTCTGCTTTAATTCTGTAGTCGTATGACTTCCATTCAGCTTGATTTCGGATGGTTCTGACTAATGGTTGTTCTACAGTTTAGTTATAATTTTGATGTGGTTGTGTGAGAAGGTGAGCCGTGTTTACCTACACCACCATCTTGACTAAAGTCCTAAATTATCCCTTCATTTCTTTTCAGTAATATGCATCTGAGAAACTGCACATTACTGCCTGTCACAAGGGTGTGACATTTTTTAACACTACTACTTTTTTCTTTTTTTTAATATGGAACACTCGGTTGCATGTTGATATGGATAGTACTATATAAAGAAGAAAAAAAAACTCAATATATTTTGACACATTTAAAATTTTTATTGTGGTAGAAAGAGTTGAATCAATGTTAGCTTTATCTTTAATAAAATGGGCTTATTATTTTTTGTCTAAAACAGTTCTATTGGTTCAGATTTGTCCTTTTGACTTTACAGCAATTAGAAGAAAAGAGTGAAGATCAAGAAGATAAAGAATGTTTGAAACAAGCAATAACAGCTTTGCTTAATGTTCAGAGTGGTATGGAAAAAATATGTTCTAAAAGTCTTGCAAAACGACGACTCAGGTGAATATTTTCACTTTTTTAATATCCTCTTTTTTACCTTAAATATCATTGTATAAATTCAGGGATCCCAGTTCCCTTCTCAAGTAAACAATGAAGAAAATAGTTTTAGTGACAGGCTTGGCCTTTCAGAGGAAGTGACATCAAAGCCAAGAGAATTTGTTATTGTTTGAAGAACCTTTCATATTGTGCGTTTTCCTTGCATACTCCCAGTCAAGACCTCCTGAGAGTCAGCTGGTAAGCTAAGGGAGAGAAGCTCAAGGAGAGACAGAACAAAATGTATTGGGTAGATTTAGTCAACATCGTTGTTCTGTCAAAGTATCCCTTATTTTAGGGGTTCTATAACTTGAGGCATTAATTCAGATAATATTGCTTCCAGTTTCCTAATAATAATCTGTGCATGTTTTTTAACTTTGGGTCTTGTCCACTGAGCATTTCTAAATAATTTCTTAAACCTCTTAAAATTACTTTTTTTCACTATATTGGGCTACTTTTTAATATTTGCTATTCTAAATATTTGTAGCCAAGGTAGAAATAATCATCTGTAGCTGAGTTTATAAGGTAGAATTTTCTCAATAGTCTTTGTTCTTTTTTGAGCACTAAAAATTGTGTCTACTGCATTGCTTCAGTTTTCAAAATTGTGCAGTTTTGTAACACTAATCTATTTGGAGGATTATTGAAAATCTTCTCAATGTAACTTTTTTAAATATACTTTTACATTGTCTTTTATTTACATGAATTCTAGGTTCTCTGCCATTTGTGTACTAATGATGTTTTTTCCTTTATCCCAGTGAATCTGCATGTCGGTTTTATAGTCAGCAAATGAAGGGAAAACAACTAGCAATCAAGAAAATGAATGAAATTCAGAAAAATATTGATGGTTGGGAGGGAAAAGACATTGGACAGTGTTGCAATGAGTTTATAATGGAAGGAACTCTTACACGTGTAGGAGCCAAACATGAGAGACACATATTTCTCTTTGATGGCTTAATGATTTGCTGTAAATCAAATCATGGGCAGCCAAGACTTCCTGGAGCTAGCAATGCAGAATATCGTCTTAAAGAAAAGTTTTTTATGAGAAAGGTACAAATTAATGACAAAGATGACACCAGTGAGTACAAGCATGCTTTTGAAATAATTTTAAAAGATGAAAATAGTGTTATATTTTCTGCCAAGTCAGCTGAGGAGAAAAACAATTGGATGGCAGCGTTGATATCTTTACAGTACCGGAGTACACTGGAAAGGATGCTTGATGTGACAATGCTACAGGAAGAGAAGGAGGAGCAAATGAGGCTCCCTAGTGCTGATATTTATAGATTTGCCGAGCCTGACTCTGACGAGAATATAATATTTGAAGAAAACATGCAGCCCAAGGCTGGAATTCCGATTATCAAAGCAGGAACTGTTATTAAACTCATAGAGAGGCTCACATACCATATGTATGCAGGTAAGAAATAAGAAGTTGGCTGTGACTTTTACTTCCTGCTTCAAGCTGATTTTCTTTGCTGCACTAGTCATTGTGCCTAAAATAGAAAGCAAACTAACACACACAGACCTCTGCATTATCAGAGTACATTTTTCTTTGACTAAAAAAATACTGCCGTTTATATTTCTTTGAAATTTTATACCTTTTCCTACAACATTACATATATTATTTTAAGTTTACAACCAGAGTTATAAATGAGAAAATGAAGTTACTTAGCTAAATTTACCCAGTTAGAAAGTGGCAGCAACAAGACTATAAAAGTAGTGATAAATCATCACCACTGGAGTCTTGAAACCCTTTTACACCTGTACTTCTTTTTTTCTTTCTTTCTACTATTGAGATTATAAAATCAGTAAAAATTTTAATATATATCCATCACCAAAATTATACTGGTAGCACAAATATACATAGCATTGCTTTTTCTTAATTTCCAGTCCTAAAACTTACTATATTTGGCAATTCCTGAAGTCTCCAAGTTTTCGGTATTTTTTGCTTTTTACAACTGATGTTACTGAAGAAAACAGTTTCACCTTAGCAGGGCAATTTTTAAAGCCAAACATATGCAAAACACCTAGGAATATTGCTATAGGCTGAATCTAATATAATGTTTGAGAAGGATAAGGAACACATATAATGATTCATTTTTAAATAATTTTATTTCTTCTAAAAAACTAACATGATAATTCAATGTTCTTCCACCATCAACTTCCCTATGTAGTGAGAGGTTTGATAATTGTAAAATACTGTAGAGCGTGGTATAGTAGAAAGTGCATTGAATTTGGATTTATACCCTCAGTCTATTATAATTTATTAAGGTCACAGATCCTTAGTTTTTCATCTCAAAAATCAGCTTCATAGCAGCTACCTTAGAATAATATTGTTGGAAAGAATAAATGAAATACTATATGTGAAAGCTTTTGTAAACATAAAGGCAAACTAATTTTCAGAGAATGTTTTAATTACAAAAACATATAAAACAAAATGTAATTCTTATAGCAAATACTATTCTTAAATAGTTGACTGTGAATGTTAACCTACATCTCCATACTTCTTGCTTTAAAAATATTCTTATCTCTAGGAGATGTGTGTTCCTGGGGAAATTTTTCTTCAGTTTTAAAGTCCTATAAATGGCTTCTCACTTCTCTGAAAGCTATACTGGTACCAGTTAAATTAAGCTTTTAAGGATATCCATTAATTCACTGTAATAAAGATGAATAGTATTTGATAATGTTAATCTGTTTAGTTTATTAAATGTCCAATCAAAACTACTTATATGGCCTGGAAACTGTCAGGGCCACCATGCAAAAATATAAAATTAAGTTAGAATATTTTTATCAATGACATTAAAGCACTTTGTAAATATAAATTTGTTTCATTATCTCCACCTGTCTCTGGGATGAATGAGGCAGGTTTTTTTTGTCTCTTAATTGGTATTTCTTTTGCTAACTAGCCTTTTCCATAGTAAAATTATAGTGTTTTCCATAGGTTAATTTTAAAAGCAGTTTGGGTTTTCTAAGCACATACCATTTGGGGCAACAGCAGACCCTCCATATCACCCTGCCCAGGCTCTGTAGCTTCAGCTTCACTGGAGAGGACACTCCAGCGTCATCACAAGATGTCGATTCAACACGGGAGGAGACAGATACCGTGTCACTCCCGAGTCGGACTGCACAGCCATTCTCGGCGGTGCAGATAGACTCTTAAGAAGCTACACCATCGTCTCTCGAGACGGACGGCTGCCGACGACGACGACGACCATTTGGTAGTAGTTGGTAGTAAATGAAATATGATGAATATACTGCAAAAAAAGACTAGTTTGGAATTCCAATTTTACTACTAATTTTTTACCTAGAAACTCTGTAGTTAGTGTATTCATTTTACTGACCAAGAATAAATCAAGGTAAAGGAAATTTAAATAAGCTGCCTAGGATTTTACAAAAAAAGAAATAGATTTTTCTATCATCTTTTTAACATATGAAACTTTTTGAGAGGAGGTAATTCATATGATGCACCTATTTAGTTGATCTTCATTAACTTCTCTTTAAGATCTGAAATATAACTACAAAAATGTTTTATTAAATTACCTAGAATTTGTGGTTGCAAAATTTATTTGCTACTTCTAAGCAATTTTTAAGGTTGTAAAAGTTCGAATTGCTCTTCTTACCACATCATCCTAATTTTTAAGTGTCTTAGAAGATTCACAGAATTTTTCCTTTCCTTTTTTTTAAGTATATTTTATTATGTTGTTACAGTAGTTCCAATTTTTTCCCCCTTTGCTCCCCTCTGCCCAGTACCCCCTTCCCTCCAGCAATCCCACCCTCCTTAGTTCATGTCCATGGGTCATACATATAAGTTAATATAAGCTTTCTTAACTGTCCATTTTATTTTAAAAAACATTTGTTTTTAGTACAATTAATTCTTTTCTTTAATAGCAGAACTTCTAAGACAGAAGTTTTACTATTTTTTTCCTGTAGAAAAATCTAAGTGACAAATGTTAAAGAAGACTTACTGGTGGTTACCATCACAAGTCAGTGGTATTTGAACTGGAAGACATTTTCAGATTCTAAAATTTGTAATGTCATTGTTTATGTAAAACTTGTCAATTGCTAATTATAAAAATTTTCTTTAAACTGATCGCTGAGTATTTCACAGAACTTTTGCTTATTAATGGTAAAAATTTTCTTTTAAGGTGCTGTATTTCACAGACCTAACTTATAATCATTAATAAGTAGTTGCAGAACTACAATTAAATATTTCTTTTCTGACGAACTGTGCCTATTTTTGAATGAGGACACTTCAAAACAAACAAAATTTGAACAAGCATAGCTGACAGGTTTTCTATAAACTTGGCAGTCTTCTCTCCTTAATGTACACACTAGCCAAGTCTGGACAGAGTACTTGTGCCGTGGTGTTTTATTATGGACTTTTGATAGTAGTTCTCATTTATATTAATTTTTAGCCTTTGAATAAAATAATATTTTAAGTGGTTATACTTCTAGGTAATATGAAATATTTAAATTTCTAGATTTACAGAACTTTGCAAAGTTAAGTATATTCAAATTTAAATGGACAAAATTGTCTCTTTTTTTTTTAAGTTAGTTTCTAAAATTTTTCATTCATTTCTGGAGGGACAGAATTCCAGTGTTGCTTTTAAAAGTGTGTGGCTATGTTTTTTGACATTTTTCTTTTCTTTTTTGAAGCTTCATTGAATATTTTAACTTACACCATAAATACTGACATATTACTGGTGTAACTAGCATCCTCAAGCAGCTTTTATGAGTTGTGGTTTACAGTACCCACAAATTAATATGATTAGTTGGGCTCTCTGTAAAGTATATTACGCAATGTAGTAGTGGCAATAGAATGTGCTTTTAAAAGACCATCTATAAACTTGTAAAACATGAAAGCATTTTTTTAAAGCAGTTATTCCTTTTCCATTTCAAATGGGCTCTTCAGTCCTCGCTACAATGATGTAACAAATCAAGTTACCATTTGTTTTAAGAACTATTGGTCTGCTCTTTTTCTTTATTTTGTGGGGGGTTGGTGTTGTTTAGTTGGTAGGTATTTATTGGAGAACATACAGTGCAAGTTGTGGCTTACATTGAAACAAAAGCTAAAATTTAACTTGTACTTTTTTATTGCATTATATAGAATTATAATAAAAGACATTGATTATAATACAATGAGATATTTTAATAACTAATAAGCACTACTTTCAGGTATTTTTTAGATCATAGGTTGGTCGCACATTGTCATAAAAAGCAGAAGAGCCCTGATCCATGTGGCTCAATTGGTTGAGCATCATCCCACAAAGTGAAAAGTCACTGGTTTGATTTCCATCAGGGTACTACCTGGGTTGCAGCCTGGTTCCCAGTTGGGGAGGCACATGGGAGAGTCAGCCAATCGATGTTTCTCTCACACACTGATGTTTCTCTCTCTTTCTCTCTCCCTTCCCCTTTCTCTAAAAATAAATAAGTGTAATCTTTAAGGGGAAAAAAGCAGGAGGAAACTAGTTTAACATTACTTAATTCAGACTTGACTGTGTCTCTAGCAAACTTGATCCACCAAGTACTTTAACAGTAATATATGAAATAAAGCTATAGATCTCTAGTGTTGGGTGAAGTGACTAATTCCTCACTTTAAAGATGAAAATCCAAGGTCCCTGAAGCTTGTGTGATTTGCCAGAAATCATATCATCAGGTAATTACAGAATGAGGACTAGACATTAGGTTTCTTGACTTTTAACAGAATATACTTTCTACCATGTTATACTGACTCATACAAGGTGAGTTCTTTCATTAGAATATAATTTTTATTATATGTTTTGAGTAATAAAAATAAGGAGTTTGCTTGGTTTGAATTGCCAGTAATATAAATGATTTGTTTTTGGGAAAACAGGTCTACTATGAAGATACAGTTAAAATACTTTTTTTCTTATTGAAATAGTTAATAAGTTTTAACTATAAACTTTCATTTTAATGAAAATATTTTATTTTATAGTTACATACTCATCGTAATTTTAGTTTTAAACAAAACCCAGTCATTTGACTGTTGGTGTTTACTCTGTAAAGGAAAGCTCTGGGAGAAAGAATTAAATATAGATGGATTAAGAAAGTGCTTTCTTGCTTAAAAGACTGCAGCAGGGTCTTGTGGGGAATCTAATTTATAGCTTCTCTCTCAGATCTGGTGTTTCTGGATATGTAATAATCCACTAACTACATTGGAACTTTGAAATTCATCCCAAAGTGCGAGGGGGGAAAATACCTAGTTAGGCGGATCATTCTGAATCTGGCGGGGATATGAGGACACTTTCCTTACCTGTACAGTAAGAAGGCACAAAGCAATATGCATAAAGAAGAGGAATTTCACTCAGGTTACAATTATAGGAAAGAAAGTACGAATAAGTATTGAGACTTAAAACAACATGCTTAAAGAAATGTTTGGTGATGGTATGTAAGGTTTGATGTTTTATTTTAGACAAATGACGTGACTTTGAGGTAGGTAGGGGTAATAATTCAGAACTGACATTGTATGGAAATACAGGCTTTTCAGACTGAAGTGTGGGGAAAAGGTGTTTCCCGTGCATGGTGAACTTCTCTTTTATGGAAAATGATACCGAAAAAAACTTAAGCCAGTTGATATTTTTCTTTAAAGTATTTACTGCTAAAATTTATGCCCTCAGAAAATCCTCAAAAACCTGCATCGGATTTCTTTTGAGTTTGTGTCAAATATAAGTTGAGTCTGGGTATTTTAACTTAAAAAAAAATCTTTGAATAGTTTTTGATCTGTAGGGCAGTGCCATTCTATTTTTAAACTGATTTTTTTTTTTTAGTGTTTGTGCGTCAGCATAGCTGTCTGTTTCCTTTTTTAAGGAATTCGAGAGTGATTGTTTATAAATCCTTGTTGAGGAGCTTATTGTTTCTTGTAGCTTTTTAAATGGCTGTATTAAAGGGAGAATTATCACGTGAACAGACATCCTGATGAACAGTGTTTTACTATGGTGGCTGGGGGAGGGGTATTCTTTACAAAAATAACTCTCTAGTTAATAAATATCTCATAAATATCATTGACCTGGCCAAATAAAATGTCAAGTATTGATTAGAATAAATGCATAAGGAAAAAGGATTGAAATTATAACCTCAAATCTAATATGCTATATTATGAACATTAATATATTCTGAGCCTCAGATTTCAAAGAAATGTACAATAAAATATTATCAAAGAATAGTTTTAGAGTGTGGGAGACAGGCAGCTAGAAAACCAGCAGAAAACAGTATAACTGCAGTTCATGTTTGAAATAACCTGGGCCTTGCCCAGGGACTTGATGGTAGTTAGCAGGTATTTATGTAGAGAGATGGATGCCTAGCTGCTAGTAAGCATGGAGGAAGTCAGAAGAGAAAAACCACAGAGGAAGTTTTTATCATTGCTTGTATTGAAATCCATTAGGGATTACTTTGAGAAAAGGTTTGTGGCCCTGGCTGGTGTGGCTGAGTTGGTTGGGTGTCGTCCCACAAACCGAACGGTCGCGGGTTCAGTTCCTGGTCAGGGCACATGCCTAGGTTGCAGGTTCGGTCACAGTCGGGGCACCTACAAAAGGTAACCAGTTGATGTTTCTCTCTTACATTGATGTTTCTCCACCTCTCCTTCTCCCTCCCTTTCCCTCTCCCTTAAATCAACAAGCATGTTCTCAGGGGAGGATTAAAAGAAACAAGAGGTTTGTGGAGTTACATCCACAAGCAAGTGATAAACATTATAGAATGTTGAAATAGTTGATTTTCATTTTCTCTACAAATATTTGTTTGTACTTATATTTTAAAACCAAACCAGCCTGACTTTTGTATTTTTATGCATTTGCTTTCCATCTGTCTGTAATATCATTTTATAATATAAGTAGAAAACTGCCACTCGCAACCAACAGAGGCAGTATAAAACTTGGCTTTTATCATTGCCTGATAAGTATAAGTAGGGCCTTTATTTTCTTACAAAATTAAATAACCTATTAAATAAAAATCGCTTCTGGAATATGGACCCTTTTTTGTATAAAATTTCAAATACAGATGTTATGTCCTCTCATAAGTTTTTCATTCATTAGCAGTTTTCCACTACATTAGACTAAAAATAGAGTCTAAACTAATATAAGCCTGGGGATATATGCAGCCTTTAAGAGATTTTTTGAAAGTACTTAAACTTTTGCCAAATTTTCTCAGTTTATTTTTAGCTTCTGCTGTTGTTTCTTTTTTCCTCTTTTTGGCAAGACTGCTTTTACTTCTAATGAAGCTAAAAACAACTTAAACTTGAATCACTTTAGAACTTGTACAACTGATGATTGTGGGAGTGTTTATTTCACCGCCAGCTTCAGAAACTCCTCTTCTGAATACAGTGTACAGGAAGGTATAGCTGCTATTTCCTAAAATCTGGAAGAAGGCTTAACAAGAATTACAGAATCACAATTAGACTGCTAATTTTTCAATGGTTTTCTAGTGCTTTTACCCAAGATGAGCAATTTATAGCTATATTCTGAATTAATCAATTTATGTAAATGTCTATAGTGATTATATAACTCATGGATTCATTCTTTATATTTAGATGTCACACCTGTGGAAACCTTAGTGATCCTTTAATCCAGGGAGGTAATGTGATACAGTAGAAAAACACTGAATCAGGAATTGCACAATCTAGTTTATAGTACCATCTCTGTACTCCATTGTGTGACTGACTCTAGATAAGTGTTAGTTACTTCTCTCATATGCAGAAAGGAAAAATATCACTGGCCCTACTCACTTGACAGAAATTGTATGGAATAAATGATGAGAAGAGACATCAGGAATTGATTGATCCCCCTCTGACTGATGTGGCACTGAGACACATCATGATCTCTTAGCATTGTCATCAGTTACTAGTGTACTAAAATGGCTAGAAATTTTGGTTTAAGATGAAAAGACCATTTTTAAATAACATACCTCTAAAAATAGCCAGTTTTTAAAAAAAATATTTTTTAATTCATTATGAACTTTTATTCTGTTTTTCAACTTAAAAGTACCTTTAACACCCCACAACTTCTTAGCCTGACTTAGGTGGTACTTGAGAAGAAATGGATCTCGATGTTGATTTTAGACTTTTAGACTGAAATAAACTTTTCTTTAAAAATAAAAAAGGACAGGTCACCCTAAATTTGGTACAGAACTCAGGGATACTTGGCACACTTTGTACTGAAGGTCTGGGCTCTCTCTCCAACAGTGACAGCTCGGCATCTCTACAGTGGCCACTGCTTTTGCTTCCTAAACACATGATGTTTTGAGTAGCCTCACCTTACAAATAGATTTGCAGAACAGGAAGAAGATTCTTGAAAGGGAGAACTGTGATGAAACCGATATAAATCTCAGTTTTAAAATCTTGTACAGCCTTCTGTTTTAAAATCTTTTCTTCTGGTTGAGACATTAGTCTTTAACGTTTGAGGAACTCTGTAACTGAAGACAAACAATAAAATACGAACATAGGAAATTACTAACGGGTTGTATGTGTTTAAATTACTTTTATCAGTAACCCACTCTAGTGAAAGAAGAGGAGTATTAAAACCAGTGTAGTTTTGTTATTAAAATTTTCTTTAACTTAAAAAAGTATAATCTTGAATTCAAGGTTGTCTGATATTTAAATCAATTCATTACTTTTATGACCAGGTATACCAATCGATTGGAAATAGATTTCTATTTTATGATAAATCCATTAATTAACTTTTTGGGGGTGGGGAGTTAATATATTATAATTATTTTATTGTAAGGCTAAATTTAGGGTGGTTCTTAATCAGATAGATTCAGCCTAAATACAAGTTTTCCAAACAAATTAACTTTGCTTCTTGCTAAATCCTATGGTAATAAAAGACATTGTATTTCTTATAAAGGGTCCACAGTGTATCTTTAGCCTAACAAAAATAAAGGTACTTGCTACTCTGAATGAATTTATCATTAAATTAGAGCCTACCAATCCATAATGTAAAACAGGAAAAGGATTCTCCCAGTAAAAAATTAAAATTAATGAATTCTTTCCCCCCTTTTTAACAACTCTTAAAATGAAATGTGGAGCTTGATAAAATTTGAGTTATACAATTGATTTTTTTTTCCATTGTGGGAAGATGTTTCTCCCCTCTTTATGCAGAAGATGACAATCCAGGTCTCTTGTACTGATGACACAACTTGTTCATGGAGATATGACTGAAAAGTAGATCCTCTGCTGGAAGTGGCTAGAGACTCCTGCTCTTACAACTGAACTCCCATGTGACTACTTGAAATATAAGGGAGTAAAAGTTGTGAATAGAACCAAATCAGCATATTCTGGCACATGTAATAGTTTTAATAACATATGTATTTGTAAGCATCTTAAGCAGTTTTAATCTACATTTTAAGATTCAATTTCTGGTTGTCTGCTCTGTTAATATGATTGAAAGAAATCTAGATAACCGACCTGGATAAACTAGTCTGGATGTTAGGAAAGGTAATGGATTGTTGTTGTGACCTTTCTCTTAACAAAGGAGATAAACCAATTGGTGATGCTCTGAGATCCAGGTAGGCGGTGGGGAGCTTGCTTCCATGCTCAGCTTTTGCCTTTCCCTTTCCCTTTCCCTTTCTTCCCTTTGTATTCCTGTAGCCAATGATGAGCTTAACATCAGCTAGTCAGAGTTATACAGAGGTCAAGAAAAAGTTGATATAAAATTTTAGTATCCATAGTTTTGCTGCTAATTTAAGAAGCACCAAGTCTAGCTGTTCATTATAAAGTCCAAAGCATTCTATGTGATCAAAAACATTCTGGGACTTTTAAAATTGACTATTTGATCTTTTGAAAATGTAAATACTAGTTTCATCATTCTGAATCAAAGATTTTAATAAGATTTTTCCTCTTTTTTCCTTAGATCCCAATTTTGTTCGGACATTTCTTACAACATACAGATCCTTTTGTAAACCTCAAGAACTACTGAGTCTTATAATTGAAAGGTCTGTTAATTTTAAATGTTTAATTCTTTTTTTAAAGAAATTGAGCTAAGATATCGTATTCTTGGAACTGTATTGAATGAGCTTTAAATTGTAGTTCATGAACACCTTTTTTAAGAAATAAAATCTCTTAGAAGATCATTTATTTTATGTTAGCTTTGATTATTTAAATACAAAAATAGACCTTTTTTTACATGGATACTCACTATATGGCACTTCAAATTTATGAATTAACCTAGCTAAAGAACTGTATAAAGTGCATAATTTAGACTCAGGAAATTCAAATTTTGATGATTTAGATTGTTCTAAACAATTTTTCAAATATACTACAAGTTGAGGAAAATGGAGCTTATCAGTGAACAAATTCTATAATCAAGAAAAGTGTTTCATCCTCCCAAAGAGCAGTCAACTTTTCAAGCTTTACCCTTAAAAAGTATTATTTTAGTTGACTTACAATAATTACACATGCCAAAAATGAGCATCAGTCCAATAACTTTATAATCACATTTATTTTTAGACTTTGCTTGTATTATTGTATTTCTAGTTAGCTTTACCTATAAGATCATTAACCTTTACATTATAGAAGCCTTGTTTTCACTGATGTATTTGTCCTTACTAATTTTTTGCAGTGCTCTCTTGATTGTGCTGACTAGTGAAAAGGTTTGTAGTTTCCTGTTTATATAATTTGACATAATTAATATTTTCATTAGTTTATTCTACTTTATGTTAGGTTTGAAATTCCAGAACCTGAGCCAACAGAAGCTGATCGCATAGCTATAGAGAATGGAGATCAACCCTTGAGTGCAGAACTAAAAAGGTTTAGAAAAGAATATATACAGCCTGTACAACTACGGTAAGCATTAAATAAATAACCGAAGTAAATAAGTCTTTATTGAACTTTTGTTTCAGAGCTGATGTAAATAATGATCTTTTCCAAGCAAGGAGGAGGTAATGAGTAAAATGAGTGAAAAGCAATTATCAAAAATTATTGTATAAGTCTTAATTAACATGGAATTTTGAAAGTGGTAAGCCACTTATAAGATTATTTAATTTGGTGACAGTTACACTCTGTTTCCATTTATAGCATTCATTGTGATAAGCATTTATGTTCGAACTCCCATGTAATTCAGTTATTCTTCTGTGTTAATGCTATAGAGTATTAAATGTCTGTCGGCACTGGGTAGAGCACCACTTCTATGACTTTGAAAGAGATGCAGATCTTTTGCGGCGAATGGAGGAATTCATTGGAACAGTAAGAGGTATGGTTTTTTTTAAGTGCCTAGTTTTATGTGTAATAAAAGTACCTATGTGGTGACTATGGATTGCTGTCCTTACTGCTCATTGTTGCTAAGAGATGTATATAGTAGTACCAGCATAACAATTGGAAATTTTTTTAATTTTTCATTAAACATTTTTGATCTACAAATTGCTCCGTAATCACCCTATTGAACCAATGTATTTTCATTTAGTAAATTGATTTGCTGTTTATTTTGGAATTGGATAGAAAAAGGCTCAATTTTGCTGTCTTTACACTTATCTGACAGTGCATGTACCAAGGACAATTAGGACTTGTTGTGCCATTATAACACCGCTGATGGAGTTACTGAGCCACAGTTAGGGGAATAACGCATACATCAGAGAGGCCGTAGAGCAGTGAAAAGAGAGTCTGAAACAAGTTTTATTCCTGACACTGCCGATCATCAGATTCATGACTCTGGGCAAAATTATTTTGATTCTTGACACTTCAGTTTCTTCATTAGTAACATGGACCTAGGTTTAATGATCTCTAAAGTTCTTCTAGTTTTAAAGATTCTGTGATGGTATAGGTATAAGTATGTCTTAGATAAACTTATTTACATTTCCATCATACATGCTAAATGAGAATCAAAAAATAAAGTGTTCGATACCCATACTTTCATGCAGAGTACAAAACAAAGCTTCATCAAAAACTCATACTAAAATGAAGGACTCGATCCTCTGGCACTGTTTGGTTTATAAAATGCAATGCTCATTAGATTAACAGTGGATGTGTATAGTCTATTCTTGTAAATTTCATTTGTGTAAGATATAATTTTTTAGAAGATTATAAAATATTTTGAACTGAAGTTCAGAATACAGGTAAAAAATTTCTACAAATAAATTACTTTCTAATTTTATTTTAAAAGGATATGGAAGAATGTAAACCAAATTATTAATAGTGGTTACCCATGTGAAGAAGAATGAGATTGGAATAGGGAGCAGGGAAATAGTAAAAGGGAACTTTAATTTTTAAAATTTAGATCATTTGAACTTTTTATAATAAAGATATATTCAGATATCACTTGTATGATTTTATACTATTTTAAAAAATAAGATATTGAGTAAAAATTATTCGAATGTTATTTAAAATGTATTTCAGGTAAAGCAATGAGAAAATGGGTTGAGTCCATCACTAAAATAATCCAAAGGAAAAAATTGGCAAGAGACAGTGGACCCGGTCATAATATTACATTTCAGAGTTCACCTCCCACAGTTGAGTGGCATATAAGCAGACCTGGGCACATAGAGACTTTTGACCTGCTCACCTTACACCCAATAGAAATTGCTCGGCAACTCACTTTACTTGAATCAGATCTATATCGGTATGTAATTTGACATTCAAGCTGAAAAACCACTTTAAAGGAGTTAATTTTTTTAATGAAATACTGGTTTCTGCCTTATAAGATTGCTATAAGACATAAATGAGATAGGATGTGAAGTGTCTGGTGTACAGAAGGCTCCTCTTTCACTCTGATCCCCCTTGCTTTGTCTGGATTTAAAGCTTCTCTGTCTGCAGTCACCCCTCGTTGGTAAAGCTAAGTTCAAATCCTGGCTTTACCATTTGCTGGCGTGGTATTCCAGAGGAACTTTAAGCTTCTTTTGTAACTTTCTGCCTCTGCTTATTGGTTTCCTCAAGAGTAAAATGGAGCTAATGATATTACTTACTCCTGGGATTGTTGTGAGGTTTAAAATAGTCAATAGTACAGTGCTTAGCACAAAGTAAGAGCTCAATAAGTTATCTCCTGCTATTGCAGTTATGAATATAAGTCATGGCCAGTTACAGCCCTTTTAGTTTTTCCACATATTAATAACTACTATCTCAAAGAATGTATGTTTCTAGTTTTAATCAGGGACTATTTAGAAATTAAAACTTTTTAACAACTAAGTGAAAAAAGGAATTAAATTTATAGATCTCCTCCCATCAAAGATCATCACTATTCTCAAAAATTAGTGTTAGAATCTATTTTACTTATTTCCCAGGGCCATTTTGTGGTTGGGTTTCCCCTCTTCCTTGAGAGAAAAAAAAAGTTATGAATTGCAGTGATTACTATAACCTCACTGAGCTGATTATTATGACAGATACATCATTATTTAAGAGAACTAGCCCAAACTACTTTGTCACCCTAATATGTTAAATAATATTTGTAAGTGCTGGAAAAGATATTATGAAGAAATCCCAACCTTGCCCAAATGAAATGCTACTGTAAAGCAATAATAAAAGTACACAGGTACATGCATAAAATATTTTTAATATATAGAAAAAGATGCATATGTATAATTTTTGTTATACCTTGTCATAAATCTTGCTGTTAGTGTAAGGGACAAGTTTATATGAGAGTTTCATTTTACTTATCTCATTTACTTAATAAAACAGTATACTAGAGGGAAAGTATCATGTAGAATTATGTCTTGATGATTTTAGAGCTGTACAGCCATCAGAATTAGTTGGAAGTGTGTGGACAAAAGAAGACAAAGAAATTAATTCTCCTAATCTTCTGAAAATGATCCGGCACACCACTAATCTCACTCTGTGGTTTGAAAAGTAAGTATTACTGGCATTCTTACATTTCATAACAGTCAGATATGTTATAAATTTCATTGCAATTCTGTTTCTATATGTCTCATGTTTTGTTCTTCTTTCTCCTTTCTTTTTTCACTAAGCGAATAATTTCCTAATGTAGCATTTTAATTTCATTAATTTTTTTCATTATATTTTTAGGGTTTTGTAGTGATTGCTTTAAAGTTTACCATATACATCTTATCAGAATCAGCTTCATATTTATATTAGCTTAATTTCCATGATACATAGAAATGTTACTCCTATGTAGCTCTATTTCCTTTCCCTCTTTTTTGTGGTATTATTGTAATACACATTACATATAAATAATGATGCAAATCTAACAATGCATTATAATTATTGCTTTACCATTTGCCATCATTTCTTAGCCTGTTACAGCTTTACTCTCACCCAGCTCCTTTGTGAAGTTCTTGTCCATATATTACACATAATCACATTTCTATTTGTTTTAGGCTCAACAATACATTACGTAAATCTTATTTTTTACAGCAGCTTTTTAAATCACTTAAAAGAAGCAATTCAGAAAAAAATATGCATTTTAATATCTTTTATAGCCACATAATTACCTTTACTGGTGCTCTTTCTTTGTGTGGGTTCATATTACCATCTGGGGTCACTTGTATTCAGCCTGAAGAACTTCTGTACAGTGGGTCTGCTAGCAACAAATTCTCTCCCTTTTTGTCTGTCTGGGAAAGTCTTTATTTTGCCTTCACTTCTGAACAATAGCTCTGTCTTCAAGTTAACTAATTATTTCTTCTGCAAATTCAAATATACTATTGAGCCCCTCTGGTACATTGTTTATTTTAATTGTTGTACTTTTCAATTCCAGAATTATCATTTGGTCCCTTTTATAATTATGTGTCTCTTGTGATACCCTCTATTTGATGCACACTGTCATCATACCATTCTTTACTTTTTAAATCATGTTTACCTTGAGTTCTATGAACATGTTCATAATGGCTACTTTGAAATCTTTTTCTGTTAAATGGGACATCTGGTCTCTCTCACAGTTACTGTTCCCTGCTTTTTTTTCCCCCCAGTGAAAGTGTTATGCTTTCCTGTTTCTTTGCATGCCTTACAATTTTTTGTTGGAAACTTAACATTTCAGATAATATATTGTAGCAACTTTTGAGTACTGCCCCTCCTATCCCCAGGGCTTGTTATTGCTTGCTTATTTGTTTAGTGACTAGTGGATTATTTTAATGAAGGCTATTCCCCCCACTTACCCCCCAACACACACTGAGATGGTAAACTGAGATGTTCCTCTTCTGGGAGGTACAGATTAGGGTAAACCCACTGTCAGCCTAAGAAGGCAGTGTTGTAGGTAGAGCTTTCTTTCACTCCCTCCTTGACCACACTCAGCTGTTAAACTCCACTAATTGCCAGGTGATTGCTCTACTGTTTACAGAAATTCCCTGGTGGCATACATTGCTATGCAAACTAATCCAATCATATTGTGACTCCTTTGAAGGAGTGGTTTCTGAGGTCTCTATTTTGATACTTGTTCTGACCCCAGGAGGGCACCTCCCAGCTACCTTATTCCCTAGTTCTCTACTGTGAATTAGTCAGCCAAAAATCTAGTCTGTATCTTCATTAAATCCACAAATCTCTCAATTACTCTTCACCACAACCCTCACTGTTCTTGAGAGCACCCTTAGATTTAAACTTCTTCACATTTTGCTGTAAATGACAAGAGCTAGAAGTGATCAGTTTGAACCTACACTCTGAAGCTGGGGACCATGTCAAGTTTCTCTTGGAGTAACATTCTTGCTTCAGGAGCTGAGTGCTTGGTGGTGGTGCAAGCACACACAATGTAGCCTGAGGTCCTCTTGGCTTGCTTCTCTTGACACAGAACCACTACCTCAGGAACCAGGAAATGGCTATCTTCCCAGGAGTTTCAGGGTGCCACATTCAAGGTAGAGCCTCTATTTCAGGAGGAAGGAGTAGTACCCAACCTCTCAACTGCCCTCACCTGGAACGTGGCCTAAGCAACCAACAGTGTGGGGCAGGATGAATGAGAAATGCTGAAGTCCTGCTCCTCCTGGAAAGAAAGCCCTCTAGCTAGGAGCTGGGTGGACAGAGTCCTGAGTTCTTGGCTGCAGCAACCTGCAGTAGACCCCTCAGCCCCCTGCCCCCAAGAGGTTCTCTGGCAGGAAGAAGGGAGAGAGCAATCTTGGTTCAAATACTGCAAACTCTTGCCTCTATCTCTCTTACTGAATTTTTGTCGATTTTCCTGAATAGATGTTTCTTCACTTGCTATTTGCTTTAGGGCCATTTCCAGAGAGTTTAAATATTTCTGTGTAAGTATGTATATGTATGTGAATATGTATATATATCTATAAATACACTTCACCAGTTTCACTGAGGAGTAAGCAAGCAGAGCTCCTTACCCTATCATGTCAGATATCCAGAATCTCAATGCAATTTTATAGTTGGGGCCAGAGACTGGAGTTTTATGCATTGGCCATGATTTTTCTGAGCAAAAACAATGTGATTATTTGATTAATATTTTATAAGGGTGATATAAGGTTTCTGCAGCTCACATTGGAACCATGAGAACAAAAGACTAGTGACTGGAACCTGAGCTAGAATGTGAATAAAAACCTGAAAGAGATTCCTAAAGAAAAATAAGCATCCAAGTAATCTGAAAGTCAGGACTTCCTTCTATTTATTTTATTACTCCTCAACCTCTAAAAAAGTAAAACTTTAGAATTTTCCTTCCACATGTTGCTTCCTGATTTCTTCATTAAGTTAAATACACTTCAGTATTATTTCCTTTATAATAATTAAAACTTACATATGTAAAGAGGTAATATAACTGATCGAACATGGAGACCATTTCATTTCTGTCCTATTTTTTTAATAGATTACTGAAAAGAAGGCCATTTCCTGCTTTTTCCTTCTTTTAAAAATTGTGTTAAGAATACTTAACATGAGATTTACCTTATCAACAGATTATTTCAGTGTACATCACAGCATTGTTATTTGTAGGCATAATGTTGTACAGTGGATATCTACAGTTTATTCATCTTGCAGAACTGAAATCTTATACACGTTGATTAGCAATGCCTCATTTTCCACTCCCCATAGTCCCAGGCCACCACCATTCTGTTCTTTGCTTCTATGAGTTTGACTATTTTAGATAAAACATGCAGTGTTTGTCCTCCTGTGACTGGCTTATTTCACTAAGCATAATGTCCTCAATGTTCATTCATGTTGTTGCATGCTGCAGGATTCCCTACTGAATCGTATTTTGCTGCATGTGTACACCACATTTTCTTTATCCATTCATCCACAGATGGATGGTTAGGTTGTTTGCACGTCTTAGCTATTGTGAATAGCATTGCAATAGGAGTGCTAATAAATCTTTGAAGCCCCAATTTCAATACTTCTGGATAAATTCCCAGAAGTGAGATGCTGAATCATATGGTACTTCTATTTTTAATGTTTTGGGGAACCTCCACAGTTTTCCCTAGCAGCTACACCATTTTCATTCCCACCATTAACAGTGTACAAGGGTTCCAATATCTGCCTTTTCAATGTGCAAGGTTATTGTTCATTTGCCACAGTGGTTCTTAGCCATTATGGGAGTCAGCTATGGACAAGTTACTCTAGAGTTACCTGGTTTTTACAAAAGCTCTACAGGTGATCTCAGTTTGTATACCTAGTTAATATCAACTGAAATACTTATATAAAGATGTAAACACATTATACTTAATTACGCCTTTTTAAATGCCCAACTAACTAGCTATACAGAATATGATGTATTTGTAGAGATCTAGCTAATGCTTTAAACACATAAACATGTTATGTGTAATTAGATTTAAGGCAAGTTAATTTTGATAGTTTTGCAATTTTTTTCCCTTATGTCAGACCAGCCTCATTAGAGAATAATGTAATCTGCAACTTTACATTTTTTTGAGGTTTTTAAAATTGATTTGAGAGAGAGAGAGAGAGAGAGAGAGAGAGAAAAGAAACGTTGATGTAAGAGAGAAACATGCTCAGTTGCCTCCCGTAGGCGCCCCAACCCAGGATCGGTGTACAGGAGAATGCTCCAACTGACTGAGCCAGCCACTAGGGGCTGCAAATTTACATCTTAAAAAATGTTTAATGCTGATTTATATTTATTTTTTTTTCATTTGTTTTCTATATTTTTTTCTTGGATTATAAGGTGTTTAATATTAATTATTGAAAACCAAGTTTAATATGTCTTTCTTTACTGATAATTGATTAGTAAATAAATTCTCTCAAATATTAGAAGTGGAGAGTAAATGTTCACTGAGGAATTTTCTTTTTTTGAGCATAATATGCTTCCTTTTAGAGTTACCAGGATATATACATGTATACTTTCCAAGGATTATTGATATTTAGGTGCTTTTATTTTCATTGACTTTTTCTAAGTAATTAAAAATATTTATTCTTGGGGAAAATTGGGACAACTGTAATAGCATAAGCAATAAAATATAATAAAAAATAAAAATATACAAAAATTTTTACTCTTAATTGTGGTAAAATACTTTCATTGACATTTTTACCTTAAAATTCTTACTATTTAAAAACTGTTCCTAGAAATGTAGCTAATTATTTCTATATTTCAAATAAAGAAATTAAGGATTAATCACTAAAATCTTGCAATTAGATGAAGAATAGGAAGCACAGAATTCTTGGATTCTAGAATAAATTCCCCTAGGACAACCCCACATCTTCCAAAACAGCATACATTCAGTAAGATGTTAGACCATCAGTTAATTCTAATGCTGAAGAGGATGCACCAAATATAGTAGGAATATGATTGGCTGGTTGATGGGTTCAGTCTGGAGGACAGTGAAGAGCAGCATGCCTGACTATCAAGGCACCAGCTGATCTTCCAGCCTCCTCCTGTGTACCTGTCATTCTGATTATAGAATCTCTACAGTCACATGTATAGCCTCTCCACACTCTACATTATTTTATTTACTAAATTCTTTAACTCATATCTTTGTTAAGAAAACTCTGAATTTTTCAATTCATTTTTGTCTTTGAATCCCAGATGTATTGTAGAAACTGAAAACTTAGAAGAAAGAGTAGCTGTGGTGAGCCGAATAATTGAGATTCTGCAAGTCTTTCAAGAGCTGAACAACTTCAATGGTGTCCTTGAAGTTGTCAGTGCTATGAACTCATCACCTGTTTACAGGCTAGACCACACATTTGAGGTAGGTTTGTATAGTTTGCTTTTTTAAAAGAACTTAAAAAATCCTGTTCTAAGAATCAGGATTTTAACAAATATGATCTTTAATTTTTAAGTGCCTTATCTATCAGTAATATCGGGTTGGCCAAAAAGTCCATTTAGTTTTTTCCATAAAATAAAAGACACATTTTTCATTTTCACCAATAACCTTATTGATTTGGATATTTGAGTATGTCGGCTATCTCCTGCATGGTATAACATTGATTTTTCTTAATTAATGTCCTGATTTGATTGCTATCGACTTCAAGTGGTCTACCTGACCAGTAGTGAGAAATCTCCAGCATGAAACTTTGCAAACCACTTTTGACACATTCAGTTAGTCACAGCACCTCTCCATGCACTTCACAAATCTTTTTATTCCATTTCAGTTGTGTTTTTACCTTTCTTGAAATAATAAAGCATAATATACTGAAAGTGTTGCTTATTTTCTTCCATCTTCCGAATTAAAATGGCTACACAAAAATTCACCAATTTTGGTAAGTCTTTTTTTTTTTTAATGCAGCTGATATGACAGCTGGCATAATACAATCTAACAAAATTGTTTCAAATTATGTTAAAAGATAACTAAGCATTACTAGAGCCATCTTGTGGAAAAAAAAAAAAAACTTTTGGCCAACCCAATAGTTTAAAAGATGGTATCATCTAAATTTCAAATTGAATTGGTTGCTCTTTTTAAATAAGGCATTTTCCTTAAAATGCATTCACAGTTAGAAGAAGAAAATGCTTTCAGCACTTAATTTGTAATGTACAGTTATACTCACACAATTATGTGGGGAATGGCAAGAGGAGCTAGATTTCACACACATGCACGCATGCACGCACACACACCCCTTTAGGTTTATACTAGGACCCATGAAGATAGTCTCTTTGAGCAAGTATTATTATTCTTAGAATTAAACTGATACAGTTGTGTTTGGGCTTTACTCTTGGCCTGGAATTTTGGGGGAAAACTTTTGATTCCTTTTATAAACTTAAACTCCTAAATATTTTTTTTAATTGTAGCAAATACCAAGTCGCCAAAAGAAAATTTTAGAAGAAGCTCATGAATTAAGTGAAGATCACTATAAGAAATATTTGGCAAAACTCAGGTCTATTAATCCACCATGTGTGCCTTTCTTTGGTGAGCATTTCCTGTTGAATTTTTATTGTTTTTTTTCTGGGTAGAACAAGACTCTTATTTCATTAAATAATTGAGTTTATACATGTGAAATATACTAGCAGAAAATACTTATTTGACACATATTTAGCACCTGAATCCCCTTAGAATTTTTCTCATTTAGGATTTTTTAAGATCAGACCTAACATATATATTCTACTTTTTATTTCCATCTTGGGCAGCCATTTGATATAAAGCTATCTCTTTCACACTGCTTTCTTTTCTCTGCCTGTATATGTACTCTGATGATTCTTCCTCTGAATACTTAACAAAAATTATGATCTCTATTATATGTCAGGTGTTTAGTCTTTTTAGCATGTGGTATATTTTCTCCTAGCCATTTCCTTATCTGTATCTATATATTTTTATATAGCTTTAAGTTATACTGCACATGATATTGTTATATCCTTTTTTCAATCAACATATATTTTCCCACTTTTTTTTCAGGCTTTATAACTACCTCCTTTTGTATTTACTTCTAATCTTTTTCTATGCACATTGTATATAGTTGTAATTATATGACATGTACATACTATTGTTTACTTTTTTCACTCACCATATTCTAAATATATTGTTGTGTTTTATTAGTCTGCATAATTATCATTTGTAATGGCTGCCTGATATTCCATAAAGTTGGTAGGTAGTTTCTTTAACTATTATTACCCCATGATTGAACACATACATTGTTTGCAGGTCTTGGGGTTTCCTAAATAACCTTATAATGGATATCTTTATAGTTATATGTTTTATCTGTATTTGAGAATATTTTTTAAGCTAGATATTTACCATTATTCCCTTTAGTTTTTATTCCTTAACATACAGTATTTTTAAATTCTGTAACGTCCATTTTTCCCACTATAATTGCTATTGGTTCTAACCTTAGAAAATTCTTCCAGTCTAGTGATTTAATATTCAGGGATATTTCCTTTTAGCTTTATGAGCTGATTTTTTAATTATATTTAACTCTTTAATCAAGTTGAAATATTTTAGATATCATATGAAATATTCAAATTTATTTCTCCAACAAATTGTTTTTTTATTGACTCAAGTGTATTGAGTAAAGTAACTCCTTTTAATAAATAGTTTCCCATCAAGTTCTTATACTAGTGCCCCAGTTTTAATGATTGTCACTTTATAATCAGCGATTCTCAACTTGGGGCGATTTTTGCATACCAGAGAACATTTAACACAGTCTGGAGATATTTTTTTATTGTTCTAATTGGAAGGTACTAGAGGCATCTACTTGGCAGAGGACAGAAATGTTGCTAACATCCTACAATGTACAGGACAGCCCCCCCACAACAAAAAATTACCCAGTCTAACTGGCCTTTTGTGCCAAGGCTAAGACCCTCTGCTTTATAGTGCTTTCAAATATGATGACGTTGGTTTTTCAATGTTTCTTCAGTATTTTCTTTGCCAATTTTGTCTCTTTATTTTTCCAATTAAAGTTTATAATGGAGCAAGGGGTTAGTTTCCCATAATACAGCTGAAACAATCTATCAATTAATTTGGAAAGAAAATTTATGGTACCTAGCTTTTTCCTAGATGTTTTTGGTTGTGAATGGTATTTTTTTTTAATAGTCTATTACCCTTAATTCCAAGTCTTTTAAATTTCCTTGGATTTTCTAAGTATTTAGTCATGTCTACCAATAATGATAGTGTCTCTTCCTTTGATTTTATTTCTGTGCTATGCCTTCTGGCATTGGTCATAAATTCCAAACAAAGGTTTAACAGTAATGATAAAAATAAGCAGCTTTGTTTTAATCTCAGTTTCAGCAGAACTAGGTATGATTTTGCTATTTTCTTGATTAGATGCTTTTTATTATGTTAAGAAACTTACTTTTCACAATTATCTCCTTTGTTTTTGTTGGCAGTATATATTTACTTTTGTAAATAGTTTTGCATCTTCATGAGAAAAATTATTTGTCTTGCTTAGCAGATTAAATTATAGATTTGCTGACAGTGAACCTTCCTACTTACTAATATTAACTCATTTGTTCATGATGGAGTAATATTTTTAAATATAAAAATGAATTATATTTATTATTGTTTTATTTAGGATTTTCGCATCCATCTAATAAGGTTGGTCTGTGGTTTTTCTTTTTGTACTATATTTACATTTGTTATTATGGTTGTATTTACTTTGGAACATTAGTTAAGCAGCTTTTCATCTTATTTATTCTATTCTGGAATATCATGAAATGATCTAGCCTTTAAATTTTGAAATATTCTAACAAAAACCATCTGAACCTATAGTCTTTTGTAGGATATAATTCTTTAATAACATTTTCATTTCTCCCTTAATTTTTTAAATTTCAGTTATCTGCTACACAAGTGCTTCATTTCATTATTTTTAAAAAATACTAGCATTCGGTTATATCTACAAAAATTTTATTTTGTAAATTATTCCTATTTGCAATCTATCTTTGTTGTTTATTTTTGTACTTGTTCTACTTTCATTTGCTTTATTCCTTCAAAAAGATAAAATCTTAAATATAATTATTCTCTCTGATTTTATGTCTTTCATGTCATGTATTTTTTTTTATCATTTTTCTGTTTTCCTGAGGACTTTCTCTCTCTAAATTATTGATAAGACTATTGAGTTCATTTATTTTCTTTTTCTGGTAAAACATTAAAGTCTATGCATGTACTTTCATGTGTGGTGGCTGTAGCGCCAATTCATACAAGGGAGCCTGGGAAGGACCTCGGTAGGTTCATTTCATTCAATCTGTTGACAAATATTTCTTGATTACCTGTCGACAAATATATCTTGATGTCAAGAAGTATATCAGGTGCTTAGAAAAAGTGAAAAATACATAGCACTTACTGGGCTTATAGTCAGTCATGCTACTACCCATGATATTCTATAGCCTCTGGCACACAGAGGTGAAGAGAAATCTCAGGGCCTGTTCACTGGACTAATGATTTGGCCCTTGCTACCCCATTACCCTGATTGGTGGGCATTTCTTCACACAAACTTAACGCTGCAGAGTATTCTCTCTCAGATGAACTAACATAACTATTATTCATAAATGTCAAGTAAACAAAGGATGTTTCAGACCTGTAGTTAGAGTATGATTCACTGAGTTTTAAGGTGAGCTGTATAGTTTAGTAAGTGAATACAGATGTGTAGGTAGTTTGATAGGTACAGACAGCCTACCTGCCAACCTTCCTACTCATTTCTGCTTGTCTTCCTGGTTGTTGAGCCTCTGCTCTTTCAAGGCAGTTTATCTGAACTATCCCTATTCAGTTCTGCTGCTCTGGGAAGATTTTTGCTATTTCAAAGCTAACGGTTTTCGGTCCCTGGAGTTAGGCAGGCAGCCTGTCATGGTTCTGACCCAATAGGCAGACCATATGTTATTGCTGCTGCTTAATTCCACCTTGACTATACTCCTTTGAGATTCTTATCCTTAATTCTGTATGCTGTTTTTTTCCCCTATGTAGGAGGGCCAGGGGTAGTATCTAACACTTTTACTTGGTCTTAACCTTACCAGAATTTTTATTCAAGTCTTACTGGCACTGCACCATATACAGGCAATTTCTTCTCCAAGGCTCTGCCAGACTATGGTCTATTTCCCAATTTTTCTCCATACACTAAAATATTCTACTCATAGGTAGAATAGATACATGTATATGCAAATTAACATTTATTCTAAGGTAAAAGGTTGTCGATTCCTCCCTCAACCAAGTCTCACCTCTCTGCACAAACATCCAAGCCGGTAGCATTGACTTTGTTCTTTCCTTTTACACAGCTCTAATTGTGTGTCCTCCTTCTGTCTCTTGTCAGTTTGTTTCATCTCCACTCTTGCTTCCCTGCCATTTTAGAATTGACTGTATGGCTCTTGCATCCTCAGAAACAATTTGTTAGGTGCTTCCATGTGATGTACCAGGCCCCAGGCTAGGCATTAGAACAGAGAGGCAAATAAAACATAGTCTTACCCCCGATAAGCCCCCTCGAAAGAGCAGAAAAATTAATTGCAGTACCATGTAGTACATACAACACTGTATTGTAGAGCTGTATGAATCAAAGTGTGAACAAACTGCTATGGGACCTAGAACTCTGAGCAGCCACTTCTTCCTGAAGGATTGGGCAAGACATGAGCAAAAAGGTGAAACCTCAGCCTTCTCCATTATCTATGTGATGGTTCTCTGTATTTCCTTTCCCTAAAACAACTGTCTCCACAGGGTATATAAAATGATCCATTTTAAAAATTAAGCTTTAACAGTGTATTATATAAATTTTAATTATATAGAGGATTCATGCTTAAATATTTTACTGAAATATAGCATACAATCAACAAAGTTTAGATACCACCTCTTTGATCATTTCTTCTCCTTTGACTAGCCATTAATTTGTCATAAAATTATTCCTAAATTTCATCCTGAGCTCTGCCAAAAGGCTATTTGTAACCATTTTTGCACCTTCATTCAAGTATACTTTTAATGCTTCCAGCATCTCATAAAGTATTTCCCCACGTTCTCAGGGTTAAGTCATTATGCTACCACCCATTCTGTCACTCAAGCACAAAGCTGAGTCTTCCTTCCCACTGTCCCCACCCTCTGCCCAAACCATTTAATCAGTTCTTGTGGCATCTACTTCTTAAATATTGATGCACTCCATTCTATCCCTGTAGACCCTAATATAGCCCTCATTTTCTCCCCAGGACTACTTCTATTCTGCTAACTGATCTTCCTGCTTTTAGGCTTAACTCCTTCTAACCCATCTGGCTTCAAAGTACAGCTAAGTAATCCTTCTAGAATGCAAAGATGCTAACAGTTTCCTTATTACCTATTAGATAAAAGTTAAGCTCTTGTAAAAAAAGTTCTTCATGACCCAGGCTAGGTGTTACAACCCACAAATTCTTCACATTTAGGCCATCAATTTGTGACCAATATGGAAAGTTGATTTTGTCTGCCATTAAATATGTACTATCATGGACATATTTGTCTGACTGAGCATTGTGCTAAGTCGATCATGCAGTTTAATATAGAGGAGAATATAACTCGCAGATATGGAAAATGAAAGAGCCTGTGCTTACTAGGACACATGGGATATTTGTCATGAATGTAAAATCAAGAGTGGCCTGAGTGCTTAGAAATGACTAAGTAACCAGTACACTTAATAACGGGATACTTTTTAGAATCAAACGGGCATTGATGTCTATCATATTCGTTATTGCTGACTTGTTCACTATTGATTTTGAGTCATTTAATCTTTTAAAGAATGTGGCTAAAAATTTTAGTATTGAAAATGATGCCATACCACAAAAGCATTTAGAATCGCTAATATATGACTGGAACTAAAGTGCCTGTTATTTTGTTTGTTCTCCTCCTCATCCAGTGCACAACCTGAAGTGATGGAGAAGGGATTAGAATTCCTACTCCCTTACTATGTCTATCCTCTTACCCTGCCACTCCTCCTCCTTCCCACATATCAGGCTCTTATGGTCTAGCCACGTGAAACAGCATGCTATCTCTGAGTATGCCTTCCAAGCTTCATTACAAACCAGTGCCTCTGTGCACACTACTGCTTTGCTTAGCATGCCCTTCCATCTTAATCTACGTATTACATTTTTATCCACTTTTTGAGACTTATTTTAAGCATCATCACATCTGTGATACTTTTCTACAGGCTAAGTTAGGCACACTTCTTTTGTACTATCATAGCATCTTATGCATTAGTACTGATATAGAACTTACCAGATTGTACTGTAGTAGCCCACATTCAAAGGTCTGAACTCTGAGGTCATGGACTGTGTGTCCTGTTTTTCTTTGGATCTGCATTACCTAATGCAGTGTTTGGCATACAGCAGAGGCTCAGTACACATGTACTGAGTGAATGAATTCAGATATTCACACACCCTCTTTTTTCCCCTAAAGCACCACAGACAGTACTTTAGGGGAAAAGGCAGAAGCAGAAAAGAATAGGGCAAGATTAGCAACAAAGGCATCAAAAATCATAACCATAGCTAATTAAACATTTACTTTTGTCTGGCCCTATTGTAAGCCTATGTATGAATTTACTCATTTATTTCTCACAACAACCCTGCTATCCTCATTTTATCAATGAAAAAACCAAGGCACAGAGGGATTAAACAACTTGGCACAAGATCACACAAGTAGAAAACAGCAGAGTTGGCTCCAAACCCTTTGTGCTAGAACAGAAAGGAACTAAAGTGATCCTGGCACTAAAGGGCCGTGTATAGAACTGAAGTGCCCATTATTTTGGTCATTCTCCTCATCCAGTGCACAGCCTGCAGTGATGAGGAAACAGGAGCTCAATTATCAGGTTGCCACTAATTCTAGAAGTACTGAAGACCAAAATATACATAAATGATGTGCAGTCTTGTACTTGACAGGCTTGTGGATCCTTCCATATTAACATGGGTAAGCCTATCCAAACAGTACTATATCTGAATTACAAATCCTAACAAACTTGTGGGGCCTCAAGGCCTGATTAAGCAGCAAATAATATCCTCTGAATTTAACATTACCCTCTTTACCAAAAATACGTGTTGTTAGTGACAGGTTATTCTTAAAGTTTCTTTTACAAAACCGTGACTTACGTCAGATAACGTAGTTTGGCAGGTATGGAAAATTGGTTATTCCTCTGGAAAAATGTATTAATTAACTTTGTTAAATTTTGTCTCCCTTTTCTTGCGTATTTATAAAACTTCAGTTTGTTGCAGAAGAATTTGATACTTACAAAAATCTTTCTCTTGATATTTACTTAGCTTGTTTTTCATGGAATGGAAACCTGTGCCTTGATTCTTTGGTTATGATGGTCAAGATGGTACAATGTAAAATTACTACAATTACTAAGAAAGAAAAACTACCTTTTTCCTTCTTTATCCTTGAAATAATTTCATTATATCTTTTAGGAATTTATCTAACTAATATCTTGAAAACAGAAGAAGGCAACCCTGAGGTCCTAAAAAGACATGGAAAAGAGCTTATAAACTTTAGCAAAAGGAGAAAGGTAGCAGAAATAACAGGAGAGATCCAGCAGTACCAAAATCAGCCTTATTGTTTACGAGTAGAATCAGATATCAAAGTAAGTTGAATTATTTGAGGATACATATTTCTGATTAAGTTTATAAACTGCCTGATGAAAGGCAGGTTAATTTTAGAGGAGAAAAAAGAAAAAATAATAATTCAAATTTTCTTATGTTAATGTTTTCTTAAATTGTTTTCATGAATTTCAAATATTTAACATTAACAATTGTTTCTTTACATTTATTTTAGAGGTTCTTTGAAAACTTGAATCCAATGGGAAATAGCATGGAAAAAGAATTTACAGATTATCTTTTCAACAAATCCCTAGAAATAGAACCACGAAACCCTAAGCCTCTCCCAAGATTTGTAAGCATTCATATGTTTCTACCACTTTTACATTTATATATTTTTTCAGTTGTCATCTATATCTGGTGATGCTGTCACTGCCATATGTGTTATACAGATTAGTCTTCTATAAAGGCATTCAGGATGAAGTACAGAGGTGATGGACAAAGTAATGAATAAGTGCTTAATAAATATGCTCAGGAATATCCCACTTGGTTCCAAATAAATGAGTATTAAAGTAATGACTTACAAGATTTGACTAAAGATAATTTGGGGGGCGCAGATTATAAAGTTCCCATTGCTTTTTTAGTACTTGCCAGTGCCTGACCAAATTTATGTACAGTATCATCACCTCACTGATCTGAATATAATCATATAATCTCTCCTATTCATAAGAAAGTCAAGAATCAAGAAGTAAATATAAATGGAGTCTAAGTAACCAAGATGGATCTCAAAATGTCTATGAATTAAAGCTTATGTAGTTATGTCACAAGAATATTTTTCAAGGCCTGAAATAGTTTTTTTAAAGGTGGATTAAAAACAGCAAATTGGAAATATTTATACAGTCTGCTCCAACAAGGCATACTGATATCACTGAGAAGTGATCACTCTGTAAGAAAATTCCATAAAACTAAAATAAGTACACAGATGAAAACTGAGGCAATTTAAAGCATTTGTAAATATCAAGTGATCCTGATGTCTTTACTATTACAGCATAGTGAGATAATCACAGTTCATAATAATGATCCTGGCTTTTCCAAGAAGGTTAAATAAGTTCAACATAGTCTGTTTAAAAAGCCTGAGAAATATACAACATATCTTAGAAAGATTTCCATCCAAAAATATTAAAATAACAAATACTCTGGTATCTATAGGATTAAGATTCAATCATTTAAAGAAATTCATTCTCTAATAACTTAAATAGCCAAGACTTTATAAAAATGAGATTTTAATGCTTTAGCTCAAGCAGTTTAATTTGAATCAATGTGTAACTTCTTTATTGGTGGTATATGGTTTTCCTAGGTATTATTTGAATTTAACCAGACATATATAGAAAAACTTTCCTTTCTATTATGGTATTATAAGTATTATGGGTTTTTTGTTTGTTTGTTTTTTTATGTTTACAGCCAAAAAAATATAGCTATCCCCTAAAATCTCCGGGTGTTCGTCCATCAAACCCAAGACCAGGTACCATGAGACATCCCACACCTCTGCAGCAGGAGCCAAGGAAAATTAGTTATAGTAGGATCCCTGAAAGTGAAACAGAAAGTACCGCATCTGCACCAAATTCTCCAAGAACACCATTAACACCTCCTCCTGCTTCTGGTGCTTCTAGTGCCACAGATGTTTGCAGCGTATTTGATTCTGATCATTCAAGCCCTTTTCACTCAAGTAGGTGCTAAAATTTTAAGTGCTTTAAAGTAATTGTTAGTATTATATGTGATAGAGGTTAAAAAGAGCCTGCATAATTTTTTATTTTATTTTTTTGGTAAATTTGTAGACAAATACCATTTCAAAAGATATTATAAAAATATAAAACAAATTGTAAACTCCAGCAATCTATAATTTTTTTAAAAATTTGTTGAAACAAATTTACTATATTTGATTGAAAGACCTGGTGATGAAATTGCTAATTTCAACTTCATTTGGACATTTGTTTTCAATTGGTGAATTTAAAATGCATCTGTTGTATCCAGAGGAAACAAAACTAACTCCTAAAATCTGCAAGGAATGGCAGTCCAAGGTTTTAAATGCTCCCTCCAAAATTATTATATCTGAATACTACTCAGTGCATCATTCCCTTCCCACCAAACTCTGTAGTTTTTAATTCACATTGTATCGAATTCAACTCCTACTTAACCTTTATATCATCAGGCGCATGGTACATAGTGCCTGTACTTTTACGCCTAGCCATACAAATCTCATAGACTGCATGCTATTGTTCATCCCTTTTCTTATTTCTAGATCAGTACTATCCAATAAAATTTAATGCAAGTCACATGTGTAATTTTTGAATGTTCTATAGTCATGTTTCAAAAAAGGAAAAAGAATTAGGTGAAATTAATTTCAATATATTTTATTTAACCCAGTATCTGTAAAATATTGTCATTTCAATATGAAATCAATATAAATATTTATTAATGAGATATTTTACATTTTTTTTAAAGATTTTATGTATTTATTTTTGAGAGAGGGTTAAGGGGGGGAGAGAGGGAGAGAAACAATATGTGGTTGCCCCTTGCATGCCACCAGCTGGGGACCTGGTCTGCAACCCAGGCATGTGCCCTGACTGGGAATTAAACCAGTGACCTTTTGGCTCACAGGCCAGCACTCAACCTACTGAGCCACACCAGCCAGGGCTACATTCTCTTTTTGTTCTAAGTCTTCAAAATCCAGTATGCATTTTACACTTACAGCACACCTCAATTTGGATTAGCAACAATCAATTGCTTAACAATCACATGTGGCTAGTGGCTACCAAATTGTATATCTCAGCTATAGTCCTTTGGAGAAGCCACCTTTTATTTATATATGGGTGCTCCTATTAATTTTCTACTAAATTTCATACAGCGTTTTAAAGCTCTACTAAGAACACACAGCCTTTTTTCACTTATTATTAAATCAAAACTTGAACCTAATCACCTTTCACCTTCTCACAACCACTTTCATATGTTCTTCCCATTGGCTCTTTTAGCTCAAAGTGCAGATTAAGTACCACCCTCGTATTTGACAGAACAGAATGCAGTACTCAGAAGCAGCATGACATTTTTATGGGGAGAAGGTTGAGAAGCGCTGGCCTGGGAGTTACGAATCCTGGCTTGCCATTCCAGTCTGCTAGTGTGCTTTCTGATATTAGGTAAAATGCTTTTTCTGAGCCTTCTGGGGTTCAAACTAGATTTAAGATTTCTTGCACCTCAGAGGATCTAAGTTTTTAACAAAAATTGACTTAAAATTATTCTTTGGAGGTATATTATTTTGAGACTTGGTCCAGAATCCTATTTATTTATTCCTGAATTATACACACATTTGAGTTTCCAGACAGTTTGTCTTGCCTTTATACCACCTCAAGTGCATTTGTTTTTAAAATTACTACACCTTGGCTTTATTTGGTTACTGAGGATTGTGGAGTCATGTTATTCACATAGTAAGCTGTCAGATATTTTTGATGATAAGTTCAAATAAACACCAGGTTAAAAAATCCCATTAATTTCCCCCAATTCACCAGCCCCCTAAATTAAGTAATAAAATAAAATATGCTCTATTTGCAGTACACCTGACCTAAAATCATTATTTATTCTCACCCATTTTAACTGTTCGCAGGGTTTTTCCCCTAGGGTAGATGGCTAAGGTCTATATTATAAAGATTCCCACATAGGTAAATTATTGAAATCACGTGAAAGCCATCAATTGCAAATCCACATCTCTTAGTTTAAGAAGTAGCTAAAAATGGAAAAGGTGGAAAGATAGATGAGCACATTATATTCCCTGTTAGTACTAAGGCAGTAAATGACCGTCAGGCATGGAAGATGGAACCATTTCGGGATGCAGTGCTCTGGATCAGTGCTTTGTCATACGTGGCAGTGGGACAATGTTCACTTAAATAGCTGGACAAGTGGAGAAACCCTTGTTCCAGTAATTAAGCTTTGTAATCTTAGCCTTGAGGGTTTTCTCAATTTCTTTCTTTGTGATAAAACCCTATTACTATTCCCTTTGCTCTTAGTAAAAATTGAAAATAACTGATTTTGAAATCAAATAAACCAGCATAATGTAAAACCATCTGTATGTTCAGTTAATCCCTTACTTAAAACTTACCAGTGGCATATGTGCATTAGAGGTCCTCATCCACTTTAGACCCCACTTCTGCCTGACAGGTCTGCTGGTACTGGGTGGGGCAGGATTCGCCAGAGTACCCAACTTGCTACCCACTGTGCTGCCACCAGAGTGAATACCTACTTCCTTGTTTCCTAGGGCCCGGCAGCCAAGAGCTGCTGCACCTACATTCTGTCATCTGAATATATTCCACTCACTCAGTGCGAAGTGGCAGAAAGTACCACTGCTTAAGTTTTTCAAAAGGCAAAGTTTGACTAGAATTTTGATTAGTCATAATAATACTTTTTGCTTCTTATAGTTTTTTTTTTTTCCCAAAATAATTTACTTTAAACCCCGTAATTAACTTATTCGGCCAGTATCTGATTTATAATTCACTCCTGCCAAGCACTTACATGTTTCTCTCGTAAAGCTAACAGTCTTACTGAGAGATAAAAAATAATCCTAGTACAAAGAAATGGTTAAATGCTTAACCATTGTTAAATGCTATAGTTCTCTTTGCACTATGATTTATTTTTTCATCTTTCAGTAAGAGTGCAAGCTTTACGAGAGAAGATGTGTTAAGTGCTTAACAAAATGCTAATGAGTGGTGAAGACATAAATGTTGTAGAAGTTTACACAAAGATGATAACAGAATGGGCAAGGAACGGTCACAGAAGGGAAGGAAGCTGGCCGCGTGTTGAGTGTGTTACATTCAGATCCCTGGCCAGCTCCACCTCTGAGGTGATGATGACAGTGGCTGGGAAAAAGGGAAAGGCCACCCAGCTCACTGCTTTGTTTCTGCTGCTATAGCAAGGAGGAGAGGCGGATAGAGTGCTCTTGGTACCTTCCTGTCTGAAGACTGCCTGGACATAAAAGGGAGCGGAAGGTCTGACCTGATCTGTGTGCTACAGATAAACTTTAGCTCCATCCCTCTAGGGGAAGCTTTGACAAGAAAAGATGTATTCCAAGCATTTCATGGAATACTTGATTTTCTTTCTAGGACATTGTAGTAGGTGATCAGTTTCTAATCTGAAATACATTGCACTTAACTGGCTTTTGTGAATTTAAGAAGTTATCCATGATTTATATATGTTTTTTCTGTAGGAAAATGCTTGTTCCTATTTCAAGAATGACTCACTTAGAAATTGGAGAGGATCTTCAACAGTGGTTTCAACCATGGCTGTATATTATAATCCTCTGGAGAAGCTAACGTGCAGCCAAGATTGAGAACCACTGATCTATTATTTAAGATTTGTGCTGAATAAATTGATACTACATTTTTAAATTAATTGTCTTTCATTCCTAAGTCCTTATCAATAAATGTGTCAGTACCCAACTAACAAGAATTTCCAGTATATATTTCTTGATTAGATCATGTATAATTCTAAGAGTTGTTTTTTAAATAGCATTTTCCAGGCAATGAAACCAAGCAATTAAAGTGACAAATGAAAAAAGTGCCTCAAATTTAACAAATGCATGAATCTAAGCCTGTGATATATATCAGTATGATCAAAGCCAAGTCTTCGTCTGTGTGTTCAAGTGTGCATGCATAGGTATAATCATTCTTTCTAAAAGCCTGCAGTTTGTAGCTGACAGGAGCTTTGTGTTTTGATTTTACTCCTATATTATACTAAGTGTACTACCATGCTCTTGAGGCTTATCTCCAGGAGGCATAATTTATTTCCTCAGTGGAAAATACAGAAGTAGGTAAACACTAGAGCTGGAATGTTATGTCATAGGTGCCTAATAAGTAGTGAAGAGAATCCTTGACAGAGCAACAGCTTCATTTAATATCAAAGCATAAAAATGAATTTTAATCTTCTGAGAGAGAACTTATTAGAATTAGTTGGATTGCTATCCTTTAGTAACCATGGCCTCCAAATAAATACCACTACAGATGGAATCAAATTAATAGTGTTGCCAACTGAACCTGGAATGTAAAATTATCCTTTTTCTGACCAAAGCTGGAAAAAAAAGTGGTCCAAATTATGAGTGACTGCCTAATATACATAAACGAGAGAGAAACTTGAATTTTAAAAAATAAGCTCCATCTAGTGTTACAGGAATTATTTTAGTCTCTTGGATATTATCTATTGATAATATGAGGCAGCGTAACATAAAACGACGATATTGATTTAAAACCAGTGTTGATTAGCCTTTTCTCTCAGCTTTGCTACTTTACTGCCCGTGGGGCTTTGGCTTTTATAATTTTCTTTTTTGTTGTTGTTAAATGAATTAACATTGTTGAAATTAGACATTCTAAATTTATCAGTGAGTTGCCTCTATAAAATGTCTAAGCACCAAATGTTTGATTTTTTTAAAATGTTCAAGAATATAAAAGGGAAAAGGCTATATCACTTTCAAATTTCTTTGGTAATATCTAAAACTATAGTTATTTTATGATGAGAATATATGCCCCAAGAACATTTTCAAAGGTATATAATAATAATAGTAGTAAGAAAATCCCTTTTATTTTATAATTTATATAACAAATTCATTATTTACTACTTATTTCACAGACTTGAGTTTTCAGAATCTTAGTATATAACATATTTCTGTATGTCCAGCTGAATTCTTTGTTCAAATTGGATTTCTACATTTTTTAAGTCTACCACTAATATGGCATATTTTAATTTTCTCATGAATGCTTTTAATTTAATCATTGACGTAAAGTAGTGAATCTAAAAGGAATATTCAAAATTCCCAATATGACATTAACTCAATTTAATTCTTTATTTTTCTTAAAAGTAAGTAGTAATGAGCTTTTACTAAAGACCATTATACCATTCTTTAAACTAGATGACAAAATTAACATTGTTATCTTAACTAACTTTTTACAAATGACTTGAATATATCAGTGAAAGAAAAAAAATCTACTTTTTCTTGTTTCCTTTCACAGGCAGCGATACCGTCTTTATTCAAGTTACACTGTCCCATGGCCCAAGTTAGTATATTTGGTTTAAGACTCGATTCTCGCTTTGGCTTTAAAAATTAAACCAAGTGTAACCTTTCCTGCTGAAACTCTTTTGAGTCTGACAGTACTGGTACCTTGCTTGCAGCATCTTAGAAGCGAGGCCTTCACTTGTGCTATCTTTTGATCATAAATGATTTGCTTAAACATATACTTTTCATGCTTTCATAAAACCTTTTTCTCTCTTAAAAGAGCAGTATTATACAAGTGGCTTCCACATTTAACCATTTCTCTTTTCCAACTATAGAGGTTAAGTATATTTAATGCTCAATTTTTTATAAAGCCAGAAGCATGCATGCGCATATGGGAATGCTGGCAGCTACATGCAGTGTCTAAACCACAAAATACACTTCAGCCTGGCGACAGCACAGATTGTAGGCAAATAACTGTTATTTGACTTCAGAAGAACTATCTTATAATTGCGACTACTTATATGCTTATATGTCCTAAATATTCATCACCGTCAAGCAAAATGAAGTTCTATTGTAGATATTTACTTTCTTTTTAAGTTAACTAACAATCAGCAAATTATTTCATAAATTTTAAGCTATCAGGTTACTGTTTTTTGCTGTTCTTCATACAAATGATTTCAAAATATGTACAAAAATATTAAGTATAAACTAAATTAACATAGTCCAAGGGAAAAAAAGGTAGGTGATCAAAATGTTGCTTGTTTGAATAATGTCAATACACAAAGTACTCTAATTTCTATATTGTTATAATATTTAATTGACAAAATAAAAGCTGTCGAAATGCTTAAAGAAAAAAAGAAACTGCCTGTATGATTTTGAATGATTAAGTATTTTTTCATATCTTTTTTTATAGTGCTCATAAATGAGCTAACAACTTAATAAATGATGCCTTTCAAAGTGTAATTATTTACATGCCTATATTATGCCCTTGTCATCATAAATGTCTGTAAGACAGGTTCCAATCAGAAGCTTCACTTTTTTGTGTGCCAGTTCATCAACTTATTCTTAAATCAAGTTCAGTAGGCTCTAGTGTAATATCTGTTTTTATTATCAGGGCTGCTTCATTCATCTTGAATAGCTCCATCACAATTAAATTTTTTGGATTAAAATATGATGAACCTGATTTTGTTTACCCACCAAGGAAAGCCTATATCAAAGCAAAATGAGCAGAGACCCCTCCCGCAGGCATTAGATTCTCTCTCTCCCTGGCATCCTTGGAGAGAATTGATGGGTAGAGATGTGGGGGAGAGTGGTTAAGATAAGAAACTAATTCCAAGGACTATCCAGGAAGGGCAGGAAAATTCTATACTAATAAGGTCAGAGGTGAAAAAAATGAGCCCATCACAAAAACTTAACAAATATTATCATTCCAAAGGTTTTTAATAGTTGGCTGTCTTTCCTAGAAATGTGACAGTCAGGCCCAATTATAAATTAACAGCGGAAATGTTATTTTGTTCAAGAAGCAAAATAACAGAATACGTTAGGCACCTTTTTTTTTTTTCCTGAAAATTCTGCTAAAAAATTTCTGCATGCTTTTTATAGCAGTTCGCTTTAATAAAGGAATATTATTAGTTATTGATTTATTGAACTGCTTTGATACTTCTGTACATTTCTTTTAATAAATATAAGCAGTTTCCAGCTAAGCCTTTACAGGATTAATGTATGAAATAAAATTCCTGTGACCTTTTAAAAATTTCAACATCCTATAGGATCTGCTTCAGTATCATCTATGAGTTTAACCAAAGGCACTGATGAAGTGCCTGTCCCCCCTCCTGTTCCTCCACGAAGACGGCCAGAATCAGCCCCAACAGAATCTTCACCATCTAAGGTAAAGTAGGAAATCCTGTTACCTGGAAACTGGAATCATTACAGTTACATTATACTCAATTGCTGTGACTAGATTAGTCCTTACTGGGTTAGGTTAACACTTACTGAGTTAGGCTTAATGGAGTTTAAACAAGGATTAAATACAGATTTACCAGGCAGTGGTAATGTTTATTTCTCTTCTTCTAAAAGTAGTTCTTTTGTATATTTTCAAAACCCTTGTAAATCTAAATCATGGTTACTATCAAGGAAAAAACAAAGTTAATCTATAAAATAAAAATAATATCTCAAGCCATTCTTCAAAAACACAGAGAGAAAGAAAGAAGGGAAGAGGACCAAAACTTTATATGGAAGCACATTTTAAGTGAGACTTTATTTTAGCATATGCTAAAAGTTATCTATCTGAGCCCTCTCAATAGTGAATCTGACGTGCTTTTAAATGGGATTTTCAAGGAGATTCCAGGTTAGAAGAGTCCAAAAGGCTCTTATAACTATTATTTCCACCTAGTTAAACCTCTTTCTTTGCCAACTGTTATTGTGATTCAATGGTTCTCAAAGCACCCAGATGGCAGAGCATCTGGATAAATCAAGACATTCTTTGCAGAATGTGAAATATTATTAAGTTTAATATTGTAAAAATAATAGGTAACATGTTAAATGAGAAAAGTTCTTATATTAGATTGACTGATAGGTAAGCAGTAGCAAACTACAAAGTTTTGAGAAAAATAAAGTAAAAACTTAACATTGAAAAAAAAATTTTTTTTAATGGATTAGCATAACCTCCCATTTAAAACATATGGCAAATCTCTCTGATCCACACCTAGGGTTCTTCCAATAGCATATTTGAAATCCCCACCTTAATTCTTAATATATTCATGGGAATACGTAAATTAAATGATTAATAAATGTTTTTTTTTTTTCATTTGTCTTAGATTATGTCTAAGCATTTGGACAGCCCCCCAGCAATTCCTCCTAGGCAGCCCACATCAAAAGCCTATTCACCACGATACTCAATATCGGACCGGACCTCCGTATCAGACGCTCCTGAAAGCCCTCCCTTATTACCACCACGAGAACCTGTGAGGACGCCTGATGTTTTCTCAAGCTCACCACTACATCTCCAACCTCCCCCTTTGGGCAAAAAAAGTGATCACGGCAATACCTTCTTTCCAAACAGCCCTTCCCCCTTTACACCACCTGCTCCTCAAACACCTTCTCCTCATGGCACAAGAAGGCATCTGCCATCACCACCATTAACACAAGAAGTGGACCTTCATTCCATGGCTGGGCCACCTGTTCCCCCACGACAAAGCACTTCTCAGCATATCCCTAAACTCCCTCCAAAAACTTACAAAAGGGAGCATACACATCCATCCATGCACAGAGATGGACCACCACTGTTGCAGAATGCCCACTCTTCCTGAGTTCCTCTGTACCAAGATGTACATTTTCCTGTCCCCAAATCCATTGCTGGCAATGGATGCACTGAATGTGCCAGCACTGAGGAGTTAAAATGAGAACTCCAAACACTAACGACTCTACTTCAAGATGCAGTATAAGACAATGAATTTTAACCTAGGTATAATTATATAATGATAATGGTATTCATTTAGAATATGATAAGACTGATCTAGAGAAATTGGACAACTGATTCATCTGAAACTCAATTAAAGGGACTTTTTCCAGCCAATGGGCCAGAGCCTCTTTTTGTGAATTGATCTTTATCATTAAAGGGATGGAAAACACAGTCTAGTGTCCAGCAGGCCCACATGATGACAGTTTTTGTAATTCAAAATATTATGCACTTTTTAAAAAGAAATCTTAAACAGGGATCTTCACATCCTCCTTTGTTTTCCTTTGCTTTTACTCGTCTGACTTTAGAATATTTTCTTAAAAGTCATTCAAAGGACTGTGAGGAAAGGCTGTGGTACCTGCCCTTGTCGGACTCAAGGCCCAGCACTGTACCACAGTCCTGTTTACAGATCATTACAGTGAATTGAATGAATTGAATGGGTACCAAGGCTTCACCAAAGAGGTACTTTTTTAAAAAGATTATACCAATTTTAAGAGCACATCCACCCACCCTCCCTATACAAACAAAACGTGGCGGTGTTGCCTTCAGTTGAGAATTTTGTGTCATTACATGACAGAAAACTTTTTTTAAAACTGTAACTGTCAAGTATCAATTTACATTTAGGAGACTGTTATCTATGCTAGATTGTCACTTCCCCCTCCTCCCACAAAAGTTTACTGGCCGTCCATGCCACTGCCATAGCACGGCTGACCATGCTGTGGAAGTGCAGTCACCAGTATGAAAGGAGCACTTAGCGTTTGCTGGGCGTCACTGACACCGTTCACGTTTTACTAATAGTTGAGTAATCGGCACAGCTGGAATTACCTTGCATTGCCGAAATCATGTATATATAGTGAATGTTATATAATAAACCTGGCAGGTCTGTTTTAATTTAATTGAATAAAGATACAAATACCTTGTTGACTGGCATATATTAAATTATTATGTGGAGAAAATGGTTGGTTCTTATTTCTTTCAGTTGAAACACACACAAACACTAAGCATAAAAGCACGTATTGTGGTACGCCTTGGTTTCTAGTTCTGGATGTATGTATTCATCTTAAAGAATGATATAAAGTTGCAGTTTGGCATGTAGGATAATATTTGGTTAGAATAGGATGGGTATCTTTTAAGCAGAACTTTGTGCGTTTTTTAATTTCCTAGGCAACATGTATACAGTTTGTTAAAGTTTATATTAATCATTCTACCTTGCTTGAGGTCTTTGCTCTGTCAGAACTATTCATAAGAGAACATCTACCTACATCATTAAAATCATAATATGGATTATTCATTCAGCCTATGTATTGATCTTCTGAGTCTAACAAATTCTGTGACTGAAATGCATGCAACATGTTGAAGAGAAAAACTTTTATTACCTCCACTGTAATGTCTGAAATGTGCAGTATTCCATCCTTAGAGAGTCATCAGTGCCTCAGTATCTGCATGTGTCCTCTGAATAATGAAGCAACATTTCAGGATTCTGTTAACCATGCCATTAGAGACATTTTTAGAAGTGCTGCATCATGGTTGAAACCTAATACTTTAATAATTTCCTGTGACATTTATTAGAGCATTAAATGTATATCACAATAGTACAGTATATACACCTTTAAGACCAGAATGTTGATTGCATCATCATTAAGCAGTCCATCCTAGCATATCCTTATTTATTTGAGTTAAATCTTTGTTTAATATCTGTACCATTCCTATTATTATAGACAGCCATTTTTCTCTCTGTAAAACGTCTCCTTTTAAAGGTCTCCCAAAAAATAATTTCAAATCCACTCTTATATGCAAAGTGTCCATAAGACCATTCATTCAATAAGTATCTAAGCCTACTTACTAGTGCTGCTACAATTAATAACAATACACATTTCCAGAATCTCCCATGACATTTTATTAGACTAGCCTTGTTGTCCCTAGGATTTCCCTTTAAATGTCTTATTGATCATCTCTCATATTCATTACCGCATCCCCACTCCAAATGAGAACCTGAGAAAAGTCACATTAAAGCCCATTCAATATCTCTGGCCAGTGTGTTCACCTTCAGTAAGGGTTTTCAATCTGTCTCATCGTATAAAGAGGAAAAATTCAAGATTTGGAGCTCTAATCATACTTTACAAAGGGCACCATTCTGCAGCCGGTGGTTCTAGGAGACCACTTCGCTGCGCATCAGCTTTGTATGCATTATGGCTAGAGGACACTTTTACTTTGAAGTGTAACATCTGGGTAAAAATATTTTCTGCAGTGGTAACTAATTAGAAGAATTCCAATTGGATGCCCTTAATTGGAGGTGAGAAAACTATCCTTGCGTTCACTTGTGGAACACTAACTAGCTGACAAATGTATTCTTTGTAGTAACTAAAATTACTTAATCAGGGACAAGAAGTGGTTGAGAAGATGAATGCATCACCACAAAATTCTGCTTTTGAACCCAAGACATTGTAAGACAGTCAGTGCAGCATGCCTTTTTCTAAACCAAATTTCAAAATATGGAACATTTAGAAATGGAAATGTTCTTAGATGTTTTGTTATCTGGATCACACAATGAAAATATTTCCAGGTTGAATTTACTTAAGTGGGCTGATAACTAATATAATAAAAAGGGAGCCTTTTCACATATCTAAGCACTTTTCAAAGCAGGAACAGATAAGTATATATTTCTAAATTCATTCAAAGGTTCTTTACTCTTCCCAGTCTTCAATGAATTTAAAAGTATAAATTATCAGGAAATATGCAAACATTAAAAGTTTGCTTAATTAAAGTTTGTTGGGTATCAAATTATGTATTTATTAAGTTGTGCTCTAACAAGAATATTTTACTGGATCTGAATTTAGCAAAGAGCATGCCACAATAACTCCTCTACAATGAACAGAACAGTCGCGTGAACAAGTACTATTTCCGTTGGATACTATGTTATGGTTCTAAATTCTTAATAGGTTTTTTCATAAATCAAGAATTAAAAGTTGGTATCAATGATCATGCTCTTAATTCTCAAGTTTAGCTTACTTTCCTTATGTACTTGTCTTTTAATGACAGCTTAAATTCAGTTTTAAGTGGCTCAGCAAAACAATGGACATGGAAGGAAGTGTGTCCCAATTTATTAGTGTTGTACATATTGCAGAAAACCTTTTTTTTCCCCTCCAGATTTAGAAAGAAACAAATTTAACCACTTATTTCTTGGTATTCTGCTGCTATGGGTAGGTTCACTTATTCTTTTAACCTATATTGTTTGACTGTTATACAAGTGCAGGTCCTGTTAATATCAGTTTGGCTTAAAAAATATGCAGTAAAATTATAAGGGAAAGTGATGACTTAGTTTATTCAATATTTTTCTTTTGAAACATCTCATTACTAACTTAAAATCATTTCACAATCTCTTATACATGAGCCAATAAAATGTTTTGAGCTCTAGTTAAGCATGAAGTCTATATAAATCTAAACAACGAAAGCACTTGTAACTTGTTTTGTAAATTTCATGCCTTATTTTCCATTTTTGACACCATAAAGTGCATTTTCTGTCGACTGTGAGTAAATTTCCCTTTTGCCTTTAATGAAAATAGTGCATTAAGTAGCTAATTGCTGCAAAACTACAAAGCAAGTTAGCTAAAGGTGGATCATATTGGACTACCTACCACTCAAAGAAACAAGATGCTTAATGGATGGAAGTCACATGTGTGGCTTTAGGGAGAGCGCACCTGTGCCAGATGCATGCCACTTTCAGTAGCTGCCAAACGTGCCTTTAATTAAGAACATCTCTAATTCTTTTCTTCAGATCAAGTCAGCATTTGGGGGTGGGATCAGGGCAGGGGACTTTGGGGTGCAAATATCTGGTGAAACCCACCAGAGAAGAAGCCTTTGTTTGTCAAAGTGACATGTTTAACTTTAGTTGAAACATGTTTGTGTATATATGTGTGTATTTGCCTTTGTTGAGTAGCACGGTATTTGCTAGAATAATTGTCAAAAAAATTGCTCTGTTAGTCTTACTTTGATGTAAAAACAAAGTGTGGTCTATACATCTAATATGGCCTTTGTACCTGACCATGTTCATAGGTAGTCTTTGTACTCTATATGCAGCAGTATTTGGTTTGCATTTAAAGTGAAAATAATGGCTGTTATTTTTCTGGCATTACTAAGATAAACTGAAAAATAATAAATAAAAATGCCTTACATAGCCCACAAGTGTATTATTTTTGCATGTATTTATTTTGAGGACAATATTTTTAATGTCATTAGTGATTTTCATTTTAGCTCATACTTTCCACATAGAAATAGTTTGCTCTTTATCATGGCCTTACTTTGGAGATGCTTATTCCTGTATCATAATATTATAAAAGAAGTTCAGTATTTCCTTCTGTATCAGGCCCTATGACTGTAGTTAGTGGGAGGCACTTGGGATGAAAATTAATACTTTAGTGACCTTGGGTGTCACCTGGATGAAGTTTCAGAGTGCTGAGGCATTTGTATTCCAGTAAAGAAGTTTTATGCTATCACAGTGCCTTGACAGGCAAGTTTTGCTGAGACTTGCTGGAATGTGGCGGCCTGACATTTAGCAATTCTTTCTAGGCATGGAGAGGTACAGTTTACAGTTGCACACTGTAAAGAATTATGCAAATGTGCAGGTATTCATGGTGAACTATATAATGTCAAAACTGACGAATCCTTAGAGATCAAATACCCTTGTTTAAAAATTGAAGCAAGTGAGACCTGGAGCAGTGAGACGACAGCCAGCCTCATGTGGCAGTTAATGACTGAGACCACTGACTCAACTTTAAATCTTGGAATTTGGAGGACTGCTTTCAGGAATAGTTAAAATTTATGAGTGTCTCCCCCCCACCCCACCCCCGACACCGGTTTAAACTCAATTCCATTTGTAGGCAATTGTGCAATCCAACTATGTATTATTGAGTATATTGTAGGTAATCAATAGCTATAGGAAAATAACATTAATACTGATATTAGTCAAACCTGATTCTGAATTGGCTCTTGAAACATCATGTCCTTTTAATTTTAACCAGGTGGTCTGCACTTCTATTTATTATAATAATGTCAGCTCATCACAGATTCAGGACACTTAAGTCTCTAGAGTACAGCAAACAACTGAGCCCACTTCTGTGCACAGAGATGCATGTGCCCTCCAGAGGCAAGGAGGACTTTATGGTAGAGTACAATTCCAAAAGAGCAGTTTGTGCCCATTCTAACATTTTAGGACTCTTGATTCTCACTGGAGGCAAAAAATACTACAGCCATTTTTAGAAGCTAGTTTCTCTACTTCATGACTCATCAAGAAATGGAAGAATCATTGTGGTATAAGAATACAACAAGCAGGTGCTTTGTCTGTGTTCATATTCTGGTTCTATTACTAGACCTGTGTCTTTGGCAAAGTTATTTAAATATTTAGTGTCTGATCCTCATCAATACATGAGATTAATAGATCTACTCTACTACTGGGGACTATTGTGAGGTTTAAAGGTACAGTAAGTCCTCAATAAAGTAATCAATAGATTCTGCAACTTTAAGCAAAATTACATATAATGAAACCAATTTGCCACTGGTTAATTGACATAATGTTATAATGAAACAACGCTGAACAAAAGACCCTTATTCAAGGACCTGCTGTAATTCTGTAAAGTCCAATACCTTTTATAGAGTAGCTGCTTAATAAATGGTAACTAAAGTTAAAGAGACATGTTTTCAAAGTTTGCCTGCTCTTAGATATATTTTAACAGGTTAATGGTTCATCTGAAAGTCCCCATAGTTTGAGTCTTTACATCTTCCTTTGATGTTTATTGCCGCTTAAATTGGTTTTGAGTAACCTTAGTTATAAGCATTTAATAAGGGCGCATCTGACTATTCAACTTTCAGGAAGTATTTATTGTTTCAGGTATAGTTTTGATGTTACGAATAAAGCAATGAACAGAACCAACATAAATTTATATCATTGTGGGATTAATAACGTGTAAAGATGCAGACAATAGGTAATAAAAATAAATAGGTATCTTATACAGTAGGATGCTGTAACTACTATGAGCAAGAACAAGGTGGCTGGGAATGTAGGGGACAAGAAGGTGAAACTTAAATGAGATGGTCAGAGTCAGCCTCATGGAGAAGGTGATGGATGAGTAAAGACTTGAAGGAGGTGAAAGAATGAGACATGCATGTATCTGGGGGAAGAATATGCCAAGTCCCAGGAAACAGCAATTAAATTCAAAAGCTCACAGGCAGGAGCACACTTGGTAAATCTGAAAAATATCAAGGCTACTTATATCTGGAGGAATGGCTGTGGGTGAAAACAGGAGATGCCATTAGAGATTGAAAGGGGTCCAGGTCAATTGTGATGACTTCGGCTTCTGTCTGAGAGAAACAGAGCCCTTAGAGGGTTTGAGCAGAGGCATGACATCTGGTTTACATTTTAACAAGACCACTCTGGCTGCCACGGTGGGAATAATTAGGGGTTAAGAGTGGTAATAAGGAGGCTAGCCTCAAAGAAGTCAGCTTGCCCAATGTGACAGCAATGGAGGTAGTGAGAAGAGGTTGGAGTCTGGTCATATTTGGAAGACAGCCAGCTTGCTGCAAAATAGTTGTGAGCTATAAGAAATAGAATTGTCAAGGATGATGTTAAGGTTTGGGGCCTTGGAAGGACAAAGTTGCCATTAACTGAGGTGGAGAATTCACAGTTGAAGCAGCTTTGGGCATGGTAAGTTCAGAAAATACATTAGACATGTGAGGTGCCAAGCAGGCAGTTGGAGATGCAGACCTGGAGTCTGGGAGAGAATTAGGAGCTGAAGATAGAAAATCGGGAGTCACTTTTTCATCAAGATCATATTTTGAAGCCAGCAGACTGGAAGAAGAGGTGTTGGTGAAGAAGAGCCCTAGGGCACTCTAGCATTAAGCGAGGGAAGAGAAAGGAGGCACTAGCAAATAGACCAAGAAGGAACCACCACCAAAGAAAGATGGAAACTAGGAGAATGTTGTGTCCTTGAGGTCTAGTAAAGACATTTCAGAAGGAGGACATGATCAGCATGTCAAATGCTATTTGTTAGGGAGAGTGAGCTGATTGAGAATAGACGTTCCTTTAGCAAGGTGAAAGTCACTGACCATAGTGATGAGCAGCAGTGGAGTGGTGTGGGCCTCAAGAATTTAATACAGAATGGGAGAAGAGGAACTTGGGCAGTTTCTTCTTTCAGGTGTCACTATAAAAGAAAGCAGAGAACAGTCAAGAGAATATTTATTTTGCTGAAAAAAAAATGGGAGAAAGAAAAGCATGTTTGTATGCTGAAGGGTCTTGCCCAGTTGAAAAGGAAAATGTGATAATGAGATGTATCAAGTGCTAAGTGGAAACAACCCACTTAGAAACACGATGGTATCCAGCCACAGTCTTTTACAGTGGATCCCTGTCTTTAAATGAAGAGGTTTATATACATGAGGGAGAAACAACATATTCAGTTTCGTTGCTGAGAATTAAGAACATTTAATGCTACTGTGTCTCAAGAAGAAGGAATAAAAATCTCTTTTATAGATAAACAAGTTTAGATGACTTATCAAAGATTATGCACTAAGCTCTTCAAAAACAACAACAAATTTTGGAAAACAAGTTATTCGGTTTAGATTCAAAAATCTTTACTTTGAATGTCTAACAACTTCCCAAAACAATAATTTCAGCCATACCTAAATCACATCCTTATGTTCTCATAATGTTTAAAAATTGGGTCTAGTATCACACATCAATTTCCATTTTTCCATCAAAATATATCAGTCTCCATCAAGCACTACCCCCAAAACATCTTTGGCCGGATAATAGGAAGAACTCTAATTTCAAAGGAGTTCATTAATCTCAGGAAAATGGAAAGCTTGACTTAAATATCGGAAACCCCTAAAACTTGGCAGCCATCCTTTAAGTATTCCAGACCACCTGTTGTTCAAAATGCTAATGAATGGGTTCCTAAGTAGTCATCAGACAAGTAGAAGAAAACTTATAACACTTAAAAGTGAAACTTCCCCTATTTGATCAAACAGTGCATTACTAGAGGACCATTCTCTGAAGAAGTAAGTTTATAGGTGCCAAGATTTTAAATAAACAGTAGCCAAATGCCTCTAATTTATTATAGATAACTGCCTGGGAATGGAGACAAATTGTTCAAACCTATTTTTTTCTATTATGATTCTGATGTGTGGGGCATGTCAAGGACGTAGACCATCTTAGATATATATGTGGAAATTGAGCACATTTTATTACCCTACATCCAGGCAAGCCTCATTGCAATGATTCTTGTCTGAGCTATACGAACTGTTTCTTTACAACTTAGTTCTGGAAAACAGGATAAGGGACTGCCCACCCTAAGCTTTCATTCTTGCCTGGTGCTTGTACGTGACCATTAACACATTTGATGTTGTTGCCACCTTCTTTCCAAACTGAAGAAAGACTTTTAAGAGGATGTGGTTAAATCAGTGCCCCCCCACCCCCACCCATCTGGTCATAAGTGTATGTGACACTCAGGATCACTAGGGGATCTCTGAATCCTGACTGAGTACTCAATGAAACAGAAACTCTGGACTGTTCACATCTGCAGCAAAACCCACACAAGAAAAAATGACTCTTTGGCTTCCCACTTTCTAAAGAAATCATTGTTCCCTGTACTAATTTTCATAACCATAGAACAAGAGAAATGCTACTCTTAAGTTTCTCTTCCTGTTTGGAGATCGATGTGTCCTTGAGATGTGAACCTTTTGTATCATGGTATAAAATCTCCACAACTCAAGAGATGCAACATGTAACATACAATTCTGTTAATTGATCCTTTGCCTTAAGAATGTTAGGTATTGCCTTGAGAGTTTTTGAAACACTAATGGCGAGACAAAACTGGCCCCTAACATAGAGTTTATTAGTCTAAGAATGCTGGGATGAATTATAAGCTAAATGCCTAGGAAGCATAAAATTCATATCCATGTTAAATATGAACAAGCTAATGTTATACTAGGAGAATGACTTCAAGGTGGAAGTTTTTGATCTTACAAACATTTATTTTCTCCAAATTTACTGTGCTTTTCTGTAATACTGTGAAAAGTCTTCATTTCCCTTTTCCCAAGTGCTGAGGTTCAAAACCCAGCTCTCAACCATAGACTAATCTTCATCTCTTCAATGTCTTGTGTGTTGATTTAGTTTCATATGTAAATATTTATATTAGTTTTCCTCAGGGATTTATACATCAATATATATATATATCACATATATATATATATATTCCTACACAAATATATACAAGTTTTTATCCTCATCTTACCACTTCACAATACAACTTTAAGTATGTTTTACACAGCTGTTCCTTGGTCAAGGTCATTTGCAAGAGCAAGTCGGTTTCTGAAGAAATCTTGTTTGGTGGGTGAAGGATCCATTGAGGGATTCTCATTAGTTTTTTCCCTGTATTCTGATCCACTGGACCTAAAATCTCAGCACACAGATAAAGTACAGGTTGATTTGGTTTTAATTGTTTTCAAATATTTTATCTACCCAAATTGTTTTGCATTTGTAAAACAGTAACTTCCTAGATCTGGACTAATTTTTACTTCCCCTGAATTTCATGTGTAATTAAGATTTACAGCGAACATAAAGAATATCTTTCTAATGCTTTATGGGGACAATTGTAACAACTGTGTATGTCAGTGTAAAATTTTGTGTAATAACTCTGTAAAAGGGGAACAAAGCTCAGAAAATTCAAGAAATCCTATTTTTGGATTCAACCAAGTATTGTAACTACTCCACAAATTACCAAGGCCCTTAAATTAAAATGGATGGAATTCATCATTCTCAGCCAGGGTGATCAAGGGCCTTTACTGAACTTGGGCATTACATTACAAACTCTTGCTTTTGCTTGTTTCCATTTTTAAATGAAAGATTTATTGAAGCCAACCACACATATATGCTACATTTTGTAGAATGCAGAAATTAATACAGTAATCAGATGGAAGAGATTCTGTAATCTCAGCCACCACAAAGGAGACCACACCCAGTATCAATAGTCAACAGCTCAGATCAGTCCAATGGATTCCCCAGTCCAGGGTGCATTCTTCCTTTATCTTGGTTAAGCCAGTTGGGTAATCCATTCCAGCTCTGCACCTTCTCCAGTTTGTTCATGTCAGAAGTCCCTGGAGGGAGGAGGCTTTCTGGAAATAACCTTTGATAAACTAGGCTGGGGCCCTTCAGCTAGCTTAAACTCCAAGCTACAATGGGTAAAACTAGCCCAGTGACTAAGAACCAGAATCAAAAGACCTCATGCAGGTTGCATGAAAGTGATGTTAGACATGAAGTTCTTTGTTCAAAGCTCCTATACAACTACATGAGTTCTCCATACGTGGAGGCAGAGTGGGGCATGCTTCCACTATTCACAGGGAAGAATATAGTACAAGTCCTCATTGTTGTGATTAGATATGTTAATTATGACTACCATTTTCTATACTAATTGGGCAGAATTCAAACATCCTTTTTATATTATTAAAGGAAAGAAGCTGGATCCACGCAAAGACTAAAATCCTAGTGTCTGAAAACCTGATGACTGACTAGATAATTTTACTTTCCACCCTGACATTTGGTATCACAGATGAAGCCACAGCTGCCCAGCATGCTTCCTACGTCTGGTCCGTAAGGAGCATTTTTCTATGACATCCCAGCGCATAGAAGAAAAACTACTCTTTCTCTCAACCCCAGTACATCTGGGTACTCATGAGATAAGATGGTATCTGGGTGGGGTGAAAGGCCCCTTCCTTTCCAGAAGCTCCCTTGGAACTCTCCCTTGAAACACCTCCACAAGCCCACCCTAACAGAACTCCAGGCCTCCTCTCAACTCTCAGAACTCCCCCCTGCCTCCAATTCAAATCACCCCTAATTAGTATAGTTGTACCCAAAATGTTAAGAAGATAGATCTTTGACCATATCATTCCTTCCCCATATCGCCTGTTATCCAGAAGCCTAGGAATGCCCGTAGTTTCGGGGGCAGGAAGTAGGAAGCAAGACTCTAGTCTGGCTGGTGTTTCTTCAGAATTGTTCGCCCACATGGCAGTTTCTCATCAGAAAGTCATTAGTCAACACTTAAAATTTTTACCTCACATTTCCCCTCTTAGCTACATCTGATCTCTCCAAAACCCAACATGTCATACTTTGATGGTTCCAGCATGCAACTATTTAGTGTTTACCTGGGAATGGGAAAGCTTTGCTGTCACCACCACCAGCCCCAAGGACCACAGAAATCTTCACCAGTTGCGTTCCCATTTCTGAAACAAATGCCAAAATCGCCCTGTCTAGTTTTCAAAGTCCACAAACTCAACTTAGTTTTTTTCTTTTTGAACTGCTCTTCTCATATGCAACCTCTGTGTGTCTACAGATACGTGAGTTTCTCTGTGTTTCTTGATATTAACTAATTATTAACTAATGGCTAACTTGCTCATCCTTTTCAAAATCTAGCATATACTTTAACCATGACTAATGACTCATTTTTACCCCTTTAAAGATAATTTTAACTGGCCTCTATAATGCCTACATGGTATATGGCCACTTTGACAGTGAGACTCTTCCAAAGGTATGTCTGTTAGGCTCTAAGTAATGTACACCTGACTTACTGGGAAATCACCTGCAGAATTAGTAGAAAGGGCCAGTGAATTTATTCCCTTTCTCTATAAAATAGAAAATGGCTTTTGAGTTCCTGGGGTCATTGTGGTTGACCGCAGGGCATATGTGAGCAGACAGTAGAGATGGGCAGGCAAACACTTGCTGGGTAAGACTGCCAGTACATTCTAACACATAACCATCCAAGTGTTTGATGAAAAACCCTATTGCTAACTTTCCTTTCACTCCTTTGACAGAGACAAAGAAAGTAACAAGTTGGGTAGGTCATACAAGTATAAATTTGCTACAAATAAACCTTGAAAGTTTGTTTGGAGCTGGAGAGGAAGGAGGGGTAGGATCTAGTGCACAGAACCCTCTGACCTAAATAAGGGCTAGTTTTCTGACTGGAAGACAGTCCACTTTGAAAGCTTTAAGAGACGCACACCTGGAGAAGTAAGCAGGGGAACACTCTTCCTGTCAGCCAGATTGTTTGGCCCTAGTAATCAACAATGTGGTTGACCAATGAGCATTCATTTACTACATATTTGTTAAGTGCTTACCATGTCTCTAAACCTTGCAGCTAGGTTACCCTTACATTTCGATTATAAGCTCTTAATGGGCTACGACTATTTCTTTTACTTCTTTTTTGCTAGACAGAACCTAGTACACTGAAGACCCTTAACTTAGTGACTGATATCAAATGGCCTATTGAGAAACACTCATAATCTCAGGTTTGAGTTATCTAAAATGTCATCCCTTCAAACAATCCCTTCAATTTTAACGTTATATAGTGAAATAAAATGGGAAATGAGCACCCCAAAGTGAGTATGAATGTGGGAAGGACTTGAGATAGGTGTTAGGAGGCAAAGAAGAAGGTGAGGGTAAAATTATCAATTGATTCTTTAGTAGTCCTGCTTTCTGTTATGAGGTCTGTCCCACAGATAAGGCTGGGTATATACAGAAACAGTTGAAAGACCCCAGAAGAAAAGGATTCACTGATACTCAGTTATACAGGGTCCTATAGAAAAGTACTCTCTCTGTGTGATTAAGAAAATAGAGAGATTTTGATGTGATTGGTGGAGGAAGGGTAATGACTGGGAAGGAGGTACTCTGAGGTATATAAGTTATTGTATAAAGTGCTAAAAAGGAACAGAATGGGAGAGGAAGTATATTAATCATTTGGAAGCCATGTTCTTTATCTTCCGTTCCTCCCAGATTTGAGGATAAAAAGGAAAAGCATTTACATTCCCTATCCCTGAACTGTCTTACATAATCCTCCTCCCCTATGCCATACCCCCAACCAAAAATGCTTATTAACCTAAGTGCCAGGTATATGTATAAAGATAAAGTAACACTTGCTTCAGATTTCAGGATTATCTACATTCAAGTCTTTGACAGCCTCCATATAGATCCTTCCAGAATGGGATAGTTTGCCTTCCACCCAGCTCGCAGGCAGCAGGATTAGGATTCAGTGGCATCAGCCTATCACATTAGGTCTGTTCCTGGCTTCTAAGAATCCTCATTTAAAATTTTTAAAGTTACTTAACATTTTCAAACTTTAGTACATGTAGCCTTTATTCTGATCAATTCTGGGCAGCTTTCAGAGACAAATGACCTGGTATCTATATACCCAGGACAAATGTGTCTGAGATAGAAACAAGAGTATCACCCTCTTCCCCAAATATCTTGGGTATTTTTCAGGATTTTTTTTTTTTTTAAGATTTCAACTTGACTCTCCCTTTTGAATCGTTGTGGGTATGAGCATTCGGCCCTCCCAGCCTCAGAGGGAAGAGAACCCTTTCCCAGGTTTTCTGTTGCATCTGGCTCCATGCCTAGCTTCATCCCGAAGCAGCATTCTGGGTGTGTGGGGCCACCAGCCAAACAAGCCCCTATGGATACAAAAAGTGTGTCAGTGTAGACAGGAATAAGCCTCCAGAGGGCTGTGGTATAGGCAGGCAGTGAGCCCTAGATGTGACTCAGGTGGCTTTTCTGGCACTGGTCCATTGTGGACCTCCAAGGCCAGGCTCTGGCATGGCCTGGTCACAGGGCTTGCCGCCAACCTGACCTCCCAACAACATGGAGAATGAGCTGACTGTCTCTTTCTGGTTCTTCCCTCTACCTGTCCACAGGCCTAGCTTCATAGTCCTCCATAACAGCTCCTAAATAACATCTGGGATGGTATCATTCATGATTCCTACACAAGTTTTTCACAAGGTACATGCACAAAAGAAAGAATGCTTAATGAATGGGAAGAATAGTGAATTGTCATTTAAGAACTACTGACCTTTCTGTGCTACACTAGGGCTTCCTTGCCCTTCCTCTTTACCTTAGCATAATGAAGCAAATGTTCCATGGTTTTTCAAGGAAAGTACTCAGAAAAAGCTACTCAAGCTATTTCTTGATTCCATGCCAAGTCCCCAAAGTGCCCACCATGGTACCCTGGGCACAAGGCAATAAGCAAGCATCCTCTGATAGTGTTCACACTCCTACATGAGATGTAAAAAACCAGGACAGCCTGCCAAAGGGAGCAGCCATTCATAGAACACTTCAGATTTTAAATACAAAGGTACAGTGGCAGCAATATGATTAATGCAAGAGGAGCTGATCTAAGAGAAAAGATAAGAGGACTGAGGGAATCCATTTGGTCTTCTAATAAGGATCCCAAAAAGCTGCAAGAGGACTGGAAGCAATTAACCAACATCAATTTGGAGAGTCCACACAGCAAGTTCTCAGCTGTGCAGGGCCATAGAAAGATAAAATCTGATTTTCCACGTGCCAAACCTTTAAAATTATAGGCCCCAAGGCCACATTAATTTCTTGTTTCAGATGTTAAAAAGATGCAATTACTCAGATTGATCTACATCAAAGCCAAACTACAGATAAGGCAAACCTTCGTACTAGAAAGGACTCGGGTGATTATCTTGGGGGAATCCCAGTCATAGCATCCCTGACTAGGGTCATCTAGCTTCTACCAAAGAAAACCCACTCCCTCAGGAGGCAGCCAGCTCCATTTCTAGGCAGCTGCATTTTTAGAAGGTTCTTCCTCTCACCCATTGCTCCTAGTTCTGCCCACTGGACACAGGACAAGTCCACTCCCTCTGCCTCAGGTACCTGGCAGAGCATTTTCTTACATCTCTCCAAAAAATGGGAATTTGTAAAGAAACCAGTGGTGGATCCAGGACTTATTGCTTTCCAATAGATAGTACCCAGTCATTTTAAATGGCATTGGGCAGAAAGTGGCTGTTCATTTTGGAAACACTTTGGTTTAAAAAAAAAAAAAAAAAAAAAAGGCTCAAGCTGTACGCTTAGGAACTTGGAGTTCTCAGAAGGATTTAGGAACCTAAATTCTAAGGTCCAGCTGGAGAGTAGTCTGCTTCCAGGTCTCTCCACCCCTGCCAAACTTGGCAGAGGTGGGCACTGGGCCAGGAAAGATCTAAGTCTATGACCTAAAGAGAGAGACAATTCTTAACTCTTCACCCTAAATAAAAGGGATCTAGCAAAAGTCATACATGCGTGCACAGGGCTGCCTTAGCAGAACTGACAGAGGACTTCATAGAATAGGGCTATTTCTCATTGCAGTAACGTTTCTGTTCCTTCCTGTTTCTCCTTCTTCCAGTAACAACAAGCAGAGACTTACTAATCTCAGTACCACCCTCCCCATGAGAAAATTAGACAAATGATAAAAAAAAAAGTCCTCACTCCAGGCCCGCCCCCAATTTTTCCATCAAGACCATTACCTAAATCAGCCAGGAATCTCTACCTTCAAGGAGAATGTGATTTCTCTGTGCTTCCTCACTTATCAGAAACTCTCCAAAGGCAGCAGTAGTGTCTTTGTTTAAATTTCCCATCCACTAAAATATGAAGACTTACTGTTTAAAACTGACTGTAAGAACCTCCTCTACCAAGGGAAACTAAACAGCAGGGAAAGGCCTGAGGACCAGGGAGAGAGAGATACAGCCTCTCAGGTGGGCAATGGCTGGACTGGAGAATCACTCTATGGTCAAATGTGAACGTTCAGTTCGCTGTTCCTTATAGTTCATGTTGGGGTAAGACAGTGCTGGTAAATGCTGGCAAAAATGCCTGGTGGGTGATTTCATACAACAAGGGCTTAGAATCATAGGACCACAGGAGGGAAATGGCTTGTTTTTCCTCCTATGGAGTGTGGAAACTCTATTAAAGTGATTTTTTAACCAGGGCCCACACCAGATCCACTCCATTATTTCTGCCAGGAAAGACACTGTAAGTCCTAATAAATAGGTACTAACCCCCAGTACAACTATAGGCCTCTACAGGCAGAAGTGCTGAGATGCCTTAGAAAACCTTCCATTACACCTAACTTGCATAGTGGACCCCACTCCTCCCAGTCTAAAAGGAATTTCATTGTCACTAGGTCATTTCCCAGGGGACCTCCTCTGCTCACTCCGCTCAGGACACATGACTTTGGGAACTAGGAAGTAGAGCTAAAAGATAGAAGAGGCAGAGGACAGAGCTGAGTTTGCTTTTACTCTAGGAGATTACAATGAGAAACATCTTCGCCTGGCAAGAATCATGGCTACTGGGTGCAGGCACTGAGCTTGAAGCAGTTGTGTGGAAACCAGGCTACTTGACACTTAACACTGTTAAAACCTCAAGACTTAGCCCAAAGGGAAAGGAGTTACAATGCTGTCTTGTCTAAGAGCTACTCACTTCTTTTTAAAGAGCTTGCGGAAGGAGCTGCGAAAGCCCCCTTTCTGGTCTTGCCTGGGGTTTTGATCGCTGAAAGATGTTTGTTCACTTTCTCTTTCTTCCTTTGGACAGAATCTGGTGGCATCTTCTAAATGCATCTCCTGAAAGCACACAAAAAAAGGGTGTGTTTTTTTTTCACTCTTTTCCAAAGTTAGTACCTATCCTGACTGTGGGACAATTTTCTTTAACTGAAACTTTCCTCTTCCATCCCCAGTGACTAATAGGTGGGTACCCTATTCCAACTAAAGCAAACCTAGGCTAATTAAGAAATTAGTTGAAAAGAGGATAATTGTCTGCTGAGTGTAGAAATATTTTCTATGTATCAAAGCAAAGAGTCTAGAGTCTATATAATAATCCTATATGACATAACAGTGAAAGACCAGGAAATTGGCGATCATTAAGAGTAGAGAGATTAACTTCTTATTCTGGCACAAATAATATCTTGCTGGAAAACCAGATGTAGTCCTCTCATAGCTCTGGGTATGTTTCTCTTTCTACAAAATATGAAAGTTCCTTGACTGTAATACTAGTTTTAAACTAATGTTCCTAACTCTTCACTTTAGACATAAATGAGAGTGAAATTTTTGAGAGGCCAGATCTGGTTAGAAGTAAATGTCAACTAGTATTTCCAACCTGCAGATATGCCTTTAATACAGTTTTTACAATTCTTAGTCCATGGCATTTGGAATGTAAAGTAAAAATAAGGCTCTATCTTTGTGAACTCTCTAGTTTCTTTTACATGTGAGATGTGCTAAATAAAATAGGTATGTATATATATTTATATTCCATATGAACAAAATATTTACTCTGAGGTGACTGAAATGTAAAGCAACTAAAAACAGATGCAAGAAGTCAAAACAAAAACCACCCTGAAAGTTTTATGAGTTGGATAGATGACTGCTCGCTGATGAAGAAGCAAAGGTTGGGAGTGAATTTTTTTCAAAAAACATGGGTTTGACTTTGAGACCTTAACTTGGGTTTGTAGCAACAGATCTAGAGATCCGCTGATACTCTACTACGGTTCAAAACTAAACCATGGAGACTAACATCTTGATGGCCTCATGTGGTGTTTTTCAAAGTGTGGTCCTGGGGTTCTAGAATCAACTGGGGCCTTTATTTAAAATGTAGATCCCTGACCCCCCTCCCAGACTTTCTGAATCAGAATCTCTGGAGTTATGCACATAGATATTGAAAACCAGTGGTTTAAGGTATACTCCTGCCCAACTGCCCTTAATGTTTCTATGAATCACCTAGGAATCTTGCTAAAATGCAGATTCTGATTCAGTAGGCTTGGGTGGAACCAAAATTCTTCATTTATAACAAGCATCCAGGTAGCACATTCACTACCAGCCCAAGAAGCATATTTTGAGAAGTGGGATTTTAAGAACTATTTAAAAACTAAATCTATTAATAGTTTAAGAAAAATCTTTCTGTGGAATCATGATTTTGATATCTTGCACTTACTTGTATAGCATTCCATACTTTGCAAATCACATTCACAAACTTTCTCTTATTTGGCCTGATCAGAGGAGAAAACTGGAGGCACAGAGAAGCCAAGTGAATTGTCCAAAAACACACAACTATTTGGCGGTAGAGCTAGGACTAGAACCTAGATATCCTGACACCCAGTCAGCTGCTCTTTGCAATAAAGCATACTGTCTTTCTTAGAGACAGAACACTAAAAACTAGGGTCTGACCTCTTTGTCCCAAGACCTTCAGACAATAAGGTTAGACATTGCCACGGAGGCCAAAGAAAGTGGTTGTGAATCAATGCTTCCTTGACTATTTTATGATGTCCCTGTCCCACTGGAGTCTGCAAAGTCCGTGACACCCCTTTCCAGTCAAGAGGAAAGCAGTAGGAAATAAACTTAGCTTTGCAATGACCTTTGCAGGGAGTCCACAGTGAGACGGGGCGACTTGTGTCTTCCCTAGCTACCCACAAGGTTGGTGCGGGTCGGGTGTACACTAAGCTGGCACGGTGTTGGGTATTTTGAACATGTAAGCAGGCGGTATGCCTAACAGGCAGAGGAAGAAACAGACAGGCCTGGGACTTGCCTGCTGTGCTTTGAAAATGAAGGGCAACCCTGAGGTGCTATAGCTTGAGCATGAAGGCAGCGGAGACCCCTAACTGTTTCACCGGGTGTGGGGATGATGGTGTCAGCAGACCTAGGACTCGTCAATGTCTTTTCTGTCCCTTTGTCGTCATACATATATATGGCGTGCTCTTGTGTCTTGGTGCCAACTGCGGAACGGGCGCTAACTCTCGCCTTCGTGGGCAGCTGAGGTCCGTACAAGCCTTTACGCTGGCATCTGACCTAACAGGCCGCGGGACTTGCCCGGCCAGGCACCCCCATCCCCAGCTGGCAAAGAACCCTCAACGCTAGGCGAGCCCAGGTTGCTCCCTGGCTGTCTAGGTTCGGGGGCTGCCGGTGCCGTGGGCTGGGGTTCGGTTTTACTTTACCCTCCTTACTTCCAAATAGGTCTGCTTTTCGCTTTGGGACCTCTGCTGAGGGAAGTAGGCCCGAGGCGCGCTGCGAGCGAGGGCTGAGGCGGCGGCCGGGCCGTGCGAGTGCGCCGCGCGCTCGGCCTTGAGCGGCGCGCGGCCGCCGCTGCTGCTGCGCGTGCTGTAGAGCCGCGGGGCCACGCCTTCGGCCGGCGGCGCGCGCGGGAACTCCTTGAGCGAGCGGCTCAGCGGCTTGGCCTTGCCGTGCGCCTGCGCCGCCGCCTCAAGCTTGTAGGCGCCGCCGCTGCTCGCCGGCGACGTGGCGCTCTTGGGCAGCGGCTGAAGCGGGTGCTCCGGCCGCTCGGCCTCCATGGGGAAGCTGACAGGTCGGAGGAAACATATGTCCAGGCTGGACTCGGAAGAGGCGGGCGAGCAGTTCTCGAAGAGGGCCGGGGCCTGGAAGGGCTCCTCGTCGTAGGGCGCGGGCAGTGCGAAGATCTCGCCGCCATATTCAAACTCCTCATAGGCCGTGGGCACGAAGCCGCGGGCGTCGGTCAGGAGCTCCGCCGGGGCGCGCAGGGAGCGCTCCACGTTGCCCAGCGAGGGCTCGGCGGGCGAGGGTTCGTAGTCCATCTCCGGGATGGCCTGCAGGGGACCCGCGAGCGCCTTCACGTCCTGCTCGGAGGCACAGAACTGCGCTGGCGCCAGGAGGTTCTCGGACCGCTCGTGCTTCCTGCCCTCCATCTCCCAGTCACTGGGCTTCCCCGGCTGCATGCTCTCCATCAAGCTTTGCTGTTGTTGGCTTTTCTTCATTGGGGGCATCAAATGTCTTTAAAGGGAAAACAATACAAAAGAGTTGTGCGTACAGTTAGTGCAGGCCTCTCACCGAGCAGCACAGGCCAGGAGCAACACACGTTGGGCCTGATGCTGCTGAGGCGCAAAACTGCTAGGGCTCTCTGTTCCCCCCAAGCACCTACATGTGTTACCCACCAAGCTCCACAGGCCTCTCCGATTAAGGAGTCCCGCAAGCCCTGGGCCCCTAAGTGGGGGAGTGAAAATGGCCGTCTGTAAAGTGGATGCCCGAAGTACCCGTCTGAGCAAGGAGGCACCGAGTAGAGATGGCTGGTGGGTCGAGGATGGCCGTCATTCCCCACGTGGAAGCTCTGACCCTCCCCACCGTGTATGAGGGCCCCAAGGTACCTTTTTTCTCTCCTGTCTAGCCCTAGCAGAGTTATAGAAAATAGTGGGTCTTAACACAGAAGAACGAATTCCTAATTGAAGTAAATATGGTAGGATGCTGATAACTGTTGAACCGGGATGATGATGGTATATGGGGTTCACTCTAAACTTTTTATGTACATTTGAAATATTTGTAATAAAAAGCTAAAAATCATTCTCTGTGGCTATAAAGCACGCTATGTAAGTTGTCTCAAACTTCCACCTACAAAAACTACCAAAATGAAAAGGTTCTCAACTCTGAATATGCCCGATTTTATGGGGGGTTGGGGGGGTGGGGGTGGAGGAGGTTTCTCATGGCGACAGGGTTTGGTTTTACTTCACCCTCCTTACTTACAAATAGGTCTGCTTTTCGCTTTGGGACCTCTGTTGGGGGAAGTAGGCTACTAGGATGGTGTACCCGTCAAAATGTGTGTGATTTGCCAGTTCTGCTGGAATTTATTTGCCAGACAGATGTGAGCGGACTAGTACACACTGACCTAGTCTGGTTATTCCACTAGTTTATTTATTCATATTTAATTTTATCTTCAAGCATGCATAAAGAATGCACATGTAAGGGATAACATTGAATATCTTTCTCTGGTGATTTTAAGATGAAACTTGGCTCTTACACTTACAGAGGTGGAAAGAAATAGTAAAATGGAATATTGACCTGATTTGAATTCTTTTTTAACTTAGTTTTTTTTTTTTCCCCCTGACTATTTTCCCAACAGAGTGCAATGGCAGCCATCTTATTCAGTGGGGATCATCTCTAGGGATTTCATTTTTCGGCTCTATTTGTTGCACTTCAGAAATAATAATTTTATCATTGTCCTAAGAGCTGAAGAGATCCAAAAAGTAAACATCCACTTCCTGCTTATCTCTCTCCCACTCTCCACCCAGGAAAGGTATTTTTTTTCTGTGTTGAGCTCTCTCCCTACAGGACTTCTAGGATTTTCTTTATAGAAAGAAAAGCATCCTCGGCTCTACTTATAGAGTTTACTACTTATAGAGTTTAATGTCCTGTAGGTTTCAGAATGATTGTGGCATTTCTTCCTCCTGCCTCTCCACACTTCAATCTCTCACTGATAAATGTTCTTTGTTTTAAGAGATGAGAGCAAAAGGGGGAAACGAGATTTATTTTGCATTATTGATCAGTTGCTCCTTCCAATGATTGTAATTGGCATTTTAAAAACAGCAATTAAAATTTGAAATAGTCTCCATGGCTTACCTCTGACTTCATTGTAATTTAGGAAAGAATAGTAGCTTCTTGTATGACTTGTAGATTTTGCTTAAGAATAAAAACCGAAGCAGAAATTACAGTGTAAGGAATTACTTTTGTGAGGACTGTTAATATTTGATAAAGTGGGGATTTGGAATTCTGAGTTTTGGTTTCCCTTATCCTTCCAGAAGTCCTGGTTTCGAAAGTAGTCAAGTTGACTTTATCCTTATCCTTCAGAGGTAAAATGAGTTCCAGATATGTCAGTGGCCTAATCATTTCTCTAAATATCATCAAGAAGTTTGCTGAATGAGAATTCAGCTTAGTGTATTAGAATGTTGTATGCAGAGATTTTAAGAGGCTGTCAAAACCATCCACTGCCCAGAACAGCTTTCAGAGAAGCTGTCATAAGTGAAGACAGAGCTTATGAAGTCCCTTCCTGAGAAAGCTTCAAGAAGAATTGGGAAGAGCTAAACAACATTCATTCTGGATCCCCTCAGATCTATTTCTTATCCTCAGAGTCCAGACTTTTCACTGACCCCGGACTGGGATTCCCTTTGCCCTCACTATATATTTTAGAGAACTTAAGTGGATTCCCACCCTTCTGAGGGGATGCAAAATGCCTTCCTGTCTTATGACACTCTTCCACTCTATCAATTTTCAAACCCAGAGACTCATGCTGTAGACAGAGGGTGGTTATGTGCAGTTAAGTTGTTGGGAGTGCCCTCCAGCCTTTAGGCCTGCCCTTCCTCTAGGATATAAGTGTTGGGTCAGCTGCTTGCCTGTCACATAGAGGCTGGTGGGGCAAGAGGGAGGAAGGAGTTCTGTTGGTCATACTCCTAATCCTGGCTGGCGTGATACCCAACACAGACTGTGGGACCCAAAGGCATTGCCATTAACCTTTCCACAGCAACAGGTGCTTACGTGACGGGAGGGCCAGAACTTGGAGCAGAAGTGTAGGGTTGCAGCATCTCTTCGGAGTGGATCCCACTGTCACGGACAGCCTCAGGGCCTGCAGTGGGAGAAGCGTCTTGCCCGGCATTTGCACACTGGGAAGCCAGCCCTTTGTACAGCTTTGCCAAGGATGACCTAATGGAGTGGAAGTAAAAATTCTCAGTGTACAGTGGGAAACTGGCTTTTTGAATACACAGATTATGTCAAGAAAGATAGGGAAACGTTTCTCAGATGAAGCTCAGCTGTGAAATTCTCTCTCCATGGCCCTATACATTCCAGGTTGCTTACATAATAGGTGTGCAAGCTGGATGTTGGGCAGCAGTAGGGATAAATTGGCTGAATTGAGTTTGGAGGAAAGCGATGGTGTGGAGAGATGTCCTCCATCTGAGGAGCCCTGGCTTGGGAGAAAGCACCTTTTTCCTGTCTGAAGCACCCACAGAAACAACTTTGCTTTCCTTATTGGGATGAGATGAGGTTGAAAGAAATCCAAGTCATTAGGAAGCTTTGTTATTGGTTGCTTCTATTCTCTTTGAAGCCCAGATTCTCCCTAATCACCCCTTTCTCTTTCTTCTTAGCATGAAATCTGTTCACCCACCATCTTCTCTCTTACTTATTTTTATCCATAGCACTTATCAGCATCTAACTTATCAACTGGCTGTCCAGGTCTAGAAAGTAAGCTCTACATGACAAAGATTTTTATCTGTATTTTTTGTTGCAGTATATTCAGTGCATAGAACAGTACCTGATACACACAAATAGGTGCTCAGTAAATATTTGTTGAGTTAATGAAAGAAACGTCATTCTGACCTTTAAACTGTATTTTTAAATCTGGCAAGTTTAGGGAAACAATTTTTTGTAGTAGTCAACATGAGGTATGAGGGGGTCTGTATAAGCATTAGAGTGAAAGTGCTTATTTTTCTAAAGTAATTTCCACCAGGTAGTAGGTGCCTCCCTCTTGTAGCCAGCTCAGCCACCTCTTTTCCCTCCCCTTCTCTCTTCTACTTCCTGTCACTGCATTGTAGCCACTTAACATATAATGTGATTACTTGTTACAGACACCCATATTGTCTGTATCCTGTTCTCAGAAGCCTTTGATCAACCCTCTAGACTGCACCATCAGATCCTTACTTCTTGAGCTTTTTCCGTTTCTGAATAAGCAAATCCTCGTTGCATTGAAACAGCAGGGTGTAGTGTGAGATAAATACGCGAAGGCGCTGAACACACACCAGAAGTAGATAATAGTCAGGGTGTTCCTGCTCTGTGAACTTCAGGACGTTCTGGATGAAGGAAAAAAGGAAGCAGTATTGCATAATTAGAACGAAAAGTCATTTTGTCTCTTCTGCACCTTGCTTTGATTTGTTGTGAGAGTTTGTTAGCCATTTAATCGAAACAACAATACATACGGCCAATCAAATTATAAGCTGAAGAGTCAAACTTGGTTTACTTTGTCTATCACACCAAGGGAAAACAAGTCACTATTGCTCCTATTTGCATTGGATGTGAACATAAGGTATTTCCATCTGAAAAATTGTACGGATCTATTAATTAGACCTCTGAGGTAATGGAGCCATTTTAACAATTACTGTTAATGAGCAATACTTATATGACCCATAGGAGTCAGACCTCAGAGCATTCTGGTTTGGTGGTCCCTTCTATTACATTGCCTATTGAGCTGTAGTGGAACATGCATGCAAGTTGGATTTGGGACAGTTATCACTTATTGAGTACTTCCCATTGCTAAGCACTGAGCACTTTACATATATTTTCTCATTTAATTTTTACCATAGCCTCGTAGATAGATACCATTATTACCTTCACTTAACAAGAAAGTCAGTGTATCCAGCAAAGTTAACTAATCTTTATTGGGTCACACATCTATTTAGTAGCAGAGCCAGGAACTGAACTCAAGTCAACCAGTAGAAGCAAAGCTCTTATTTACCATACTGTTTGTAAGACCTGGGTTTCAGTCCTAAGTTTTTTCACCTATTAGGTGTGTTAACTTAGGCAGGTTACTTAACTTCTTTGGTTCTCCATTTCCTTATTTTTAAAAAATGGTAATAATACCTATTTCATGGGATTGTTGAAAGTATTAAATAAAATAATTATTGTGAGAAAATGGCTTTAAGATCTAAAGCCATACAATTGAAAGTCTTTTTGATATTGATACTGGGCTACTTCTACCTGAGATAAATCCCAAGCATTTCTAATATGCTTTCACTGAATTACTTAGATCAGTCAGCAAATAAACCAGGACAGGTGGGTAGTGGGAAGAAGAGGAGCTGGTAAGGGTGTTGGTGAGCCTCTCTCAACTCTACTTCCTCCCAGGTGGACAAGCCCTGTGGGAAAATGGTGTGGAAAAATCAGCTCATCAGTTGGGTTTCTTTGTGCTTTTTCTGTGACATAAGAGAGAAGCAATATTTGGTAAATCCCTGGACTCAAGCCGAAAGAAAGTAGTCAGGGTAGCAGTTAAGTGGGCAGGTTATATAGATGATAGTTCTTAGACACTGGCGGTGGGGGGTGGGGAGTGGGGGGTCTGGGGATACATTTAGATGGCTGTAGAACAACAACAGAAGGGACTGAAGAGGTGGAGTCTAGCAGGAGCTGCTATAGAAAGATCCTGGATCAGCAGAGGTGGAGATTGCCAGTAAACGAAGATAGAAGAACATCAAAGGCTGGCATCATCAGCCAAACATTTTTAGAGACTGAGATTTTAGCTCATACCACAAAGTAAGGTGGGGTGGGGAAATCATAACACATATCATATATCTTAGAAATATTAATTATTCCTTCCTGATTCCTTACAGTGTTTCTTGGAAGCCAGAAACAATCGTTTAGCCTGAAAGTCATTTTGGGGGCTTGCCCAGCCATGCCTACCTGCAGATGTATCAGATACTCAGGGATGCGCTGGACTATGTGAAAAAACAATGTATAGATGTCAGCTTTAATGTCTTCATCACCCTGGATGAAAGAAAGGTAGAATCACTCTTCAGTGTCCTTCCAGTTCTGGTTGCAGAACCCCCGTGCCAGTCCCACCAGAGTAGAAAAGGCTTACTCCCAGAGCATTTTCTTCCGAGTGTCATGATGCATTGATCTCTCATTGGCTAGGCCACTTGTTCAAAGACATGTTCAAGGAGATGGTTCTTCTTTAGCAGGGAGGATATCATATACTTTTGAATCTACCCAACTTCCAAACTATCCTCAACCCCGGATATTAGCACAGTACTATACAGAAGTGAGCACTCAATAAATTATATTTAAGTCGAATGACTTCATTAAGGTTCTCAGGCAAGTAATCATTACAATGGTTTACTAATAGGCACTGAGGGTGGTTTGAGCCTGATGAGAGTGAGTGAAAGAATGTGATTAAAAACTGGCCAGCTAGCCTGGCAGCAGGAAACATGTTGGACTTTCTCCATGTCCCTTCTCTTTCTTCCTTTCCTTTCCCTTCCCTTTCTCAAGTATTCCCTGAGTACTAACATGTGGTAGGCATTATACTGGGTTGGGAGTAGTGGAGTGATGTAGAAAATCAATAAGATCCTCACCTCTTGTGAAACTTGATTAACTCTTAACTTTAGGGCTTCTGATACGGTTTCTTCCTATTAATCTAAAATAACTAGAATTGTTATATATTTATATATGCTTGTTGAGCACCTAATATAGCATTGCATGAGCAATTCTTAAAGCTATATGACTAGAATCACTTTATAACCTTATAAACTGACACAGGATGACTTGAGTTTAATAGTCAGATTATATAAGTTTAATATTCAGATTCATATCGTCTGATCCTTAAAAAATCCTCATACAGCATTCAGGCTGCAGCCTGAAGATCTCTGCTTAGAAAACCTGTTTACTTTGCCTAACTTCCAGTGGAATGGAACAGAGGGTCAGTAAAGCAGGGTAAGAGTACAGTATTCCCTCACTTATCGTCAGTATTATGTTCTAGACGCCCCCCACCAATAGGTGAAAATCCGCTAAGTAGGAACCTCACATTTATTTTAGTGTTTATATATATTTTAAGGCTTTATAAACCCTTCCCACATACTTATAAACCATTCCTAGTCCCTTATTAACCTTTCCCACTCCCTTATTAACCTTTTTCACACTTTTATAAACACTACTTATGTTCTTAAACATATTCTACACTCTTAAACCTACGGAACTTTAACAACATATGTATACAGTACCACAAAATCCCACAGTATAGTGAAAAATCCATGATAAATAATTAAATGCAATATTTAAAAAAAAACCCTTGATACAGTGATGCCGCAATAAGTGAACCACAATATAGGGAGGGAGTACTGTACTGATCTTTGAGTGGGCTTCTTTAGCCCCAGGGAGGAGTGCCAGTGGCTCTGCTCAAGTCATTCCCCAACCTGGAAGACAAGCTGAGAGTGCATGTGCTGTATTTCCCGGGTAGATGAGCAACATCATATAGGACACAGGTAACCAAAGGGCAATACACAGATAGCATGAACTCACCTCCTTCAGAACAACGACATGAACCAAGGAGATGCATTCAGGCAGGTCCCTCAGGTAGGCAACATAATAATCCAAGAAATTATTCTTGAAAACAAACATAAAAATGCTTGGTAAGACCCTGGAAACAGGAATGATAGCAGCCAATATTTTTTATAGAGTTGTACGTATCAAAAAGAAGTACTTTGCAAAGATTATCTTGATCATTCATTTAATGTGTTTGTTAACATGTTCTTGTTTTTTATCTTTTTGAAAAAAATTTTTTGGGTTTTAAGGTAAATATCCCTGTGGACTTGGAGGAAAGTGAAATGATAAACCAAGCAGAGGAGAGGAATTATGTAAGCTGAAAAAGTATTTTTAAATTGTTTAATGGTAAAAGTGCATATTTTGTTTTAAAATTATTTTTAATTTTTATCATCTGCATCCAAATGAGGAACTTTGTTCAGCCCACTTCACAGTGTCTAGACCAATGGTTCTCAGGTTTTTCCACTAATCACATATTCACCTATGCAATATGCCTTTGAGAAAACAGTCCTCAGCTTCCAAAGTTATATTCCCACAGAAATAACAATTCTCAGCCCAAGAAAGCATACTGAATAAAAATGAATAAAAGTGATATGGAGGGTTAGGATTATATCTACTCTAATCTATACAACTAGATAATTTGTGAACTTCATATTATTATCACAGTTGAGAATCCTTGATACAGAGGTTGACTGCAGGCAAAGTCTGGCTTGCAAACCAATTTTAATTACCACACAATATTTTTACCATAAGAAAATCTCACACAAAATTCTTGATTTCCAGCTGCTCTTAAAATATCAGATCTGGCAACTCGAGTCTTTGTTCCTGCATAAGTGGATAAAGCTGAGTAGGTACTCCTTGTAGAAAAGCAGATGTGCTCCACTTAAACTCACCTCCCAGCATTCCATCTTGTATTTAATTCCGCCTACTTCTACTCATTTATATCACCATCTGACTCTGAAGGCATTTGAGTTTGCAACTTCTGGTCTGCATCATATTTAATTTGTAGAACCACAGAGATTTTGAAATTTAGGACCTTCTCCAAGGAAGTGAAAACAAAAACATTCAAGAAAAATAGCTGCCCATCACATTTTTAAAAATCTCTAAGGAATGAAATTGTAAGTGGAAGTACATACATATATACAAAGCTTCATATATTTTTTATATGCATGTATGGATACATATGCATGCATATATTTATACACAAATATACATACACATACATGTTCATGTTCAGTGGCAGCAGTTATAGTATAGTGGAAAGTGACAAACTGGAAGTTAGAAAACTCAGGTTCCAGTCACAGCTCTACAACTAGCTAGCTGGGCGATTCAGCAAAGTCCTAATTTCTCTGAACTTCATATTATCTGTAGAATCAGGAAGTTAAACTAGATTTCAGCAGTTCTGAAATTCACTGAGTCTAGATTCCTTACTAAGAGAAGTAGATGAGGGGGACACAGATAACTATAATTCAAATTTATAAAGAATTGTTTAAAAACTTACCTCATCATTTGTTAATTTAAGGAATAAATCTCCAAGGACTCCTTGGCGTGGCCACTTCAGCACCCTTTCCTGCAGAGCATGAAGCAAATCCAAGTGCTGCTGGACAAGGTACCGTAAAGAGCCAGGAAAGAGGCTTGAAAGAGAATAGAGAAAGGATCACACAAACCAGGTGTAGAGAAGAAAAGCCCTTACAAAATATTCTGAGTCACAGACCTGCACTTAGGATTAAAAAATAAAAATTTGTCATTGTAGACCTAACAGCAGATATCCTCACGCCATAAAAAGACCCCTTTACTGAGGGCTCCCATACTGCTGTATGTTGAACTATAAAGAGCACATTGCTTGAATGGCCCTTTTTAAGCCAAACTGGTCCACTGTCATTTATGTGACAGTGGAAATCCTAAGGGAAATCTTTTTCAGTGTTTCAAAGTTAGTCTCATTTGATGTGCAAAATAGTCTCATTAGTATTACAGACGACAGCACAAGGTGGCACTTGGTCATTCTTAGATACTGGGTAGAAGACTGCTAGTTACATAAGTAGGAAATTTTGCTTAAAGCTGCCAACTAAAAGCTCAGGGGAAATGGATATTAAAGTGTTACCTTCTCTCTTTCCTTTGGTTTCTAAGAATAATACTGGACAAGGACAAAGTCTTGAATGGGAGGCTACAGATCAGTCTTGGCCCACTACTCCCTGGAGCTTCACAGAGTCCCCTTCCTACTCTCATAGTCCCTCTAACCCATCTCAGGGAACCTCATTTTTTCCAGAGGAAATGAAGGAAGGAGGAATGGTGTAGAAGGAGAGGAGAGAGAATGGAATCATGGGAGAAAGAAGGAGGATTAAATGGGGAATGGTAGGGCCAGTAGAAATGAGGAAGGAAGAATCAGAAGGAAATGAAGTTTTGCTGGGCTACAGCAAGGATTTGATTTCTAACTTGGTGATTTAGAGGAATTTAAAATAGGTTCCCTCTGCATTCAAGACCTCAAGTGTAACAAAGATGAAAGTGATGGCCTGCTTGCCACTGAGAGCTGAACTTACTTGGCTATTTCCTTAGGGTCCAGTGAGAGTAAATCGGTGGACAACTAATGAGTGGATGCTTTGCCAACCTGAACAGGCAGACTTTTGTTGAGAACACTACGAAGGACACCAATTCAAGCAAAAGATTTTTCAACCCATCTCCAGCTAAAGCAAATATGCCCCTGTGACTATAGTTCAGAGAAAACCCACAACACCAGAATGGGGTACCCAGCTGCCCCTTGTGTGATACAAGGATTCCTTCCACTCCTGTTTGCTGCCCCTCCACCTCCCATGCCACTAGTCTCCACACACGTGAGGCCAGATGATCCAGAAGCACAAGAGGAAAGGCCTCCTGATCTGAGCTCTTATGGCTGATGCAGCGGACTTGGAAGATCTAAGTAATGCTGTCCAGACCACAGAAAATTTGGAGGGGTGGCCGGGAGACAGCTGGATTGGGAGAAGACCCTAAAGCTGATGGAGGAAAGCAGTTGATTGAACTGAAAGAATGAAACACTGCACCAGCAAAAGAGCTAGATATGAAAGATTTCTCCTCACCCACAGGCTATCAGTGACTGGGTAATATTCCTGGTGTGACACTGATAGATGTTAGGGCACCATGGTGAGATTTGACTGTGAGATGGGTTGTCTATTTAGGTTATTTAATATGTCTTGGACTGGATTATATTTTTTCTTTTTCTCTCCTTTCTTTCCTGTCCTCTTCTGGCCTTGCCTGACTCTTTCTTCTACCTCACCTCTGCCTCTTCTCTCCCGTGTCTCTTCTCTCCTCTTCTCTCCCCGCCCTCCCTCCCTCCTTTTCTTTTGAGAACCCTGTCTTCTGTTACACTGTGACCAATGTACTTCCAAAGTTGGAGAGCTGGTAGCTTGGTTGGAGTCCAGGATATCCCCTGGACTGTCATTGGGGTAATAGTTTGAGATTTCAGGGTGGGTCAGAGAAGGCTAATGCTCCCCTCAAGTATCGTGGAAACACTAAGTTACATGAGGAGCAATGACCTACAGTGGGTTTTGCACCAAATATTGAAAACAGGCTTTTAAATTTTTTTCACTTAATAGGAGTAGTATTTGAAATCAGGGAGGAGTGTGGAAGAGGTGAGCCAGGAGATGGAGAACAGAGGAAGAAAGAAGGCAAGAAGTATAGACATACTTAACCTATTTCACTGTTTTGTCTAGATTCAGACCTGACTCCCAGAAGCAACTTTTTCGCGAAGATGAAGGTGTTAAGTGCTCAATCTCTTTTCTGTTCCTTACTAGGAGTGAAATTATGGCAGCATGAGTAGTTAGCGTATTCTTTTTAAAGCCTTCAAAGTTATTTCAACTCCCACGGTTTGATACTTAATCAAGGAGGTAAATAAACGAAAATCAATCAAAGGAAATCAGTTATAGTTTCAAATAAATAACATAGTTCTCGCCAGTCCAGTATTAGGTCAAATAACTCCTGAGCTTCAGCAGCAGGATGTTACCAAATTTGACACTGAAACATGTGCCACCTGGTGGTGATCTCAGCATACAGCTTGTTGAGTTCTTAGATGCACTGGAGTTCAGCTGATAAGGCTAACTGGCAATCCTGTGGCGCTGACTCTTCCCTGCCCCACAAGTGTTCAGACAAGACTCTTTGATCCTGAGGCTGTGGCTTTATCTGGGTGAATCAGACCAGAAGAAGCCAAGAACACCAGCCTCTGTGATCCTCCACCGAATGAGCCACAGGCCACAAGATCCACTCAGGCTTCTCTGCTGACAGCCATTGCCTCTCCCTGCAGCCTCCAGCCCTTCCAGCGAGGGCCAGGGCTGCCTTGAGGCAGGCTAGAGAGGCTCTGGAGCACTACACATTTTTCTAGGGAAAACCTGACGTTTTATCTTACAGGTTTGAGAAGACGTGGCAACTTCAGGTTTGAGTGTCAGATGGTAGTTGTGGTGAGTGTTATTTTCATACCCAGGTTACTTTCCAACAGGGGTAGAAAGTGCTGAAGACTTACAGTTTGTTATAGGAAAAATAGTTGATGTTAATTTACTTTCATCTTTGCATGGAGAAAACTACCAATTGGGAAAAATGCCTCTTGTTCTGTTCTGTATTTCATTTAGGCAGTCTATTTCAAGTACACATGGAGGCTTCAGAAAAAGCTTAGAAAACCAGAGGTTACCTTCTGTGGCTCCCTATTCTCTTTTCAAAGACAATTTCTGGAACTCTTTACAGGTCGCAGAATTCCCAAAATGGAAACAATAAACACTTACCTTAAATCTTAATCAATCTGAAAAGCAAAGGCAATGAATACATGGATACCTTCTCTCTTTCGAATTCCTCTTTCCATCTGACCCCTGGAATGTTGCCTTGATCTTCAGGATCAGAGAGATGTTAATGACATACTTTCTTTCTGATTCGAGCAGTTCCAGAGCCACAGTCTGTCTTTTAGCTTTAAAAACAAACCAAGGAGGGATTTGTTGTTACCCACTCCTCCCCAAGACCCTATGAAATTATAGAAAGCAACAAAAAGATATGGAAAGCCATAAAAAGAGACATCAGCAAGTTTCTGGAAGATGGGAAACAAAATGGAGGTGTGGTAATTAATTCAGCAGAGTAAAGAGCACAAAACTTTGGTGTTCTCATCTGCAGATGGAAAATCTACTGAGAAGAAAGCCTTGCGGAGTGGAGGCACCACACACAACAGAAAGCGCAAATGAGGGGCAGGGCTGAAAACAGGAGACACAGTCTACGGGAAGTACAACTGAACCTCCAGGCCCCACCCCCATGCCAGATTGCCTCCTCATTTCCACCCCATGGAAAATGAGAAAAATTGAACTAGAGAAGCCCTCCTCTCTGGTGTCTGGGCTAAAGACATCAGAGATGGTAGAGGGCAGAGCTGAGATGCTAAAATGAAAACAAGGGGCTTGCATACTGAACATGAGATTCCCCTCAGCCTCTTCCCCTGCAGGTCCCACAATACCAGATTTATACTCTCCAGGCAGGAGACTGGAGGATCTTCTTCTGGAGAAACTGAACTGCCTAAGGAGAAAAGATCTACAGACACTGACATAAAGAGTTCGCCTATCAAAAAGTTAATCTGACACCTGATTAGCCAATAATGAAGCCCACTTATTGACAAACTTGACCAATACAGAATTTCCAGGCTACTTTTTTTTAAAGATTTTATTTATTTGTTTGTTTGCTTTTAGGGAGAAGAAGGAAGGGAGAAAGAGAGGGAGACAAAGAGGGGACCTGGCCCACAACCCAAGCATGTGCCCTGACTGGGAATTGAACCAGTGAACCTAAGGTTTATAGGCCAGCACACAATCCACTGAGCCACGCCAGCCAGGACTCAGGTTTCTTTTTCTTTAGGGCCTCTCTCTTAGATATAAATAATTATCTGAGGATCCTCAGATATTTGAATGAAGCTTACACCATAAAAAAGAAGAAAAAAATACACACACAGTTCTTTAAAGGAGAGTGGAACCCTGAATAAAGAAACAATGCAGGAGATGTAATGTACAGCATGGGAACTATAGTTAATAATATGTAAAGTTGCCAAAAGAGGAGATCTTAAAAGTTCTCATCACAATAAAAAAAAATTTTGTAACTATGTATGGTGACAGATGTTAATTAGACTTACTATGGTGATCATTTTACAATATGTACAAATAACAAATTATGTTGTACATCTGAAACTAATATAATGTATTGAATATGTGTCAATTATACCTCAATAAGAAAAAGAGACACTGTTGAACTAAAAGAAAACTTTAAAAAAATCTTGTAATTTTAATATCCTCAAAGAGATATGAGGAAAATATTCTAGCCGTTTAAAGATTACAGGATGTTATTTTTTGTTTTTAAAGAGAACAGTCCAAAAAAAGAAGAAACTTATTAGTATTTTTCAGAGTAGGAAATAAAGTCAAGGAAATCTGCTTATCATAACTCTCCATAAACCCCCACAAAAACTAAGAAAGAGACATATTAAAAACAAATTAAAATGTCTGTACATCAAAAGGCTATTAAGAAAGTGAAAAGGCAAGCCACAGACTGGAATAAAGTATTCCCAAAACATATCTAACAAAAAACTCATGTCTAAAACATACTAAGAAATCTTCCTAATAGATAATAAAAAACATAAAGAACCCAATTTAAAAATTAGACAAAAGACTTAAATAGACACCTCATAAAAGAATAAATACAAATAGCTGATAAGCATAAGCATACAGCAAGATGCTCAATGTCAGTAGTCATCAGGGAAGCAAATTAAAACTTCAATATCATACCAGTACACACCCTGGAGAATGGCTAAAATTAAAAAGACTCACCGTACTAATTATTGGGAAGGATGTGTAGCAAATGGTATTCTACTACACTGTGGGTAGTATAAATGTTCCAACCACTTTGAAAAATTGCTTGACATTTTCAGGTTAAACATAATCATATCCTATAACCTATAAATTTCACTCCTAGATACACACTCAAGAGAAATGAGGACATTCCTTCCAAAAAAAAAAAAAAAAAGACCTACACAAGAATATTAATAGAAGTTTTATCCATAGTAGCCGGAAACCAGGAACACTCCAAATGTCCACCAACAGGAGAATGAATAGACTGTGGTAAACTCATTCAATGTGATTTTTAAAAGGAATAGACTACTGAATAAATTATACACAACAACACATTATGTGAGAGGAAAAAGCCAGACCCAAAAGAGTACATATTGTATTATTCTGCTTACATGAAGTTCAAGAATAAATGGTGATGGATGGAGACTTGACTTGGAGTGGTGAGCACAAAATACAGTGTACAAATGATGTATTGTTAAGTTGTGCATACAATTTTTAACCAGTGCCACCCCAATAAATTTAATACAAAGGAAAAAATAAAGATTCTCTACAAATAAAAAAAAAGGAATAAAATTTCAGCCTGCATTCCCCCTGAGGACTTACCAGCTAAAGAAGTTTCACATAAAACATTTTCCAAGGAGCTATGTCTGCCTTGGCCAACTTCCTTGAGTTTATCTGGGTGGTCTTTCGTGACATATTCCTCACCCCATTCTTTACCATCCTTAGGCTGCCTCCACACACCAGATGGCAGATGGCCCTTAGACTGGATATCAGCCGTGAGGCAAGGCTTAAGGTTTTCTTCTTCTGGAGTTGTTGGGTTCATTCCTGAAAAATAACACTTATCATCAAGATTAACTTTCTAAAATTATATTTGTTACTAACTCTTAAATATTATGCTCATGTGTAGGATAGAATATATAAACTGAGGATTAAAAGTTCCCACAATTGCAAAGGATCATCTCTCTCTGTTTCCAGTCTCTCTCCTACTTTTCTTCCTTTAAGATTTATTTATTTATTTTTAGAGAGATGAGAAGGGCAAGAGAAAGAAAGGGAGAGAAACATCAATGTGTGGTTGCCTCTCGTGCTCCCCCAACCAGGGACCCAGCCACAACACAAGCATGTCCCCTGATGGAATTGAACCGTCAACCCTTTGGTTTGTATGTCGGCACTCAATCCACTGAGCCACACCAGCCAGGGCTCTCTTCTACTTTTTGTACATAGTCTCTACTAAATAAGGAGTTAGAAAAATAAGTTTATAAAGTAATATAATTAATTTATAGTAGTATGTATTGACTCCTACTATCTGCTTTATTTCAGGTGAGCACACCAACTGCCTGTAACACTCCTGGAAAAGAAAGTGCAGAAAGAGAAGGAAGAAGGTGCCAAAGACAATGCCATCTTTGGACCTTGTCCTCCTTGCCCCTGATGATGGTGAGTTTCAGAAAGGAACAATAAGTGAGTGTGAGAAGATGAAATAATTTATAAAATTCAGGTGAATTGTCTATCAAGTAAATAACTTTTAAATTAAGTAAAGCAGCAACTGGTGTGCTGCAAGAATTTTTAAAACAGGCAATACCTGTATATTTAGTCAGGGGCACTGACCTCTTTTCCCTTAGATTGTCACATTAAAAAATAACAATAGCTAACACAACACTAGCCTTCTGGTGTGAATGAATCAAAATTTTACCTATTTTTTGTCAGATCAACAAAAACGTATTTTTTGTGTGCCACAGAATTTCAGTAATTAGTTTATGTGTGTCATAAGATGAAAAAGGTTGAATGACAATTATTGAAGGAAACTATAAAATGTGTGATTCATATAAAACTTATGTCATGCTACATAAACCTGTGAGTTCTCAGCAAATGTTAGTTCATTGGTAATTGACAGGTACCAGAAAGAATCAAGAATACTGGTTTGGTCTTAAACTTCCTCACCCCTTCTCCGTCCTTGGGTTTAACTGAGTCACTGACCTACTCCAACACATCTCAGAATCTTAATAATCAGTATGCTTTATCTTGCCTGCGTTCTTTCATGCCTGGTTTGGGACTGAGAGAGTAGAAGCGAGGAGAGTGAAAAAGGCAAAAGGTGGAATTGCTAGAAGAAAAGAGAACTCAAAGATGAGCCACTTACCGGGACCCATCATTCCCTTCACATTACTGTCTCCTATATGCATGGATCTGGACTCCTGGGCTGCAGAGAAAGGAAAGCTTTCAATCAGTATTCATTCCACTAACATGGACTGAGCACCTTCTATGAGCCAGGCACTGGGGACAGACTCACAGATCTCACAGTTTACTGGGGGAGACAGTGCAGTAGAAAAAGAAGGAAAGAAAAAAAATTATAATATAGTGTGACAAGTCCTATTTTCCCATCTGTAAAAAGATATAATAGTGGTACTTACCTCATAGACTACCATAAGAATTATATCAGTTAATATTTGTAAACTGCTTCAAGTAGTACCTGGCACAGAGTAAGAGCTAAATCTTTTTTTAACTATATGGTGGAGAGGGTAATGATGAAAGAAGACAGAATGACTTAATAAATTATAAGTCAGACCCTGTCATTCTCTGCTTTGCTCTCCGATGGCTTCCCATTTTAGTGTAAGAGCCCAAGACTTTATAATGATCAGAAGACCCTAAAACATCTGCCCCTTTCTCCTGCCTGCTGTTTCCTTTTTTTTAAACCACATCTTCTATTATCTCCCTTGCTCGCTCTGCTTTATGTTCTTTTTGCTATTCCTTGAACACGTCATTTATGTTCCCATCAATACCTTGGTACTGGCTGCTCCCTTTCTGTCCCTCAGTATTGTAGCTAACTCTCTCACTTCCTTCTGTTTTTTACCTGGCACATACTATAAATTTACACCTATGTTTCATTATTTTTCTTATTATCACTATGTAACATATTATGTATTTTATCTTATTTATCTTGTTCATTGTCTGCTTCCTTCAGAACAAAGGCTGCACCTATCGGTCTCTAAAATAACTACTCAAATGGGTAAAAAAAAAAAAATTAAATTTGCACTTTGAAGTTAATACTGACTAAAAGCCATTTGATTTAGATTTTTAAATTCAGTTATTCAAAACAAATTTATTGTCATTGAATATATGAGCCAAATTATTCATTAAGCCATAAGCGTAGAAAACCACCAGTCCTGTCCTTGAAGACTTTATAATTGGTTGAGAAGTCACTGAGCCTCTTTTGGAGACTTTCTATATATGGCAAAAAAAAAAAAAAGAGAGAGAGAGAGGAGAGAGAGAAATTTATCTAAACACTGTTAATATCTACATTTATTCTCTTGTCGGTGCTTTGCTAGATGTTGTTGAGGATACAAAGAAATACCAATCATTTTTTGTTTTGTTTCTTTTCGTCAGTTGAACATAGGTCACTAGACATCTGCATACGTCCCTTGGAAAGCCAGTTTACTTCAGTACTGCCCAAGTACAATTTTTTATTATTTGTTTTAACATCTGTCAGATCAGAGATGTGGCTGGTGACTATTTCAGCCCACAGACAGTGCAAAGTTATACTGCCCCTGATGTGCTGCCTGCCAGTTAGGGCAGATATGACTTTGTCATATCAGTGAAAATTTGCTGAAAAAAAAGTAGAGCACAGTTTTATCCATATGCTAAGAATACAGCTATTTTTTAAAATATCTACACAGAAAGTCAAGGATTGAGAAAGTAATATGGGAAATAAAACAATTTATTAGTGAATAATTTTTAACATTTTTCCCCCTGTGGTTGTCCAACAAATTATTTCTAATCTATTTGAAATTTAGAATACCAAGTATTTCCCAAAAAGGGAAAATATTTTTAAATTAGGCAGACTGTTCTGGTTTCTCAGATCCTCTGGATTGTTTTAAATTCCATATACAAAAAGGAAAATTCTGAGCAATACACCATTTTCCTCTAAAAAAGATGAAGGCCTTAGGCCCATTCTTACTACTATTTAGGCCATCAGAATCAAGAAGAAAAATGCTTGGCTACTTCAGTATGGTTTGTGAACTTTACCTTTTTCATAGGCTTGAGAAGGCAAAATATTTGTAAAGTCTTCATTTGCAAGAACGGGCTCAGGGACATTGATAGAACGGAAGGGACTTCCTTGTGCTTGAGCAGGCCCAGCTTGTGAACCATGTTCTTCTTTTTGAGTTTTCCTAGGGAAGGGAAGCAAAAAGTCTTAATATCTGATGGGTTAGGAACAGATTTATCAGAATAATTCAATAAAATTCCTGAATTATTAGGGTGAACCATATAAAATTGCTGTTTTAGTAAATTAAAAATGGTCAGGTACTAGCAACTCAATTCATCACCAAAGTTGAAGAAGAAATTCAAATATCTGTACATCACCTTCTAATTGTAATACCTACATTTTTATTTTTTTGTTACTGGCTTCCCTGTCATCAGAATCTTTATAGAGTTTTCAGTAGTGACAGTTTGCTTAGGATAATTTACATTCATTTAACAAAGAAGTATGAAGGTACCAGGACGCCTGAGAAGGTCTTCAACTGAAAACAATAAGCCATTCTTCAGGATCACACATATATTATTGCCATATTTCTATTTTAAATGTGATGATATTAAAAACATATAACAATAAAGATTATGTATATTTACTTCTAGTCAAGATGGAGGCATGGCTTGCCTCCTTGCACAACCACAGCAAAAATTACAACTAAACTAAAAAAAAAAAAAAAAATCACCCAGAATCATCATAAAATCGAGCTGTGTGGAAGTCCAACAACCAAGGAATTAAAGAAGTCACATTCATCCAGATGGGTAGGAGGGGCAGAGACATAGACAAGCAAGTCCCACACCCATGTGTGGTAGATAACAATCAGGATGGATACCTTGGGAGTGAGGGATCCCAGCCCAACACCAAAGTGCCCAGCCTCAGGTTCCAGGTGCCAGGAGGAAAAGTCCTCATAACTTCTGGATGTAAAAAAGAGTTGGGGTTGAGGCAGCAGAATAAACTACAGTATTCTCAGGAGTCTCCTTTTATTGAACCGGCAATGGACTTAGGACTTATACAGACCACTTCCTCTTGGCTTCAACACTGGGTCAGCAGCTGGAAGGACACTAGTAGCATGCAAGGAGAAATTGAAGTGTCTGGCATCAGGGAGAGTGCCAGGATACAGCTTACTCACAGACAAAACTCCAGAGGCCAGGCAGTGGCATTCTCCCCTTTCTGAGCCCTGCCCCACACAGAGCCACAGTGGCAACACCGTATTGGAGACTCCACAAACCTGGTTCACATGGGTTGCCCTGCCCTGGAGATTACCTAAGGATCTGCCCCATCCAATTTACAGGTGCATTTTTCTACAATAGACCACGCTACTAAGACAAGGAGTCAAAGCAGCTCTACCTAATACATAGAAACAAACACAGGGAGGCTGCCAAAATGAGAAGAAAAAGAAATATCGCCCAAATTAAAGACCAGAACAAAACTCCAGAAAAAGAACTAAACAAAATGGAGATAAACAATCTATCAGATGTAGAGTTCAAAACACTGGTTATTAGAATACTCAAGGAGCTCATTAGGTACTTCAACAGCATAAAAAAGATCCAGGTGGAAATGAAGGTTGCACTAAGTGAAATTTTAAAAATTTACAGGGAACCAACAGTGGAATGGATGAAGCCAAGAATCAAATCAATGATTAGGAATTTAAAGAAGAAAAAGACATTCATCAGAACAGCAAGAAGAAAGAATAATCAAAAAAAAACAAAGATAAGCTAAGGAGCCTCTGGGACATCTTCAAACATTCTAAACACAGGGGTGCCAGAAGGAGAAGAGAAAGAGCAAGAAATTGAAAACTTACTTGAAAAAAATAATGAAAGAAAATTTCCCTAATTTGGTAAAGGAAATGGACCTACAATCCAAGAAGTACACAGAGTCCCAAACAAGATGAACACAAAGAGGACCACACCAAGACACATCATAAGTAAAATGCCAAAGGTTAAAAATAAAGAGAGTCTTAAAAGCAGCAAGGGAAAAGCAGCTAGCTATCTACAAAGAAGTTCCCATAAGACTGTCAGCTGATTACTCAAAAGAAACTTTGCAGGCTAGAAGGTACTGGCAGGAAGTATTCAAAGTGATGAAAAGCAAGGACCTACAATCTGGATTACTCTATCCAACAAAGCTTCATTTAGAATCAAAGAGCCGATGAAGAGCTTACGAGACAAGGTAAAGCTAAAGGAGTTCATCATCACCAAGCCTTTATTATATGAAATGTTAAAGGGACTTATTTAAGAAAAAGAAGACCAGTACTATGAGCATTATAATGACAGTAAATTCACAGCTATCAACAATGGAATCTAAAAACAAACTAAGCAAACAAGCAGAACAGAAGCAGAATCACAGATATAGAGACCATTTTAAAGGTTATCAGTTGGGAGGGAGAAGGGGGAGAATGAGGGAAAAGGTGCAGGAATTAAGAAGTAAAAATTGGTAGGTACAGAATTGATAGGGAGAGTTAGGAACAGTATAGGAAATGGAATAGCCAAAGAACTTACATGCATGACCCATGGACCTGAAGTAAGGGGGATATTGCTGAAGGGAATGAGGGGCACCAGGTGGAGAGAGGCAAAAGGGGAATAAATGGGACAATTGTAATAGCATAACCAATAAAATCTATTTTTAAAAAAGATTATGTATGTTTAGTGATGAAATTTACTTGACTCAACCTGGTTGAGGTATTATTTAACATAAATTTATTTTCCATGGTAGAAGTAAACTAATAGTAAAATTAGAGAAATTTTATAAAACTAATAAAAGAACAAAATCACTGGTGACTCACCACATCTAACAAAATAGTAATTATTTTATTTATTTATTTATTTATTTATTTATTTATTCATCTATTTTAAAGAGAAGGGGAAGAGAGGGAGAAAGAGGGAGAGAAACATTGATGTGAGAGAGAAACATGGATTCATTGCCTCTTTTATGCACCCCAACCAGGAACTGAACCCATAGCCTAGGCACGTGCCCTGCCTGGGCATTGAACTGGTGACCTTTGGCTCTGCAGAATGACAACCACCCAACGGAGCCACTTTGGTCAGGGCAACAATCATTACTTTAAAATATATCTTTCTGGTTGTTATTTTATATGTTTTTACAGTTGAAATCAAATTCTACATGCCATTTTATATCACTTTCATTTTACTACCTATTAAGTGCATTTTCCATCTTAATAGTTACCATAATTTTTAGTATTAACCAACTTTTATGGCTCTATAACCTCTATTATACGCTGACTCATGGATTCTTGTGGCCAGCTATCTAAATACTGATAGTGAAGGTGTCTCAGTGTCTCTGTATAAGTCATTGCTTATGGATTTGCCTTTGGTCAATTTTTTTTGTAAAAAAAAACAAAACTCACTTGGCTTTCACTTTTCGAGATTCTCTTCGCTTTTCCTGTTGAAGCTGTTCAATTTTCTGTTGCATTTCTTCTTGTTTGGAAGTGATGGCCTGGATCATTGACATGGCATTGCTTAGCTCTTCCTAAAAAATAAGCTTCCATATGTATTTAATCTGGTATATTGGGTAAAAATGTAGAATATCTAGTGTACAGTAGGTTTTAATACATATTTGTTGAATGAATGAATCAATGAATGAGAGATGAAAAATTTACTTCCAAGAAAGAAAAACCTCAAATAGATATTTTTTCCATGATAATTAGTGAATAGGTGAGAGAAAATATTCTTATATTTGGCTGCTATGTGAAAAGGTGTTTTCTACTTGTGTAACTAAAACCAAGACTCTTTCTTCAGCAGGGAAATAGAAGACAGGCCTACCTTGAAATAGTTTAATGAATTCTTCATTTCAGTAACTTTTTCTTCCATGGAACATTTGCAGCTCTTAACCTTCTCTTCCAAAGCATATTCTCCATGTTGAATTCTTGACAGTTCTTGCATTGCTTCTGTGAAACCAGTTTTGAGTTCAGAGGCCAGGGCCTGCAACTAAATACACGGATAGTGAATTTAATTCACTATAAATAATTAGAAACAGTACCATTGACCTTTTGAGTTTTTATTTTTGTTTGAGAAACCAGGCTCTTGAGAATTTAAAGACCTCATTTCCTGGTATACTAAAGTTTGAACAACTTAAGGCAACATTGGCCCCATTCATCCAGGAAAAAGAAGGTCTTTTTTTATTCAGCACATAGTGATGTTTGACACAAGAAAGGCAAGCAAATAATTAAGTTTACTAGTGTGTTTGGAAGCTACTATGTATTCTGACACCTTTGGTTAAAATGAGATGTACTTGAAAAGCAACTTAAGCATGTGAAAGACAGTCTTGATCCCGTAACTCTTCAAATTTCATGAAAGAAGAGATAGGTCATATTATCACTGGTTGTTAGGAGAAGATGAAGAAATTCAGGGGGTTTTTCTGTAAAAAAAAATTAAATGATAAAAAGAGCAATAACTAAGCATATTGGAGAATTTCTTTGAAATGGGAGAGGTTTTGGGTTTGTTTGTTTTTTAATTCTTGAATAGTATCATGGAAAAGGAGATAATGGCATTTTCAAGGGCAGTGTGCTTTAATATGTAAGGAAGGCATGGAAACATTTGCAATGGTGGGAGCTCAGCATGTTGTTGATAGTGATATGATTCATCTTAAGCAGTCAAGTCTGGTTTTGTAGGAGTGCACACATTGGAGTTCTGTTTTCAACTTCCTCGCCGTGAAAAAGCGGTCAATTCTGGAGTCAGGGCACAAATCTTAGTGCCCTCCCACAAGTGCTGAGACCTTAGGCAAGTTGGTTAACCTCTTTGTAGCAGTTTCCTCATTCATAAAATAACTATCACAACACCTATGTCACAGGGCTGTTTTGAGAAGAAAACGAATAACTGCAGGTAAGGTGCCTGTCCTACTGCACGCTAGGTACACAGAAGGTGTAAACATTTTCATTCTTCTTCCCTTTTGAATGGCAAATAAAGGAGTTAAGCACAAATGAAAATGTGGGGGGAAAAGGAGCACTTATAAAGTTCAGGATTTCTTTATTGAACAAATGAAAAGCATTTTCAACAGATAGTAACTTAAAAATAAGAAGATAACATTACTTTCTTGAAATTTATAATTTTATACTCTGCCAAGTAGAGAAACTCTTAGCTCCAGATCTCTCTTTAAAACACAATTTTTAGAAGGTTTGTTCTATAATTAAAAGTATCCACAAGTATTCTGATTTTAAAGGGATGGAAATTAAAGTTCAGTTACTGTAACAAAATTCCTTCAAATGTGTGTTTCTAAACATTTTGGAATCTGGTTGTCCCAATGTTTCCAGTTTGCACCTCCCACTATAAAATGACTTAGTCACCTACATCACATGTTTAAAATATAGGATTTTGTGGTCCACTGTGCTTCACAAAGATTTCACTTGAGGGCTGGGAGTAGGGAGAATTATAAGAGGAACCAAAGAGATTATTCAGAGGAAAAAAGCCAACAAACCTGTCAAGTGTTTGGAACTGGAAGACTGGGAAAAAACACAAGCAATCTGTTTTTCATTCCAATTTTTAAATTGTATTCAATTTTTGTGATGGATTTCAGCACATGTCCTAATTCAGTTGTCATAATGGAGCAAATGACCAGATCAACTACTTTTGATTTGGTAATTCTCATTATGTAAATTTTATGAGCAAAATAAACAAAATCCACAACTATATAATATCAAAGCAAAACTTATGCAAGGTTTAAAATTGAAGGAAGGAAACCTGACATTCAGTCAGGTACTCTGAAATTCACTTAGATTTCCTGCTTGAAAAACAAAGGGAACCAGTATCTGACAGAAATAGGTTTCATTATCACTGCTCCCTTAGGTGAAGTTTCCCCAGGAGCCAAAATACAACAAGCAGGGTCCCAAAGGAAAGGACTTTTCCTCACCTGTAGAACCCCAGCTCTCAAAAAAAATTAAGAACTATCAAAAATTTTTTGTAACAGCCAGCTTATATAGGGACTTCTGGAATTTTGAAACCATTTTGATCTATGAGCCCATTTCCTTCACATATATTACTTTGAGCCCCTTGGGTACCTGCCTTTGAAGTAACAATACTACTTTATGAACAACTTCACAACCAGTGATCATCCAGGGAGCGGAGGCTCTAGTGAGAGTTATCACACACCTGAGACAGCATGTCACTTTTAGGACCCTTAAACTCCTTATATCTTTAGTTGCTACAGACTGATTCTCCAGTGCCACCTGGCCACTCCTCTGTGAATAAAAAAAAAAAATACTCTGAAGACATGGAGTTAATATCTTTTTTTCTGCTCTCTCTTCAGCTTTCTTATTTGACAGCCCACAGCCCCCCCCAAGGATTTGAAATGGGTGTCTACCTTGTTCTCCAGCGAGTTGAACACGTTCCTCATCTCGTTGATTTTTTCATGAAGCTGCTCTAGAGAGGTTATGATCCCTCCTCCATCCTGCCGCTGAAGGCGGGCTCCCACTGGAGGCAGGTTCAGGGAAGACTTGTACTTGGAAGCCTAGGGCACCACAGAGGGCATCTTAGGCTTAAAGAAATAGGGGAGAGGAGTCCGAATTCTTCCTATGTCCTGCTCTCAATTTCTGTTTCTCAATTTTCTTTATTTTCTTGGCTTCTTAACACTTGCTGTTTTTTTTTTTAACTCTTCCTAAGATGAATTTTAGTCAACATTTTCCAACCAAAGATTCCCTCAGCTAAAGGTTCTTAAAGTGCGCAAGTTGTTATGCAGACTTCTTCCTTTCTGTCCATTATCAAGGTCAGAAAGCGACTATGGGGAAAATTGGGGGTGGGGGGGCTGGACCTGTACTTGAGCACCCTGGAAACTCATTAATGTCAACATTTGAGCAACCTCTCTACAAGATATGACAACTTTCTGCATCACCTGACTAATGACTCTTTAAGAGCAAAAGCCCAGGTGTTCTAGAGTAGCACATGATGGCAAGGAAGCCAAAGGAATTTTTTGACTTTCCCTATAACCAGGGTTGCTACAGAAGAAACTTGGTCTTCCTGCTAGCTTCTATTTCCCTAATTTTAGGCTTCTTTATTAATCCCCGGAAATGCAAAGATTTAAAACACCACATGGGAAGCAAGTCATTTGAATAGTCAAGAGTAAATCTGCTTCTCCACACTTCCTACAGAAGTTGACCGTTCAAGTCATTATTGCAGGGCACTACTGATGCTGATATGAAGCCTGGTATGCCAGAAATTGGTCTCACTGATCCCTGGATGCACCACAGACCTGAAAGAGTTAACTTCTCTAGTATTAGAGACATTCCTCAACTGTAAAAAGAGACTGAGGCTCAAACAGGACTTACAAATCCTTTAAAACTTTCAATGGCAGTTTTAATGATGAAACCTATTTCCATAGGACTGGTTCCCATAGTTTTTCAATTAGAGGTCCTTTTGGCACATAACTCATTTTCTTAAATTATTTTCATTACAGAGAAATAGAAAAAAAAAGAGAGAGAATTACCCCAAACCTCATTACTTTAATATAACCATTCATGTTGGGGCATACAGTATTTCCTTCTGTTTTGTTCTATGCATATGAATGTCGATGTTTATATGTTTGATATCACACTACACTTGTATTTTGATCTGCCCCCTCTTTTTACCTAACATTCTTCCCCCCACTTTGCTCTCCTCTACCCAGTAACCCCCCTCCCTCCAGCAATGACCCCCTCCCCCTTAGTTCATATCCATGGGTCATGCATGTAAATTCTTTGGTTTCTCCCTTTCCTATATTATTCTTAACATCCCCCTGTCTATTTTGTTCCTACTAATTATGCTTCTTAATCCCTGCACCATTTTCCCCATTCTCCCCCTCCTCCCTCCCAGCAAATGACCCTCCAAATGATCTCAATATCTATGATTCTGTTCCTGTTCTGGTTGTTTGCTTAGTTTGTTTTTGTTTTTATTTTTTAGATTCTGTTGTTGATAGTTGTGAGTTTGTTGTCATTTTAATTGTTCATAATTTTGATCTTCTTTTTCTTAAATAAGTCCCTATAACATTTCATGTAATAATGGTTTGGTGACGATGAATTCCTTTAGCTTTTCCTTGTCTGGGAAGCACTTTTTCTGCTCTTCCATTCTAAATGATAGCTTTGCTGGATAGAGTAATCTTGGTTGAAGGTCCTTGCTTTTCTTCACTTTGAATGCTTCTTGCCAGTCCCTTCTTACCTGCAAAGTTTCTTTTGAGAAATAAGCTGACAGTCTTATGGGAACTCCTTTGTAGGTAACTCTCTGCTTTTTTTCTTGCTGTTTTTAAGATTCTCTTTTTATCTTTAACCTTTGACATTTTAATTATGACATGCGTTGGTGTAGTCCTTTTTGTGTCCATCTTGTTTGAGACTCTGTGCTTCCTGGGCTGTATGTCTATTCCCTTCACCAAATTAGGGAAGTTTTCTTTCATTATTCTTTCAAATAAGTTTTCAGTTTCTCACTATTCCTCTTCTTCTGGCACCCCTATGATTCAGATGTTCATATATTTAAAGTCCCAGAGGTTTCTAAGCCTCTCCTCATTTTATTACATTCTTGTTTCTTCTTTCTGATCTGGTTTAATGTTTATGTCTTCCTTTTGTTCCAAATCATTGATTTGAACCCTGGCTTCCTTCCCTTCACTGTTGGTTCCCTATATATTTTTCGTTATTTCACTTCATATAACCTTCATTTCTTCCTTTATTTTTTTTGCCATACTCTGTGAGTTCTCTGAGCATCCTTACCACCAGTGTTTTGAACTCTGCATCTGATAAGTTGGCTATCTCCATTTTGTTTAATTCTTTTTCTGGGGTTTTGTTCTGTTCTTCCATTTGGGCCATATTTCTTTGCCTCCTCAATCTGGCAGCCTCCCTGTGTTTGTTTGCTTCTGTGTATTAGGTAGAGATGCTTTTATTCTTTTATTCTTAGTAGCATGGCCTATGTAGCAAAGGCACCTGAAAATTGTGTGGGGCGGAGCCTTAGATAATTGCCAGTGTGGGGTCACCTGCTTCACTGCTCTGTGGCTCTATTTGTGGTAGGAGACTTAGAGAAGGAACGATGCTGCTGCCGGACTTCTGGCGACTTTCCTGGCACTCGCCCTGTTTCCAGTCACTTCACCCACTTCCCATATGTGATTGGTGCCCTTCCAGTTGCTGCCCTGGGGTTTGCACAGGTACTAAGACCATGAGAGCCCTTTAACTGGCAAAGATCTGACAGTTTCTTCTGCCACCCCAACATCCACTTGTTTTTACAACCAGAAGTATTGGGGTTTTATCTTCTCAGTGCTGGACCTCTGGGCTATGCAGTCTGGCCTGGGGCTGGGATTGCTTGCTCCCAGGGTATGCCTCCTGATTTTATCCACCACATGTGAACGTGGGACCATGTGTTTTGCCACTGCCAATTGTCCAAGCCACACCACCTCTCTGCCCCATCTCCATGACTCCTCCCTTCCTACTCATCTGGATGAATGTGACTTCTTTAAATCCTTGGTTGTCAGACCAAGCTCGATTTTCTGATGGTTCTGGTTGTGATTTGTTTTTGAGATCTGGTTGTAATTCTTTCTATGGTTGCATGAGGAGGTGAAGCCCTTGACCAATATTCTTATAAGTCCTTTCCCATATCCTTAAATTTTTTTTCTAAATATCTTTCTTTAATGACTACATAATATTCCATTCTGAGGTTGTGCCAGAGTTTAGCTATGCATTTACTCTGGTTGGAAATTTATGTTGTTTGTAATCTTTCAATATTATAAGTAATGGTGACATTATGCTTTTTATATAAATCTTTGTATGTACTTCAGATTTTTTTCCTTAGGATAAATTCCTAAATATGAACTTATTGTGAGTCAAAGCATGTTGGGTAGTTTTGACCCAAATGGAAATCTACTGTTTTGGAGAGAGATGATATATTCAATTAATTAATACATATACAAAATATATTTGACCAAATGGCTTGAAAAGTTATAATAATATGGTTGTATTTTCTTGGAAACAAATTGTATCTTGTGTAATGTCCTAAATTAGTATATTTAGAAAATCATCTCTTGAACAAGATATTTGAAACAATATAAATGGAGGAAGCTGCAATATTTATATTCCTAAGGTCACAAGTGAGCTAAAAACATGTTGGAGTTCAACTCATTAGTGTGACAGTTGGGCTAGGGCTAAATTGTGCCGTTAACACATCTGTTGCCTTAATTATGGAAACCCCCCCCCCACTTCTCATGTTAATGAAATCATAATTTAAAAGTCCATATGCAAAATATGGTAATCAGGAGTGAAGCAACACAATTCGACCCTGAAAAGAGATAGTAGACTTTGAGAGGGCTGTATACAGTGGGAAAAGGATGAGGTAAAAAGAAAATAGACCTGGGTTTAAATAAAAAGAACTATACCAAGCTAAGGAGCAGTTCAGTGTATCCACATGATTCACCTGACCTGGCAGTAATTCTGCCTGGAATGAACTGGGAAATGGTAGTGCTCATTCTCCTGTTGGCTTCTATTACCTGGTTTTGGTCACTATATCTCATACTCTTACCACGGAGGTCAAGTTCATCCAAAAATCAGAGAGCCAACTGGAAGTATGAACATTTTAACATTTTTACTACATTTTAACTAGTAATTTTTATTAAAATTTCTGCCAATGAACACACATTCATCAAAACCAAATATCATTAATTATTTTATTATTTGCTTATTAGGTAGTAAAAAAAAATAGTCCTTGTTTTAACCATTGTTTTTTTGAGCTCCAACCTTTTCTTTTATTTATTAGCCATCTGTAATTTTACCATAGTCGATTGTCTGTTTATGTCCTTTGCCCATATTCTACAGAGGTCTCAGAAGTTTCCTTTTTTATTGATTTCTATGAATATATAAATATTACAAAGGTTTAATCCTAAGAATTTTTTTTCCATTTTTTTTGTTCATCTTTGAATTGGTTGAAAATATATTTACATTGGGAAAATTTTTAGTTATGATGTGGATGAACTTTCTAACCTTTCCATTTTGATTTCTTTCAGTGCTTTTTTTTACTTAGATATTTCACATCCAGAGACAAATATTCACTAAGTCTAAACTTTTATGGTTTTATTTTTTTATATTTAACTCTTTAATCACTTTAGACTTTATTTTGATTAGTATATGAAGTGAGGATCTATTCTTTTTTCCCAGAGAACCAGACAATTTCCAAACATCATTTGGTACCAGACTAAATGACTGCATCAGACCTCTTGGCTCAAAGCAATATATACATTTTAGAGATATTCACTCATTCATTCAAACAATATTTATTGAATATTTTTTATATTCCAGGTACTGTACTTTATGCTGAGAATATACAAAAGAGCAAAATGTATTAAATCCCTGCCCTTGGAGCTTACATTCTAGAGATAGAGATAGACAATAAAAAAATAAAATAAACAAGTTAATATTTACTATAATGTCAGGTAAGGAAGTGAGAGTCTACCAAGAAAATAGAATAAGGAGATAAAGAGTGGCTGAAATGTCATATTTTACTTCAAATTTCACATTTTGCTCTCCCTTTTTAGTGTAGATTGTATTCTGTTATGGTTAACCTTGCCCTGCTTCCCTCCTTCCACTTCCTCTTCTTTCTTTACTTCTCCTCCTTCATCTTCTTTTGGTTAAATGTTGCTTGGAGTAAACAAACTGGGGCTTAGATAGCATTCTTTTAAAATAAGAATGAGGTATAATCACAGCATCATAGAGGTCATAGAGACCAATATACTTCTACTGCTTCATCTGTTCCACTGTGAACAGATGTACTTGGATTTGTGATACAATAAGAGAATGAGGCCACCACCACCACCACTGCAGCTATATTTAGCCAACATTCAGGGGGTGACCTACATAAAATCTGTAATAGACTTAAATCATGCCTCAGTTTAAAGAGATACTCACATTCATTCAAATGCCATACACAGGTCAGATGTTAACAGAGGAGAGGTGAGCATTGAGTGAAGACTCTTGTTTCCAGGCCTTTGTTCAAGCTAGTCCCACTGCCTGAAACACCCTCCCCCATATCTACTTACCAAATAATCAACTTGTCCTTAAGTGTCTGGTTCATATCCTTTAGTCAGTATTAATTCATTCTTCCCCCATATCCCATAGAATTTTATCAATTCTCTGTTGTAATCCTTCCAACATTCTACCTTGTATTGTGTTTACCAGGACACTTGAAAATTGATGAGACTGTCTGTTTCATTTGTTTTATCTCCCACTAGGTCAAGCAGTAGACTTTGTACATAGCAATAGGCATTAAGTTGAAATGAGGCTGTTTCCTCCACCCTCTCTCATTGCTGGTCTAGGTTAAGGAACAACATGATTAAAGATGTTTACATAATCTGTGCTGGCTTGTTCTCATTGGCTCCACAGCAATGACCTCTCATATGGTATTTCTAGGAATTAGTTCTTTTCACTTTACTGTCACTTAAGCTCAACAAATCTAAATAACATTTTCCTAAAACTATCTGCTCTTCTGAATTCCTGTATCTCTTTTGGGAGACAGCTCTTTTTCCTACTAACTAGGGCTTAAAACCTTAGAGTTAACTTTGAAATCCCCTTTTCTTCCAAGCCCCACAAGCCCTGTCAGTTCTTCCTTCTCATGTGTTCCAGATAACACTGTCCTAGCTCTGGAGCAGTGCATGGGTTTCCCTAGCCCTAGCTGCTTTTATGTTACAAATTATGTCAAAATAAACTTCCAGGTTTTTAAGGGCAGAAATTTACTTTTAAATTCAGTCAGAAAATATACGCCAAATAAATACTATTCAGAGAGCCAGAGCAGCCTGATGTGACCTTGATTGCAAATATATAACAAAATGTTTTTCAAATTTTTATCTTCCTTGTAAATTAAATTATTCCTATTATTTAAAGGAGCTTAACATTTTTTCCCTATCACCATATTTTAACATTTGCAATGTTAACCATCTTTCAATTTTCAATTGTCCCTGCTAAAATAAGGAATTAAGATAAACAGATTTTACTCTCTTTCTCACTAACGGAAATGTTATTGCATGGTGTACTGACCATAGTGATGGTAGCGGCAGGCAAGTAAAGCAGAGTTGATGTGGGAGTGGTTGTGCTTATTTTATAAACTGGTTTACGTGGTCCTTTCATAATCAGTTTTCTCAAAAGTGCAATGGGAATGGTACTCTCTGCCCTGCCTCCTAAATACAATGAACTTGTTAAGTGAAGAAATATGATGATATATGTGGAAGCATTAGTGAGCACTAAAAATTTATACATACAAGACAGTTATCACTATTTCACATGAGACTGTTCAAAACAATCTATCTTTACCTGGTAAATCTGTGTGGAAGGATTATTCATCGTCATATGTTCATTCTCTCCTGTGGGGAGAAAGAGCTTTGTTCAGTCAACACAACTCATTCTTCAGATACGTGCAGGGAATATGGGGACTAATAGGATCTTAAATCTGCCTGCATGACAAGAGACCAACAATTCAATAAGAACAAGGCATAAACTGGTGTAGGTGACTTTACATTCACATTCTAATGACCAAGCCATACCTATCTGATGAATCTCCTACAGTAGAAAACCATATTCTACTGTGATGGTGATGTTTCTCAACCAAACAATGATTAGCCATCATTAGTTAGCCAGAGTGAATGCCCATGAAGGGTCTCACTTGTGTTCTTGGGACTGACTGATGTTTAACTGAGGGGATAGATCTGTAGTCAAGAAGACTGCTCTTTGCCCGGCACCTGTACAGTGTCACTCTGTTGTTCTTGGGAGGCCTGTATAAAATATCCTGACATCTCCTGCCTGTGATCCTTGCAAAACTTCGGAACTCTGACCTCCTGTCCCTGTCCAGATCAGTTAAGGGAACCTTGCTGCCCTCCTAGGCAAGAGGGTTGATAGAAAGGAATTAATTGTCAATGGAAAAGGTCTGGAAAGAATGGAGGCAGAAAGAAAACAGTCTTGGCAACACTAGAGACAGTGAAACACAGGTCAAAACACAAAGGAAGCAGTATATTATACAGATCATTTAAAGCTAGGGAGAAAAAAGGTTGGCCTAGAATGTACCTTTCAGAATCACATTGGTTGGCTAAGAAGACAAGGCAATCCGTGTAAAACATGCAGCTCCTTGCTGATCCATTTAGTTATATCTCCATTGTGTCACATTGTATGTATCAGGCAGTTTGTGCATGCTACCCCTGGCTGCAGACATTTGGTTGTGTGAATGTGTACATTGTTCTCCTAAGATGTGCTAGTATAGAGAATTCTTCCTTAGAGGAACCAGCTATAGTATGTAAGTTCATAAATAATACATAGCCTCAGCCCAGAACTTAAACACAAAAAGGGCTGTCCCTATAAAATCCAGATGGTTTGAGATCACCAAAGACTCTCTACATAAGCTTGAGTTAACATTCCTTTGCTCATTTTATGCTATGTCCCAACAGCCTAGTATCATGGTAAGAACCAGAACTTGGGAACAGAGATCAGGCTCCCAGATTTAACTTTGACACTTTGTGGTTGTAGCCTAAATTCTCTATGACTATTTTCTCATCTGGTAAGAGAACCTCCTTCTTTATGGTTGATTCTGTGTGGTAAAAATTAAAAAAGAAAGCCTTATATTTCTAAGCTAGCCTATAAGGTGTTAGATGTCTATTAGTTGAATGTGTATCTTGGCCTTATTGATCAGGTTAGTCTGAGGCAATTCTAAATTTATTGTTAAGAAAAATTAGATAACTGCTTAGATAAAATTATATAGATAACATTTTCTATTTTTCTAGCACCAAGTCTGTGCTCTTCATGGTCATTTTAGTATAATAAAGAAATGAGAATAGTAAAGTTAACATGTTATCATGTTTTTTTAAGTTCAGTTGTTATTATATTTTTCATTACCACTTATCCCCCCATATTATCACATTTAAAAAAAACAGAAATACAAGGCTACAACACACATTTCTTAAATTCTGAGCCCTAAAGCAAGACATGAACAATCTAACCTTGCTTTGTTTTGGTTTTTTCCATGGTTCCTGCCGCTGCTCTCCTCCAGCTTATTCTTCAGCATTGCATCTTCATTGCCTCTGGATCAGGCCACCCCTTCTTCCATGGACCTGTCCATTCAAATCAAGAGCAAGGGAGAGCAGGTAGAACTGGTGAAGTAACTGGATTTTCTTTATGTGTTAACTTGAAAAAAAATTGAAATGAACACAGCTATTACAGGCGACTTGAGGTGAGGTTTACGCAATTTCAGAAGAGTGAAAATATTGAGTAAATACTTAGCTTAAAACTTAAAGGTAAATATTTCGTGAATAAGTATGAAATTCATTAATTATTTTACTAATTTTTAATATGGTACATTCTTTTTTGAATCAAATCAATTAATTTAGACCCATTGATTTTATTAGCAGGTTATAGTTTAGAGAAATTATTTAAAGAAGAAAAAACTTGAGCAAGTATGAATGCCAAAACATCCGTTTCTATTTCATTAAACAGTAACTTCCTTGAGGGCCTTGTCCACACTTCCAGCATCTTGCAGACTTCTTTACATCCAGAGAGGCTTCTCAAATGTGGCCTGGCTGTAGTGACCACTAGACATAAAACTGCAAGTTCAGAATGCAATCTAATAAAGAAACCAAAGCTGTCAGTGTTGTCAGTATTGGCCCTTTTTTTAACCATCTAGAATTTTAACCCTTTCCAATGACTGGAGAAAGAGTTAAAATTAAAACCATGTGAGGCTTGATAAGGTGCCTCCCACCATGAAGGCTGAAAATGTGTTCTCCATGCCTCCCTTGCAGCTAAGGCATAATGGACACATGATCTATGCTCTGCCACTCAGATGCATACACTACAGTTGACTCCAGAAGTTCCAGGATTTCCTAAGGCACATATACTTGATAGACTTTTTACTTTCTAAGAAATATAAAAATTTCCTAAGACAGTTTAGATAACTCAAACCGCTGCTTTTGGTGCTTTCCTCACCAGAACAACTCTACTACATAATTTGGGGCATTGTTGCTGGCCATATAATCCCAAACTTGGTTCACCAGTCTCCCAGCAATTATGTGAGCTGCCCATATCCTTTCCACAAATTCCCTTGCTGCTAAAATCAGCCAGAGTTGCTTTCTATTGATTGCAACTAAAAAACCTGATTGAAACTATCAAAATATATTAATGCTATCCAAGACTGAAAAGACACAAATTAAAACTCTGTTCACACTCTATAAAAGACATCTCTAATCTATAGTGCAAAATGCAGATCAATAGTTGCCTAGAGCAGGAAGTGGGGTTTAACTGGGAAAAGATAAAGGGAACTTTTTAGGGTGATAGAAATGTTCTACTTAATTGTGGTGGTGGTTATATAGATGCATACATTTGTCATAAGTCATCAAAGTGTATTATAATTAAGTGTATTTATCCTATGTAAGTTATACCTCAAGAAAGTAGAATCAATACTTTTCATTCACATATTGAGGTCAGTAAAGCAAAATAATAAGTTGAAAGGGTAGAGGGTACAACAGATAGAAAAGCATTGATCAACAGCTATATAGTTATAAATCAGGGATATAAGAAAGTCAAGGCCATATGCTATTTAGAACCTTGCACATTTTTCATGTGAGAATGAAAGTTATGTCAAGGTAGAGTATATTCCCTAGCTATATAAATATCTTCCACAGCTGATATAAGCATTACTAAAATGAAAACTTTCTTCTCTTTAGCAATTACTCATTTATTTGTAGCTAATGCATTCCATGATTCACAGAACGTTAGAGCCAAAAGGTCCTAAGAAAATTATTTCGTCTGCAAAGCCACACTGCTTTGAAAATTATTGTTAGATGTGATTTTAGTTACTGCTTGAGGGAAAAAATCTTGAAATATATAAAGCCATATTTTTATGGATAATTATTTATAAGGATTTAGTTATCTAACCTACAACTAATTGAAAATAAACCCAAAATCCCTTCATATATCAGATAAAATGTAAAACACATTTTTAGAGCTGGGACACTATCAAGCTCACATATATCCATACGGTCACTGATTTCAAGACATAATAAAAAGTATGTAGTTAACAGAAAGTGGATTATAATTTTTATTTTATTTATTTAATTACGAAAGTAAAAATAGCTGCATTAGAGAAAATTTTGAAAATCTAGAGCAAAAAAAAGAAAACAACTATAATGCCTCTATTTAAACAACCATCATGATAATTTGGTTGTATTTCCTGCTAGCCTTTTTTTCTCTTAAATGTTTTATATGATTGTTAATGAAGCCTACATTAGAGCATAAGCAATTTACTTTCTTAAAAATTAGATTATTATTACTCATATTATTTTTACTGTGACTATTTGAGTATTCCTCCCCAGTCTCAATCAATATTAACTACCTGCTGGTATCCTAACATTCCTTTCTTTATCCTCATATAACCACACACAAACATATATACAGAACATAAATATATAATATGGGGCTGCCAATGTAGGTTCCTACTATACCTCTGTGCATCTTTGCACCTTGTCTCTCTCGTTTAATAATACATTGTGGCAATCTTTACAAGGTAATTGGTATGGATCTAACATTATTTTTATTGGTTGCATAATATCCATGGCATAAATGACCTGTGCTAATCATTCTGTTTTGATGCACATTTGCTATCTTCCCATTATTTTGCTGCTGTAAATAATGCCATAATAAACAGCTTGGTACATTGAGACTTACTTATTGGTGCTTTACCTATATGGGGTTTTAATAGGTATAGCTAGGCTACTTTCCAAAAAGGCTATAATTATTCTCATTTCCTCCAGGAATAGTGTATGAATACCTTTTCTTCTGCCAGTAGTGGATGTTAACTCTTTTTAGTTTTTTGCCAGTCAGATGGGTGACAAAGGATATTTCATAGCTACTTTTGCTCATTGCTAGTGCTATCAAGCATTGCTACATATACTTACTGGACATTTACATTTGTTCTTCTGTGATTATCTATTCCTCTGCTTTGCATATTTTGTATTGGGTCAGCTGCCTTTTCCTTATCAATTAGTAAGTGCTTTTATATAAAAGAGATTAAATCTTTACTTATTCTATGAATTTGGAATAATTCCCCATCTTTTTTGTGTGTTTTGACTTTATGGTCACTTTTGCTATTGAAATATTTTAAAATTAAAGGGTCAAATAGATCTTTTTCCTTCATTGCTTCTGTTTCTTGTGTTGATTTAAAAGCTCTCTGAAGCTCAAAATTATTAATATGTTTTTCTAAATTATCTCCTAATTTTTAAATCATTTTTAAGTGTTTAATTCATCTGAAATTTGTCTTTATATATATGGTGAGGGAGTGTTCAATTTCCTTATCAAACCAAAATATAGTGTTTTAAAACTATTTGGTTGAGCAAATCAACTATTATTCTTTTTTATAATTTGCTTCATATGACATCTATTTTTCCATATGAATAAATGAATGTCAAGATTATTTTACTCATTACCAAAAAAAACTAGGATTCTCATGGAATTGCATTAGATTTATGTATTAATTTGGGAGAATTGACATTTTTCTTACATTGGATCTTATCATCCATTTATATGGATGAGATTTCATAGTTTCTTCTTTAAAATTCTGCATTTGTCCTGTGAAATTTGTTCTTAAGTATTTTATATTTTTTATTGCTATTGTGATTATACTTTTCCACTTTAAATTCTAACTAGGTTTTGTATTCTCTATTTTATTGTATATTTATTTTATATTATGTGATGTTACTAAATACCTTTCTTAATTATGGAAGATTTTTATTTTTTAATTTTATTTTATTGATTATGCTATTATAGTTGTCCCAATGTACCCCCTTTGCCCCTGTCCACCCAGCACCCCATCCGCTCAGGCCATCCCCACAACTTTATTGATGTCCACTGGTCATGCATGTAAGTTCTTCGTCTACTCCATTTCCTATACTGTACTTTACATCCCGATGGCTATTCTATAACTACCAATATGTACCTATTAATCCCCTCACTTCTTCACCCATTCCCATCCCATCTGACAACCATCAAACACTCTCAATATCCATGATTCTGCCTCTGTTCTTCTTGTTTGCTTAGTTTGTTTTTTAGATTCAGTTGTTGATACACATGTGCTTATTGCCATATTATTGTTCATAGTTCTGATCTTCTTTTTCTTAAATAAGTCCCTTTACTATTTTATATAATAATGCTTTGGTGATGATGAGCTCCTTCAGTTTTCTCTTGTCTGGGAAGCTTTTTATCTGCCCTTCAATTCTAAATGATAGCTTTGCTTGGTAGAGAAATCTTGGCTTTAAGTTCCCCCTTTTCATGACTGGATTCTTCTTGCCAATACCTTCTAGCTTGTAAAGTTTCTTTTGATAAATCAGCTGACAGTCTTATGGGAACTCCACTGTAGGTAACTAACTTCTTTTTTTTTTTTTAATTGGTCAAACATTTTATTAGGACTTATTTTCCAGGAGAAGTTAATAAATTACATCACAGAAATATTTGACCAGACCAGGTTTGGGGGCAGATTTCTTTCTTTTTTTTTTTTTTTTTTTTAATTTTTTATTTATTTTATTATTTTTTTATTTTATTTTATTTTTTTTGGTTTTTCAGTTACAGTTGTCCCATTTTTCCCCATTTCTCTCCCCCACCCAGCCCACCCCCTCTCCCGCAATCATATCCCTCCCCGTTGTCCATGTCCATGAGTCCTTCATACAGGCTCTTTAATTAAACCCTTCCCTTACTTATCCCCCTTCTCTCCCTCTCCCCTCCCGCTATTGACTGCTATTCTGCTCTTTGTTCTATTTAGTTCCTTTGTTTGTGTTGTTCTTTAGTTTCCTGTATTAGGTGATATCATATGGTATTTTTCTTCCTTTGCCTGGCTTATTTCACTAAGCATAATTCTCTCTAGTTCCATCCATGTTATTGCAAATGGCAGGAGTTCCTTCTTTCTTTCTGCTACATAGTATTCCATTGTGTAAATGTACCACAGTTTTTTGATCCACTCATCTACAGATGGGCACTTAGGTTGTTTCCAGCACTTAGCTATTGTAAATAGTGCTGCAATGAACATAGGGGTGCATAAGTTCTTTTGAATTGGCGTTTCAAGATTCTTCGGGTATAATCCTAGTAGTGGAGTCGCTGGTTCAAAAGGCAGTTCCATTTTTAATCTTTTGAGGTAATTCCATACTGTTCTCCATAGTGGCTGCACCAGTCTGCATTCCCACCAACAGTGCAGTAGGGTTCCCGTTTCTCCACATCCTCGCCAGCACTTGTTGTTTGTTGATTTGTTTAACTTCTTTTCTCTTGTTGCTTTTAAGATTCTCTCTTTATCTTTAACCTTTGATATTTTAGTTATGATGTGTCTAGGAATGGGCCTCTTTGTATCCATCTTGTTTAGGACTCTCTGTGCTTCCTGGACTTGCATGTCCATTTTCTTCACCAAATTAGGGAGGTTTTCTTTCATTATTTTTTCAAATAGATTTCTAAATTCTTACTCTTTCTCTTTTCCTTCTGGCACCCCTATGATGCTAATGTTGGACCTCTTGAAGTTGTCCCAAAGGCTGTTTACACATCCTCTTTTTTTTGAGTCTTTGTTCTTCTAATTGTTCTGATTGGCTGTTTTATGCTTCCTTACGTTCCAAATCATTGATTTGATTCTCAGCTTCATCCACTCTACTGTGGTTTCCCTGTAAATTATTCTTTACTTCAATTAGTGTTTCCTTGGTTCCTGAATGGATCATTTTTATGCTGTTCAAGTTCTCACTGAGGTCCTTGAGTATCCTTCTAACCAGTATTTTGAACTCTGCGTCTGTTAGATTGCTTATCTTCATTTTGTTTAATTCTTTTTCAGGAGTTTTGATCTGTTCTTTCATTTGGGCCATGTTTCTTTGTCTCCTCATTTTAGCAGCCTCCCTGTGTTTGTTTTTATGTATTAGGTAGAGCTACTATGACTGCGTGTCTTGGTAGTATGTCCTAATGTAGTAGGTGTCCTTTAGGGTCCAGTGGCACAGCCTCCCCTATCACTCAAGCTGAGTACTCAAGGTACGCCCTTCATGTGGGCTAAATACACCATCCTGTTGTAATTGAGCCATAACTGCTATTGGCAGTCAATGGGAGGGATTTACCCAGGCCAGTCAGCTGCAAGGATTGGCTGTGACCACTTAGCACCAACTTCTGCCCTCCGTAGAGTATCAGCTGTGCAGGGACGATGTGGTGGTGCTCCAATGTGGTCTATAGCTATCCACTGGGTGAGCAGGCTCTGGGGATTCCTGGGTGGTACAGGCCAAGTTCAGCCCCCACCTGTGTTCTTCCCATTGCCACCCTGTATGATCTACAAAGCAATCTTCAAATTGCTGCTACTTGTGTTGGCCTTGGAAGTTCCCAGGTGAACTCATCCTATGAACCTAGGTTGGCTGCTGCTAGTGCCAAGCCTGGGGCCACTTAGAGGTATGGGGGATGAGGGCTCACTGAGGCTGGTTGTTGCTTGTTTGAGAGAATTTAAGAAGTTGTGAAGCATGAGCCAAGACCAGCCATTCATATGGAAAAGCCACTGTTAACAGCTTGGGTGGGTCCATAGTTGGGTGGGACAGAGCCTCAGAGGATCTCTGTGGTGGGGCAAACAGTGTTAGCCAGGTTGATGGAATCTCAGATATGGCACCTGTCTGCCAGCTAAGGGACAATGGCCTCTGACTGACTTTCTGTCTAGAAGAAAGCTGTCCCCAGCTCTTGCCTGTTCCTCCCCATATGCCACTGATGCCTTTGAAGCTGCTGTCCCAGTACTGGAGCTTAGAGGGAGTGAGTCTGAGTAGGTCCGTGTGTGGGGCTGTTAAGAGCAACTGCTTGGGATTCTAGAAGTTTCGCCCACAAACTCAATCCCTGCTGGTTTTTGCAGCCAAAAGTTGTGGATATTTATCTTCCTGGCACTGGAACCCTGGGCAGGGTGGTCTATCTCCTTGCTCCTAGAGATATCCAACCTGAATTTTTATCCACCACATGTGGATTTGGGAACAGCTCGTGATTTGGGTCCAGACAGTTCCACGTCTCCACCCCTCCTACCAGTTGAATGGATGTGGTTTCTTTAATCCCATGGTTATCAGACTTCTATTCAACTCAATATCTTACAGTTCTGAGTGATGGTTGTTCTATAGTTTAATTGTAATTTTAATGAGGTTGTTCAAGAAGGTGAGCCATGTGTACCTATGCCTCTATCTTGACCAGAAGTCCAACGGGAGATTTTTAAAATGTCTCTATTTATTTATTTATTTATTTTAGTTTTCTAGATGATTTTTACCTTATTTTCAAATATTTATACTGGTTATTTCCTTGTCCTATATTATTGTATTTTCTAGAGTTTCCAGAATAATGGTTTCTAATATTGGTGACAGTGGACAGCATTATCTATTTTATGATTTTAATGTAAATTATTTACAGTCATTTAGAATGATATTTGCTCTTTGGCAAATAATCTGTATCATACCTAAGTGATTTCTTTTTAGTTTTATTTTACTAAAATTTCTTATCAGGAATGATACTGTATTTTATTAACCCTTTCAGTAGTTATTGATAGAATTGCTTTTTTTCCCTTTAATTTATTATTACAATGAATTATGCTGATTCCTTGATGTTGAGTCAGCTTTACATTCCTGGAATATTTGATCGGTTATAAGTTATAACTCTTTTAATACAAAAGATTTGGATTCTACTTGTTAATATTTAGACATCATTGCATTCATATTCATGAGGGATTTTGATCTATGATGGGTTTATTGTTTTTTTGTTTTATTATTTTGTTTGTGGAGCATTAGGTTATGGAAGCTTCTTAAATTAAGTGAGAAAGTTTTCTATCTTTTTCTATAATCCAGAAAGTTTTCAATTAAATTGGAATTTTTCTTCGGCAGCCGTCCGTCTCGAGAGACGATGGTGTAGCTTCTTAAGAGTCTATCTGCACCGCCGAGAATGGTTGTGCAGTCCGACTCGGGAGTGACACAGTATCTGTCATCTTGCGATGACGCTGGAGTGTCCTCTCCAGTGAAGCTGAAGCTACAGAGCCTGGGCAGGGTGATATGGAGGGTCTGCTGTTGCCCATGCAGCAGACCCCCCCTCTCTTCGCAGCTGAAGGGTTCAAGGGAAAGACGGAGTCAATACAGCTTGGCTTCAGGTGCGCTGCAGGAGTTGCCGGTATTGACTACAACGTCAAACCGCCTTAGGGACTCCGGCTCCGGATTTTCTGTCGGGGTTTACTCCCTTAGCCTTTCCCCTGAAGAGGTATGCCGCAAGGCAGCGGAGGTTTTTTGGAGTCAGAGTTTTCCTTCTCTGAAATTGGAATTATGTGCTCTTTAAAAGGTAACAGAGCATGGCTATGAAAACTTTGGTCCTGGTGCATTTTTAAAATGATAGACTGATCTTTAAGTTCTCAATTTCTTTAAAGGTAATTGGTCTGTTCAACTCTTCTAATTAATATTGTGATTTATATTTCCTAGGAAACCGTTTTTTTCCTTAAGTTTGTCAACAAATCTGTTGATAGAGCATAAACATTTCTCCATGTGCTATATAAGGAATGGTAGGGAATTAACATTTATTGAACAGCTGCTATGTGCCAAGAACTACACTTTGTATTTTATTTATATCATCACATTTAATTGCAGCTTCATATTGATCCTGTTTAATATGCATCATTATCCTCATTTAACAGATAAGAATGTTGAGGCCTTGGAAAATGAGGCAATAATATGCCCAGGATCATGGGTAGGAAATGGCGGAGGGAGCCAGAATTGACACTTAGGTCTCTATGATTTCAGAACTGGTGCTTTTATCACTCCTGGCTTTCTGCAAATAGTTGCACATTATTATATTTAATTAGTGAAAAATAGTTTTTGAGGAAATTTATAATTTTTTTCTTTTTCTCCCTAGTTATTGAATATTACGATAGTTTTCTGTTTTTCATTATAATAAATAAATATAAAAAGAAGTATTGCTTTTTCCCCCCTCACATTTAACACACTGTTTCCTTAGGTTAAGGTTCCAGAAGAGAATTACTTATTTGAAAAATATGATCATATTAATAAGTAATATAGACTGAAAGCTATATTTCAAGAGGGAGAATAATAACAGGATTACAAGAAAACATAGTATGACTTTGTAAAAAGAGTCTTATTTCATTATGAAATTCCCTGTGAGATCTTCATTTTCTATGGAATCCCTCACTCTCTGAGCCCAGTAATTCTTTCCTCTGCCCTTTATAGTCCTTTAGTCACTGCCTGACTTTAAATAAATAATTGTCAGTGCTACTGTATTCCTCTCTTCAAGTTCATGTGGCTTCTATTCCTCCTCAGCCCTTCTCCTTTCTTTCCATCCCTACAACAGCTGTGCTAGCCTCTAAAATCACCCATCTAGACCTGGGCAGACCCTTGGGAAAATACTGTTACATGTTCAGAAAAAGGCTGCTGGTCTCTAAGCCACACCTGATCATTAGATGGAGCAATAGTTTTCACTTTCTATTCTTGGAAGCCCTCTGGCTTTTTTGAGCCTGCCTTGGGAGCAGAGAGAAGGCCACCAAGCTGGTGGGTTTCTGGACTCCCTCCCCATTCCCTTCAACCAGAGAGTCTTTCTGTTCTTATTTGTTCTGCAGCTTTTGGGGAAAGATTTCCTTTTACACTCAGTTTCAGCTGCTTAAAAATGAAGGTTCTAAAATAGAGGAAGAGGAATGTTGAAACATTAACCTAAGAAGTTATAGCCAGATTTTTATATAATTAATTCAAATAATAAAGTTAATAGAAACCTAAAGAATACCAAAAAATTTCCCGGCCCTCCCCTGCACTGACCTAGAATGTGTACCCCACACACACATACACACATAAGACCATGGAAACTTAGGATTGTCTATTACTTTCCAATTACTGCTGTGACAGAAAAAGAAAGTTTGGCACTTTGGGGAATTGAAATTAATTGAAAGCAGACTTGAGTTAATTTCCATTTCAGTGTCCTTTATTGAATGGGTCTTTAGTGCACATTTCTAATTTAGCAGAATGAGAACTTTTTATGTTGGGGGAAGGGTAATGAGGAAATATTTCCCCCTGAAACTAAAGTAATTCATCAGGACAAAGCCTGCAAATGTTTTCACAGAGGAGAGTCTATATCATCCTTGTGATTAGAAGAATGCTCTAAAAATCATGAAAGGTCTTGTTTTTTTCTGTACAACCTAAGAGCAACATATATTTCATGAAGTAGCATATTTCGTGACCTTGTTATCGTTTTTAAAGTGTGCTTGTGTACATTCCCTCACCTCATCACTGCAGCAGTGCTGTGCAGTGAGCAGGGCGTGTTGCCATCCGTTTTATACAGAAGGAAACTATAGTTTGAACAACTATTTACCCAGAGTTTCATAGGAAGTAGCTCCAAGTAAGACCATTATTTTTTCTGTTATTCTATTTTTAAAATAATCTGCTTCGTGCCACAGGACTCCAAAGCACTATAACATAAGGAACCCCTTTTATTATCATTAAAAATATATCAGTTCCTATGTGGGCTTTGATACCTATTTGAAAAAACAGGTTATGTGGATTGATAAAATGAGGAAAGTTCTGGCAAGTCTGATGAAAGAGGGAGATTGAGAGAAAGAGAAAGAACACAAAATTGGACAAAAAAGAGAGATTAACCACAGATTCACAGGCTATGAAATGCTATTTTAAAAAATTATATTTGTAACATTGCCAATAATTTGTTAAAGCTAGGAAAACATAAATTCCTGAACTCTGTTTTAAAAACTGGAAAATCAACTAGAATACCTGTCTACAAAAGATATTGAAAGGAGGGTATCAAATATCTAATCCCCAAATAAAAAATAACCCAAGATAACAAAACAGGAAGTTTCTATCAATACCAAGGATTGTGCTGTTATTTAATTCCTACCACAAAACAGGGTATATGTAATTTTTACTAAATGCATTCTCTGAGGTTAGTAGCAAATCTACTCTAAGATAGCTTAACTAAATACAGAAATATTTTAAATAAAATATCAGAAAACAAAAATACAACATTTAGCCAATAGAGTTTGTTCTGGGATATAAAAATGGCTTGATGCTTACAAATCTATTAATGTAATTCATTAATCAACATAATGCAAGAAAACAAAGAACACAGTATGACTCTTAAGGAGATACAACAAATTTCACGATACATAGGGCATGTATGCAAGTGTTTAAAATAAGGATACCTCAATGATAATGTAACTTTTAATACCCACTTCCAAACAAATGTATAATCAAGTCACCCTTGCATACATAGAAATTTAAAAGTGGGAAAAAGAATAAATTAAAGAATGAAAAAGGTCTGTGCCACAAGACATCCCAAACAACAAGTAGTCTTATTGTGAAAATGGTCTGTGGTCCTCAGGTCAGCCTCTTCCTTGATTTTTTCTCAAATATGGTATTACTAGAAAGTGGGCAACCCCTGCCACTGAACCAGGCCATAAGAGCAGCAACCCATCCTTAGTTAACTGCTTGAATGCTAGTTCCCTCACCAGACAGTGAGCCACTCAGGAGCAGAGGGAATGTTTTATTCATCTTCGTATACCCAGCTCCTCTGGGCATGTGTTCAACAAATGTTAGTGGAAGTGAAGTGAATTCTCATCCAATAGACAGCAAGAGAAACATGCTTTTTACCACACGTGACATGAGCAAAAAAGAATTAGTGGGACATAGAGAAATAGTTTAGCCTGGAGACTATTTTTGTTAGTGAAAAAAAAAAATCTTATTTTATTATATCAAGCAAAGTTTCACTGGCAGAAATATATCCCTGCGCTCACCATTGGGCTTGAAAACCAAGAGAGAGCAGCATTTCTTAATGAATGGTTTCCACACCACTATAACTGATGTGCCACCCTGGCCAGCAACCTCAGAGTGCCCAGAGCAAGCGAGAACAGGGCACCTCACAGAGGGTGGGCAATTCCCCAGCTTAGGAGCCACTGAGGTTCTTTATGTCAGCATGTGGAATAATAGAGATCCTCCTGCCTCCACTCTCCTGCCATGTTAATTCTTTTTGATTACCTAATGTATCCATCAGGATAATTTGGTTGAGTTGCTATGTGTCAACATCAGTCAAAAATAAAGAAGAGCAGCATGCTATCACACACACACACACACACACACACAAAACACAACCCAATGACTAGAGATAATTATTTTAAATTTAAGAATTCCTCATTTAAGACATCAAAACGTATCAAAAGTTTCAGCTCATAGTACTTCCAGGGGCTCTTCTGACTCATTTAATTGATTCGCATACATGTGTTGGAACCTGATTTGTGAGCCTGAATGCTTTGTAAGCTATGGGTCCTGTCAGGGAGATGTGCTCAATCTCTTTTTTTAATCCTGGTTTGACTTATATTTTAATTTCAGCCTTTCAAATAGATTCTCTCCCTGGATTCATCTAAGTGGAAGTTAAGAGCGTCTCCGAGATAGTTCATGCAAGAGGCGGCGAGCACTGTGTTGCCCCAATAAAAGGATATACTTACTTCAAAAAAATAAATAAATAAATAAAGCGACTGTCACTCTATTTTCACTAGGTCAGTCCTCAGAGGGAAAGAGGGAAGACAGTGAAAGGCAAGAGAGGCTCCTGAGAGAATTGTGAAGGGAAAGCACCCTGAGCTCCAGGGAAAGCTCCCTGCAGTCCTAGGGGGTGACCCTAATTTGCAGAGCAGGTATATCAATGTGGTGTAACCTTAACTAGTCCTCAGGAGGAATTCCTCCTGCTGGAGCAGAGGCAGTTGCAGAACTCACAAGGTCAGGATCATGAGGCTGAGTTAGTAGTATCTTGTGAAATAGATCATCAGTCACCAAAGCCTTTTTTTAGGTGAGAGGGGAAACCAGGTTACTGTTCTCTCTCCTGGGAGAATGTTTTTCATAGTTCAAGCAAATCCAATTTGGATCTCCCGTTGGCACTTTTCAGAACTGCTAGAAAGGAGTGGAGAATAAAATCCAGTCTTCAGGATGATAGTAATTTCTCACTACCTCCAGTGAACAAAGACACCAGGAGCTGGGAATCATAGACAAACCATACAAATCCATAGCCTCAATTAGAAGAATAGCCCACAGCCTGCACATCATTGACAGAGGTCAGCAATGTTCTCTTGCCAATAAAATGACAATTCTCCCTACAGAACTAGTCCACCTTCAAGGCCACAGCATTTGTACCTGAGGATCTCAGTCCCTGCAGGTCCCCTGCCTTTATTAAAACCCTCTGCCCTGGCTGGGTGGCTCAGCTGGTTGGAGCATCATCCTGTACACCAAAAGGTTGCAGGTTCCATCCCAGGTCAGGGCACACACCTAGGTTGCATGTTTGCTCCTGGGTTGGGGTGTTAGAGGGGGGAGGCAACCAATCATTTTTTTCTCCCTTACATCAATGTTTCGCTCTCTCTCAGCAATAAATACATCCTTGGGTGAGGATTTACTTAAAAAACAAAAACCCTCTGCCTTCTGTCTCATACCCTTCATAAACCTGCCTTGGCCATTCTTTTCAACTGTCACTATTTCCACTAAGGATACTGCAACCTATGACCGGTTATTAGTAGAGCCCAACAGCACAGTAACCTAGATATAAGAATTATTAGGCATTTTTATTGATTAATGAAAAATGTAAATTCATCATTAATTGTATTATTTCTTTTATAATTTTAGCCTATTTTATACATGCCCTCCCTAGTGCTAAGGCATACTGAATCCAACCAATGAGCAGCTTCTTAATACATCTGGTAAGTTTGACACAAGAAGAAAAGGCCTAGAAACAGTTCATAAAGATACCAGAACACATTGGGGCTGGTTTTGCTAAGAAGCTATATGCTGATTCCTAAATCTTTTGTTGCACTATTTCAGTTTCCTTTTTGGAACAGGTGAGATAAGAATAAGTAAATAAAATATAGAAGTGCTCCATCCTCCAGTCTCCAAAACGAATTACATATTTCTCCCATCCCAGATAGTTGGATAACAATCCTGTTCTTCAGAACCTTTAAACGTATATATGAAACAACACTGAACAGCCACACTTGAAATCTATTCTAGGGCTGCTTAAGCACACTAGAAGGATATCATTCCATGTATATTATGCCCATTTCATCTTGTTTTGATGTCACTGGAAAACAGTCCCCTTTGCTGAAGGCAAATCTGTCTAACAGGGTGCACACACTGTCCCGTATCTTTTCCTGCTATGTACTGTTCTTTGCATTCCTCATAGGCTGTCCATTTTGCTTTTTATAATGCATTCTGTGAACATTCTCATCAGGCTTCCTCCTGAAGAACTGTGTAAAAATGTTCCCCCGAAAAGTCAGGAAGGTAGTGCACCTGCTAACTGGCTGGGCAGGGGAATGGGAAGAATACTGGACTGAGGTCACCCTGACTTCTCACTTGCTGTGGGGCTGTGGGAAAGCCAGGCACCCTGTCTCGGCTTTCATTGCCTCATCTCTGGTATGGAGACTCTCAATGTCTCTGCAGCTCTAAAATGCTGAGGTTAAAATCTAGCAGGGTATCTCCAAATATCGATCAGTGACATGGTGATATAGCAACCAGTGGCCACCCTTCCCAGCCCTCCAGTCCCCAGAGCCTTCCACTACTGTCCTTTTATTCTTTCTAAAGGAAAAAAAAAAATTACACTGTACCCAAACTGAAATTATGCTAAGCAGTTCACAATTTCCTAATTCCTAGTTCTACCATTATGCAGTTTTAGTTACTTTTTAGTATTCTGGTCTTTATTTTTAGGGGAAAAAACAACAACAACAGAATTAGCTATTCTTCTGATTTTTTGTCTCCTAAATGTATAACCCTGTTTGCTCTTCTTTGCAATAAATGTTTTCACTTGGCTGTTCCATGGTCCCCTCAAACTCAACCTGTTTAATCAGTCACTTTTACCCTATTCAGTACCCCTTTTAGATTTTCCTAGCTTTGTTACTAGCACCACCATTGACACAAGCTCAAAGCCTTAAAATGATCTTCCCCTCATCCTACAATCCACCATTAGTGAAATCTTCTGGGTTTTGCTTTATCAAGTTTCTTAAATTTCCTCCTTATCTTTTCATTGTCACCTCTTTTATATTGCCACTAATTATTTTCCTTTAAATGTCACTTAGCTCCTGTGAAAAAAAAACAAAAAACAAACAAACAAAAACCCTGAAAAGCTCTCTTCTTAAACAACACTAGAAGCCTCAAAGTCCTCTCACAATACCCTGAGCTTCCTCTCCAATCTTGTTTCTGACATGCAGGAAGTATTCCAGCCTCCAGAATCTCATTTATCACTTGCATTCCTACCTTGTCTCTCACTTTCTCTGCTGCTTGGTCTGCTCTCCTCACCATACTCCAACGTCAAATCCTTACTCATTCCCCAAAGTCTAACTTAGGCCCATTCTTCTCTGGAACTGTCCCCCTTCAATCCAAAAGGAAATTATTTCTTTTTTCTTGGAATACCTGTGGAACTCAATTGGAACCCAAACCACAATTTCCCACTGTTATTTATCTTACATAAATAATCTCACTTGCTAAATAAATTATAAACTTCTTGAGAAAGAAGTTTTTCCCCACCTCTTAGGATCTCTGGTGCTCATTCTTTGTTGTCACATAGAGTAGAAGTTCATTAAAAGTTTGTTGGCTAAGATGATAAACCTGCCAAACACTGTCAGTGGTAACTGTTTAGCACATAATCCTCCTCTGATTATTAGGTGTTAATCAATTATTAAGAACTAATTTACAGAGCCCAAAGGGACAAATGGGCTTGCTTAGGCCAAGGAAGGAGCAGAATAGGGTAACCGGGTCCTGTAATTATTAAACCCACTCCCTACTTATTCTAGGGCGTATGCTATTTTACTTTTTAAATCATAAAACAAGAAAACAGATTCGGTTAGTTTAGAAGAAAAGAAAAAGCTCTATAAATATATATTCCTGTATTTTTATTTAATAGTTTATAAATACCAAGTTCATTTGACTTTTGTTTTTGTGTAATATGTAATGGGGTATTAAAAATAAATAAATAAATAAATAAGGCCCAGAAGTTTAAAAAATAATTTAGTGTTCTTTTACCTAAAAAGCTGATAATCAATAGTCAAGAATGTAGAGACAAGAGAGGAAGACTTTGGCCACAGGAAATACAGACCGAAGAATGGAACAATGGGATTAAATGCCTTGTCTTGGCCCTAAAGGGTATTTTCAGAGTTACAGGGTCAGAAAATAGGATGATCTAAAACATTAGAACCTAATGTATTTATAATGTTATCCTATTTCATATATCCCAAATAAAACTTTATAGGAGTTAATGTATATGATATACACATGTAGATGGTCACAGTTCATGCATTTCATCAAACACTTGACTCTCTACATTTGTTCCTCCCATCGGCTATGCCTCAAATGTCTTTCTTTATCTAATGATATATTTCTCAACCTTCAAGCTTAGTTCAAGTACCTTCTCTAAGAAGTCTTCTCTGAACTTCCAAGTCATTATGAGTCAATCCCTTTTCTACCTACATTCTCATACCATATTAGTATCTCTCCCTGCTGGGAATTATAGGCATGAAAATTGTGAGAACTTTTTGCCATGGACACTCAACACAAGTTTGAGTTGAATCTAATCAAATTCCAAAGGATGTTTATGGTTAATGATTTCTCTCCATAAGTAAATAAATAAATAACCAATAGGGAGGTGTTGTAAATTAGTACCAAATTTCAGTTATAAGATGACTAAGTTCTGAGGATCTAATGTATAACATGGTGACTATAGTTGATAAGACTGCATTGTATAATTGAAATTTGTAAAGAGAATAGAACTTAAATGTTCTCAAAAGAGAGAGAGAAACCCTTCCCGTCAAGATGGCAGCGTAGACAGAGATGGCTTGTCTCTTTGCACAACCACATCAATATTACAACTAAAATATAGAACAATCATCGGTTAAGACTATCATAAATTGAGTTGAATGGAAGTCTGACAACTACGGATTTAAAGAAACCACATCCATCCAGACTGGTAGGAAAGGTGCGGACACGGAACAAGCTGGTCCCTCACCCATGTGTGGTGGAAAAAAATTCAGGAGGGATATCTTAGGAGTGAGTAGTCCAAGCCCCACAGGGTTCCAGTGCCAGGAAGATAAGTCCCCACAACTTCTGGCAGCAAAAACCAATGGAGATTGAGTTGTCGGAAGCTACTGCTGGATCCCAAACAGTTCCTTTTAAAGAACCCACACACAGACTCACCTACTCAGACTCACTACTTCTGAGCTCCAAGCAACAGTCTAGCAGCTTGAAAGGAACCAGTGGTATACAGGTAGAAATTGAAGTGTCTGGCATGAAGGCAATCAGAGGCCATTATCCCTTTTCTAAACCCTCCCCCCACAGAGCCACAGAGCCACAGAGCTGGTAAGCTAGTGCCATACCTGAGATTCCATCAACCTGGCTAACACTGTTTGACCCACCTTGTAGATCCCCAGAGACTCTGCCCACTCAATTTATGGACCCACCCAAGCTGCTTTTCCATATGAATGGCTGATCTTGGCTCTTGCTTCATGACTTCCTAAATCCTCTCAAACAAAGCAACAGCTGGCCTCAGTGAGCCACAGACCCAGCACTACTAGCAGCCAGCCTAGTTTCACAGCTTTTCAGATTCACATGGGAACCTCAAATCCCAACACAAGTAGCAGCCATCTCAGACTGCTTTATAGTTCAAGAAGGGTGGCCAGGGCAAAACACAGGTGGGGACCAGCTTTGGACTGCACCACCTGGGAAACTCCAGGGCCAGTACACTCTTTGGATAGCTACAGACTATGTCACAGCACCACCACCCTGCCCCTATGTGGCCAATCTACCATGGAGGGCGGAGGTTGGTGGTAAGTGGTCATAGCCAATCCTTGCAGCTGACTGGCCTGGATAACTCCCTCCCATTGACATGCCAATAGTACCCAAGTTTCAACGACAAGAGGAGGGTGTACTCAGCCTACACAAAGAGCATACCTCGAGTACCCAGCTTGGGTAATGGGGAGGTTGTGCCACTGGACCCTACAGGATGCCTAATACATTAGGCCATACTACCAAACCACAGAGTCAAAGCAGCTCTACCTAATCGTATCGGCAGCCGTCTGTCTCGAGAGACGATGGTGTAGCTTCTTGAGTCTATCTGCACCGCCAAGAATGGCTGTGCAGTCCGACTTGGGAGTGACACGGTATCTGTCTCCTCCCGTGTTGAATCGACATCTTGCGATGACGCTGGAGTGTCCTCTCCAGTGGAGCTGAAGCTACAGAGCCTGGGCAGGGTGATATGGAGGGTCTGCTGTTGCCCGTGCAGCAGACCCCCCCTCTCTTCGCAGCTGAAGGATCCAAGGGAAAGACGGAGTCAATACAGCTTGGCTTCAGGTGCGCCGCAGGAGTTGCCGGTGTTGACTACAACGTCAAACCGCCTTAGGGACTCCGGCTCCGGATTTTCTGTCGGGGTTTACTCCCTTAGCCTTTCCCCTGAAGAGGTATGCCGCAAGGCAGCGGAGGTTTTTTGGAATCAGAGTTTTCCTTCTCTGATGTGCCCTGACTGGAAGATCGAACCAGCGACACTTAGCTCGCAGGCCGACGCTCAATCCACTGAGCCAAACCAGCCAGGGGCATCTCTACCTAATACATGGAAACTAACACAGGGAGGCTGCCAAAATGAGGAGGCAAAGAAATATGGCCCAAATGAAAGAAAAGATCAAAACTCCTGAAAATGAATTAAACAAAATGGAGATAAGCAATCTATCAAATGCAGAGTTCAAAAATTTGCTATAAGGATGCTCAAGGAGCTTAGTGAGAACCTCAGCAGCATAAAAAAAAAAAATCTAATCAAATATGAATGATACACTAATTGAAATAAAAATGTTTAGGGAAACAACAGTGGAGTGGATGAAGCCAAGAATCAAATCAATGATTTGAAACATAAAAAAGCAAAAAGCAACCAATCAGAACCATTAGAAAAAAAGGAATCCAAAAAAAAAGTAAGGATAGTATAAGCAGCCTCTGGAACAACTTCTAAAGGTCCAACGTTAGCATCATAGGGGTGCCAGAAGGAGAAGAGAAAGAGCAAGAAACTGGAAATCTATCTGAAAAAATAATGAAAGAAAACTTCCCTAATTTGGTGAAGAAAATGGACATGCAAGTCCAGGAAGTGCAGGGAGTCCCACATAAGATGGATACAAAGAGGCCCACTCCTAGACACATCATAATTAAAATGCCAAAGGTTAAAGATAAAGAGAAAATCTTAAAAGCAGCAAGAGAAAAGAAGTTAGTTACCTACAGGGAAGTTCCTATTAGACTGTCAGGTGATTTCTCAAAAGAAACTTTGCAGGCAAGAAGGGGCTGGCAAAAACTATTCAAAGTCATGAAAAGCAGGGATCTACAGCCAAGATTGCTCTACCCAGCAAAGCTATCATTTAGAATCGAAGGGCAGATAAAGAGCTTCCAAGACAAGAAAAAACTGAAGGAGTTCATCATCACCAAACCATTATTATATGAAATGTTAAAAGAACTTATTTAAGAAAAAAGAAGATCAAAACTATGAACAATGAAATGGCAAAAATACGTATCTATGAACAATTGAATCTAGAAAACAAACTAGGCAAACAAGAAGAGAGACAGAATCATGGATATGGAAAGCATTTTGATGGTTTCCAGATTGGAGGTGGATTTGGGGGACTGGGTTAAGAGGTGAGGGGATTAAGAAGTATAAATAAGTAGTTACAGAATAGCCACGGGTTTGTAAAGTACAGTATAGGAAATGGAGAAGCCAAAGGACTTATATTCATGACCCATGGAGTGGGGGCTGCTGGGTGGAGGGTGGGAAGAGGGGAAAAATCAGGACAACTGTAATAGCATAATCAATAAAATATAATTTAGAAAAGAAAAAGTAAATATATGAGGTAATGAATGTGCTAATTAACTTGATGTGTGTGTAAGCAAGTCATAATGTATATCAAATCATCACATTGCACACTTTAAATATCTTTACAATTTTATATGTCAATTTTACTTTAGTAAATCTGGGGGGAAAAGGAAACAACATAGAACTTTACTTATTCATGTTAAGAGCAAGGAGACACATTTTTTATAATTAATGAGCTAGAAAAGGCAAGCAGGAAAAAGTAATGCTATTTCACCTAAGTCATAAATTTTGTTTTAACAAAAGTTCACTATCCAAACATGTAGACTGAGAAATCTTTTGGAGCACTACCCTTTGGGAAAGGCCAAATTCTTCTTTGTACTAAAAATGTTTTATAATACATCATACAAAATTGCATATAGTCTTCAAAGCCTTTATGGCATCTGTTAAGTAAAAGTTTAAGCGAATAATAAATATTATCAAGTAAAGTATCCTCCCATCTGGCAACCATCAAAATGCTCTCCATATCCATGGTTCTGTCTCTGTTCTTGTTTGCTTAGTTTGTTTTCTAGATTCAATTGTTCATAGATATGTATTTTTGCCTTAGTTATGAAGCCACTGCCAAGGAGTAGGTGAGACTAATATTGGATTTTTAGTTAGGTATATTAGGTTAAGTACAGCCTTGCTTTAAACTACAGTACTTTAAAACCGAATTTACAAAAATAATTATAAAAGCAGCACATGCTCAGTGTAGAAATACTGAGAACCTGACCCATTTCTTTGTTTCTCCTTCCTACTCTCTGCAGATAGGAGAATTGCTGTGAAACCACATGGTCCATCAGGAGTTACTGGAGGGCAACAGAGAGGCATGGTGGTGTGGCAGACCAGATGTGAATGGCAACCTGAGTAACTGACAGCAGCCTGATTACACATGGGACACACTGCATGAGGCAACAGGTCTGCTGCCCAAATTTTGAGGTTTATCTTACAAAGGCAGTTTCAGAGCTTTATTCTCCCAATGTCCTTTGTAAAAGCAGTGATCTCTAATGAATTCCACCTGATTTTTAGCAACATGACTTTTTAATAACTATTTTATCAATTATTCCCCCAACAAATCTGAATCAAATCATATTATCTCTCTTCTATTTCTTATTCTGTCATCCATAGTATCATTCCCACAATCATTTAGTGAGTCATGCATTAATTATAGACTTCTTCCCTACCTATGGAAATCTGGATCAAAATTCTTCAGTGACTCCTAAAGTTCAAACATCCTAACACAATAGACCTCTGCCTTCATGATCTGGCCTCTAGTCAGTTCTGCAAACTCATCTTCAGTCACTCTTATACACACACTAGACTCCTATCACAAAGAAAGACCTGTGGTTCCCTGTCCTTTATAGCCTCAGCATTATAAATGTTCCTCAGTGGACATCCTTCCCCTACCCTGAACTAGCATCAAACTTCTTGTGTCCTTCAAGATTCTGTGCAAGTATCACTGCCCTGTTTTTCTTGACATGTCTCAGTAAAAACCTTGCTTTCCTCTGCTGCCATAGTATCTTGTCTACACTTCTATTTTAGTATTTATGATAAATTATTAATTTAAAAATCTTACTTCTACAAGAGCAGGGGTCCATATTGTCTCAGAGTGCCTATGAATCCCCTGAATTATAGGCAAAATTTTATGTAGGTTCATTTTCTTCTAGGGAGAAGTTTCAGAGCTCACATCAGACTCTCAAAGAAGTCCATATGCACTCTCAAAACCAAGACCCACTGCAGTGGATTATGAATCCCTAGGAAAAAGAGGGTGAGTTCTACTCTTCTTTTAGTCTCTGCAGTTAGATGCCTAATGTTAGCTAACTGAACATTTTAGTTATTATTTAAGAATATATGTTTATACTATTAAATATATAGTAAATTCAACCTCCTCTATTCATTAATGTTTTGAAGTAGATAGGAAGAGTGATACAGTGAAGAGCGCACTGGACAAAAAGAAAAATATGGAAAAATTTATGCCAGACTACTAACAGGGGTTATACTGGAAAGAGGATTTGGGCAGGGGTGGAATGAGCTTTCAAAGTTTACTTATAGTCTTCTTTCTTGATCAAGTTTGTTTGTTTGCTTGTTTGTTCTACAATGTGTACTTTTCAGTTTTGAAACTTAAAAATAATGTTTTAAACTATGGGACTTTTTTTCTTAAGTGCATGAGACATCTAGCTTCAAATCTCCGCTGTGTTACTTATTTTTGTGACTGGGAAACTTACTTAACCTTTCTAAACCTACGTTTCCTCAACTGTAAAATGAGGATAATGCTCACCTATCTCACATAGCTACTGTATCACAAAGCCTAGCAAAAAATAGGGACTCAGTAAATATTAATTGAATGTAAATTTTGTTGTTCTTCAGGTTTTTTTGCAATCCCCAAAGACACCCAAAATAAAACTCGATTAAAACACGTAGTTCATTATTGTCTCAATACTGTGACATATATGCAGTAAAACTCTAATGTAACATGGCTAGTTCATAAGGTGGCTATTAGCCTTGACTCTTAACTAATAATAGAATTCCATAATATGTTTATTGTTTGTTTTAAACAAAGAAGGTTAAAAAAATTCTTCAAAGCAATTTATAATGCTTGCACTTCAAGAATAAAGTACAAATACTGGCTTAAACTAAGTCCAAGTGCACTGGTTTAAATTACACTCTCAGTTTATCTATGTTCTTATTAGAAATAAGTTCTTTGCAGTTTTCACTCACCTCATGGCCTGTCTCCACCAGTAGACATCACACCATGTTTTGTGGAGTCTTCCTGATTGCTCTAGAGGGTCTATAAGAAATAAAATGCCATTGGTAATGATAGGTACTTGTAATTTATACCATATTTTTTTCCTATAATTTTAAAACTATAAGTTTTTATTATATATACAACTAAGCATTGCTAAAATTTTCTGGTAGTTCAAAAATGTGTAAGTAAATATATTTATATTCAAAATGTAAAAGTAAAAAGTAAAAGTTCTTGTTTCTCGTAGACTTTAATTTTTCAGTCACTTGGTGTTGAGTAGGTACAACTACCTCAATATTTGTATCTTAGGTGTAATTAATAAAAATAAATGCCTGTGTATTTAAAAACATAGCTGGAGTACTCCAACATGGGTTACAGAGCTTTGCTGAATGAGAAGAGTTCAGAGCAGTTCATCTGACCCTAAAATGATGAAAGGCAAATCAACAGATTTTCTTACGTATCCCACATTAAATGAAATCACCTACTTCAAGTGACAATTAAATAGGTTTTTCTATAGGGGCTAACTGAAGTGAGCTACAGTCAAAACTAAATACAAACCCGTTTGGAGAATACTTCATGATTTGTCTGGTTTTTGTGAACTGAGCAACATGTTCCAGGCCAGCCCTCTGTTTTATTGATTTTTCATTATCTGAAACCTCCAGGGCAGGTTGGCCGTGTCACTAAATCTTTTTTTAAACTTATTCACTTTAATATATTTAGCTGTCAGTATATATTAAAACTCATGATTTACTCTGGTATCTTCTTAAATTTCAGTTCAACCCCTCCAGTTCCAGTATAGCATTCTGTCTTTTCCTCTTTCCACAGTCTGGGCTTCAGTTTGTTGATCTGTATAATTGGCATAGCAACAGTAATGGTAATCTCACGGTGCAGGTGTGAGGATTAAGGGAGATGAGGGCTGAGGGCCAGAGGCGAAACTGTGGGCAGTAGTGGAACCAGAGCCTGACTGAGTCACCTATGTCATTGTGTCGAGGTTCCTGTCCATTATCCTAAGCAAATCTATGTTTATTCCCACCTAAGCTTGCTCTTTTTCCCTCTTAACTTTACAGATAATTTTCTTTAAGGAATCCTTTTGGTGCATAATGCTGTTCTTTATCCTGAAGAAATATAAAAGGCAATATAAGGTCTGATATTGGCTTTGTCAGTCACTGCTAACTGCCACCCAGTACCCAGTCTCTCATTTTTCTTTAGTAACCCAGTTAACAAACTATACCCCGCCTTCCTCTTCACAGCTACATGTAACCATGAGACTAGATCTCCCCATGAGGTGTAACTAGGAAGAATGTGAGTGACCTCTGGGAAGTCTCCTTAAAAGAGAGAACACATCTTTTTCTTCCCACTTCTCACTGCTGGCTGGCCACCAGCAAGGTAGGGGGCATTTTAGCAATCTCTTTGGACCGTGACATGATGCACAAGGATGGCAAAAGAGCAACATAGCAGGAATCTGGGTCCCTCACACCAAGACCTGCTCTAACAGCTCTGGACTGCCTTCTTCTGGCCTTTTTTTTTTCCTAGCATAAGTGAGAAATAAAGTTCTAGCTTATTTAAGCCAGTATTACTTTGATTTTCTATTATATACAGATGAATCCAACCTATATGTTGGTACTCTGGGAAGTCATCTAGAACCAAGAACCATTTTTAATTCTTGAAACTATTCTTTTGTTTCCTTTAAGCATGTGTGTGCTTTCTCTTTATTAACAAATTCTTCATTCTTCAAAAGCCTCTAATGTGTCACTCCAGTCCTTTTCTTTTCTTTTTTGCCCTTTCTCCTTTTCATCACTCATATTTTGGGTATCACACTCATTTGAACTCTTCAGATAAGATTTTTAGCTCCCATATATTGGAAAATAGAGCAGCTCTATTGTGTAAGAACAAAGGAAGTTCGGCCCTGGCTGGTGTGGTTCAGCAGTTTGAACTCTGGCCTATGAACCACAAGGTCACGGGATCCATTCCCAGTCAGGGCACATGCCTGGGTTGCGGGCCAGGTCCCCAGTTGGGGGCATGTGAGAGGCAACCAATTGATGTATCTCTCAAACATCAATGTTTCTCTCCTTCCCTCCCCCTCACTCTGAAAAATAAATAAATAAAATCTTTTTTAAAAAAAGGAAGTTGGGCTAAAATTGTCTCAAGCTTTCTTTGTGGATTATTAAAAAGCAGTTAATTTCAATTCAATAAGTATGTATTAAACACATGATATGTAAAAAGCACTGTGTCATATGCTGGGAGAATTTTATAAAAATGACATTGTTCCTCCTTCAAGGAGCTTACAATCTAGTAGGAAAGGTGAGCCACATGAATGTGATAAATTGTGACAAATGCAATGAGAAAAATATAACATGCCTAAAGCTTTCTGAGGAGAAAAGAGGAGTTCCAGTTGCAGGGACTGGAGAAAGTTTCATGAAGAAGAGAGGATTTGAGCTGGGCTTTGTATAATATGTAGAAATGATAAAACAAAGATCAGCAAAGGAACACACGGGCAGAAAGGTACAAGGCATAGGCAGATTCAGGGACCCGAGGGAGCATGGAGGGTAGAGTGGGAGGTAAGCCTAGACAGGTGGATAGGGCACAGATGCAGGGCTGTGAATATCTTCTTTGAAGGCTGCCCTTCAGTGGAAAGAATAAGGTGACACAAAGTCTTTAAGTAAGGGAGTAACTGGATCACACGTTTTCGATAAGGAGATGTCTGTTGTGGCACTTGATCGGAAAGACAGACTGCAAAGAGGCCATGAGTGAGCACCTTTAATAATCCAAGTTAAAGGTGATGATGACCTGAATTAGGGTAGGAAGGAAAGGAAGGAAAGCAAGGCACAGGTAGAAGCAGCATTTCAAAAGCTACTGCATGAGTTACATGTCTGCTTTGCCCAGGAAAAAGAGTTGGATTGTAATTCTCAGATTCAGAAGTGGAGAATATATCCATTAAAGAATTTTAATTTTTTTTTCTGTGCTTCCTTGAACTGGAAAACTAAAAAAGGCTGAACATGCTATAACAATGAACTTATTGGTTCTGCAGTTTAAGCAGAGCCTTCCCCCCCTCACCCCCCCACCCCCTGCCAAATGTCGATTGGGAGTGCACTGAGGAACTGCTAGGAGATGGAGAAAGAGTATTGAAAAGTACCTTACCAAAGAAATGTAACCATCGCTTATTTTCCATTATTCACCTTTTTTCCAGGTGTTATGGTAAATAGCAGGTGTCTGGAAGGTTCTTCCACTTTTTCCCCAATTATCCCTTTACCCACCCTTATTTGGTATCTCTACCCACCCCACCCACCCACCCACAAACACCATAAGAAACCCAGTGCAACCTTAAGCGGAAAAGGCTTTCTGGAGTGCAGAATAATTTTCTAATATTTGCCTCTTCGTTTCTCACTAAAATCATGTCAGCATAGCCTGCAGAAAAATGGATAGAACTGGCAAAGACCCATATAAAAGGTACTGTATTCTCAAATAGCTTTGAGATAAATAACCCCAAGTGCCCCTAAAAAAATCCTAAATAGCTGCTTCCTCATTTTCAGGGGATAAATTGTACAGAGTTCCTCAAATACACAAATTTGAACATCTGATCAACTTCAGCTTTCTCTTTTTATTTTTCTGATTATTTTAGGAAAACTTAAATGGGTATTAATACCTACTAACCTCTTTTCTCAGTAAGGGCAGGAGCAGACAACAAAATAATTGTGAACCTACCAACTGGAAGAGTGTCTTGTGTAATATACAGCAATTTATGGTTTAGTTCACCTTATTCGAGGCACTGAAAGCACCTTACAAATAAAATGAGGATTTTTTCCTTCCATGACTCCCAAGGTAATTCCTGGCACTCTTGAAAGCACAAACGATTAATCAAGTCATTGGGGACAAGCAGTAGTAATGTGATTGTCAAAACTATGGATATTGGTAAATTGTGTTTCACTGTCATGTTAATTGCATGTGTGTGTGTGTGTGTGTGTGTGTGTGTGTTGAGAGGTGATCGATGTGAGAATCAGCATATTCAACATTGTCCCTCAGAGAAAATTAGCAGGAATTATTAACCTAAAGATTTTTACATTTTATAAATCGCCAGAAACTAAGAAAATATTCAGCAACTCATATTCCAGTCCTAAAATTCAAAATTAAAGGTTCTTAACCTGGGGTCCATAGTTTAGATTTAGAACATCTGTAAATCCCCTGAAATTGTATGGAAAATTTTGTGTGATTTTACATTTTTTTGTAAAGGGGGTGGGCTGGTACCCAAAAATTCTTAAAGTGATCCTTGACCCCAAAAAGGTTAAGAACTACTACCATTAAAGAAAAAAGAGAGGGATAGGGAGAGACAAACATATGTGAAGTTTGTACAAGGCACTCATCTGTTCATCTTTATATTGTAAAGGTTAACAATAGTATGATCATCTTCCTTTCAAAAGCCTCTGAGATTTCAGACTGGTTTAGACTGCATTTTCAGAGCCCATAGTATTAACAAAAATTAAATTCATGAAAACTTTAGAATAAATGTGTGTCAAGAAGTTATTTCTCTAGTATAAATTTCTGATTACTTATGGTAAGTCCTTCAGAAGTGCCTTCATATATCATTTGCAACAAATTAATTTTGTATTGAAAGGAGCTATTTAAAAATACAAAAAGGTAATAAAAATATATTTCTATATTTTCAGAACACTGTTATTATATAAACCCCATATAATTACAATAATAATTATTATGGAATACTATTCTCACTTAAGAAGAGAAATCTTTCAAGTGAAACCCAATTCTTCTCATCCTGCCCACAAAACCCTGCAAAGGGTTTAGAATTATGATTCACTAATGTCCCTATGTAATTAATCAGTACACATTATTCTGTATATAGAGTGAACTCTTTTATCCCTTTCTGTGTTGCAAAAGGCACTAAAAAACCTCCCTTCTTCCTAATCTTTTTCATTTTTTATTCTTAATCCTAAAGAAATCTTAGATTTATTTGCCTTGTTTATCAAGAACCCTATCATCCTTTGTTTAAGATTGCTCTCAAAATTTAACACAGCTTCAGTTAAATATGTAAATATGCAAAACTCTTCAGTCTCCAAACATTTAATTAGTTGACAACCTATAAAGAATTATGACATTATTTTTAAACTAAGCAACTAAATGAATGTTCTACAAATTGTCATAACTTTTGAATAAAAAGTTCTTTCTTTAAATGGTTAACTTAAATTAATGTTAGCATATTTTGAATCAAAATTACTAAGGATTGATGCACTTTCTTCTTTTATAAAAATATTTCCCCTCTCAATGCCTCTCAAAGCACATAAAAGCACGCACTTACCCCATGGTGTTTGCTGTGGTTATATCATCCTTGGATGAAGGCTTGTCAGGATTCTGAATTAACTTAAAGGTTATAAAAAGAAACAGTAGAGAGGTTTGACTTTCCCGGAAACACGACTGTCATATGCTACCTAGGCTTTTAAATGAGGAAAACTAGTGTCTCTTCTAATTATATAAGCTCCAGGTCAAATTCTAGCATCAACTAATCAAATAACTGAACTGTATTTAGTTTCAAGGAGTAAAAGAAAGAAAACTGTTAAAGAGGGATCCCTTTGGCATCTTAGAAAACTTGAAACTTGAGCATTGAAAAGTTTTTTAATTATCAATAAAGTTAAAGATTTTAAAAGCAAAGTATATATCTTGCTACTTTAAATACATCAAAGAAAAAACATTGGGGAAAATTTTCTTTGCAGTAAAGCAGATATGTTTTATATTTTCTAGAAGTTTTGAATTTGCATTATATGTCCTGCTCCTGAAAAACATCCCCTCACATTATCTTAACCTGTCCAGTATTTGTCTCCTTATAAATTCTGGTACAATAATATTTAATTCTAAAAGAATACCAGGTAATGCTAAGCAACAAATCCAAAAATGTCTAATTTTTAAACTGTATCTTTTAACACTAATATATAGGGTCTTTTGAAATTAAATACAAAGCTATTATTATAAAAATTAACAGAAATACCATTTTTAGTTTACTATTTTAGAATATATTTCAACACAGACCTATAGTACAACAAAACAATTTCAATATTTTTTGGCAATGATATATTGAAAAACACAAATCTTAACAAGATTTTGAATAAATATGATATAGAAGTCATTTAGTGCATGCACCATTTTTTGTCCATTTTAGAATAATAGTTAAGCAAAAACACTCAGGTCTTTATTGTAGTTTTTAATGTGTGGCTGCCATGTACTGTTCTAGTAATCGAAAAAAAAATTATGTAAAAGGTAAAGAGCTTTCTAGCCATAGAATATGCGAAGACACAAAGATCTACTTTTGAGAAAATTGAGATGTGATTCACATACCATATGCAAAATTTGCCCTTTTAATATGAACAATTCAATGGTTTTTATATTCAAAAGGTTGTGTAACCATCACCACTAATTCTAGAACATTTTTCATCACTCAGAAAAGAAACTCCATACCTCCCAATCCCTCCCTTCCCTGGCAGCCACTAATCTACTGGACATTTCACACAATGCCATATATAACAAGGCCTTTGTGACTGGATTCTTTCACTTAGTACAATGTTTCCAAAGTTCATTCATGTTGTAGCATGTATCAGTACTTCATCCTATTTGTGGCTGAATAATATTCCATTGTATGGATCTAGCACCTTCGTTTATCCATTTATTGATTGATGGACATTTGGGTTGTTTTCAGTATTGGGCTGTTATGAATAATGCTGCTATGGACATTCCTGTACAAGTCATTTCTCTTGGGTATATACTTAGGAACTGCTGGGTCATATCGTAACTACAAGTCTAACTTTTTGAGAAACTGTTTTCTACAGCAGCTGTACCATTTTACATTCCCACCAGAAATGTCTGAGGTTTCTAATTTCTCCACATCCTTGCCAAACTTTATCTGTCTTTTCTAACTAGAGCCATCCTAGTGATTGTGAAGTGGTATCTTATTGTGGGTTTAATTCACATTTCTCTAAACAGTAATGATCTTGAGGGACTTTTGGCCAAGATGGAGGCCTAGACTGACACACTCCATTTCCCTCCACAACTGAGAAGGACTACAACTACCGCAAAACCAGAAATAACCAGAAGTTCCAGAAAATAAAGCTACATGGAAGTCCAACGTATGAAGTTATAAACAAGTGGTGCTTGTCCAGATGGGTAGGAGGGGTGAAGCCAGGGCAGAGAGGTCAAGCTGTGCTGGTGGCGGCAGCTGTAGCAACGGGCAGTGGGACTGCGGTAAGCACAGACACCAGTATTTAAGGGGAGGCAAGAAGCGCCTGGGAGCACCCCTAGCTGCAGACCAAACCCATCAGCTCGTGATTTCAAAGCCAGGGAAGGCAGATCCCCATTGCATTGGACTGTGAGGCCCAGAGAGTGTGGGGATGGAGAAGGAGGCTCCTGATCGCTCAGCAGAGAGTGAACAGCAGGAATCCATCTTGGACCCCCGCCCCAACACAAAATGCCACAGTGTGGTGAGAAGGGTCTCCAGGTAGTCAGGAGTGTATGGGGCTCTGCCCCCTATAGCGTAGGAGGTGTGACAGCCCCCCCCCCCCAGAAGGAAAGGTAAACAAAAACTGGCAGGATGGCAGGGATCATGATAGAGATCCCAATCACGCAGCTGACCAGAAAGCAAATACATGAATTAATGGAAGAACAGAGAGATAATCTTTCTGAGGCTCAGTTCAGAGCTATAGTTATAAGACAGCTTACAGAACTAACAGTGGGACTTAAGACGGGGAAGGAATGAAGGCTAGTCCTGCTGAAATGAATGAAAACACATACAAGACAAGTGGTGAGGGAAGGAAAACCAGGGATCAAATCAACAAATCAGAACATAGGAAAGAAACAGTCAACCAGTGCAGAAAGAGGAAACAAAAAGTGAGGAAAATGAGAAGCTCAGAAACCTATGGGACAGCTATAAGTGGGCCAACATCCGAATCATAGGGTTGCCAGAAGGTGAAGAAGAAGAACTAGAAATTGAAAAATTATGTGAAAAAATAATGAAGCAGAACTTCCCGAACTTGGGGAAGGAAATAGACTTACAGGTTCAAGAAGCACAGAGAGTTCCAGAAAAACTGGACCCAAGGAGAATCATTCCAAGACACATTATAATCAAAATGTCAAAAATTAAAGATAGAGAATCTTAAAAGCAGCAAGAGAGAAGAAAAGAATCATGTATAAAGGGGTCCCAATTAGACTATCAGCTGATTTCTCAAAGGAGACTCTGCAGGCAAGAAGGGACTGGCAAGAAATATTCAAGGTAATGAAAATCAAAAACCTACAGCCACAATTACTCTATCCAGCGAAGCTGTCATTCAGAATAGAAGGGCAGAGAAAGTGCTTCCAGGACAAAGTAAAACTGAAGGAGTTCATTATATCCAAACCACTGTTATATGAGATGTTAAAGGGAGTGATTTAGAAAAAGAAGGATCAAAACTATGAACATTAAAATGAAAACTGCATCACAACAACCAACAACAGAAGCTAGGGAATCGAAACAAAGGCAAACTAAGTAGGCAACAAGAGTGGAAAAAGAATTATAGGTGTGGGGAACATAAATAGGGGGGAGGTCAGCGAGGAGGGGGATGAGGGAGAGGGAGGGAGATGATGCAGGAATTAAGAAGCATAGTAGGAGGGAGTGGAGTAGACAGGAAGATGTTGAGAAGAACTATATGCACAACCAATGGGCATGGACTAAGTGGGGGGGACAACTGGAGGGAGTGGGGATCATTGGGTGGAGGGGAGCAGAAAGAAAAGAAATTGGGACAACTGTAACAGCATAATCAATAAAACATAAAAAAAATAAGAGTAATGATCCTGAGCATCTTTTCATTTGCTTACTAGATGTTGTTTTTCCTTTGAGGAAATGTCTATTTAAATCCCTTGCCCATTAATTAATTGGGTTGTCTTTTTATTTATATATATATATTTATATATGAGTTATTTCTATATTCTGGAAACCAAACCTTTATCATATATGTGATCTCCAAATATTTTCTCCCATTCTATGGAATGTCTTTTCATTTTCCTTTTTATTTTTTTAATTGCTTTTGAGAGAGAAAGAAAGAGAGATCTATTTGTTGTTCCAGTTATTTATGCATTTATTTTGATTGATTCTTGCATGTACTCTGACTAGGGATCAAATCCACAACCTGTTGTATCAGGACGACCACCTAACCAACTGAGCTAGTGGCCAGGGCCATCTTTTCATTTTCTTGATAGTTTCCTTTAACATACAGATATACTTTTTAAAAATGTCAAAATTCAGGCACGGGATTGGAAACAGACTTTGCCATGATTTTGGATAGTTTTGCTGTTTAAATAAGCAAACTCTCAAATGAATCACATAATTTATTTTAAACTAATTATAAGTTGATGAAAATAAAGTTCAAAAAGGCATAAGTGAATGACGGCTTTATTGGCAAAATTGTCATAGAGAGGTGGTGCATGAAGTTATTTCAGGTGACAGATTTGTTTTCCTCAAAACTAAAAGCTTCAATTACCACATTAAAACTTTAATGCAGAATATCTACATGTGGAGCTTTAGTCTCAGGCCTGGAGCAGCTGTGAAATGAAAGTTACCACACCATTCTAGTCCGTGGATGTCAGTATATTGTCCTTCACCTTCCACCCTGCAATAGTAAAACATAAGTTTGTTCATTAACCAAGACCAAGAATTTACGATCCAAATATAAGACTGTCTAGTCTGTGACATATATACTATGTATGAAGAATTTATAGCTTTCCATTTTCAGACTCTGATTTAAAACCCAGCACCTGTTTTCATATCCTACAAAAAAATAAACTATTAATATTACTATTTCAAGTGAACACTGTCATTATACAAATTCTGGTATCCAAGATTTTAGGATTTTAAAAATGAAGTTTATATTAGGTCATTTGTTTCTAAAACAAATATTTATTGACCAGTAACTATGTTTAGGGTACTGTGTTCTGCGCTTGTCTTGGACTCTTTGGAGTGATAAAAATGCACTTCACTTAAATAGACCTTTATTCCATGGGTTAGGTTTTTCTCCCTTTATTAACATAACCAGAAAAAGTTTATGTGTTATCATCACAGACTTGGAGTCAATATAAATGGACACCTTTCTTCCCTTCTCAGAATGTAGTCACATCAACCACTTCATAACAATTAGGTTGTGTTTTCAATTCTGGAAACAGTAAAGAGGTATTTATAAATGAACATGAGCCTCTGGATGACATGGCATAATATTCAGTGTAAAGATTAAGCTTGTAAAGTGGGTACCTTTCTACAATTTTAAAATTAACTAATTTTGTGTACATTTTTAAAATTAGCCTAGTAAAAATGCACGCACATATCCGGTCAAAATAAAATAAACAATTATGACATTATCCCCAAGGCTTCTTTTAAAAACTTTAATAAGATATTTCAAGTGAAAGTAATTTTTGACTTAAATTTTCTCAGTAACTGCAACAAGTTTTCCATTTCCAAGCTAACTACAAAAAGTTCTATAGGAATAGAGGAGTTCAAGAGCAAAGAAATGAAAAGTCTAATGTAATAGATTATCAACATGAATGGTATTTTCTTTTGAAGGCTTCTGATGGTCTTAGAATCTCATAACATTTTTCTCCCCTCACCAAAATCCAACATTTCTTACTAAATATATTATAAATATATTTTATAAATTATATATTATAATTATAATATAATTATATATTATATATATTTATATAATATATATTTTTATATATTATTAATATAATATATATAAATATATTATAAATATGTTTTAACAAAATATATTACAAAAGACTATTTAGCATTAACTAAATATAATATTTAAGCAAACATGCCTGGAAAGAATCTTTTACAAAGAACTACAATGATTTTTATTTTAAGCTTACCTATTTTCATTGAAATTTCCAGTGTACTTTGCCCCATTTGGGAATGTGTAAGTCCCCAATCCATGAAACATATTGTCCTTAAAGTGTCCTTCATATACTGCTCCTGAAAAATGTTCAAGTCTTCCAAAACCATTCATCTGTTTGTAACAAAGGAAATGACCTCAGTAACTAACCTTCAGTTTCCCTAAAACACTTTGAAAAAATAACATCCACTTGGGTATTACAGTATTCCCTCACTTATTGTAGGTATTACATTGTAGACCCCCGCGATAGGTGAAAATCCGCGAAGTAGGGCCCTTACATTTATTTTAGTATTTATATATATTTTAAGGCTTTATAAACCCTTCCCACACACTTATAAACCGTTCCCAGTCCCTTATTAACCTTTCCCACTCCCTTATTACCTTTTCCACACTTTTATAAACACTACTTATGTTCTTAAACATATTCTTCACTCTTAAACCTATGTAACTTTAACAATATATGTATACAGTACCACAAAATCCTGTGATATGGCGAAAAATCCGCGATAAATAATTAAATATAATATTTTTAAAAATCCCGCGATATAGTGAGGCCACGATAAGTGAACAGCGATATAGAAAGGGACTACTGTATTTAATCTATCAGTGTATTACCATTTATTTCCATAAAAAATAAGACATTTTAATAATTTTCCTTCATATGCATCTCTTTGTGAAGCAACCTCCCCCCAAGTCAAATGTTCCTGATATGGCGCATTTGAACATCTGGGACACTTGAACATCATGGTTTAAATACCATGATGATGATAACAGGAGTCCTTGAGATACCTTGAATTATCAAAAATCTTAAAGGGCAACCAGTTTAATTAGTCCAGGAAACAGTATAAAGACGTTAAGAATAAAAATTGTATTCAGCCCTGATTGGTGTGGCTCAGTGGGTTGAGTGTCCTCCCGCAAACTGCAACTGACAGGTCGCTGGTTTGATTCCTGGTCCGGGCACATACCTGGGTTGCAGGCCAGGCCCCCAGTTGAGGGGGGTGGTGGTGAGAGGCAACCTATCCTGCACATCACTGTTTCTCTCCTTTTCTTTCCCTCCCTTCCCCTCTCTCTAAAAATAAATAAATAAAATCTTTTTTTTTTTTCAATTGTATTCAAGGAGACCTGAGTACACATTCTTGTTTCATCACTTGTTATCTGGGCAAGAAACCTAAGCCTGATTTACCTCATTTGTAAAATGGCAGTATCAATGGTACCTTCCTCAATGAGGTTGCTTTGAGGATTAAATGAGAAATTGATGTAATGAGTTTAGGTTTACTCAATGAATAGGAGATGAGAAAGATGAAAGTGACTACCTCTCTGCGTAAGTTTAATATGACTCATATGTTTATCTATATTGTATTAAATATAATCATTTGGGGTTTTCTTAGATTTTATTTATTTATTTTTAGAGAGAGAAAGGGAGGGTAAAAGAGAGGGAGGCAAACATCCATCAGTTGCCTCTTGAATGCTTCCAACTGGGGGACCCAGCCCACAGCCCAGGCATGTGCCCTGACTGAAAATCATCGAACTGAGTTCACAAGCAGGCACTCAATCCACTAAGCCACACCAGCCAGGGCTCATTCGTTTTTTGTTGTATAGTCTTCTCATATGTGTTTGTAATTAATGGAGAAATTTCTGGAATCATTTAATTAATAAGTTTACTTATTCACTGTTAGTATTCAAACCAAAATAATACCTTGTCATCTTTCCAGCTTCCTGTGTAGACAATCCCATTAGGAGTGGTATGAATACCTATTCCATTTCTCTCGAAGATTCCAGAAGGTGTTCTTGTACAATCACCATCTAAAGAAGAGAGAAATACTGAAGATTATAAAGGGGAACCTGTTTGACGAAGTAATAAAGTATGTACATTCAGGTCTAATCTTTGGATCCCCAGAACTGAAACCAATGAGACCAGAGATGAGTAGTTAGAAGGTCTTGTAATCATTGAGACCCAAAGACCAGGAAGACTGATAGATCCCGTAAATTACCAAGGCATACTGCCTAGACTTAACATTAGAATAGATTTAAAATCTGTTCATCTATATTATTTTATTTAATGGAGTTAATATCCCAATAGTAGTTTTTTTAAATGTTACAGTTAATTTTTTTACTCTTAAGCTATTTAATTTTAACCTGTATAGAAAAAGTAATTGAAATGTACGCTTACCATATTTGTCTCCATTTGGAAATATAAAGTTTATCTTATACACTTCTGCAGCTGTTTTAAAAGATTAGGGAAAAGTCACAGAAACTTAAATATTTTTATGTCAAAAGATATATAACAAATGTGCTTTAAGAGCTGACCAAATAGACTCATTTCATATAATCACAAGCATATCATGCTTAGTTGACATTCTATTATCTAGTGTAGGGTCCTGGAGAAATAATTTTGTCTAGATGATCCATTTTTTAAAATGTATTTGTTATAACAGCTTTATTAATATGTAATTCCCATTCCACAAAACATACCCTTTAAAAACATACAATTCAATATTTTTAGAATATTGTTGTATAACTATCACTACACTTGCTAATTTTAAAATATTTTAATCACCCCAAAAAGAAATCATGTACCCATTCACAGCTATTCTCCATCCCCTTAGTTCCCCCACACCCACCCCACCTCAACCCCAGCCCCTGGCATCCACTAATCTTTCTGTCTCTATGAATTTGTGTATTCTAGACATTTCATACATATGAAATCATACAACATGTAGTCCTTTGTGATCAGCTTCTTTTACTTAGCATAATATTTTCAAGGTTCATCCATGTATTGACAAATAATAGTCCATTGTACAGAAATAACACATTTGTTTATCATTCATTAGTTGATGGACAGCTGAGTTGTTTCCAGTATAGGCTACTATAAATAATACTGTTATGGACATTCATGTAAGCTTTTCTTTCTCTTGGGTAGCCTATATGATGTATTGATTGTCTCAGAGGTAAGACAGAGTAAGGACTCTCTGATTTGGCAGAAGGAGAAAAATAGAAAATAAAGATAGTACATGAAGACGGATGAGGGTGGGAGTGCCCAAACAGAATTAGATGGGAATGGAGACCAGGGGAAAAGGAAGAAAGAAACCAAGGAATGGGGTGAACCTGTGCCTCAGGGCTCTGGGACATTTAGTGAACTAAAACACTAAAAACTAAATTTTACAATACTGAAGAAAACATGTATGTTGAAAAGACAAACTCAGACTTCTAGGACAATAAGGCTACTAGATTGTCACTCAAAGTGTGGCTTATACATCAGAATCACCTGGGGTGCTTGCAAGTTCCTAGGCTCTACGCTATACTACTGAATCAGAATCTCTATGGGTGAGGCAAGAGAACTGATACTTTTAATTTAAAAATTAATTTAGGTGCCAGGTGAGAAAAACTAGAGGCTCATCCCCTCTGAGGAAATAGAGTTAATAACACAATAAGTAGAAGACTTTAAAATACATCCTGAGAGAGACAGGAACAGGTAGTTGTGAGAAACAACAAATGAGCAGTCTAGGAAATATATACGGTAATTGATAAAATAAAACTTAGAAGGGTTGAATAGCAAAGGTACGATTGAAAAGTAAATTAGTGAACTAGAAATACAAGGTTGAAAATTTTTCTCAGAAAGAGACACAAAGGAAAAGAGAAATTACCTGAGCAAAGCCTTTCTTATCTCCCCTCACCCGTGAACTCCTCTAGGAGCTCCCACAATACTCTGGGCCTATCCCTAGCATAGCACGCAGGGCCCTACTAAAAAAAAACAAAAACAAAAAAAACACCATGCTTTTGTACCAGAATCCCCCATAACGATACCCAGCTCGTCTAGGTCAGGGATCACAGGTTAGTCCTCACCCTAGTATCAGCGCAGTAATTACCATTTACTAGTAGGAATTGAATGTCTAGTGAATGAAGGACACATGGAAAGCAATCGTTAAATTCAAAGCATTTAACTTGATCGTACAAGAAACCGAACTGTTTTCAACTCCTCTTAAATGGTTCCACATTCCAAACTTTGAAATGGTGGAGCTAGAAGGAACGAGCCTACGAAATCCAGATCATCTGGCAGCACAGAGGAGACAAACACAGAGAGGTCAGCACTTGCCTAAGTTGTCACAACAGCAAATCAATGGCCGAATCAGAGCTAGAATCCTGATCTCCTGATCCTCAGGCCAGGGGCTCTCCGTGCCCCCCACCCCCACCCCCCAGGGTAGACGTTCAGGAAATATGTCACACCGGTACAGGAGTTACTAGGGACCAAGCTCTCGATCAATGCGAGTTCAACTTAAAGGCACCCTTCCCAGCTCAAGACGTTGGGAGGAGGGCCACTCACTTGACAGAAAGGTGGTGGAGAGATTTTCTTGACTCTGGGATTCCCCCGGAGTCGCCAGCTCCGCTGCGAAGAGGAAAAGAAGAGCTAGATCCCTGCAGAGTGCTACTCGGTTGCTGGGGCAACCAGGCACCTTTCACCCGGAAATTAAAATACGAGGACCAAGACTGAGCCAATCAAAACGCGCCAGGGCTGTGCAGCTGCAGCTGGGCCGCGGCGAGCAGCTCCAGGTGAGGTCCGTGAGAGTGGTGGATCCCAGCGGGACCCCTCAGCCCCCAGCGCTCCCTCCTGACCGCCGCCCCGGAAAGCAGCACCGTGAGCGCCAGACGGCCTCCCCTTCCGCGGGCCAGGGGTGTGTTTCCATGTGCGTGGTCTTTGCATCGCCCTGATTGTCAGTGTACAGACCCTGCCACCCCGCCTCCCTCTCCCGAACTGGTCGGGGTCTGGTGGGATCCAGCCTGTTTGCCTGGGGTGGGTGAGCCTGGACCAGCAGGATCCCAGACCCTAGGCCCAGGCCAGACGGGGGTCGAATGCTGAGCTTGTCCATCAGCCTCAGGCTGGAGGTGGGGGAGGTGAACTGGGGCTTGGAGCTGGGTAACGGGTTGGATTGGCGGGGCTCAGGTTTCATTTCGCGTCTTCTCCTTAAACCGAGTGGCTCTGTGAGGGAGAGAATGGGGACGACGCATGCTGGGAGGAAGGTACTAGGTCTGGGTATGTGCTGGAGCTGGAATATGGAGTCAGTCAGAGGTTTGCCCGGAAGGCGAGTGGTGTGTGTCTGTTGAGCGACCCGCTTAGTGATTCTGTTCCCGAGAACCAGTCTTGCGTGTGAAACAAAGGATACTCTTCGAGCCAAACTTAGGTCCCTGTGTCCACGGTGAAAAAAGATAGTTGGAATCTTCCCAGGCTAAATGGGATAGAATAGTGGGTTATATCGCTGTGAATTATACAACCTAATTCTTGTTCCCTGGAAAACTTCTGAAGAGAGACATTTTGGATGGAGACAGCAAGTCTTCATTCTTAATTTGAGAGCAGATCTCAGATCAAGTTGTAAAGGTAACACTTTTTGGGTTGGTGTGAGACAATGTTGGTCGCTCTTTAGGCAAGCTTGCTGTGGCTTGGTCTGGTTGGCTAGCCAATCTGCTTTATAAAAATTAAAGCACAGTATTTTATTGCTTTTTTCCCTAATGCTTCTTACTACACAGATTTATCTGGGCTGGTTGGTTTTTGAAATGAAGTTCTGATCTTTCCATCTGATTTGTATATCCCTTTCCCTTTTCTAAATTTTAGAAATAATAGGTAATTACTGATGCACAACTTTATGGAATTCAGTTTGTCTCGTTGTTTTGGTTCTGTTAAGCTTTTAATGACTACATTTTTGTGAGTGTATGTATATTTACTATTGTTTTTACAGAAGAACTTGAGGCAGACTTCTTTTCTTATGTTCTTATCTAAGAATATCTAGAGTCAGGAAATTTGTAATGATATGGTTTAAATTTTGCATTGGATTATAAATATTTCTTATTTTCCATTTTTTATGATGTTTTGACACATTGAGGGCCTAGCTGGTCAGGAAGAAACTGCTCTTCCTAGGGAGAGCTAAGTATCAACTGACCTGTGAATAGGCCTTTTCATATGCACACCAACCAATCTGGAGTCCACAGCCTCAAACACCTCCTAATTTCCCCTGACCTGAAATCAACCCAAAACTGGGTACCAGGCAAGTAGGGACAGTCTCTATGTCCCCAAAGCCTGCTGGAATTATTCAGACTACCCAGTTTGAAACTGTTTACCCTGCCCTGCCTTTCCCATGGAACCCCCAGAAAAGCTGTGGCTTTTGCCTTCCCCTGGCTCCTTTCTGCCTCCTCACTGGTGCTCCCCCTGTGGCCCAGGTAGCATGGCATGGCTTTCCTTTCTAAGGGAACTGTAACACTGAATTTTTCTGTCAATGGCATTGAACTCTCCATGTTGTCATTCAGTCACATTTATGAGTTAAGACCCAGGCACAAATCTGAGGGGGGCAAGCTTATCAAAAGCAATTCAAAAACCTCTGAATTGGTAGGTGTATATAAGGAGGCAATGTGGTGCAAAGAATTTCAGCTTTGGACTCAAATGGATTGTTTCAAACTGACTCCAGATTTTGTTTCTGTCACTGATGATATTAGACAAGTATTCTCCTCTCTAAAATAAAAAAAATAGTATTTACCTTACAAGATTTTTAGAGGATTTAGAAATCTTACATTTCCCCTCATCAAAGACTTGTATATCCAATTACCTTCTATATATCTCCATTTCATTATCTAAGAGGCATTTCAAATGTAACATATCCAGTCTGAACTTGTGACTTTCTCCCCCCAAATCTTATTCTCCCTAGCATTCCTGCTCTGAGCACATGGCACCACAGTTCACCCAGACCACTGTCAAAGAGCTTACCACCTATGTTTTCTTCCAGGAGCTTTATGGTTTCAGGTCTTACATTTAAATCTTTAATCTATTTTGAGTTCATTTTTGTGCATGGTATAAGACAGTAGTCTAGTATCATTCTTTTGCATTTGGCTGTCCAGTTTTCACAGCATTATTTATTGAAAAGACTGTCCTTCCCCTGAATATATTCATGGCTCCTTTGTTATAAATTAATTGACCATAAATGTGTGAGTTTATGTCTGGGTTCTCTATTTTGTTCCATTTATGCCAATACCATACTGTTTTGATTATTATAGCTTTGTCATATAGTTTGAAATCAGGAAGTATGGTGCCTCCAGCTTTGTTCTTCTTTCTCAAGATTGCTTTGGGGAGGTTATAATTTTGAATTTTTCTTCATGGCGAAGGAGAGGCCACTGCCTGGACTTCATTTAATCCCTGGGCTCTTAGACTAAAATCATGCTTAAGTTCAAACAACAAAGAAGAAAGCTAAAAACAAAAATGAAGAGGTTATTGAAAAAAAAAAAAAAGCCTTCACTTTCACTCCAAGTTAATTACACCTCCCCCTCTACCACCCTCAGCAGAAAACTGTCTTTACAGAAAAAATTTAAAACAGTTTCTCAAAAAAGCAGTAATTGCTGGTAAAGATGGAGGTGTAGGTAGACATACTTCACCTCCTCACGCAACCATAGAAAGAATTACAACCAGATCTCAAAAACAAATAACAACCAGAACTGTCAGAAAATCAAGCTCTATGGGAAGTCTGACACCAAGGATTTAAAGAAGCCACATTCATCCAGGTGGGTAGAAGGGGCGGAGTCACAGAGACAGGGCAGAGAGGCGATGTGGCTCAGACAAGCTGCAGTAGTGGAATGGACAGTCCCACATTCATGTGTGGTGGATAAAAATCAGGAGTGATACCCTGGGAGCGAGTAATCCCAGCCCAGACCACACAGCCCAGGGCTCCAGCACCAGGAAGATAAACCTCCATTACCTCTGGCAGTAAAAACCATTGAGGGTTGAGGCAGCAGAAGAAACTTCTGGATTTTCACTGCTTAAAGGGCCTGCATGGTCTTAGAACATATGCAAACCACAGCAGCACGAAGGGCACCAATCGCATATGGCAAGCGGGTGAAGTGACTGGAAACAGGGTGAGTACTGGGCAGATCACCAGAAGCCAGGCAGGAGCATTGTCCCCACTGTGAGCCCCCTACCACCAAAGAACCACAAAATGATGAAGCAGATTGTCCCACCCCACACAATTTACAGGTGCCTTTGCTACATAGGCCACTTTACTAAGACAGGGAATCAAAGCAGCTCTACCTAATACACAGAAACATACAAGGAGGCTGCCAAATTGAGGAGGCAAAGAAATATGGCCCAAATGAAAGAACAACAACAACAAAAAAAAAAAAAAACAGAAAAAGAACTAAACAAAACAGAGATAGTCAACCTATCAGATACAGAGTTCAAAACTCTGGTGATAAGGATGCTTAGAAAACTAATAGAGTATGGCAAAAAAATAAAAGAAGAAATGAAGGTTACACAAAATGAAATAAAGAAAAATATACGGGGAACCAGCAGTGAAGGGAAGGAAGCCGGGGTTCAAATCAATGATTTGGAACAAAAGGAAGAAGTACACATTAAATCAAAACAAAGAAGAAACAAGAATGAAAAAAAAAAAAAAAAAAGACAGGTTTAGAAACCTCTGGGACAACTTTAAACGTACCAACATCCAAATCATAGGGGTGTCAGAAGAAGAAGAGAAAGAGCAAAACATTGAAAACTTATTTGAAAGAATAATGAAACAAAACTTATTTAATTTGATGAAGGAAATAGACATACAAGTTCAGGAAGCACAGAGAGTCCCAAACAAGTTGGACCCAAAGTGGACCACACCAAGACACATCATCATTAAAATGCCAAAGGATGAAGAGAAAGAGAGAAGCTTAAAAGCAGCAAGAGGAAAGCAGAGAGTTACCTACAAAGGGGTTCCCATAAGACTGTCAGCTGATTTCTCAAAAGAAACTTTGTCGGCAAGAAGGGGTTGGGAAGAAGTATTCAAAGTGATTAAAAGAAGGACCTACAACCAAGATTACTCTATCCAGCAAAGCTATCATTTAGAATGGAAGGGAAGATGAAGTGCTTCTCAGACAAGGTAAAGCTAAAAGAATTCATCATCACCAAATCATTATTACAGAATATGTTAAAGGGACTTATTTAAGAAAAGGAAGATCAAAACTATGAACATTAAAATGCCAACAAACTCTCATCGATCAACAACTGGATGTAAAAAACACAAACAAAGTAAGCAAATAACCAGAACAGGAACAGAATCATAGGTATGGAGATCATTTGGAGGGTTATCATCTGGGAGGGGGAAGAGGGAGAATGGAGAAAATGGTTCAGGAATTAAGAAGCATAATTGATAGGAACAAAATAGGGCGATGTTAAGAATAGTATAGGAAATGGAGAAACCAGAGAACTTATGGACACGACGCATGGACATGAACTAAGGGGGATGGATGCTGGAGGGAAGGGGCAGAGTGGGGCAAAAGGGGAAAAATTGGGAGAAAGGTAACAGCATAATCAATAAAATATACTTCAAAAAAGATTGCTTTGACTATTTGGGGTCTTTTGTGGTTTCATACAAATTTTAGGAAATGTTCATACAAACATACAAATTGGTTCTATTTCTGAGAAAAATGTCATTGGGATGTTTATAGGGATGGCATTGACTCTAGATTGCATTGGATAGTATGGACATTTTAACAATATGCTCCCAATCCTTGAGCACAGACTATCTTTCCATTTATGTGTGTCTTCTTCAGTTTCTTTTTTCAACATTCTGTAGTTTTCAGTGCACAAGTCGTTCACCTCCTTGGTCAAATTTATTCTTAGGTATTTTAACTTAAAGTGTGTTTTGTCTACGATAAGTATAGTTATCTATGCTCTTTCTTGGTTTCCAGTCACATGGAATATCTTTTTCCATCCCTTCACTTTTATTCTCTGTGTGTTAAAGCTGAGGCAATTCTGTTGTAGGCAGCATATAGTTGGCTCTTGTTTTTTCATCTGTTCAGCCACTGTGTCTTTTGACTGAAGAATTAAACTATTTACATTTGAAGTAATTATTGATAGGTAGACCTTACTCTTGCCATTTTATTGTTTCCTCTGTGTTTTATAGATTCATTGTTCCTTTCTTTCTGTCTTCCTTTGTGATTTAATGATTTTTTATAATGTTATGCTTTTATTCCTTTCTCTTTATTTTTTGTGCATCTACTATATTTGCTTTTTAGTTTCCTCAACAAGACTTACCTAAAAAAATTGTATAACATTTTATTGTAAATTGATAGCAACTTAACTTGAATTGCATACAAAAGCTTTACACTTTTACTCCCTATGGACATAATCTCTGAGCCAGGGCTGTGTTCTGAAAGTGTATATGTCAGTTTAAAGTTTGTTTATCAAATAACTTATTCAGTAAATGAAAACATCTTTACTCAACTAGAACTTCTTAAACTCTACCACATCTAACCAAATCAAAACACAGGATTGGGGCCTAGGCACGTGTATTTTGAAACTTCTCCACGTGTTTCTAATACACACCTCTGGTTTAAAAATTTGTGTCAGAGAAACTCATTAAATATTCATCCTGACAAGGATGTGCTTGTACATATTTTGTGAAGCAACTTATCCATGCTTTCCTTAAACTGGCCCTTTTAAAAGGTGCATTTTTTCCCCTTTATTTCTTTAAAATAGGTTATATCCATAACTTTGAAAACAGAGAATTATATTACTTGTCTGCTTTTATGATGCCTGTATTACTTTTTTCTCTTGCAGGTGAAAATGAGCTCTTCAGTAAGAAGAAAAGGGAAGCCAGGCAAAGGAAGTGGAAAAGGGTCTTCTAGAGGAGGAAGAGGAGGCAGGAGTCACGCTAGTAAATCTCACGGGGCTGGCAGCGGTGGTGGTGGTGGCAGTGGTGGCAATAGAAAGGCCTCAAGTAGAATTTGGGATGATGGTGATGACTTTTGTATCTTCAGTGAGTCAAGGCACTCAGCCAGGTATTATGCTCTTTGAATGTTCAAAATAGACATGGTATCAATTCCTAATCTATACAAATGCCTAAGGGAAGGGGGAAGAAATGCCAAGTGATTCCTTATTTTAAAACTTCGCAGTCCCCCTCTTTATAATATATTCTAAAGGCACAATGGCAAATAACAGCCTTTTCTTTTTGGAAGTTCAGAATATGAAGTTAACTTTTAACTTCCACATGATACTGTGAATTGACTGTAATACTGTTATTGTAACCAATGTTACTAGGAAAGTAAATACTGGAAATGGTGAAAATGATGAAAATTATTTTAAGTATTTCTTAGGCTTTGTAGTTTAAAGATCCCAATATGTGACCTCATTAGGCTATGTCTTTCTAATTGATGAATTCTCTGTTTTCCAACCAGATTGACTAAATCTTCACTGGTGCTTCGTGTGATGACCAGTGATAGACGTTGTATCCAGGCTTCTCTCATAATCAACTTTTAAATAATGAATAAATAATTCTAATGATTATTTAATGAAAGTAAAGATTTACTACTGCATGCTCTGCAATATATATGTAAAATTGTAACTCTCAAACTGCATTGTGAGTTTTCCACTGGAATTTTTAGAGATTTCTTTAAAGAGACACATGCACACACATACACACACACACATACACACTTTTATGGGAATAACTCTCAAGCATTTAAGGTAGATGAATCCAATTTTGTGCATTCGGGAAAAAAAGAAAAAGAAAAACAGATAAGCATTAAGTAGTTTAAACTTGCCATGAAATGAATCTGGGCCCATAGTGAGCAAGATATGGAGAAAAGGATCTGCTATTCCCCGAGTCAGTCTCAGTTTCCAAGTGCTTCTTGTAGTTTAAGTCCCTGATGCACTGATTTTAGGGTTTAAATGTGTTTTTCATTCATAATCAAATACTTTATCTGGTATTCAACAAGAGAATCTACTTTTTTTTTCATTCTAGAAGATAAATGGTCATTTTGGACATATTGAGAGATAATGTAGCAGTCTCAGACTTCACAGCATTTTAAGGAATCTTCCAGAGTAATTTTAAACTATATTTTCACCTTAGCTGCTGATTAAGATTCCAATTTCTGAGTTAGATGCAGCTTCATTCCTTTTGGAAATATAGACATTATAGGTTCTTGGCAGTCTTAGACTTTCATTCATGCAGCAGATACTGAGTGCCTACTATGTACCAGGTACTATTTTAGGAACTAGAATTGCAGCAATGAGTAAAATACTGTTCTTGTCTTCATAGAAGGAGGTTTGAGGTATAAAGACAATAAATAAATGTATACTTTGTCAGGTGGTAAGTGCTGTGGAGAAAAATAAAGGAGGGCAGAGGTGATAGAAAAATACCAAAATAGATTGCTGGTATTTTAAATAGTTGCTATTTTACATACAGTGATCAGAAAAATCTTCTCTAATAATGTGTCATTTGAGCAGGGACAAAAAAGTGAAGGAGTGAGCTGTGAAGCTCGCAGAGGAAAGAACATTCAAGGCAGAGGTAACAGCAAGTACAAAATCCCTAAGCCAGGAGTGGCTAGAGTGGATGGATCAAAAGGAGAGTGATAAACAGAGCTGAAAGTCTACCCTTTGTAGGCTTTATAGGCCATTATAAGGACTTTGGCTTTTGCTTTCAGTAAGATGGGAAGTCATCGGCAGGGTTTAAGGCAAGGGTGTGTGACATCAGTCACTCTGGCCAGAGTTGCTACTATTAGAAAATGGCGCATCTTTCTTTGGGCAGTTACAGCCTCAGGATGCCTGACTTGGGGAGCACAGCATGGGCTGGACTTTAGCTCTTGCTGTCTTCTCCTCTCTCACCCCCCTTTCACCACTTCCAGGGGCCTTTGCACAGTGCACAGTCTGTGCAGCCATGCTCAGGAGCCCTGTCTCACTGTGCTCTGTGGAGAGTAGACTGTGGGGGAACATGGGCTGGAACCAGGAAGACCAGTTAGAAGGCACTTTCCAAGTGGAAATGTCCTAGACAAGTTAGTATGTGTCTGGAGTTCAAGAAAAAGACCTGGGGTAGAAAAGTAAATATTATGACTGCTCTCTAAAGAAATGCTTTTTAAAGCTATGAGAATGGATGAGATAGACTATAGATAGAGGTCTGAACTTTGAGCCCTGGAACTCTAGGCTTGAGAGCTGAGAGAGATGAGGAGAATCAAAGAGGACTGAGGAGGAGTTGCCAATGAAGCAGAAGGAAAACTAAGAGCATGGTTTCTGGAAGAAATAGAAGTGGTTTAAAGGGGATTATCCAATCTAATTGGATTGGATACTTAAAGGGAATATTCAGTTGTAAAAATAGTGCTTCTGATAGGTCAAGAAAAATGTGCACTGACAGTTGTCCACTCGATTTGGTAATGTGGTTGGCATGGTAACCTTGACAAGAGCTGTTTGGTATGCCATGGTTGGTAGGGAACTAACCCTGATTGGAGGGTGTTTCAGAGTGAAGCAGAATGAGAGTGGAGACAAAGACAATGATTTAGCTATTTCTTTTGAGTTTTGCTCTGAGTCAGGGGTCTGCAACTTCCTGGCTGCAGACAGGTACCAGTCTGGGCCTACTAGGAACCAGGCTGCACAGCAGGTAAGCTTGAATGTATAAGGCTGTCCTGCCTCCAGCACTGCAGCTGGGTCAGAAACTCCGTCCCACAGAAGTTTCAGAATCAGCACAGAACAAATTTTTCCAGGACACTATATTTTGTCTGGAGGGATGGGAGGCAGCTAAATCTCTAGTGGAGAAGAACACAGAACTTCCGTCTCTCACGCCTTTTGTTGAGGAGGGGATTCAGCAGATACAAGGTCAAGACTTATGAGTCATCAATAAGCTTTCAGACGCTTGGGTTACAGTTCACTGTTACGGATTACAGATATCAGTGTAAAGAACTCAGTGACCAGTCTATGTCAGGGTTTATCAAACATCTTGATGCCACACTGGCATTAGGTGCAAGACTTCCTACATTTTTAGCTACAGATTGTTTATAGTTAACTAAGAGATAAGAAAAGCGGAGCAAACTAAAGCATAATGTGCGTTCTTTAAATCCAATTCCCATGGGAACCCTCTGAGTGGCCTTCGGTCCTGTCTGCCTCTCAGCCTTCCAGTTTTCCGTTGAGACTTAAAGGCCTCCCGAGGAGGCCTGGCTCACGGCTTGGGCTACAGTTCCCGAAACCACAAGGAGGATTCCCCTACAAATGTAATGGCTTGAATTATCCCGAAACCATCCCCCTCCCCCTGACTGGAAAAATTGTCTTCCATGAAACAAATACCTGGTGCCAAAAAGGTTAGGGACCACTGCTCTAAGGGTCAGGAGAGGAAGGGAAGATGAGGCTATAGCTTGAGGGAGATTTGCAGTTGAAGGGAGGATTTTGTTGGTTACTTTTTAAAACAGTAGATACTATATAGCATGTCTGTATGCTGACGGGAATGAGCCACAGGGGAACAAAGAACTGATGATGTAGAGAGGGGATTAAGGGCTGGAATGATTTTCCTGATGAGGTTAAAGAGATTTGGATACAGTTTGCAAACAGTTGGATTGATGGATCAAGAATGGTTTATCCTGCGTAACTGGAAGAAAGGCAAAGTATATGGGTACACAAATAAGTGGTGGATGAGATAGAAGCATGTGGAGGTTCCCCCTCCCCTATCTTCTTTTTTACTAACTTTGAAGAAACAATCAGGCAAATCAAAATTTTGAGAATTTATACAAGACAGCTGACCTGAGTGCCTCAAAAATGTCAATGTCAGGAAATAGGTGAGGGAACTGTTCCAAATTCAAAAGTTTGAAAAAAATGACTAAATGTCATTTTCCATTAGATACTAAATAAAAAAATCTAAAGCGGTCATACTTAAGGCAATTAGGAACTTTGAATATGGATTATATATTAGATGCTACTGTATCAGTATAAAATATTTGTGAGTGATAATAGTATTGCGGTTATATACGAATATATCTATTCTTAGGAAATACATGCTGAAGTATTTGAGTGAATGTGATAGCTTCAGCTTGCATCCAGGTGGTTCAGCAGTGTATGTACATGCATATAGAGAGAAAGGAAGGCTTACAAGGTCTGTCCAGAAAAAGTCCAGCCATTGTTAATATAACGAGAACAGTTTGCATGACATCGATGTAACCTGGCAGCCAAGGAGCATGGCCTGGAATGCACATGCGTGAACAATGACTACTTCACTGTTATTAGATGCAACAAATCTGCATCAAATTTTGCATTAAGCTTGAGCATTCTCTCACGGAAACTATTCAGATGGTTCAGAAGGCTGCACTGTGGGCAACTGGTGATTGGCAGCTTCATCATGACAACGTGCCCACTCATGCACAATGCCTCATGCAGCGTTTTTGGCAAAACATCAAATCACCCAGGTGACTCACCCCGCCCCCCTACAGCCCAGATTTGGCACCCTGTGACTTCTGGCTTTTCCCAAAACTAAATCACCTTTGAAAGGGAAGCAATTTCCTACCATCAATGAGATTCAGGAAAATACGACAAGTAGGCTGATGGCAATTGGGAGAACTGTGTGAGGTCCTCAGGTACCTACTTTGAAGGGGACTGAGGTATCATTGTCCTATGTACAATGTTTCTTGTATCTTCTTCAATAAATGTCTATTTTTATATAACATGGCTGGATACCTTCTGGACAGACCTTGTGTGTATAGGCGTGTGTGTGTGTGGACAAAGGAAGAGAAGTGCATAAATATGTGCATACATATCTGTATGGAAAATGTTAAGAACTAGTGAATTAGAGAAAAGGTGTTTATTTTTATAGGTTTAAAATTTTTCAAAACAAAAATTTAGTGAAAATAATGAATTTCTGGCTAAGGTTTCTTTTCAGAGGTTGCAACTAAGTAGTTAAAAACCACAATCAACTCTGCTTTCTCCTTTGCTCCTTGGTTTTATAAGTGTAAACGTATGGTTCTTTCAAAGTCTCAGTAATGTGTTGCATTATAAATATAGAGAATGTTTCCCTAGATCTGAAAAATTTTAATGAAACATGCCAAATAAACAAACAAAAAAGAAATTTAGTGAATAAAGTTAAACTTAGAACTTAATGTTTTAAATATTAAAGAGTCCTTTAAAATCTAAATTTTAACAATGTGAGATTTGTGAAATAAATTCTAGTACATTATATTTTTATGTAACCATTTAAAATTATATTGTGGGTGAATATTTAATTTTAATTTTTAAATGCCAACTTTATTTTGATAGGGAAATGAATCAGTTAAAAAAGATTATATATGCTGAACAATTTTTAAAATATATATGAAAAAGATAATATGAATTAGGGTGACCTGTTTTTGTTTTGTTCTTTTTATAGTAAACATGTATTATTTTCTTATAATCAGAAAATTATAATTTAGGTAAATATTTCAAAAATAAGTCTAGTATTAACTTGTAAGTATTAATAAGTAAAATGTAACTCTTGACTGTTGTCAGATTGGTTACCTAAAATAGAATGCAATAAACACTTTTTTGTGTATAGCATATTCCTTTTGAAAGTTCTCTAGTGCAGAGGGAGTCATGATAGTATTGCTTTTTCCAGAGAGCTCTTGAGTTGGTGAAGCCAGTTTTAATGATTAAGAATCTGGTTGGTGTTTTTTTCCAGCAGTTCCAACATAATGAAGTGTGGTAAGGATTGTAGAAAATAGAGAACCTCTTCCCATTTATTGTCACCTTTTATAAGATACTTGACAATCTAGTTTGTATTGTATATATTTGGGGACTCTGAAGAATATAACAGTTCTGATAAAGGTAAATGGGTAATTTTGTTCTTTTATGCTTTGCAGACCTAGCAACAGTAGTGGAAGAAAAGGAGAGGCACGCCCCAAATGGAAGCCCAAAGCCAAGGTGCCCTTACAGACTCTACATATGACCTCTGAGAATCAAGAGAAAGTGAAAGCTCTTCTCCGAGACCTGCAAGAACAAGATGTAGATGCTGGATCTGAGTAAATTATTTTATTTAAGTAAATTATTTTATTAAGGAAGACGTATTGGTATCTTCACATACCAATGTGTCCTCTGAATACTGTGTTGTATCAATGCTGATCCTCTTGTGGCTGTATAGCTAGTTGAAAGTGAGCTAAGAGAAATGCAAGAATAATTATTGAGCAACAGTTTTAAAGTGGGTTTGTTTTATAGTATCTGTGAGCAGTAGTACAGGTTGCCTTTTCATCTTTTTTCTTTTTCTAGGACAGTGATTTTCAACCTTTTTCATCTCGTGGCACACATAAGCTAATTACTAAAAATCTATGACACACCAAAAAATATTTCTTTGTCGATCTAGCAGAAAAATAGGTATAATTTTGATTTATCCATACCAGATAGCTATTGTTGTGTTGGCTATTGTCTTTTTTTTATTTGACAGTCTAAGGGAGAAGAGGTCAGTGCACTTCACTAAGAGTCAGGTATTGCATGTTTTAAAAATTCTTGTGGCACAGTACTTGAAAATTGGTATTCTAGGACAGTGCTAATATGGACTCAGTAATTGCTTTATTGGCAACCTTCTAAAGAAAACCTTGTAGTGAACAAGTAGAAGTATTGTTCTAGGAGCAAATATCAAGTTGATCTGATGAAGTTTTAAGATTACACTAATCTCCCTGGCTGATGTGGCTCAGTGGATTGATTTGCCGGCCTTGAACCGAAAGGTCACCGGTTCGATTCCCAGTCAGGGCACATGCCTGGGTTGCAGGCCAGGTCCCCAGTTGGGGGCATGTTAGAGGCAACCACACACTGATGTTTCTCTTCCTCTCTTTCTCCTTCCTTTCCCCTCTCTCTAAAAATTAATAAAATTTTTTTAAAATTAAAAATTACACTACTGATCATCTGCCTACAAAAACAACTTTTACTTTTTTGACTCTTTGCTTTGTGATTTCAGTTGGAGCGACTAATTCTTTCCACCTGCCAGAATTAATGAGTGGTCAATCATGAGCAGCTCAATTTCCATCCTATCTACAAATCTCTTATCTGTTTTGCAGCAAAACAAAAAAATACGACTGATTTTTATGAATGAGAAGAGAAAGAGAGGGTAGTCAGGACTTCTGTAGTTAAGCACACAGGCTCTGGGGTGAGACTGTCAGTTAAAATCTCTAGTTTCTCTTTACTGTATAAGCTTTGACAATTACTAATCCTCTCTAATTTTAATTGATCATCTGAAAAATGGAGATTCCAGTAGTATCTGGCTGGGTTACTGGGAAGATTTTAAAAGAGATAATACATATAAAACATTGAACATAGTACCTGGCATGCAGTAAATGCCTTATAAATGTTAATTACCAAAATATGAGTTAGTAAGTGACTGAGTGGTGGTCAGAATCCTATGCCCTTTCGCTGTTTTAATTAAGTTTTTAGACTCTTGCTCAGTTTTCTTTGAAGTAAGTGGAAATTACGGTATAATATATGAAAACGTGACCCTTCCAGAAGAAGCATCTCTGGGGAGGAGGAAGATGACGAGCCTGACTGTGATGATGCGCAGTGCTGGTTAGCTGGACGAGAAGCTTCCCTTGTGCCCGACTCGGACCCTCTGGACTGTGCTGGCTTGGGCCTCGTGGAGCCTCCTGACCCAGAATTTACAGTCTCAGCATTTGCAGTGCAAAAACTTTCCAGGTGTCTGCTTTCAACATTTATAAGATTTGGGGGAGAATTCAAAGAACTGGAAAACACATTGTAAACCCGGCTCCCACTCCTTCCCTTTGAGTACTTTCCTTTTGTGTGGGTTCCAGAAGTGCCTGCTATGCCTAACATTCTCTCTTTTAGGTTAGGGAAATTAAGGAGGAATTTGTATTATCAGAGACTCCTTTTCAAAATACAACCCTGCCTAAATATACAATAGTCCCTCTCTATATCGTTGGATTTTTTTTAAATGTTATATTTAATTATTTATTGAGAATTTTTTGCCATATCGCGAGATTTTGCAGTACTGTATACGTATGTTGTTAAAGTTATGTAGGTTTAAGAGTGTAGAATATGTTTAAGACCATAAGTAGTGTTTATAAAAGTGTGGAAAAGGTTAATAAGGGACTGGGAACAGTTTATAAGTGTGTGGGAAGGGTTTATAAAGCCTTAAAATACATATAAATACTAAAATAAATGTAAGGTGCCTACTTCATGGATTTTCACCTATCGCTGGGGGTCTAGGACGTAATACCTGCGATAAGTGAGGGAATACTGTAGTTATAACTTCATGTAAGTGTTTTTAAATGCACTTCACTTCAGTGATTTGATATCACTCCTTTTTTGTCATGTTTCACACTTGGCAGGTATGGTTTCAACAGTGAACGCTGTCAAGCAGCTCTGAGGATTTGTGGTGGAGATGTGGGGGCATCCCTAGAACATCTGCTCACCCAGTGTTTTTCTGAGACATTTGGAGAGAGGAGGAAGATCTCTGAGGCAGTTGCCCGTATAAGCATGGAAGAATGTGTGGAACAGCGACAGGAAGAAGCATTTGCTCTCAAGTCAATCTGTGGAGAAAAATTCATAGAAAGAATTCAGAACAGAGTCTGGACCATTGGATTAGAACTGGACTATTTGACAAGTAAATTCTGCAAATCCAAGCAAAAGGAAAGTACCAAAAATATACAAGAGCCATCACTTGAGATCTGTAAATTTTACCTCAAAGGAAATTGCAAATTTGGGTCAAAATGCAAATTCAAACATGAAGTGCCCCCCAATCAAATTGTTGGGAGAGTAGAAAGAAGTGTAGATGATTCTCATCTTAATGCTAATGAAGATGCATCTTTTTTATACGAACTTGAAATTCGATTTTCTAAAGATCACAAATACCCCAATGAAGCTCCCCTTGTGGCATTTTATTCCACCAATGAGAACCTACCTCTGGCTTGTCGTTTACATATTTCTGAGTTCCTTTATGGCAAGGCCTTGACATTTGCTGAAACTTCGGAACCTGTTGTATATTCTTTGATTACCCTTTTAGAGGAAGAATCAGAAATAGTCAATTTACTAACAAATACCCATCACAAGTACAGTGTCCCTCCAGTGAACTTTTTGCCAATATCCTCTGGAACCAGAATAAATAATCCTGCCTGTCGTAAAGCAGTGATGCCATATAATTCTTTTGTTTCAAGTCCAATTCCAAAAGGTATGTAAGGCATTGATTTCATGGAGGGTGTTTTGGGGTCGGGATGAGGGACATTCAGAATGATGGGTAAAGAAATCAAAGGTTCTGAGGACTAGTCTAGGCTGCCCCAGTATTCTTAGGGAAGTCCATGGGCAAAAAGAATGACAATCCCCTGAACTATGGCCTGACTTGAATTGTGCGGCCTTATTTTGTCACTGTGATTGGGCCCCCTGAATTGAAAGTGTGAAGTGATGTGTACATTGAGCAGTTGAGGGTTAGAAGAAACAGCATCTTCCCAGAAAACCTGTTTCATTTAATTCATTTGGTTTTACTTGCTTATTTCTGATACTTTATATGGGATTACTTTCAAATGAGTTTTTAGGGATACTTTTCTTTCTATAACAACTATTCATTCATACCCTCTTGCTTTTAGTACACTAGACCCCTAAAATGCATTGGAGTAGAGCTATCTTTCTAAATCCTCAAACAATAGTTTATACAGGCTTCTGGCTTTATCCACATCCAGGTTTGCTGGGTGATTCTTACACCACGAGTAAATCCCCTTTAGTTCATCAAAGGATTCTCTCTTCTTTATTGCTATCTTTCTTTCAGAGAAATGAGTTTTCATTATCTCACAAGAGTTCCTAGGGAAATGTCAATGAGTAGAGAACAATGAAGCTGCACTGAGGTACAGATGCTGACAGTTATCTGGGATCACTCACTCGCTGCTTGACTGGCACTGGGCTTCAAATGTATTCCCCGAGAAATGACAAATCTTGGGTTGTGGACTTTTTAGGAAAAAAAAAAAACAGCTTTATTGAGATATAATTTGCATACCATAAAATTCACCCTTCTAAATACGTACACGATTAAATGGCTTTTAGAATATTCACAGAGTTGTACAATCATAACCACTGTCTAATTCCAGAACATTTTCATCACCTCATAAAGAAACCCCGTATCTGTTAGCAGTCACTCTTATTTCTCTTTCTTCCCAACTCCTGATGACCACAAACCTCTATTCTGTCTCCATGGATTTGCCTATTCTGGGCACTTCATAGGAATGGAATCGTACAATAGGTGGATTTTTGTGATTGACTTCTTTCACTTAATGTTTTCAAGGTTCATTCATGGTGTAGCATGTATCAGGACTTCATTCCTTTTTATTGCTGAATAGTCTGTTATATTAACATACCACCTTTTGTTTATTGATTCATTATTTGATAGGTTGTTTTGTGTCATGGAATTTTAGGTACATTTGCAAATAGTTGAAACTTCTAAGTTAATTCCTTGGATGTAAAGAAGCTACTGGGTTAACAAGGCATGCCATGATTTTCTCTTCTTTGTTTTTAATTTAATTTTGTTTTTAACGATAGGCATTTATGCTTGATAAAAATTTGGTTGAAGATGCATTTTAAGTTCTTTAGCAGCAGAAGTAGTAGTATTGAAATGAATGAACCTGCTTTATTCAAGCTTTAACCTGTTCTCTGTTTTATGATTTTGTTATTGTTACTTTGTTAGATAGTGACGTTCCCCCTTTGATAAAGAAAGGGCTCCATATCGAAAATGTTTCCTTTTATCCCCTTCAAGTTGAAAAAGAATCAGAGCCTGAGGAGGAGACAGATGAGGATGAAGGTCCTGCACCAGTTGTAGTGGAGAATGAAAGCTATGTGAACCTTAAGAAAAAGATTTCCAAAAGATATGACTGGCAGGCAAAATCAGTACATGCTGAAAATGCTAAAATCTGCGAGCAGTTCCGAATAAAACAGGTAGGGTGTTCTGAGAGAATGTCTGGCATTGCCTCCCTGATGTCGTGGATGGAGGGATTAGGGATTGGGAAGCTCTGGCTACCCTCCCTAGAATGCTTTTGGTTCTCTTTTACTGAGTGGTCAGAACTCTGCATGCCACAGCAAACTTGGGCACATGTCCTAAGTAGTCTTGGAAAATCCAGTGGCTGGTGAAAATGGAATATACACGTATACACCAAGTATTTTCAGAACCATGTGGCTTTGGTACTCTGACAGGCAATCTGGCAAATGGAAGGAAAATTAATACTGTGATTTAGAGAAATCACTGTGAAAAAAGAGAAGGGTAAGGAGGGACTTTTACCCTTTTCAAAAAGGCTCACAGGATAAATAACTTACCCTAGGTCACATAGCTAGGAAGTGGCGACATAGAGATTCAAGCTCATTCTCCGTTTCCAGAGCCCTTGTTTTTACCCCATTTACAGGAAGATTATTCTAAAAGAACCCGCAAATGAACTGTGAAGGCAGAGTTGTGGAGGCAGGACAAATGGGAGTGGCTTAACCAATCTGGGGGTTGGATTAGAGATACTGTGTAAGGGCCCTTCCAGTTCTAAAGTTCTGTGATTTGATTTTGACACAGTGTAAAATTATCTCATATATAGTACAATACCCATAAAATGTCAAAATGAGTAGAAAATCGCACCATAAATAATAAGATGGTAAAAACAAAAAATTACAAGTTCAATTTGTTCAGTGTGTTTAGAGGTGACAAATTTGTGTGATAAAATTATATGCAGAAAATAATATGTTAGTATAAATTTCTTACATATTCAAAAATACATCTTAGTTTTAATATATAGTAGTATGTAGCATTGCATTAGATGTCAGGCTGAGTTGCATAGATGTGATGATTGGCTGAAAAGAACCCTTCACTGAGGGCTCTTACTATCACTGACTTGGCTAAAAACCTGATATTGTATAGAAATGCGGTCCAATATCATAGCTTCTAGTCGTGTGTGACTATTTAAATTGAAATCAATAAAAATAAAATAAAATAACTCAGTTCCTCAGTAGTACCGACCACAGTAAAGTGGCCACATGTAGCCAACGCAAATATAGACATATACATCAACACAAAAGAATATTGGACAGCCCTGGCAGGTGTGGCTCAGTAGATTGAGCACCAGCCTGCAAAACAAAGGGTCACTGGTTCGATTCCCAGTCAGGGCACATGCCTGGGTTGTGGGGCAGGTCCCCCCACATTGATGTTTTTCTCCCTCTCTTTCTCCCTCCCTTCCCCTCTCTCAAAATAAATTTTAAAAATATTTAAAAATAAATAAGTGAAAATATTGGTCAGTGCTGGTGTGGAAACTCTTGCTAGGAAGAGCTAGATAAGTAGTAAGCAAGAGGGGTTTATTTCTCTTATAAGGTCTTTAAGTTTATTCCAATTAGGAAAACCACATAGATTCCACAGTTTATTCTGGCTGATCCTCTGAGCAGCCTTCTGACTAAAGTCATCGATATCCAATCCCAATAGATCTGCAGAAAGGGTGGGTCTGACTATGGGTTTTCACATTCAGAACTTTATGAGAGGTGATTCAAAATAACCCAACTGATACCTTATCTTTTATTTCATTAGGCTTCGAGACAGTTCCAGTCAATTCTGCAAGAAAGACAATCACTCCCTGCTTGGGAAGAAAGAGCAAACATCCTTAAATTATTGAGCAAGCACCAAGTACTTGTTATAAGTGGTATGACTGGGTAAGAATGCAATTTATTTGTAATGCAGCATTCGTCTATATATGGTATGTACCCTGGTTACCATAGCCATTTACACTTTTGAAAAGCCATTAGGTGGTATTTGTGCTTTTTTCTGTCAGATATTAAATACTATTTCACAGGAACTAATACTCAGCATCTGTAGCCAACAGAGCCAGAACAAAAACAGAACTCAGAAATACATCTAGAAATTTATAGATATTATACACCTCTGCCTTGAAGTAATTTTAAGGCAAAAAGTTTAGCTGAAGGCTTTTATTTTTTTATTTTTTTAATTACAATTTATTGATTATGCTTTTACAACTGTCCTGATTTTCCTCCTTTGTCCTCCCTCCACCCAGCAACCTCCACTCTATCAGACAATCCTCCCACTATTGTTCATGTCCATGGGTCATGAGTATAAATAAGTCCTTTGGCTACTCCATTTCCTATACTCTACACTACATCCCTGTGGCTATTCTGTAACTACCTATTTGTACTTTTTAATCCCCTCACCTCTTCATCCATTCCCCCTACACTCCCTTCCCATCTGGCAACAATCAAAATGCTCTCTGTATCCATGGTTCAAACTCTGTTCTTCTTGTTTGCTTAGTATGTTTTTTAGATTCAATTGTTGATTTGTATTTATTGCCATTTTATTGTTCATAGTTTCGATCTTCTTTTTCTTAAATAAGTCCCTTTAACATTTCATGGTTTGGTGATGATTAGCTCCTTTAGTTTTTTTCTTGTATGGCAAACTCTTTATCTGCCCTTGAATTCTAAATTATAGCTTTGCTGGGCAGAACAACCTTAGCTGTAAGTCCCTACTTTTCATGACTTTGAGTATTTCTAGCCAGTCCCTTCTTGCCTGCAAAGTTTTTTTGAGAAATCAGCTGATCGTCTTATGGGAACGCCTCTGTAAGTAACTAATTGCTTTTCTCTTGCTGCTTTTAAGATTCTCTCTTTATCTTTAACCTTTGGCATTTTAATTATGATGTGTCTTAGAGTGGGCCTCTTTGCATCTATCTTATTTGGGACTCTCTGTGCTTCCTAGACTTGCATGTCCATTTCCTTCACCAAATTAGGGAAGTTTTCTTTCATTCTTTTTTCAAATAAATTTCTAGTTTCTTGCTCTTTCTCTTCTCTTTCTGGCACCCCTATGATGCAAATGTTGGAATGATTTAAGTTGTCCCCAAGGCTGCTTACACTATACCCCCCACTTTTTGTATTCTTTTTTCTTCTTGTTGTTCTGATTGGTTGTTTTTTGCTTCCTTATGTTCCAAATCATTGATTTGATTCTTGGCTTCATCCACTCTACTGTGGTTTTCCTGTAAATTGTTCTTTATTTCAATTAGTGTTTCCTTTGTTTCTGAATGGATTGTTTTTATGCTGTTGAGGTTCTCACTAAGGCCCTTGAGCATCCTTCTAACCAGTGTTTTGAACTCTGCATCTGATAGATTGCTTCTCTCAATTTTGTTCAGTTCTTTTTCAGGAGTTTTGATCTGTTCATTCATTTGGGCCATGGTTTTTTGTCTCCTTGTTTTGTCAGTTCCCTTTGTTTGTTTCTATGTATTAGGTAGAACTGCTTTGACTCTGTCATAGTAGTATGGCCTAACGTAGTAAGTATCCTGTAGGGTCCAGTGACACAGCCTCCCCTATCACCCAAGCTGGGTACTCAAGTTGCACCCTAGTACACCCTCCTCTTGTAGTTGAGCCTTGATTGCTGTTGGCAGGTCAATGGGAAAGATTTACCCAGGCCAGTCAGCTACAAGGATCGGCTTTAACCACTTACCACCAACCTCTGCCCTTTGTAGAGGATCATCTGTGCAGGGGCAGGGTGGTAGTGTTCTAACATGATCTATAGCTATCCACTGGGTGCACTGGCCCTTGGGTTTCCTGGGTACAGCAGGCCAAGGTCAGCCCCGATCTGTGTTTGCCCGGGGACACCGTGCCTGAGCTATGAAACAATCTAAGATTCCTACTACTTGTGCTGGGCTTGAAGTTTCCCAGGCAAACCCAAGCTGTGAATCTAGGCTGGTTGCTGCTAGTGCTGGGCCTGGGGCTCACTGAGGCCAGCTGTTGTTTGTTTGATAGGGTTTAGGAAGTTGTGAAGCAAGAGCCAAGACCAGCCATTTGTATGGAAAAGCAGCTTGGGTGGGTCCATAAGTTGGGTGGAGTGGAGTCTCTGGGGATCTATAAGGCAGGTCAAACACTGTTAGCCAGTTTGATGGAGTCTCAGATATGACACCAGCTTGCTGGCTCTGTGAGGGGAAGGTTAGAAAAGGGACAATGGCCTCTGCTTGCCTTCATGCCAGACACTTCAGTTTCTTCCTGTATACCACCGGTTCCTTTCAAGCTGCTACCCCAGTACTGAGCTCAGAGGTAGTAAGTCTGCGTTGATGAGTTTGTGTGTGGGTTCTTTAAGAGTTACTTCTTGGGCTCCAGAAGTTTCTTCCACTGACTCAGTTCTCACTGGTTTTTGCAACCAGAAGTTCTGGGGACTTATCTTCCTGGCACTGGAGCCCTGGGCTGGGTTCTCACTTCTCACTCACAAGATATCCCTTTCGAATATTTATCCACTTCATGTGGTTGAGGTACCAGCCCGTTCCACGTCTGCACCCCTGCTACCAGTTTGGATGGATGTGGTTTCTTTAATTTCATAGTTGTCAGACTTCTATTCAACTTGATCTCTGATGGTTCTGAGTGATGGTTCTATATTTTAGTTGTAATTTTGATGTGGTTGTGTGAAGAGGTGAGCCATGTCTGCCTACACTGCCATCTTAACCAAAAGATCACTGAAGGCTTTTAACAAGGTTCATTTTAAAATGTAAAGGATAGCTTCAGAACATTTAGCTTGAAAATTTATTATCTTCTAAATTTATTATGCTTTCTTTAGAGCTTTTATTTGTTCTTTTAAGAACAACTTACAGCACATTATTTTTCCTGTTTCATATTCTATATATGTTATTGAAACCTATTTAGCAGGAGGAAAGTCACAGGCATAATTTAGTTATCTATTCAAGAGTTTGCAATTTAATAATTACTTTTATGCCCAGACTAACTGATATGTAGTATTAACTTTGTATCTTGCAGTTTCTTATCATTTTAATTTCAGTTCACCTATAGCCAAATCAATATACATCAAAGGAAAAAATATATAAAGTATTTTAACTCTTTGAGTGCCAACGTCACTGTGAGCGACGCTGACACATTTTCCCAGAAGTGCCAGCATCACTTCCAGCGACTCTTTTTTCATGGCTATAAATGTAAATAACAATGGAATAATTCATATTTTATGTTCTGTTCACTTTTTTTGTACCTCAGGTTATATATTGATATAACTTTTTCTCATGTTGATCCAAATTTCAAATTTTTATGCTTGTTCAAACTGACATATTAATTGTTATAATTTTTATTTACATTTTAAACAGTCCTTTTAATTTCATTTATTTTTGCAATAATCATTGAAACTCTTATGCATTGTTTATGATAAGGAAGCTTTTGCTAATGACATTTTCACTGCTTCATGGTATAGCGTTAGCATTTTGTTTATAAACTGTTTTTCATTGTTGATATCTATTGATATAAGTCTAGTGTGAATGCCATTTGTGTTCATTTTTTTGTGTACATTATGAAGGGTTTCTTTTTTCAAAAATTTATGCATTATTTGGCATACTTCTTGCTTGTTATCCATGTTGCTATGTGTTTTTTCAAATAATAATCATAGGTTTTGTATTATGCCATATGTTATACTTCAAATGCTATATTGAAGGAAAGAATTTATTTTTTCTAAAATAATTGTTATAATAAAATAACTTTAATGCAATACATTTTTGCTGAATTGCGTCAAAGAACACTGCTTACAAAAAAAGAGTGTATTTACTATATGTCGTGAAATTTTCAGCAAATTATTATGAATAATAATGTTTTTATAGACATTTTTCATAAACTCTGCATTTCTCAGCAAAATAGCCTCGCATTTCTCACACGAATTTTAGCAATTACACATGGCACTCAAAGGGTTAATAATTTGAAGACAGTACTCCTGTTCCTTTAGGAGTCATATGTAGAGTTCACATTCCTAGAAGCATTTACTGACCTTAATCTAATGTCTATTCAATTGTCCCAATTTTACAAGCTAATTTTTGATCGTGCTGGTAATGAGTGTAAATTTCTAGGAGTTATCAGCCTTAGGTAATGAATCAGTAGATATCAGGTTAGAAGATGGAAAAAGCTGAACAACTTTTATTCTAATTATCTTTCTGTCATCCCCCATTGCACATGATTTCTTTTTTAGTTAGCCAGCACTTGCTAACTCTCATTTTAGGACTTAATTTGTTTGACATACAGATGTGGGAAAACCACACAGATTCCACAGTTTATACTGGATGATTCTCTGATTGGACCACCAGAAAAGGTGGCTAACATCATCTGTACCCAGCCCCGGCGAATCTCTGCAATCTCGGTCGCTGAACGCGTTGCTAAAGAAAGAGCAGAAAGAGTGGGTCTGACTGTGGGGTACCAGATCCGGCTGGAGAGTGTCAAGGTTTGTATGCTCCGCTTATTAAACAGAAATTTAGTTTTCAAGTATAAAGGAATAGTTCTTGGTTTCTGGAGATTGGTGGGAAATTTGAGATGTACTCAGAAGTCCTTTTTGAAATATTTTGGTATAAGAACTCTTACTTGGCTATACTTAATTTCCTCTATAGACATTTTACTCTATTGGCAGAAGTGATCTAGTAAGTGCTGTTTTGCTCTTAAACCTGGAAATTAATCTGTTTAACTGAGTAAGGAGTGGACAAATTCAGAATTGATTTTATCACTCACTGTTGTTTTTATGTTTTATAATACTTTCTGAATGCTTTTTATGAATCCTAACCTTAAAATGTTGATATGAAGTAGAAAAGCTTTTATTGTGGTCACCAGTAAGAAACTGCACTTAGTATGATTTCATATTAAATGGAACTGCTATTGTTTTTAATACTCTTTATCCCTATGTATTTAAATGGCTTTTCCAGAAAAGTGTTTCCTTTTGTTTAAAATTTCACGAATGCTTTTTACGCCCTTTTACATGGAAGTCCTCAGCCACCAGGCTGTTATACTGCACCACAGGAGTGCTGCTGAGAAGGCTGGAAGGAGATACAGCTCTACAAGGAGTCACCCACATCATTGTTGATGAAGTTCACGAGAGGACAGAAGAAAGGTAAAACAGCCCTGACCGGTGTGGCTCAGTGGTTGGGCATTGTCCCACAAAGTGAAAGGTCTCCAGTTCAATTCCAGGTTGGGGCAAGTATGAGGGGTGTTCTCACACACTGATGTTTCTCTCCCTCTCTCTCTCTCTCCCTTTTCCCTTCTCTCTAAAAATAAATAAATATATAAAAATTTTAAAAAGGTAAAACAAAGATTTTTCACACATAAAATGAAGACATGGCTGAGAGAATTTTATTCTCTTACAATTCCGTTTCTTAGAGTTAGTAAAGGGTAATTTGCCAAGAGAAGGCCTAAGTTATAAAGAGGAATTGCTTTCTGGGTCTCCAGGGTTGTAATACTAAAAATACTAGGAGAACACATTTTCATTACTAAAAGTCATCCTGTTACATGAACATCATGTAATAAGAGCTAAGACCCCTCCTGGTGTCATGCTGAGCTAGGCACTGTACTAGCAGGAATAACAAGAGTAATTAATGCATGCTGTAGCTGATGGCTTGGTCAATGTGGACTTTTATCTAGTCATTCATTCAGTCCTGGCATCCATTCCTATATCTGTGGGGCCTATATTAAATGCCAAGTGATCTGCTAATCATAGGAATACTAGAGTGAACAAGTGTATATTGTTCTCCTTTATCTCATGGTTTGGTAGGGAAAACAAATAATGAACAAGTAAACAAACAAATAATTACAAATTGGAATAAGTACTATGAAGGAATAAATGGGATGCTGTGTTTCAGGGACAGACCCAAAAGATAGCCAGGGATCATATGTCTGAGGAGATGACATTTAAGTTAAAACATGAAGTATGAGGAAGAGTCCTATGTGACAGATGGGGGCAAGGACTACAGTGGGAGGGACCTTCCCTGGCAGTCCAGAAGCTGGTGGGTACCAGTGCAGCTGTTGTGTAGTAAAGGACAGGGAAGTGGCAGGTGGGAAAAGCAGGAGCCAGATATTCCAGGGCCTTTTACATCATGGATAATAAAGCATTTGGACTTAGTTTAAATGGAATTAGAAGATGTTAGAGGGTTGAAGTATAAAATCAATGTTCTCAATATTTTGGAAGTTAGTGCCAGGTAAATAAATGGCACTTATCATAGTTTGTCATGTGGATCATGCTCCAGAGCAGTAAAAAAAAGTAATGGGAGCCTTGGCTGGTGTGGCCTGGTTGGCTGGAGAATCATCCCATAAGCTGAAGGGTCACAAGTTTGATTCCCGGTCAGGGCTTATGCCCAAGTTGGGAGTTCTGTCCCCAGTTGGGGTGCGTACAAGAGGCAACCGATCGATGTCTCTCTCTCACATCAATGTTTCTTTCCCTCTCTTTCTCCCTCCCTTGTCTTCTCTCTAAAATAAAACATTTTTTTAAAGAGAAAGAATTCCTAGAACAAAATAATAATAAATTTTAAATGACTACAAACAAAATACTGAGAACCTTTGAGGGGCAAATGATCTCATAGAGACTCCAGAAAACAGTGGTGGGGAAAAACGGTAAGTAGTGTCATTTTGTAGCTAAATGTTTAAACGAAGATTTGAAAGATGATTTTTTTTTTAACAGGATCACTGAACAACTTGGAAGAGGAAATCAAAATATTCCACCAGACTGATAATATTTAAATAATTGTATTATAAAAATAAATTTAAAATTTCAGGGGAAATTATCTCCAGTTTAACTTTGAATATAATGAATAGCTTTGTGTTTCACAACATTTATTCTCCCACAAACTCAGAGAAAGGAGCATAGATAGCACTGGATCTGGTTCCTGGCTTCAGTAGTGTTCTCAGAAGATTTTTATAAAACCTAATGACGTAACAACACTTAAAAGTTCAAAATATATTTACATCTGAATAAAGAGAAATTGCACACCAGAGAAGGGAGCACTTATTACAGGCTCCATAAAAATATGAATGAACGTCAGGACTGAATGAATGACCAAATGAAGCCCAAATCGACCAGTCCATCAGCTACAGCTTGTGTTACATCTGTTATTCCCGCTAAGTACAGTGCCTAGCTCAGCATTATGCCAGGAGGGTGTTAAGTATCTCTAATTAGATGATGTCCATCTAACAGGATGACTCTTAGTGATGAACATGTGCTCTCTCAGAATTTTTAGTATTACAGACCCTGGGAAAGGAATATACACGTTACAAGAAAAAGTAGGGGGATATTTGCTAACTCAGATTGAAAAAGGCAGAAAATAGTCATGTAGGAACAAAGATCAGTAAAAATATAGCCAAGATAAAAGGTTGAATATAGGACCCTGGTCAGGTAGTTCAGTTGGTTAGAGTGTAGTTCCAATAAGCCAAGGTTCAATGATTGGTCAGGATGCGTACAAGAATCAACCAATGAATGAATAAATAAGTGGAACAACAAGTCGATGTTTTTCTCTTTCTCCTTTCCATCTCTCTCTCTAAAAATCAATTTTAAAAAATAGCCCTGGCTAGGTAGTTCAGTTGATTAGATAGAGCATTGTCCTAATACTCCAAGGTTACAGATTCAGTCCCCAGTCAGGGTACATAAAAGAATCAACCAGTGGCCCTAGCTGGTGTGGCTCAGTGGATTGAAAGCACTAGCTTGCAAACCAAAAGGTCACCGGTTCAATTCCCAGTCATGATACATGCCTGGGTTGCAGGACAGGTCCTCACTTGGGGGCATGCAAGAGGCAACCGCACACTGATGTTTCTCCCTCTTCCTCCCTCCCTTCCCCTCTAAAAATAAATAAAATCTTTATTTATTTTTTTTTAAGAATCAACCAATGGATGCATAAATGAGTGGAACAACAAAAAGATGTTTGTCTCCCTTTCTCTAATCAAGAAACTTTTTTTTAATTTAAAAATAAAGGTTGAATATAGAAAAAATTTACAGTTGTGTTAGTTTAAATTTTTTAATAAATTTCCTGATCATAGAGATAACATGATTATTCTAAAACATTTAGAAAATATTTAAAAAATAAAGAATTTCTTTCCCCTGTAAAATTGCTAATTACATGTTACAGTTTTGGTCTGTCTTCTGGCACTGTATTGGGAGTTAGGGAGAGATGTGGTAAAGAGATCTGTCTCCACAAACAACTCTGTGATGCTTTTGATCTAATAGCATGAACTGTATTTGAAAATTATTATTAATAATTGCATAAAGAAATTCTAAAGTATGGATGTACCATAAATTAAACATTTGCCTGTTGTTATATTATTTTCCTTTTACCTAAAAAAGAAACAAAGTAATCAAATGTAACTAACTTAGCTCATTTAATTAAGGAGAACTAAATAGTACAACAGTATGCTCTCGTTAAAAATTCAAACAATACAGAAAAGGTGGAAATCCCCCTTAACACTTCCAAACCATTCCCTGTCCTGTTCCCAAAGATAATTACCATAATGAGATTGAAGATATGCCCTTCTATGCGTTGATATGTTTTTACTTTGTTAGAAATAGGTAATTTGTTTCCTGACCTTTTTCTTACACAAATGATGTATTCGTTTAGTAAGTCGACAAGTATTTATTGAGCACCTACTAAGCCCCAGGCATTGTTCTAAATACTGGAGTAATGAACACAGTAACTAAACTCCCTGTCCTTACACAGCTTATATTCTAGTGGAGGAACCCAACAATAAGCAAGATAAATAAGTAAAACATAGAGATAAGCGCTGAGAAGAGTAAAGGTAATATGACATGCAAGGGAGGGGAGCATTTGAAATTTTAAAATAGGGTGGCTGGGGAAGGCCTGGCTGAAAAGGAAGGTATCTTTTGAGTAAAGACTTGAGGGAAGAAAAGAGCTACCTCTGAATTCCAGGCAGATTAATAACATGTGCAAAGGACCTGAGGTGCATACCTCAAGAACAGCAAGGAGGGTGGTATGGCTGGAGCCAAGTGAACCAGAGGGACAGCAGTAGGAAATAAGTGATGGGGGTCCACATCATGTCACACAGCACCTTGTAGTGAGGATATCAATGGAAAGTCACAGAAGGGTGAGACAATCAGATTTACATTTGGACAGAATTATTGGTCTACTGTATTGAGAATAGATTTCAAGGGATAAGGGCTGAAGCAGGGAGACCAGCTAGAGTATTGCTATTCTACAGTACATGTCGTTCGGCAACTTGAGTTTTCTTCACTAACATTGTCATAGAGATGTTTTCATATCAGTATCTAGAACTCTACCTTATTCCTTTATCTCCCTCATCTTATTCCACAGAATAGGTGGTAGTGTTATAATTAACCATTTCTTGGTTAGTGGACATTTAGGTAGTTTCCGTTGTTTTACTACTACAAATAATGCCATAATGAAAATCTTTGTATATGCCTCTTCATGTACATGTAGATATTACAAAATAGAATTAACCAATGCGATGATAAATCCTACTGGTATTTTGATTACTACTGCACTGATATTTTTTTAATATTAAGTCCTCACTTCTGGGAACATGACACATCTTTCTATGAATGTTATAATAGTTGTGACATAGGTCTTACACATTCCTTGCTCAAAATATATCAGTTTTTCGGCCTGCGTGCCAAGTGTTGCTGGTTTGATTCCCAGTCAGGGCACATGACTCGGTTGCACATCAGGTCCCCAGTTAGGGGCGCAAGTGAGAGGCAACCACACAGTGATGTTTCTCTGCCTCTCTCTCTTCCTTTCTCTCTCTAAAAATAAATAAATAAACAAAACAACAAATAAATAAATTATTTTAAAAAATATATATATATATATCAATTTTATTAAATTTTCCCTGACTGGTGGTGTGGTTCAGTGGATTAAGTGTTGGCCTGTTAATCAAAATGTTGCTGGTTTGATTCCCAGTCAGAGCACATACCTGGGCTGCGGGCCAGGTCCCCAGTTGGCGTCATCATGCAAGAGGCAACTGATTGATGTTTCTTTCCCTCTTTTTCTCCCTCCTTTCCCCTTGCTCTAAAAATAAATAAATAAAATATTTTTAAAATAAAAATAAATTTGTTTGGTCCTCAGATGTTTCTTTTATTTCCTCTAGTGACTTCTTACTGCTGGTTTTGAAGGACATTGTGTTGCAGAGACCAACTCTCCAAGTTATTCTGATGAGTGCAACTTTAAATGCCGAGCTCTTTTCAGAATATTTCAATTCTTGCCCAGTTATTACTATACCAGGTAATTAAAATGTATCATTAAATATATATTGTTCTAATAAGCAAATGAAATTATTTTAAAGTTAAATTGAAATATAAATTGATAGGTATTAATTCCTCTCTCCAGGGAAGAAGTGATTAGTTTGTAACAAATAAAATTGTAACCATATAATGAAATAAATAAAGAGGTAACATGTCCATTTTATGGGAGATTTTAATTTTACATGTGTTGTTTTGAAAAGTCCAGGTTATTAGTATTTCTAGCATTCCATTATGTTTAACCTAAAAATGTGAGTTTATAATGGTAATCTGTCATAAAGAAGTAAGTTGTATCTGTGTAGCACGTATTTGTTCATTGCTGGATTCAGCTAAATTTCTGGGTATTGGTCGATTCTGAGAGAAAGTGAAGTTGGGTAACCTGTGCCTTCTTTTGGTGCTTTCACAGCCTCATTGTGGGATTAAGTTATCACCTTGGGCTCTCGTTTATCCTTCTGCAATTGATTGCCAAGGGACAACTGGGAAGCACTGACAGATGAATAAAATACTCATGTTTGTTCTGGTTATAGAGAATACTGACAGTAGATTTAAAGAAGAAATTACATACTTGATCTAGAGTACAATTGTTGAATATTTAAAGGTTCTCTGTGGGGGATGAGGGAAGAATGGAAAGAGCATAACAAAATCTTTTTTAAAGGTAAAAAGTTTTATTAGCAAATGATCATCTCTTCTCCTGTGCAGTTCTTTCTTTCTTCACGAACTGGGATCTGTGCCTTCCGATTGCTGTCATTAAAAACTTTATTTGTTTTATCATTTGAACCACAAAACAATAGTACCTTATTGTGCCAAGTTTTGTTTTAAGAGTTTTGCATATATAAACTATTTCAAGATAGTTGACAGGCATTCTGAGGCTTTTATTTTTATTATTTTATTTATTTTCTATTTTGTTTGTTTTTCCAGGTCGTACATTTCCTGTTGACCAGTTTTTTCTGGAAGATGCAATTGCTGTGACAAGGTAAGGAAGATGATAATTAAGGTTTGGTGAAAGTCTTTGAAAATACAATTATTATTTTACCTCAGAGTGCCAGGATACTAGTAAATGTGTTAGTTTTTCTTCTGATTTTTCCACTTGAGGATTTTGTTTTCCCCTTTCAGTAAGTATTTATTGTACAAATTATTTGCAATTTGCAGGCAGTATTATATATTAGGAGTACTGACTCTGAAACCCTACTACAAACTATGTACGTGGGTGATCGTGAGTGTTGATGGAGATTCATCACTTAAAACAGATGTTTGTTCTGGTGGCGGATGTTGTCAATGGGGGAGGCTGTGCATGTGTTGGGGAGACGGAGTATGTAGGAAATCTCTCTTCCTTCTGCTCAATATTGCTGTGAACCTAAAACTGCTCTAAAAATAAAATCTATTTCAAAAAATGATGGACCAAATGTATGGAGAATTTAACATGAAAAAAGAAGTGTTGATTCTGTAGACAGACTGCAGTACACATTTAAATCCCTCTGCTTACAACCTATAACATTAGTACCTTAATCTTTCTGTGACTCAGTTTCATCATATGTAAAATGGGTGTATTAACAGTAGCTGCTTCACAGGGTTGTTACGAGGACAATGAATTAATTAATACTTGAAGTTAATACTTGCAAAGTGCTTCAACTGGTAGGTACATAGCAAGTGCTTTATAAATGTTAGCTATTATTATCATCATCATTCTACCCTCCAGAAGTTGCAGTATAATTTGAGTGCTAAGATGTCTATATAATTTTAGTACTGGATGGCAAGTGGTAATGTCTGTTGGGTACAGATTTCTCTCCTTTGAGAGCTCTGCATCCTCTTCCTACTCTTTAACCTTGAAGATTCCTCCAGGGCTTTATCCTTGTATTGTTTCTTCTCACTGTTAAACTCTTCCTTAGTTCTCTTAGACCTGTGTGATTTCAGCTGTCACCTCTGTGCCAGGAACCCCCAGATCAGTATCTTCATTTCTGAAGCCAGAGCTCCATAATGAAAACACCTTGTTGTCTGACACCATACACTCAACTCAGAATTTTCTCCTTTTCCCTGCTCCTTTCATTCCTGCTAAATCCCCATCCTAATTCTATATTTATTTCATGGTACAATACTGAACCCCAAAATCCAAAAACAATGGTGCTCTAACTTTGGTGTGCAATAAGCATACTTAAAGAGCTTATGGAAAGTTATTTTATGGGCCCTATTCCACTTCCATTGAATGTGACTGTGGGGAAATCATCTTTCAACTAGTTTACCGGTCTTTATTCTCTGACTTTTTCAAACTTACCACCTTTAGAATTATCTTAAAATAAAGCCAAAAGCATTCCAGTGCGTTCCCCTCCAGAATCCTGGACTGGTGGAACAATAATAGCACAGTAATTAGAAACACAGCACCATTCTGCGAATGAGCACATAAAACAGGTGAGGATTTTCATTCACCTACAGATCCACATACACACAGAAACGTTCCTTTGTCTTCCTTCCTCAGGTACGTGTTACAGGACGGAAGCCCATATATGCGCTCCATGAAACAGATGGCAAAGGAGAAGCTTAAAGCAAGGCGCAACAGAACTGCATTTGAAGAAGTAGAGGAAGACCTGAGGCTGTCCCTTCACCTCCAGGATCAGGATTCTGTCAAGGACGCAGTGCCGGATCAGCAGTTAGATTTCAAGCAGCTCCTGGCCCGCTATAAAGGTAATGTGCTTCCTGGGGGAAATTAGTCATGCCAGAATAACTACAGTTGACCCCTGAACAACACAAGTTTGAACTATGTGAGTCCACTTACGTGTGTATTTTTTTAAATGAATACTATAAATGTATTTTCTCTTCCTAATGATTTTCTGAATGACATTTTCTTTTTAATACACATAGCATATGAAATATGTGTTACCAACTGTTAATGAGTTTGACTTCTGGTCAACAGTAGGCTATTAGTACTTAAGCTGTGGTGGAGTCGAAAGTTTTAAGTGGATTTTCAACTGTGCCAGGGTGTTGGCATCCCTAACCCTTGTGTTGTTCAAGGGTCACCTGTAGTTTTTTCCCCCACCATGATCCTGAAGAAGAAAAATGTGGCTCTTAGAGTTACTTTGTCATTAATTCATCAGAACAACCTTAAACTTGGAAAAAGAGCAGCTCCAACACATGTTAGATTATAATTGTTATTATAGTCATCAGTGGGTTTTTCTGATTTTAAAAGAAATGTGTTTATTATAGAAAATTGGGAGGGGTAAAATATATATTATATTCTTGAGTATTTTGTAATTTTTTAAAATTTCTTTATTTTTATTATTGACATTATTACAGATGTCCCCATTCCCCCCACCTTCACCCAACCCCCACCTCCCCTTCCCTTTAGCCATCACCACACTGTTGTCTGTATCTATGGGTTATACATATATATTCTTTGGCTAATTCTTTCCCCTTCTTTCATCTGTCCCCCTCCCCTCCTCTCTGACAGCTGTCAGTCTGTAATTTTTTATTTTGATACGATTTCCAATTCAAAATTAAAGTTTGTAAGACTATACTTGTACAATGAACTCATACATCCTTTACTTCAATTCACCAATTGTTATTATTTTGCTTAATGTTTTATCATTTGCTCTGTATATATTTTTTCCTGAACCTTTTGAGAGTATGTTGCAGATATGAAGCTTCATAATTCCTAATATTTCAGCATGTATTTCCTAAGAACAAGAACATTCTCTTACATAAGCATAGGACATAATCAAAATGAAGACCTTTAACTGATACTACTACTTAATCCACAGTCCATATTCTAATGTTGCCAGTTATCTCAGTAATGTCCTTTATTGCTATTTTTTCCTGGTCCAGGATCCAACCCAGGATTATATATTGTATTTAGGTGTCATGTGCCCTTAGTTTTTTCTGATCTAGAAAATTTTCCTAGACTTCTACTTATTTTTTTGATGACCTTGACATTTTTTTTTATGAGTTTGGATCAGTTTTGTAGAATATCCCTCCATTTGGTTTGTCTAATGTTTCCCTATGATTCAATTTAGGAGGTGCATTTTTGGTGAGAAAACCACAGAAACAATGTTGAGTCCTTCTCAGGACATCGTATCAGGAAACACATGGTGTTGGTTTGTCCTGTTATTGGCGATGTTAACTTTGATCACTTTTGAGGTGATGTCTGCTAGGCTTTTCAAACCCTTTGTAGTTATTATTTATTCCCTTTATAGTTAATAAGTCTTTTGTGGAGAGATAGTTGAGACTTTAAATATCCTGTAATATCCTCAGATTTTTACCCATTAGTTTTAGCATTCTTCATGGGCTTTTCAAATAACATATTTTGAGGGTTCTACCCTGTGCTGAGCCTTTTTTATATACCATGTTGTTAGGGCTTCCCTCCTCCCATGCCAGAGCCCACCCAGCCATTCTTTGTTCCTACATAGTCTTCTGTACACATAAGCTGGGCTGAACCCATAGAAACCCCAAGGGTACTACTTTGCTTTCTTCCTTAAATCCTAGACCAGAGATAGATCAGAGCTGCTTTTCCTGCCTTCTTTTCCGTAGACTGCCACCCCAACTCCTCTTAGTCCTTCCCCTCCAAAAAAGTGTTTACTTTTCAAGGACTAAGGTCCCCCAACGCCCTGTTACTGCTTCCATAGGAGAAGAGACAAGTGAGTTTTCCTTTTTCTTCTTCCACCAAAGACTTGATTCCCAATTCTGCATGGAAATGGTAATCATCAAGGAATTGGGTATTAACCATGGTTTTGCTGTTTAGAAAGGTAGGCAAATATGATCCTGAGCCAAGGTTCTTATCCTCTCTATACCTCAGTTTCCTTATCTACAATGGAGTTATTTGGCGATTAAATAAGATAATAGAAATCCACGCCTAGTGCCCAGCTAGTAAGTGCACATTTGGATTCAAATTAAAATATATCTGACTCAGAAGTTTGTATTCTTTCTATACATTATACTAACTGAGAATTCCCATTTCCTTATTCTAAGAAAGGAGGATGGCAGATTTGGGTCAGAAAACCTAGCCTTGCCACTAGCTTCTGTATGGTGCTGGGCTGATTGTTTAGCTTCTCTGAGCCTCCCTCCCTTTCCCTGAGAGAGGGAGAGGGAGAGAGAGAGGGAGGCAGGGTTGATCTAGTTGATCAGTGCTCTTGCACTTTTCAGGAAATTTAATAATGTTCCCAAGCTCAATTTGTAAAACCTTTCCTAGTTTGGGGAAAGAAAAAAAAAAAAATCAGTCCTTTAAAGTATATAATTGATTAATAAAAATTGCCAAAGTATTTTTAAATTTTTTAAAAAAATGATTTTCACTTCTCTTCCTCTTTTTTCAGTTAGTTAATCCTTTCTCCTTTTTGAAAAGTCTCCCTATTTGGAATCTTGACAAATAGAAATGATTCCTTCTCCAGTCTCCACACTCAACCACACCCTTATGGGTATAGCCTATTCCTTTCTTTTCTGGTTGGACACACATACAGTTTACTCTTCCAGAAAAACATTGTTTAGAAACTTTTTTCCTTCTTCTAACTTTGCAGCATTAATATGGGAAGAGTCCCTTTCCTGATACCTGTTATAGTTACGTTGTTCCAGTTAGGCTGTATTTAGGGTGATGGACCATTAGGAGGAGCCAAGAAGAAAGGGCAGCAGTTTCTGAAGAGTTGGTCTCCCCAAGAATATGCCGTTAGTTTTTCAAAGAGCTGGCTGGGGCTTATAGTACAACTGGAAGAATGTCTATTTCACTAGGCATCAGATACATCAGAAGGAAATCGTAGACCCTGAACCTGAAAGTCTGTGGATAGACTTCAGAGGTGTTGGTGAAGCCTCTGAAATCACATGTATTTTTCAGGGAAGATTCAGAACACTTATTTTCTCCAATGAACTGAAAGGTTAAGAATTACTGTTATAAAGATGCTGGTGAATGTTGTGGTTTCTGTCCATTGATTTCCATGGGTTTGATTGAATCTGGACTTCCGTCTGATCTGACTCATGCCTTGATTGAATCTGGAGGGGGTTTCTAAAGTATTTGACTTTGGATTTTATTTCTCGGACTAAAGTTGTCAACAAGTGTGTGATGGAAGGAGGGGGAGAGTGGCCTACCTCGGCCTTCCCAGCGGGGTTTAGGAGCCTGCCGTTTGGGTCCCTATTAAGCAAAAAGTGCTTTGAGTGAGTGTGTATGTTCTGAAAAACGAAAGGAAAAAAATTCATTTTAGTACATTAACTGTGAACATCTGTATTATTAAATCACATCAAGATACCTAGTTCACAGGTGTGTTGCCTTTAATAAGGTATAATTATCCTTGATTTTTACCTTTCTTTCAGGGATTAGCAAATCAGTCATCAAAACGATGTCCGTCATGGATTTTGAAAAGGTTAATCTTGAATTAATAGAGGCCTTGTTAGAATGGATTGTAGATGGAAAGCACTCCTACCCCCCAGGTAACTGCTTGTTGTCTTCATTTATGTATGAGATGGCAAAAGGGAGGGGAGCTTGCTTACTAAGATCCTGGGCCCTGTGGGGACAGCCTCCCTTCCTGGAGCCCTGGCCCCACCCCACCCTTCACTCCAGCTGTGTGATGTTAACTTTGATCACTTTTAAGGTCATGTCAGCTAGGTTTTTTACCTTTGTAGTTATTATTTATTCCCGTTATAGTTAATAAGTCATTTGTGGAGAAGTGTGTAAAGTTGCTTTAATTAGGCTCCTGGGGGAAAATTTTACCTTTTGCCTTTTGAGGTTCACTCACTTTTTTCACTCTCCACTCTTGTTCTCACTGAACAAGAAGGTGTTGACAATACAAAGTCCCAAAGGAAGAAAGCTGAAAAGAAGGCCTGAATGATCCACATATTAAACACTCAGTCCCTGGCTAAATGGAAGACTAGTAATGAGGTCTGAATCACATGAAGACTTTGCACATGGAGGCCACAGGGCATTGGGGTTAAGAAAACAGCTTTAGAGTCTGATGAACTTCCCAGCTCAGGAACTCCGTAACCTTGGATAAAGTCCTTATCATCTTTTTCTGTGCCTCGGTTTTCTTGTTTGTAGAATGTAGACCTTTAATAAATCTTAGGTAAAGCTCTGTTAATGATTAAAAGAAGCCATATGTAAAGCACTTAGCACAGTGCCTGGCATAGAGTTAATGCCAAGTAGATACTACCCCTAATAATGGTAATATTGTAATTCTTGTCATCATTATTATTATCACTGTTACTACTACAGCTGCTATAGCATACAGCAACTGCTTTTCCCTTACTGTCTTCCACCCTGGTGGCTGTCTTCACTTCATGTGAAGTCCTTCATCCCCAGAATGAATGGCCCAGGTCTTCTCATGACTGAATCTTTAAAATCATTCAGGTTTTTGTCACATGTCCTTTCTTCAGAGAAAAGTTTTCTCTGGTTACCCTATCTGTTGTCTTGCCCTCCCTACTCCATTAAAATATCCAAAAATGATTTTTATTTTTATTATAGCACTTAACACTATCCAAAATTACAGTTCTGCTTACTGAAAGTCTCCTTCAATAGAATGTAAGCTCCTTAAGAATCAGATTTCTTGGGCACCATTGTATGCCTCAGACCGTAGAACAGTTCCTGGAATATTTAGGTACAGAGTCTATTTTTGATGCATGAATAGATGCAGTCAGTACTGAGTGGTGATTAACTTGAATAATAGATCAAACAATTACATTATGTGCTCATTACACTTAAGAGAAATGGGAATGGTTGCCCTCCTCTGCTTAGACCAATGAGTTTCAACCTTTTTCATCTCATGGCACACATAAATTAATTATTAAAATTATGTGGCTCACCAAAAAATACAATTTTTGCTGATCTGACAAAAAAATAAGTATAATGTTGATTGATTTAAAAAAATAATGATAGAAGTAATTACCTACCCTTTTTGTTCCAAAGTGACTTTTTTAAGAGTCAGGTGCCTATTCTTATATATCAGGATTTCTGGTACTAAGAATTAACCAATCAGATGCAACCTTATTATGCAACATGACCCATAAAATACAACTATCTTTATGACCTATATATTTATGGTTCAAGACATGGTATTTACATGAGGCGGCTATTGTTGTGCTGGCTGTTGTCACTTTTTTATTTGACAATCAGAGGGAGAAGTCAGTACCCCTAACTAAATAGTTAGGTATGGCACACTTTAGAAATTCTTGGCAGCATACCAGCTGAAAATTGCTGGCTTAGACTTGAATCATTATGTGGTATTTTCTAGAGATGTGTGAGCCACATAAAAATAGATATTAAACTGCCTTATTTCTGATCTCTTGGCAAGTAGCTAATGTTGGTTAATGCATTATCACTGGATTTAATATCTTATTTCATAAAGGAAACGACTATTATTGAAAAAAATCAAGAATAGCAGACAAAAAGAAATGGTAGAAAATTACTGCATTCAAAGCCCAGTAGATGTAGTGTTTAGGGAGTTAGTGATATATTTGTGAGTATTCGAGATATCCCTGATACATATGGCCAAGCTATAAGGGTAAGACAGATCAGAAGGCATACAAAAATATAGACAAAATATTTTCTTCCATCCATATAGATTATCTTACCACTCTTAAATGTGGTATTTTAATAGGGAGGAGCATGCAGTATGTAGTGGAAAGAGCATGTATCTGATGCCAAAAACTCTAGGTTTGTGTACCAGGCTCCACTCTTACTAACTCTGTGACCTGGCCAAGTTACCAAGGCACTTAAAGTGAACTAAAATGTTTAGGGCTTTGCTAGTGATGCTCGTATAAGTTTAAGCCATTATATTTTCCCACATTTCTGTTATAGAGATAATTTCCCATTCATTTGGTAGTCATTAAGTCAGAAAATGTATTTTTAAAGTTTCTAATCTCTTAAATCCTTTCAAAAAAAATTGAGACCCTGACTGGTGTGGCTCAGTGGGTTGAACACCAGCCTGCAAACCAAAAGGTCGCCAGTTCAATTCCTAGTCAAGGCACATGCCTGGGTTGTAGGCCAGGTTCCTGTTTAGGGGCATGCAAGAGGCCACCACCCGATTTTTCTCTCCCTCTCTTTCTTTTTCCCTTTTCCTCTCTCTAGAAATAAATAAATAAAATCTTTTAAAAAAATTTTTCTTAATTGAAAGTGAAAAATCTCAGATTATTACATTTTTTTCACTTAAAATAGCTCTATAATCTGTTAGTTTTTACTTTTCTGCATCTATCAGATTGATTATTTTTATATACCTAGGTGCTATACTTGTATTTTTACCGGGATTGGCAGAAATCAAAATGCTTTATGAACAGCTACAGTCTAATTCTCTTTTCAACAACAGACGTAGTAATCGGTAAGTTAATTGCTTTCTATATCCTCAATCACCTATCGCAGTTATATGCAAAGATGAGCAACCAGAAAGGTCGTTTTAACAGTCATCACCCCCTTTAGATTCTGGTGTCACTCGTCAAGAATGTTTGTTTATGCCAGCCGGAAATAGACAAACCTGTCTGTTCCAAGAAATCAGTCATTCCCATTCCATTCAATAAAACTGTTTCTCTTCTCTTAGCACAGTGACTCAGCAAAATTGCGAGTCATTTCAGTTGCCAGATACAGGGGATAGGATAAGCCTATGTTAGTAACAATGAGAAATGCTACCATTTTGAGAAAAAATAATTTTCAGTGGTTCCTATTCTTGGGGCAAGAAACATTGGGTGTGTCTTCATATCAAAGGGAACAACTACTTGACAGATGAAATATAAGAATGAAATTTGTTAGTATGCATCACTGTCTCCCTAGAAATATAAGAATGAAATTCGTTAGTATGCATCACTGTCTCTGCCTCTCTTTCTCTGGATTTAAAGGTAAGGCACAAATGATTCTTTGCTGGTTAGTGTGCTCTAGTCCTGTTACTTGTCGAATGCCAACTGTTTAGTCCTCTTCATTATTTACTACTGAATTACACTCCAGTTTTCCCAGTTGATACAAAGTTTTTAGTTCATAGAACAGAGTAAATACTTTGTAAGGCTCAGAAAGAACCTTCCCATTTAGAAGAGCCAGGCCCTGAGGGCAGGTGGTGGGGAAGCTGCCGATATTTGGTATGACAATTAAATAGGAATTCACACACTGTAATACAATTTCAGTGCTTTATGCTAGAACACTCAATGTGCTTCTGTTGCCTTTCAGATGTGTTGTTCACCCACTTCATTCATCTTTATCCAGTGAAGAGCAGCAGGCTGTTTTTATAAAACCTCCTGTAGGTGTAACTAAGATAATAATTTCCACTAACATCGCTGAGACCTCCATAACCATCGATGATGTTGTCTATGTCATTGATTCTGGGAAAATGAAAGAAAAGAGGTATTCTCTTTTGGCAATATAAGGGACAGGCTAAAGATGCCTTCATTAGAGGAACACAGCTCTTAATAGCTACTGCTATTAAAACACATGGATTACTATTTTTAAAAGTACTGTATGAAAACCGTATATGGATATATGAGTGAGTGTATAGCCGACCATAATCTTAAAGTCAAATAAAGATGGAAAGTTTAAGGTTCTATCTTAGAAGTAATTAATTAGTTTCTCTCTCTCTTTTTTATATGCTTTGCATGTGCTTGAATGAAAAAGTTGATATAGTTAATTAATTTGATGTTGGTAATCATTTCACAGTGTCTACATATATCAAAATATTACATGGTATACCGTAAATATATATAATTTTTATTTGCAAAAATAAATGAAGATAGGGAAGAATTTTTTAAAAAAGAAAAAGTTAAATAAAGAAACTGTATGTAGTAGTGTTTGATACCATTTAAATTAGCACTATGCTTGCACCAGGGACTCAACTGTCACAGAACACAAAGGACCCTGTGTCCGTCTCTGGAAGTAAGGCAGTTCATCTAATCTGTCCGTGCTAAATAGTCTTGACCACGTTTTAGAAACTAACTTTTTTCAATTTTCTTTTTCTTTATAGATATGATGCCAGCAAAGGGATGGAAAGTCTAGAGGATACTTTTGTCTCTCAAGCCAATGCTCTGCAAAGAAAAGGTCGAGCAGGTCGTGTTGCATCTGGGGTCTGCTTCCATTTATTCACTAGCCATCACTTCAGTCACCAGCTTCTAAAGCAGCAGCTACCGGAAATACAAAGAGTGCCATTGGAACAACTCTGTCTAAGGTACTTCCATGTTTGCTTTTTCTTAGTAGGAGACATTTTTCTAAAAGTGTACAGAGAGCCCTGACCAGAGTGGCTCAGTTGGTTGGACATTGTCCTGCAAGGTGAAGGGTCCCTGGTTCAATTCCCATTCAGGGCACATGCTCAGGTTGCGGGTTCAGTCCCCAGATGTGGCACGTACAAAGGCAACTGATCAATGTTGCTCTCCCTCTCTTTTTCCCTCCCTTCCCCTCTCTTTAAAAATAAATAAATCCTTTTTAAAAAAAGTGAACAAAGAAAGCTTTTTAATGTTGCCTTTACCATTCCTTTTAACTTTCTACACATAAATATCTCTTACATTGCAGTGGATGGCCCTAAAATATACCATAAGTATATATTTGTTAAGACAGAATAGTAATCTAACTTATCAAGAAATAAGTTAGAGGTACCATCAATATTAAATCATCACAGGGAAAAATCTATAGCCTCATTATCATTAGAGCAAAGTGAACAAAAACTACTTGAAAACACCATTATTTACCAGATGAACAAATAAAAATAAGTATTATAAAATGGAATTTAATAAATGAATGATCAAACTTAATGTTATTGATGCTGGGGAACCTGTGGTTCAACCTTTCTGAAAACTTGCTTGTATTAAACAAGAACTCTAAAACTATTCATGCCCTTTGGCCAAGTCATCACTTTGAGGGAACGTGCTCATAAAATAATAACGCAAAGGAGAAAAGTTCCTTATGCGAAGATGTTACAGCTCTTTTTTTATCCAGCAGATATATTTTGAAAGCATTACTTTGCCAGAGCTTGGGCTAAGCACTAGGGATACTGTGGGATACAAGACACAGTCCCTGTTTTCAGGTGTTCATGGCCAGGTCTTAAGAGACTGGGCAAGCAGATGCATTGAACTCAGGTAGTAGCAGTGCAAATGAATAGCAGGGAAGGGATTTGAAGGAGCTTTGGAAGTTGATTGACTTTTGAGGGAGCATGAGAGAAGGGGAAATGTAATATATGTAGCATGCATGATTTAAAAACAACTCAAATATAATAGTGGGGAAACAGGTAAATTATGTAAGATAACATGGTTCTTTTTTTTTTTTTTGCCATTCAATATTTAAATGGATTACTGTCAATACATGTGTTAAAGTGAAACATCTACATGATTTAAGTGGAAAAAGCTAGATACCAAATATGTACATACGTATTAGTAAATATGTAAAATTGTATATTTATGGGTTCACAGCTTAAAAATGAAATACAGGGGTTGGCAAAAGTAGGTTTATAGTTGTTCATATGGAAATAATAAAAATAGGTAATAGAATAAGTTTTAAATAAATAAAATATGCAGATTGATTTTATAAACAATTACTGTGCAATATCAGATGTGGGAAAGAAGAGTCAATGGATTTATTTCATGATTTGATCCCACTGTTATGGAAAGAAGCATTTTGAAAATTTATAGAGAGAATGTTATTCTGAATCAGTAAGTTTCAGAATCTGAAAGTATTTCTGAAATTTATTGCTAGAGAATTAGAAGGCATAATATTTTTAAAGATTTTAAACTAGCATTGTTTGACTTATGAAAGCATATATCTAGGAAATTATAAATTATTTTCATTCAAGGAAGTTTACTCTTTGATGTGATCCCACCAGAAATAAAATTGACAGATTTTTTTTTTTTTCCAGAATTAAAATTTTAGAGATGTTTAGCACTCATACTCTCCAATCCGTGTTCTCTCGGCTCATCGAACCGCCACACCCTGATTCTCTTCGTGCCTCAAAAATACGATTACGAGACTTGGGAGCATTAACTTCAGATGAAAAACTGACCCCCCTTGGGTATCACTTGGCCTCTCTGCCCGTGGATGTGAGAATCGGCAAACTGATGCTGTTTGGGTCTATCTTCCGCTGTTTGGATCCTGCTCTCACCATTGCTGCCAGTTTGGCCTTTAAGTCTCCTTTTGTAAGTAAACAACATTCACCCAAACTAGAGTCTGTAGGTCTCTAAGGGGACCATGGGGGCTGCCGGGTTATTTGAGCCCCCTAAAAATTTTCTCAGATATTGCGTGTGAATTTTTCAGGGTATAGTATTTATAACTTTTTATCTGATCCTCAAATAAATCCATGCCCCAAATAAAGATAAAGAACTGGAGATCCAATTTATTAAAATAATCTAAATGTAATTTTTATTGTATTTACTATACTTGCTCATTATAGAAAAATCAAAAAAATGCAACCAAGTAAGAGGTGCCCCTGCAAGATTTTAACAGGCAGTAAAACACATTGGACCTTTTTTTTAACAGTTTTATTGAAATATAATTCATCCAAAGTGTACAGTTCAGTAGTTTTTAGTACTGTGCAGTCATCACCATAGTCTGTTTTAGAATGTTTTGTCACCTCATAAGGAGACCCCAGAGCTATTACTCCCCAATTCCCTTCCAACCCCCCCGTCCATGCCAAGCCTAGGCATCCACCAGTCTGCTTTCTGTCTTCATAGATTTGCCTTGTCTGACATTTCCTGTTAATGAAATAATATAATATATGGGGTTTTTTTGGTATTTTTGCACAATACTTTCAAGATTCATCTTTGTTATATCATGTATCAGTACTTCATTCCTTTTATGAACAAATAATGTTCCTTTGTATGGATAATTCCACATTTAGTTTATGCATTCAGTACTTGATGGACATTTACTGTTGTTTCCACCTTTGGATATAAACATTCACACATAAGTTTTTATGTAGATCTATGTTTTCAGCTGTCATGGGTCACCTAGGAGTGAAATTACTAGATTTAATGGTAATAACGTTTTGAGGAACTTCCAGACTCTTTCCAAGTAGCTGCATATTACATTCCCACCAGCCTTTTATCAGGGTTGCAGTTTCTCTACAGCCTTGCCAACACTTGCTATTCTCTCACTTTTTTATTATAACCATCCCACAGGGTGTGAATTTATGGTTTTGATTTGTATTTTCATTATGGCTAATGATATCAAAGATCTTTTAATTTGCTTATGAGCCATTTCTATGTCTTCTTTCAAGAAATCCTTTGCCCATTTTTTAATTGGGTTATTTGTCTTTTTCATTATTGAATTGTTAAGAGTTCATTATATATTCTGGATACAAGTCCCTTATCACAGAAATGATTTGTAAATACTCTCTCATTCTGTGGATTACCTTTTTAACAATCTGGATATGTCCTTTGAAACACAAAAGTTCTTGACTTTGATGAAGTCCAATTTATCTGATTGTTTGTTGCCTTAGTTAAAAATCCATTCCCAAATTCAAAGTCATAAAGATTTATCCCTCTGTTTTTTTCCTAAGAATTTTATAGTTTTTACTCTTATATTTTGGTCTTTGGTCCATTTTCCATTAATTGTTGTACATGGTGTGAGGTAAGAATCCAGCTTCGTTCTTTTACATGTGACCTTCAGTTGTCCCAGCACCATCTGTTGAAAAGACTTATCTTTCCCCATTGAATGGTCTTGGCATACTTGTCAAAAATTAACTGATCATAGATACATGGATTTATTTCTGGACTCAATTGTATCTATTAAGTACCACACTGTCTGATTACTCTAGTTTGTGTGAGTCCTGGCCCTGGCTGCTGTGGCTCAGTGGATTGAGCATCAGCCTGTGAGCCAAGTGTCACTGGTTCGATTCCCAGTCAGGGCACATGCCTGGGTTGCGTGCCAGGTCCCCAGCTGGGGGCACGTGAGAGGCAACCACACTTTGATGTTTCCCTCTCTTGCTCCTTCCCCTCCCCTCACTCTGAAAGTAAATAAAGAAAATCTAAAAAAATTTTTAAAAAAAAAGCTAACAATAGAAAAAATTTTTTTAAGTTGTAAATTAAAAAAAAAGAAAGTGTGAGTCCTCCAGCTTTGTTCTTTTTGTTATTTTGTTGAGAGTTTTCATATGGTACTGCTCTGTAATTTTCTTTTTCTTGTATTGTGTTTGTCTGGCTTTGGTATCAGAGTAATACTGTCCACATAAAATTATTCTCCTTTTTTTTTTACACTTGATCTTAGCCAAAAGGCCGAGAAGCGATCTCTCCTTTTTTTTTTAAAAGAATTTGTGAGGGATTAGTATTAATTCTTCTTTAAATGTTTGGTAGAATTCAGTGGTGAAGCCACCTAGGTTTTTCTTTGTGGCTAGTTCTTGATTACTAATTTAGTCTCTTCACTTGTTATGATCTCTGCAGATAGTTTCTTTTTTGAGTTAGTTTTAATGGTTTATATTTTTCTAGGCATTTGTCCATTCCATCTAAGTTATCTGATTTATTAACATAAAATTATTCATAGTATTCCTTTATAGACCTCTTATTTCTGAGAGGTTGGTAGTAATGGCCCCTCTTTCATTTTCTTTTTAATATGTTTTATTGATTATACTGTTACAGTTGTCCCAATTTCCCTTCCCTCCAGTTGTCCCCCCCTTTTAGTCCATGTCCATTGGTTGTGCATATAGTTCTTCTCAACATCTTCCTGTCTACTCCACTCCCTCCTACTATGCTTCTTAATTCCTGTACCATCTCCCTCCCTTTCTCCCCTTCCCCCTCCCTGCTGACCTCCCCCCAGTATGTTCCCCACACCTATGGTTCTTTTTCCACTCTCGTTGCCTATTTAGTTTGCCTTTGTTTCGATTCCCTAGCTTCTGTTGTTGGTTGTTGTGATGCAGTTTTCATTTTAATGTTCATAGTTTTGATCCTTCTTTTTCTAAACCAGTCCCTTTAACATCTCATATAACAGTGGTTTGGATCTAATGAACTCCTTCAGTTTTACTTTGTCCTGGAAGCACTTTCTCTGCCCTTTTATTCTGAATGACAGCTTCACTGGATAGAGTAATTGTGGCTGTAGGTTTTTGATTTTTATTACTTTGAATATTTCTTGCCAGTCCCTTCTTGCCTGCATGGTCTCCCTTGAGAATTCAGCTGATAGTCTAATTGGGACCCCTTTGTACATGATTCTTTTCTTCTTTCTTGCTGCTTTTAAGATTCTCTATCTTTAATTTTTGACATTTTGATTATAATGTGTCTTGGAGTGGTTCTCCTTGGGTCCAGTTTTTCTGGAACTCTCTGTGCTTCCTGGACCTGTAAGTCTATTTCCTTCCCCAAGTCCGGGAAGTTCTGCTTTATTATATTTTCACTTAATTTTTCAATTTCTAGTTCTTCTTTGTCCTCTGGCAATCCTATAATCCATATGTTCAATCTCTTATAGCTGTCCCAGAGGTTTCTGATCCTCTCATCCTTGCTTCCCATTTCCTCTCTCTGCACTGGTTGACTGTTCCTTCCCTATGTTCTGGTTTGTTGATTTGATCTCTGAATTTTATTTCCTCACCACTTGTCTCGTATGTGTTTTCGTTCGTTTCAGTATGAGTGGCTCTCAATCCTTCCCAGTCTTGTTCCAAATCTTTTGTTAATTCTGTAAGCCACCTAATGACTATAGCTCTGAATTGAGCCTCTGAAAGGTTTCTTATTTGTTCGTCTGTCAGATTCTTCATCTGCTGCCTGGTGAGCTGTGTCACCAGGATTTCTGTAGTTGTCTGCCTCATTTTGACAGATTTGTGTTTTGCTTTGCTTTCTGGGTAGGCTGTAGGGAGCAGAGCCCTGTGTACTTGTCACTACCCGGTGACCGACAGCGATCTGCAACTTTTTTGCCGCGCTGTGGCACTTTGAGTGGGGTCGGGGGTCCAAAATGGATTCCTGCCTTTACTCTCCGCTGGGAGATCGGGATCCGTCCTCCTGCCCTCTGGGCCTCACCGTCCGAGGCAATCAGGGTCTGCCTTTCCCAGCGTTGGGCCTTTATCAGCTTGCTGTGAGGAGCTTCTGCAGCTCATGCTAGTGTCTTTAGTACGGGTGTGCTGGGGTGGGGGGAAGCACTAGAAATGAAGTTCTTGGCTAATTTTACCAATTGTTAGGGAAAGGCAGGCCTGTAAGCATTATAAAATACAGGAAGAAAACATTAGTTATGGGTATTGAAGTAAGGGAGACTCAAGTATAAAATATAAGAGTCTATAAAAAAAAGGTACTGCAGTGTCAGAATTCTAGATTTTAACTCTAGCTTTTGAATGAGGGGCTCTTTGATGACATGTCGCCACTGGGAGCTGAAAGACCCAGTAGAGCTTATTTTGGATGGGCAGACAGCCTTGCAAGGACAAGTAAGTGGCAGCTTGCCCATGACCACTGTAACTGCCTTTAGTCAGTCACCCACTGAGTTCTCTTTGTTCCACACAAAACACTTCCCAAGACACCTGTCTTTAGCAATAGGAGCCCATGTGAAACCTGAGGTAAAATGTGACCTTCAAACCTGGTATTATTCATTTAGGTGTCTCCCTGGGATAAAAAAGAGGAAGCTAACCAGAAGAAGTTAGAATTTGCATTCGCAAACAGTGATTACCTGGCCCTTCTACGAGCATATAAGGTAAGTATATAACCTAATAGCTGAGGTTTATTTCCAGAATTGGTGCTAAAGACAGAGGAAGTTTATTCTGATTTTCTCCAAACTTTAGGGATGGCAGCTAAGTGTGAAGGAAGGTATGCGTACCAGTTACAATTACTGCAGACAAAACTTCTTGTCAGGAAGAGTTCTTCAGGTGAGTCCTTTCCGTGGCAGTTGGTTTTCATTCATTTTCTGTTGTAGCTGCATGGCAGGGAGTGTTGCAGCTTCTTCTTGCTCGTCCTGCGTTGTCATTGAACATGTCAATTCTGGAATATGCTTAGCTTTTCCAGCTGTGTGGAGCAGACTCCTGAACTGTGTATGATGTCAGGCCTTCTGCGCTAGCCCTTTCACTGACCCATTTTACCTCTTTTCGGTGAACCTGTTTACTTATGGCATGTGGAGGATGGGGACTGTAGGCCTTCTGAAGGCTACTGCTTACTCCAAGTCAGTTTTGTTAGGGTGGTTGGCGACGTGGGCTGTGAAAGAATTCACAAAGAGAAGAAGGGGTAGAGAGTAAAGTTTTTATTCACTGTCCAAGAAAGGAGAGGGGCATGGTGTCAAGAGATACACCAGCATCAAGGAGTGAGGGCTTTGAGTTTTTATTGGATTATAATTGGATTTTAAAAGGGTGGGGGTGCTGCTGTGTGGCCCCTGGGCTGTTGGCATGTTGTAACAGGAGGCTGCAGTTTGTTCTGACCTTATCTTCTGCCTGTGGCTGTAGGGAGTTTTAGTTTTATTCTTGCTTTCCAGTAATTTCCAGTCCTGGGGACAGAAGCTCAGAAGAGTAAAATGCAGTTCTGTTTAACAAGGTCATAGGCCTGTGAGAAACGCTCACAGTAAATCACCGGGACACAGGACTTGAGCAGCAAAGCAAGGCGTTTATTCTTGAGTCTGCAGAGCTGGGCCCACCACCAGCCAGGAGCATGAGCGAACAAAGTAGACAAAGAAAACTGGTTTTATACTAATGCGATTAGCTCCCTTCCCCTCTCCTCCTCCCCCCGTTTCTCCATTACTGGTTAATCCAGGTTCACAATCTAATGTGATTAACTACTTAATTAAGGGTGTGATTAAGTAAGGGTAATCTAGTTATAGGTCTATCTCCAACTTATTTGCAAAGTTATCTAGCTACATCTTCCCATTTCTCTGTGTTTAGTGACAACAGTCTTCCTCCTTTTGATCCCAGAGATATGTGTGAGGAGCTGCGGAATGTCATTTCCTCCCTCTTTTCCATGATTCATCTGTTAGTTATCTCCTACTGGTTTGAGAGTCACTGGCTTGCTTCTTTATCCCTAACAGGCCTGCTCAGCAAATGGTTCCACCAATAGCAAATGGCGCTGACTTTATCCTTTCAAGTTCTTTCAGTAATTTTACCAGGCAGCATTCTTAACCTGGACCCATAAACCCCTGAAATTGTGTACAAAATCATATGTTCTACATATGTGCCTTACTCTGGGGAAAAGGAATCGTAGCTTTCAGCAAATTCTCAAAGTGGTCTATGACCATCCCTAACCCCTTATCCTCTCCCCAAATCCAAAGAATGAATACTGAACCAGATTTTCTTTGTTAGTTTTTCTTATGTCCATCAGCAGCTACTGTATGGTAACAGACAGGGCTCTGTTCTCTGCTGTGCCAGAGTTCTAGGCCCCCTTCCAACATGGTAAAAGAAGTCAGATACTGATGGTGCACATCGTCACACAGCATCTATTTTACTGAAAGATTTTGAGGCTCGGAAGGGGGAAGAACTCTACTTTCATATTAAAAGATATCCTGGAACAGAGCACAAAATTAATGTTCTTAGTACTTACCAGTACCTGACATTATTTATGTATCTCTCTATCCCAGAAGCTCCAGCAGGGCACAGACCTTATCTGCTTTGCTCAATACTGTATCCCCAGTGCCTAGAACAGTGCTTAGTGCACAGCTGATGCTCAGTACAGATTCATTGAATAAATGCCTGCATCCCAGTATTTGCCTTCAGTCTCATCTGCCTTTAGGTGTACTTCAGTAAAGACAAAGGCTCTAGCTTACTCTAAGTATATCAAAAGCAATAATTTTTCAGTCCTTGCTACACATTAGATTCACCTAAGGAGGCTTAAAAAAAAGTAAAAATGCCCAGGTCCACCCCATGCCACTTACCTCTGGATCTGTAGGGGTGGGGCCTCAACATCTGTTTATTGTCGTTGTTGGGTTGACCAAGTGATTCAAATACGTAGGAAGAATTGCAAACCACTACTCTAAAGGGTATTTTATATGTAAAATGCAATAATAAATATTTCCTCAAGTCATTAAGATTTTTAAGTATAGCCCTGGCTGGTGTGGCTCAGTGAACTGAGTACCTCTCCTGAAAACTGACAGGTTGCCTGTTCGATCCCCAGTTGGGGGCTTTCGAGAGGCAACCGGTTGATGTTTCTCTCCATCTCTTTCTTCCTCCCTTCCCCTCTCTCAAAATAAATAAATAAAATCTTTTTTTGAAAAGAGATTTTGAAGTATAAAATTATCTTTTAAGTTACATTTTTTATTAAATTTATTTATTTTTCTTCAGGATCATGTAGATTTTGCTGTACTCTATGAGGTTCATCAGAGTTCCCTCTCTTCACTGAACTCCAACTTAGATTATACTATTTTTATTAAGATATCAGTTAAAACCATGTATTTATGCTATATTTAACTCTTAGTTATATTTTGCCATATTTTCCATATGTACTTGAGGCATTCCAAGAAAATACTTAAATTGTCATCAAAAGACAGGAGAGTGTTGCTTAGCTTTCAGTTCCTTTGATTTCTTTGTCTCCTCTATTATCTGATATACAGCCTATATTTATTTGAACAGAAGCCAGAAGAGAAAGAGGTTTGGGCTTTTCTTTCTCACACTGTGTTCAGCTACAAAAAGGAGTGTCTAAATCTAAACCACTTAATAATGTCCCTATTCCTAGGAAAAGATGTGAACCATCAAGACCTCAAGGTAAGGGAAAGAGGGAAGGTTCTGAGGTGGATGTTCTGCAGTATGAATGCAGCACTAACCACTCCAGTTCAGTTGAGGAGCTAAGGGGACCCGAGCAGAAATGCATGTAGGAAAAACAAGACGGTGTCCCAGCACCTGGAGTTGGGGTTCCAAACAAAGGAAGCTACATGTGCTGCTGTCCTAAGAATTTCCAGGAAAATCAGACCTACCCAAAACCCAATGAACAAAATTTTTTAAATGTCATCTAGAAGTAAACGAATGGTCTTTGGGTTTTTCATAATTGGTGAATTTCTGTGTAACTGTTTCACTCTCTGCCAGTTTGCATACGTGTAAACTGCCTTTTTGGAAGTGACCTGTTTGATGAGCCCATGTGAGCCTCATGACTGTCCGCTGAAGTAATGCGTGTTTGTCTTATTCATCACTGTAAGACTATCTACACTTACTTTTGATATGTTGGTGCCTCTGCTTAAAGATTTCTTCCACTTCTTTTAGGAAATGGCCAGCCTCAAACGACAATTCACTGAACTGTTATCAGATATAGGCTTTGTAAAGGAGGGACTCAGAGCCAGGGAAATAGAGAAAAGGGCCCTAGGAGGAGACGGTATCCTGGAAGCCACAGGAGAAGAGGTAAAGAATGTGTAATTAGTTCTTCTTTCTCTTAATTAGCACATGAAGAGTACTTTAACTCCGGAACACTTGTTGGTGACCTTCATGTGAGCCCTTTGAGCAGTGGGTTTGTGGCATTCTTGGTTTTCCTCTTCCCACAAATAAGTGTCGGCTAATACTCATAAAAAGAGAAGGGTTTTTGTCTTCATTGTTGCTACTGTTTTTATTTTTTTTAATTTCACACTGGTTCTTGATTAAGTCCTTAGGAAGAAGAAGAGACTTTCCAATAATGTCTTCTTAAGTCAGACCAGCAGGTCCATGGCCTGTTAGGAACCTGGTTGCACAGCAGGAAGTGAGTGGTGGGCAAGGGAGAGAAGCTTCATCTGTATTTACAGCTGCTCCCCATCGCTGGAATTACTGCCTTAGATTCTCATAGGAGCAGGAACCCAACTGTGAACTGCACATGCAAGGGACCTAGGCTGCATACGCCTTATGGGAATCTAACGCCTGGTGATCTGAGGTGGAACTGAGGAAGTGATGCTAGCGCTGGGGAGCGGCTGCAAATACAGATGATCATTAGCACGAGGTCCGATTGCAGAGACCGTAATAAATCAATTGCTTGCAGACTTATATAAAAACACTGTCAGTGAATGGCAAGTGACAATTAAGCTGCATCTGGTGGAAGGCTCTAAAGCCATCCCTCCCACCCCACTACTGGTCTGTGGAAAAATGGTTTTCCACAAAACTGGTCCCTGGTGCCATAAAGGTTGGGGACCACTGAACTATAGGAAGAACACTGCTTCAACATGAATCTGATGCCATTGTGTTCTAAGTGAAGTTAGGCCTTTCTGGAGACTGTGAACATTTCATGAACCAGATTCTCCACTGATCCTTAAGAACACTGGCTTTGTAATTGCTTTGCAGAAATCTGGAAGGAGTTATTGTGGGCTTCTTAGAGTGGGTCCTGTGTGCATGTGTTTTAATACATTTATTGTTTACTTAGAAAAAAATGATTTTTCTAGCACAGGAATAGAAGTTAATACTTTTGTTTGTTCTAAGACAGAAATCAAATGAAATATAATGGTAAACTCCAGGACAAAAACGGAAGTAGTCACGTTACTTATAAAATTAATACTGCATTTCTCTCATAGGCAAATTCAAATGCTGAGAACCACAAGCTGATATCAGCAATGCTGTGTGCTGCTCTGTATCCAAATGTAGTTCAGGTAACAAAACATTTTTCCTGGATTCTTCCACTACTTGTCTGACTTGTAGCCAAGGGATATAGTTAATTCATATGCAATCATCGTAATGACTGCACACAAACACACACAGAGCCTTTAAAACTTAGGATACATTTCTATTCCTTCAGTTCCTTAAATGTGTTTAGATGTTTTGTTCAAGAACATTTATTGTATTAAATGGGTTTCTTCATTAGTCCTTCTGACATATTATGACATTCCAGGAATTAAAGTGGACATGTGTGTCACTATCTCAGCCTACCTGTGCATAACTAACTTCCTGTGTTAAGATAGAAACTTGATTCTACTACCTTTTTTCTTATGCCCTCTACCCTGGGCTAAAATTAGATCAGAACAAAATCAAACAAGTCAGTGCTTTGCCGTGGAACTACCTATGCCTCCTCTTCTGAAAACCCCTTTTTAAGACTCTTACCTGAGTTTTAATTATCCAGTCCTTGTCAGCTTAGAATTTGAATTTGTCTAAGTACTGAATTATTTTTTAACTTTCTGTTAAATGCTCAGCTGACATCCACTGATTAATTTATGGTTCATTTTCTGCTTAGTACTTACAGCTTTTCAAATAATTTGAAATTTACTCTATAGGAAATCATTTGGACCCTGGTCGGTGTGGTTCATATAGTGTCATCCCATAACCCGAAAGTGGTGAGCCCATACCTAGGTTGTTGTGGGTTTGGTCCCAGGTCTGGCCACATAAGATCCTTGGTCCAGATGCCACATTCAGGAGGCAGCCAATCTGTGCTTCTCTCTCACATCAGTGTTTCTCTCTCTCCTTTCCTCTCTAAAAAGTAACGAAAAGTGTCCTTAGGCCCTGACCAGTGTTGGCTCAGTTGGTTGGGAATCATCCAGCGAAGCGAAAGGTTGATGGTTTGATTCACAGTCAGGGCACATGCCTCGATTGCAGGTTCAGTCCCGTCAGGTGCATACGAGAGGCAACTGATTGATATTTTTCTCTCATCGATATTTCTCTCCCTCTCTTTCTCCCTCCCTTCCTCTCTTTCTAAAAAATAAATAGATAAAACATTTGGAAAAAAATATCCTTGAGTGAGGATTTTAAAAAAATCACTTGGGCTCTGACTGGGCTCCGTTGGTTAAAGCCAAGTTTGCGATTTCAATCCCCAGTCAGTGCCCTCCCCACAAAAAATAATTTGGAATGAAACTATGGAGACATAGAAATAAAACCAGGGATTGGCAGGGGATAAATAGGTAGAACACAGATTTTTAGGGCAGTGAAAATACTGCATGATATCATAATGATGTTTTAAAAATTATAATGCTGTCATAAACCCCTTAAAACGAATACTCTCTTGGTAGGAATAAAATTGATGTATACTTTCTAGATAGCAGTTTCATTTCTAAGGATTTTTAGAAAATAATTGCATATAGGCATAAAGGTTCATCTAGGGAAATGTTTGCAATTATAAACTGTTAGAATGAGCAATTAAAATTCTAATAATAGGGAATTTATTGGTTAAATTGTTATAGATCATTACAACAATGTACTATATTGCCATTAAGAATTGTTTTAGAGGCCCTGGCTGCTGTGGCTCAGTGGATTGAGCGTCAACCTGCAAACCAAGTGTCGCTGGTTTGATTCCCAGTCAGGGCACATGACTAGGTTGCACATCAGGTCCCCAGTTGGGGGCGTGAGTGAGAGGCAACCACACAGTGATAAATAAATAAATAAATAAATAAATAAATAAAACAATTAAAAAAAAATGACTTGTTTTAGGAAAATATTTTAAAACATGGAAAAAGTTGTCAATATATTAAGTTTAAGAAGTATATTATAGAAAACAATCCTACATTAGTTTCAATACATAGGTGTATTTTTATTTATATTGTCTTTATGGTTTTCTACATGTATACACATAAAACTAGCCAAGAAAACTAAAATGATATTTATCGAATACTAATGCTTGTTATTTCTTAATTATGTGATTACAGGAAATCTTTATTTTTTTTCCCTAATATGTTATTTATACAGTAAACATGATTTGCAATATATATATAATTCTTATATATGTGTATATACATAAACTGTTCAGTTTTTTTTCAAATGAAATAATCTGTTTATTCATAGAATTTGTCATGCTGTTTGAAAGAAATTCATTTGGAAATGTGGGGCTGAGGTTGGAATTGGCAGTCAGCAGTTTCCTGGTCTGGTGTTACCAGCTGATTCTCTGCACCTAATCATTAGTGTATACCTAAAATATCAATACAGTTTCTTCCCCATGTGGCTGGTGTGTGGTATAATCACCCAGTGCTATTACACCTACATTTATACTTCTTGATAATTTGAATAGAAAAGAAAATATTATGCTTATACTGCTTTCAAATGGAAACTTAAGTGAGAGAGGGCAGGAACAGCAAAGGCATTCAAACAGAACAGGTTTTGTGACAAAGAATACATCCTAGAGTGGAAATATGCATATTATGTACCTATTTTACAAATACTTATTGTTTAGGTGAAAAGCCCAGAAGGTAAATTTCAGAAGACCAGTACTGGAGCTGTCAGAATGCAACCAAAATCAGATGAGCTGAAGTTTGTCACCAAGAACGATGGATATGTACACATTCACCCTTCATCAGTGAACTATCAGGTCAGAATGACAGGCTGTACTTGTATTTACATATAGCAGGTGGGGTGAGAAACAGTCCCTTAAAATCATTCAGACTGTGTTCTGTCACTTGCTGTCCCCAGCAACACCACTGAACTGTGGAAGGTTGAGTAAGCGTAAACAGACTAGATATTGGACTACTTCTGGAAAGACTTTCCATTTCAAGAAAATTCTACTAGATACAAAAAAATGTTCAAGCCTGCTTTCAGATGTTGAAGTGTGTGTTTCTTTTTAATTAAAAAAATGTTTAATTACAGGTGACATTCAATATTATTTTGTATTAGTTTCAGGTGTACAACATAGTGGTTAGACAATGATATACTTACAGAGTGTACCCCAATACTTCCAGTACCCACCTGGCACCATACTAATTATTACTTATTATTTACTATATTTCCTATGCTGTACTTCCCCGTGACTGTTTTTGTAACTGTCGATTTGAACTTCTCAATCCCTTCATAAAATTGTTTCTTTGCATCATGGAATCTGTGCCTTGGAAGTCAGTGACCTATACCAGCTGATCCCACATCCTCAGCCCGCATTCCTCCTTGAGTCTAGTGCCCTGAGGCCTCTGCTCCACCACTCCACTATAGTCGTCAGAAGTCACAAGGAACCTCAGAGTTGTCACATGCAGTGAACATCCTCAGGTCCTCATCATACTTGACTCTCAAGTAGTATTTGACATGGCTGACCTCCCTTCTACAAAATCACTTTTTTCTGCCTCTCTGTTGTCATCCTCTGTTCCTCTAATCATCCTCCCCTCTCTCCTTTACTACTTCTCTTCCTTTGCTCTGAAACAGAAGTTCTGTCCTAAGTCCTTTTTTTCTCATTATAGCATACATACTCTTACTGAACAACCAGACCACAGCATCATGGTTCTGACAGCGACCTTCATGCTGACACAGGTCCCCCCACCTCAAATCTCTCACTCCATGCCTGGGGTTTTCTGAGTTGCATGCCTTCTAGTCACTCACACTCAAAAGCTGAAAAATCAAACTCATTATCTCCCAATTCACTCTTCTCTTTCTGTGTTCCCTGTCCTAGAATGGCGCCATTCACATCAGAACTCTGGCGTGACATAGACCCTGTTCTTTTGTCCTTGCTTCCATTCAATTGGTCACCAGGTCCCAACAGTTGCACCTTTTGACTTGTCTCAGGTTTACCTACTCCCCTTATCCTCACTGCCATTTTCTCAGTTCAATCCCCAAACATCTATCTTGTGCCTAAAGTACTCTTCTTACTTCTGACGCTTTCTCTCTCCCACCTTTACGTTACTGCTGCCAGAATTATCTTTACAAAACATACATTCAATCATGTCATTCCCTTGCTTAACACTTCAGTTCTGGCATCTGCAAACTCTCAGATGACATTTCACGTCTGGCCCCTTCTTATACCATATGCCCCTCAACTGTCTCCTTCTGTCATGCCATATGCTCCAACATAAGATTACCAACAATGTCCCCAAATGCCATGACATAGGACAGACACACTGTTCTGTGTGCCTGGAATGACATTCTCATTCCCCAACAAGCTCCTACTTACCCTTCAAGCTGCCATTAAATACCAGTCCCCCAGTGTCCTTCTCCACCTAAGTCACTTTACCTCTGTCCCACTGTCATATAGTGAGCATTTGTCCACTGTGGTGCTTGTCGTGTTATTTTACAATTTATGGTGTGTCTCTGTCATGGAACTATGAGGTTCCTACAGATGGGAACTGTATTCATTTTATATTCTTGATGTCTAGCATGGTGCCTGGCTGAAAGCAGATGCTTGAGAAAGCCTTTAGGAGAAATGAAGGAGAAAAAGAGGAAAGGAGAGTAGGAGGAGAGATTGTGAAGTGTTAGGGCTGGTCAGCCCCCTGAAACTACTTAGTCAAGTGTCAGCAGAGCATGAAAGGAGCTCCTTAACTAAGCTCGGAAGAGCTGGAGGACTGCGAGCTCATCTGCCCTCTCAGCTGCATGTGTACTTGGGAACCAGAGGCCTGCGTGTGCTCCATTCCTCCTCTCCCAAGTGTGCTGCGCCCCTCCTACAGTGAGTGCAGATCATCCATGCACCCACTTAGTATCTACAGGCACCCCCTCTATGCCAGGCGCTGGGGTAAGGCCACGGAGGGCAGCGGCTGGGCTAGACAGTTGAGGTCTCTGCCCTCAGGGAGCACACATCCAGTGGGGAAGACAGGCAAGAAATATGTAAACAGATAATCTCAGCTTGGTAACAAATGTTATGAAGAAAAACAAAACAGTCAGAGAGATTGAAGGTGACAGGAGAGGAGCTGTTTTACAGAGAATGGTCAGAGAAGAATTCTGAGGAGCAAAATCCCAATTGCGGTAAAGGGCAAGCCATGCAGATGAGAGCATTCCACATTCCAACACAGGACCATGTGAAGACCACAAGAGGGCAGCACGCTTGGTGTGCCTCAGGACCTGTGCGGCAGCGGCCAGTGCAAGTGGAGTGGGAGAACCGGTGGCAAGGGTGGTAGATGGGGTGGGGACAAGCGCCCAGCAGGCAGGCCATGCAGGGCCTTGTAACCCACAGTAAGGATTGGTGACTGTCTCTGGGACATTACTGGAGGATTTTGAGCCCTAACTGGATTCGTGTTTTTAAAAGATCTCTGTGGTTGCTGTATGGAAAAGAAACTGTAAGATGCAGAAAGAGGAGGGCGAGTACTAGGAAGCTATTGCAGTGGTTGGTACGAGATGATGATGGTTTGTGCAAGGAGGTGGCTGGAGGAGTGGTGAGAATGTGTCAGTTCTTTATGTATTTTGATAATAGAGCTGAGAGGACTTAGTGATGATGTAGATGGAGTGAGAGAAAAAGAACAATCAAGGATGGCTCCTAATTTGGAGCTTGAGCAACCGGGTGAATGGGAGTATCATTTACTGAGATGGTGAACACAGCATGGCGGGTAAAAATCAAGAATTCCTTTGAACGTAAGTTTGACATGTTTATTAGATATCCGAGTGATGTCATGTAGGTAGTTGCATGTACAAGTCTGGAGCCCAGTGGAAAGGTACAGGCAAGTCATTGACAGGTGGTATGTAAATCCATGGGACTGGTGGCGGTCCCCTTATTTTGTGAGTGACGTCACAGTCATCATCTGAGGTTTTATGCTCCAGGTCAGACACTTTGACAGCCCCTACCTGCTGTACCACGAGAAGATCAAAACCAGTCGGGTGTTCATCCGAGACTGCAGCATGGTGTCTGTGTACCCGCTGGTCTTGTTCGGAGGAGGCCAAGTGAATGTGCAGCTTCAAAAGGGAGAGTTCATTGTCTCCTTGGATGATGGCTGGATTCGTTTTGCAGCTGCTTCCCATCAGGTAAGCCGTGCAGATCTGTCCTATGAGGCTCAAGCCATGAAGGGCTTTGATAATAGGAAGTACAGGGCATTCCTTGAAGGACCATGGACAACAGAACTGATGGAGAGTGGAGGATGAGTCTGCACTGAGACACTAAGAAAGACTGAGGCTGAAATGAGGCCAGGGCTGGAGCCTTGGTAAGACTTTTACGGCAGTATAGTGGGAGGGGAAGCCCAGGATGGGCTGGTGTGAAAGGCTTGGGACGGAAGCTGTTGAGTAGGTGTTGAACCTTCCCGAAGGTTAGGAAACTATCTGTTCACCAGAGAAAAATCAGAAAATAGAGATGAGCAAAAGTAAATAAAAATCACCCTGGTCCTACCATTCCCATTAACGACACAAAAAAAATAATGGATCCAAATTCTTTTATTCTTAGGTCTTAATTTTGCACTATGTATAGTCTGTAGAAAACATTTAAGGGGGAATATATGTTTTTAAGAAATAAAAATTAAGTTTAACACTCACATCTGTTAGAAATTTTATGTTGCAAGAAGCATAAACACCAGGTCAAACATTCAAGGGAACTTATTGGTGTATTTCACTGTAAAGTCTAAAGCAGCACAGTTTAATAGAAATATTTGAGCCACTGTGTAATTTTAATTTTTCTGGTAGTCACATTTTAAAAAGTAAAAAAAGAGATAAAATTAATCTTTATATTATTTAACCTACTATATCTAAGAGGTTTTGACTTCAACATATAATCAATATAAAAATTTATTGAGATTTTTAATTTTTTTTTTTCATGCTGAGCTGCGTGTGATAGTGGCTCCTGTGGTGGACAGCACCGGTCGAGCGGGCCAGGCAGGGCTGACTGAAGTCGGCAGCTCAATGACAGTAAAGCAAGGCGGACCTGGGCTAGCAAGATGGCCGCAGCAGCCCCGGGCTTGCCGTCTGTGCAGCGTGGTGTCTAGACGGGAAGACTAAAACCTTTGCTGGAAGCTCCCATCAAACCTCTTCCTCAGTCAATTCCTGTGGCCACAGGATTGTCATGGACTCTAAGGCCGGGATTACCTGAGCCATTCACCCTGGCAAGGCCCATGGCAGGAGCCTGTTTGATTTCGATGAGGGTCCACAGTGGGGGAGGGGCAAAACAGGAGCTGGGGAGACAGCTCAGTGCCGCTACATCAGCATAACCAAAGTGGCATAAAAAATGAGGCATTATTTCTCCCCACAAAAGCATAAAATGAATACCAAAGCAAAGCAATTTTTTGGTTAATATCCACTATTTTTAATTCTCCATTTTCCTGCTTTCTTCTTGGAGCAAATTATAAAAGCTGACCAAGCTTTAATGTGAAGAACACTACATAAAAGCCAATCTTCCAGATTTAATCTTTTTAAATGAGATGTGTGATAAAGGAGACTATATTGGGCCTCATTTAGTATATTACAGAGCTGACATTGACTGTTCCTATTGTTGCATCAAGAAATTTTAGAAGCACTTTTAAAATGAAAGTGTGTTTTGTTTCCACAACCCAGCCACCCCCACTAATGAAGTTAAAATAAATACCAGAAATCTAGAAGAATGGTCCTTATAGGGCATTTCCTTCAATAACCTTCCCTCCCCTGTCAGTCAAAGCACTACTTACATCGCAGCTTTCCTTTTAGGTGGCTGAATTAGTCAAGGAACTGCGCTGTGAACTTGACCAGCTCCTCCAGGATAAGATTAAAAACCCGAGCATGGATCTATGTACATGTCCCCGAGGATCCCGGATCATCAGCATGATTGTGAAACTTGTCACCACACAATAAAGACCAGTCTTGGGAAGAGTGCTCGCTACTCACCTGCTTCATGTGCACCTGGGACCTGACAGCGCTGCTACCTCAACTCAAGCTCCAGGCTGGGCTGGTGCTGACACAGGAGTCCAGGGCACATGCCGCTCAGTCCACTGCGGTGCCACATCCCCTTAGGGCAGGCAGTTTCCAGACTTAAGTATCTGTAACAAAGCAGCGCGCACTCCCAGCACAATGTGGAGTGTTGTGGTAAGACAGTCTAAAAATGGGCTTGCCTGTCTGTCTCCCTGTGACTGTCCTGCAATGAACGAAATACGCCTGATAACACAAAAGTGAATGTTTAATACAATTCTGCTTTAACCTATGGATTATTTTTCTCCTGCTTTTTACTGAGGTGAGATAGAGGCATGAGGGGAAATACTGATTGTTTTTTCTGTCATATAGGCTCAACTGAGGGAAGTCAGAACAGAGAAGAAAAAAAAATCATGTAAGAAAAATGAAAATTTCATTTTAGGCTATTAGCTACAGAGTAAACTTGATTTGTGAGGGATTTTTATTTTGACTCATTCAAGGTGAGCCTTAAAAAGCAGATTTAATGAGCTCTTATTTTTTATTAAGATGCAAGCTGGTCTTATCCATTAACACTCTGATTCTTAAAAGCAGAACAGTCTGGGTGTCTAGGTTTTCCATTTAGAAATCTTGACTCTTATGCACTCACCCAGATCTAACGGCCACATTTCCCATTACCCAGAGGGGAATGCTAATGGCATTCTCAGCACAGAGCTGGCGTGGTTGAGGCAGAAAAGATTGCCATGCTGGTACAGCGATAGAATACCTCCCATGAGACTGCTGATTTTCAAACAACACTTTGGTTAATGGGACGCTAGCATTTTTTACATTTTCCCTGGACATTTATCAGTGTGGCCAAAAAGAATCCCAAAGAACTGAGTGGAAAAAATATTCCTGTGTTTGTCTAGCCCTCAGGTAGAGAGTCACTACAAGTTTCATTACTATAGATAGAATTCAAACTAATCAAGAAAAACCACCTCAGTGAAGGGTGTTCACTTTTTAAGATATTATTTTAGTTAAGTTTCCAGGAAACCTCTTAGACTATCCAAACTTATCATTATCGAGTGTATTTAAGCTTCAGTGCACTTGGAGCTTAGACTCTTTAAGTATTTTTTTCAAGGCATTAGTTATCACTTTAAATAAAAAACATACATATGCATAGCATGTACAGTATCTAAGTCCTGACTTGCTATTGAAACAAGGCTCATATTACATAAGTGATTAGGCTGGGGCATGAGGAAAAATGATAGAGAAAACTCTGCTAACCCTCTAAAAAAGTTTTTTAAAACTAGTCTTGTCTTGGTGCTATAATGCAGCTCATGCTGCCCTAGCTGGAGCCATGGAGACTTTTAACACAAGTTTGCAGCAGAGCGCACAGCTGGGAGGTATTAACAAGACTTTCCACTCAGAGTGCTGAGAAATCTCTCCCGCTCCAGGAAGCCATTCTTGGGCTGGTTACTTGCAGTCACATACAAATGCACAAACCCTATTTTATAGATGTGCCAGAACTTAAAAAAAAAAAAGGTTGGATGCCTTGACTAAAGGCACAGAAGAAGACCGTCGCCCCCAGAACTATTAAGATTATGGAATAGGAACCAAGATTACTCCTTTGCGATTAAAAATCCAAATGCAGTAGATAATTTCAGTGTAAAACTGGATTTCTAAGTCCCAGCAAGGTCAGAATTTAATGTTAATTTTATGGACAACTGTAAATGTTTTCTTAAATATCTGTTTTACTTTTACTGGATTCTAGTTAAGGAACACTATTAATAATAAAGTACTTGCTACGAAATTAGTCTGCAGTACTGTTTTGTACTATTTCTAAATGAGAAGTTCTAAGAAAATTAGAAGAGCTAAACACTCTTATAGCAGTAGTCATAGGTTGACAAAGCATTAGCTTTGTCTTCCTCCTTGAGTGCATATCTGAATATTACAATTCAAACTCCCTGACAAGTACTGAACTTTGGTCTTTATCCTCCCATTCTGTTATCTGAGAAGTTTAAATAATATATCAAAGCATACAGCCTGTGGATCTGTAGGCTTATGGTAAATGTTCCCTTTCCTTTCCAGCCAATGGTTTAAAAATGTCCGTAAGAGGTTATTATAGCACTGACCAGTGTGGCTCAGTCGGTTGGGTGTCATCCTGCAAAAGTGAAAGGTCACCAGTTCAATTCCCAGTTAGGGCACATGCCTGGGTTGTGGATTTGTCCCCAGTCAGGTCACATATGAGAGGCAATCACTGATGTTTCTCTCCCTCTCTTACCCTCTCTCTAAAATCAAATTTTTTTAAACCCAAGCTATTTAAAAATTTTAAAAAAGAAAATATCTGCTAAATCAACTCTTAATAAATATGTACTGTATGAATAAGAGCTTATAAACACATCATGTTATCAAAACTAGAGAGTACTTAAGAATTTGAGAAAATTGCATGTACAAATGGGAAAAGCCATGCACAGATGGGTAGGGATATCTTTACTTTAAAAATATGCCCTACCACTAAGTTTTGTTTTTTTAAACACTTATTTTGAAAATGTGAAAAGTTAAAACATGCCTTTCAAATATATGACTTGTATTTGACACTAATAGTGCTAACACTTTACCCTTCAAAACTCAAGTTCTCACACTTAGGCCCAATTTAAATGTTTAAAATACACACACAGAGACACACCCTTACCTTATCTTGTGCTATCTTAACAGTCCAACCTAATAGACTTTGGCCGATACACTGAAACACAAATAGTGTTCAAAGTGGAGCGGATGGGAGTATATAGTTCTATAGATATATGACTGTGAAAGGTTTAAACTTAACATGAAACCTCATTAGGAACTATAATTTCTAGGCTTAGTAACCCATCTCCTGTAATTTGAACTGGAAAAAAATCTGTTTTAGGACTTCATTAGTAACATTACCAGATTGAATTCAAAGATGTGTTATGTTCTTTAGAAGGCAGATGTCTTTACAAATCAGGGCCCATGTTATACAGTAGGCACCAAGGGACTCTCCCATTTGAGGAAACTAATCCACTGATTAGACCCAGCACAAAACAATCTGTAACTATAGACATATCTGTTAATGCCACCCTTCTGTCTCTGAAAATCACCGTGCATTGTCCCATTTAAACTCCTAACTGTCCCCATTATTTCCAGCCCATAAATCTTTATATCATCCTTTTTACAGTAAGCATGGTTAAGACTGGATTAATTGAAGCATGAAATCTGATTAGTTAACAAGAGGCCGATTGTCCAGTTTATAACTAGTGTGTGCTACATGTAGTTTGAGACCCATATTGTGGCTGCAGAAATTCCTCCCACATTTATGCTAATAATTTCAATATAATCAATTTACTTTAACCAGGTGCTATGTGACAGTCACCCTAGGAACTCAGGATACAAAGCAAGCAGGGAAACAGGAAAATAGAAAAGTAGTTTGCTTGAATAAATTCAATCAGGAAATAATATACCCACTGCAAGAGTCTCTGAAGGTTTTAAAAAGACCAGATAACTGTATGTTGAAATTAAAAGGAAAGGTGCTAATGGCTTTGATCAAGTCTCAATTCTGCTTTTTTCCAATTAAAAAGTTTTTATTGTGCTATTTGTTACTACAGTTACCCCAATTTTTCCTTTTGTCCCCTTTCCCCCAGCCCCTCCCTTTCCCAGTTAATTCCCACACTGTTGTTCATGTCTATGAATCGTGCATGTTTTAATCCCTTCACCCTCTTTCAACCAGTCCCCACCTCCCCCTCCCTTCTTACAGCTGTCAGTCTGTCCCTTATTTCTGCCACTGATTCTGTTTTGCTCATTAATTTTTTTTCATTAGATTCCAGTTATAAGTGAGATTATATAGTATCTGTTTCATTGACTGGTTTATTTCACTTACCATAACAGCCTCCAATTCATCCATGCCGTCAAAAAAGGTAAAAATTTTTTTACTGCTGCCTAGTATTCCATTGTGTAAATGTACCATAGCTTTTTTTTAATGCATTTTGAAAAGCAGGAACAGTTTATTTTTATTTATTTATTTTAGGGAGAGAGGAAAGGAGAGAGGGAAAGAAACATCATTGTGTGATCTGTTGTCTCTCTCATGTCCCCAGCAACTTTTTGGATATCAGGCCCATACTCAATCCACTAAGCCACACCAGCCAAGGCTGTACCATAGCTTTTTGATTGACTCATCCACTGATGGGCACTTAGGCTTGTTTCCAGCACTCGGCTATTATAAATAATGCTGCTATGAACATAGGGGTGCAGAAGTCCTTTTGAATTGGTGTTTCAGGATTCTTTTGGATAAATTCCTAGAAGTGAAATTACTGGATCAAAAGGCAGTTCCATTTTTAATTTTGTGAGGAAATTCCATATTGCTTTCCACAGTGGTTGCACCAGTCTGCATTCCCACCAACAGTGCACTAGGGTTCCCTTTTCTCCACATCCTCACCGGCACTTGTTGATTTATTAATGATAGCCATTTTGGCAGGTGTGAGGTGATATCTTGTGGTTTTAATTTGCATCTCTCTGATGGCTAGTGATGTTGAGAATTTTTCCATATGTCTATGGGCCATCTCCTTCTTGGAAGTGTCTATTCAGGTCCTTTGACCACTTTTTAATTGGATTGTTTGTCTTCCTCGTGTTGAGTCCTATGAGTTCTTTATATATTTTGGAGATTAAACCGTTAATCCCTTGTCATTGGCAGATATGTTGTCCCACACAGTGGGTTCCCTTTTCATTTTGCTGATCGTTTCTTTAGCTGTGCAGAAGCTTTTTAATTCAACATAGACCCATTTGGTTTTTTCCTGTTTCCCTTAATTCTGCTTTTTAGACTCTCATCTTGTTCAGCAATTAGGTGTGCTTCTATAAACCTTGTGAGCAACTCCTGCATATTACCAAAGAAGAAGCTGTAAGGAATAAATGTATGACCTACTCTCTTTAAAATGTATTTGGGTAATGTTAAGTAAGGGAAGAGGAACTCAAAAGTATGTGTGTGAAAAATGAGTTCAGCAAGGCTGGATAGAAGATCAATATACAAAAATCAACTATTTCTATATAATAGCAATCAATTTGAAAATGAAATTAAGAGCTCTGACTGGTGTGGCTCAGTGGGTTGGGTGTTGTCCTGCAAACAAAACGCTGCTGGTTCAATTCCCGGTTGGGACACATGGATGGGCTGCAGGCCAGGTCCCCAGATGGGAGCAAAGTATGTGTGTGAAAAATGAGTTCAGCAAGGCTGGATAGAAGATCAATATACAAAAATCAACTATTTCTATATAATAGCAATCAATTTGAAAATGAAATTAAGAGCTCTGACTGGTGTGGCTCAGTGGGTTGGGTGTTGTCCTGCAAACAAAACGCTGCTGGTTCAATTCCCGGTTGGGACACATGGATGGGCTGCAGGCCAGGTTCCCAGATGGGAGCGTGCAGGAGGCGACAGATGTTTCTTTCATACATCGATGTTTCTCCCTTCCCCTCTCTCTAAAACTAACTAAATAAATAAATAAATAAAATCTTCAAAAATGAAATTAAGAAAACAATTCCATTCACAATAGGATAAAAAATGCCTAGGAATAAACTTAACAAAAGGAGTATACAATACTTCTTTTGTTAAATTTAATGTATAAGTAGACTTAATACAAAAACTATAAAACATTGCTTTAAGAAAATTAAAGATAAATGAAGAGACATTCTAGTTCACAGAATGGAAGATTCAATATTAAAGATGATAACTCTCCTCCAGTTGATCTATATATAGATTCAACACAATCCCTATCATAATCCCAGTTAATTTTTTTTTTTCCAGAAATTGACAGCCTCATCCAAAATTTATGTGGAACTGCACAGGAGCCAGAATAGTCAATCTTTTAAAAGATCAAAGTTGGAGGACTTACATGTATAAATATTAAAATTTTACTGTAAAGCTATAGTAATACAATGTGTTGCCAACATAAGGACAGACATATAAAGCAAAACAACACAACTATTAGCCCAGAAATAAGCTCATAAAATTTATGATCAACTGACTTTCAACGTAAGTGCCAAGATAGTTCAATGAAGAAAGAAGTCTTTTCAATATATGTAGTGTGATATTTCAATATCCTCATGCAAAAAGATGAATTTAGACCCTTATCTCATACCATACACAAAAGTTAACTCAAAATGGAACATAAACCTAAGTTTAAGATTTAATTAAAATGTTTAAAAGAAAAAATCTTTGTGACCTTGGGTTAAGCGATGAGTTCTTAGCTATGACACCAAAATCATGATCTATGAAAGAAAAAATTTTTTGATTAATGGTAATTAATCAATGTTTTAAACTTATGCAGTTCAAAAACAATTTAAAAAATACAAAACAGACTGGGAGAAAATATTTTCAAATCATATATCTGATAAAGCACTTAATCTAGAATATATAAAGAACTCTTACAACTCAAGTAGACAACTCAATTTTTAAATGGGCAAATTTCTTTTGAGTAAACATCACACCAAAGAAGATACACAAATGGCTTAACAAGCACATGAAAAGATGCTCAACATCATTAGCCATTACGGAAATGCAAAGTACAACAACAACAGGATACTACTTCATTGTGTATGGAAGCACACACAGTAACAAGTGCTGGAAAGGACGCAGAGGAATATTGCTGATGGGATATAAAATGGTGCAGCCACATTGGAAAATAGTTTGATAGTTTCTTAAAAATTTAAGTAAATTTATCACATAATCCAAAAATTCCACTCCTAAGTTTTTCACCCAAGAAAACTGAAAATATATGTCCACACACAGATTTGTCACAAATGTTCACAGCAGCATTATTCATAATAGAAAAAACTGGAAACCCAATATCCATCAACTGGTGAATGAATAAATAAAATATAGTATATTCATAATGGAATATCATTCAGGAATAAAAAGGAATTGATACATGCTACAACATGGGTGAACTTTAAGTGAAAGAAGCCATACACAAAGACCACATCTGTATGATTCCATTTATATGAAATGTATAGAAAAATCAAATCTATAGATACAAAAAGTAAATTAGTGGTTGCCTGGGACAGAGGGTGAGAATGGGAATTGACTACAATGGAATAAGGGATGTAATAAGACAATGGAAATTTTTTTAAAAAATGGATTGTGATGATGGCTGCCTAACTCTAAATTTACTAAAATCACTGCATTATACACTTAAAGTGGATGAATTTTATATGTGATTAATATCTCAATAAAGCTCCTTTTAAAAATATGTATGAAGATACCTTTAATTACAAAAATAGTAACTTCATAGTGGGGAAACCTAACAGACACAACTTTAACTAAGTGATCCCAGTTAATATCACCAGAAATGGGACAAATTAACATCATGTGCCGCCTGATATGATGTACTGAAAACACACTATCACTTCCAGGGTGTTCCAATACATACTGTATTGAATCATTAAAAAAGAAAAAAAAAATGTCCTGGCTGATGTAGCTCAGTGGACTGAGCACCAGGCTTGTGAACCACAGGGTCACTGGTTTGATTCCCAGTCAGGGCACACGCCTGGGTTGCAGGCCACGTCCCCAGTTGGGGGCATGCGAGAGGCAACCACACATTGATGTTTCTCTTCCTTTCTTTCCCCCTTCCCCTCTCTCTAAAAATAAATAAATAGTTTAATAAAAAAATCAAACCCAAATTGAGGGTTATTCCACAAAATAAGTGGCCTATATTAAAAAATATCCATATCATGAGTAAAAGACTGAGAAACTATTTCAAATTAAAGGAAACTAAAGGGACGTGACAACTGAATGCAATACATGAGTCAACAATTTTTTAAAAAGATACAAGTCAAGAAAAAAATAAATTTTTTTGTTGCTATAAAGGACATTGAGATAAGCGAAATCTTGACAAGATCCATATTAAAACATATACTGTATCAATGTTAGTTTCCTGATTTTGGTGATTGTCCTGCAATCATTTAAGAGAATGAACTCATTTTTTTCATTGTGTCCATGATTTACTCTCAAACAGTTTTTTTAAAAAAATGAATACACTCATACACAAAAACGGTAAATGCAAATGTGGTAAAATGTTAACATTTTCAGGGGAAAAGATAATATGGGAATTCTTTGTCCTGTTCTTGCAAATTTTCTGTAAATTTAACATTATGCCAAAATAAGTTAAATGCAGTATATGTATGCTATAATTTCAGTGTTTATAAACACGTATCCATTTGAGTAAAAATTAGACAGAAACCAAGAAACATGAGACTACAGGGGAAATAATTTCTTGAAAATTAAATTTTTAAAAAATGAAGCTATGAATCAAACAGTGCCCATACTGAAAATAAAGAAGCACATGGGGAAATGCTAATAAAGAAATACAAGTTAAAACAACTTTAAAACACCGTTTTATGTTCAGTAGCAAAAATTAAACAAAATTTTAATACTCTTAAGGTCTGATGACATTTGTATATAGACTTATTTTTTGTTCTTGTCAATGTAAAGCAGCACAAACCACTTAAAAATACAAGGAAAAACCTGTATGTGTTCATATTCTGAAAGGACTTCATTTCTAAGCACTGAAATAGTCTTTGATAATAGCAATGAAGATGCATTCATGAAGATACACTTTGCAACATAATCTATGATAGCAAAAAGGCCAACAAATATCAAAATTTAGGAGAATGTTTAAATAAGTGTGGTTTATCAACACAATAGGGTATTGTCTTAAAGAATGGATGCAGGCTGTATCCCCAAAGACCTCCTCTACGGCGAGCTAGCAGAAGGCAAGAGGATGACAGGGCGCCCAAAACTGCGGTTCAAAGACATCTGCAAAAAGGACATGACACAATGCTCCATCAATCTCAACACATGGGAAGTTCAAGCAGACGACCGCCTAGCCTGGAGGCTCGCGGTCAGGCAAGGTACATCACGCGCGGAGGCTGCGCGCAACGAGGAGGCGGTCCAGAAAAGATCGAGGCGGAAGCAGCGTCAGCAGCAGCAACAACAGCCATCTGCCTTCACCTGTACCAAGTGCGGCAGGGATTGTCACTCCCAAATCGGACTGCACAGCCATTCTCGGCGGTGCAGACAGACTCTCAGGAAGCTACGCCATCGTCTCTCGAGACGGACGGCTGCCGACGACGAGGGTATTGTCTTAAGTATTAATATTATGAAAGCAAACATTAAAGAACAAAATACATTGATTACAATGATGTAAAAACTTAAAGGATTAGAAATATACAAAGCATAAACACATATGGATACTAGAATAATTTTTAATAAAAGAAAAACCCTTTAATTTTGTTTGAACAATGAAACCTGATTGTATAATACAGAAGGCAGGAGGAAACTTATGGAGGTGAGGGGTATGCTTATGGCAAACACTGTGGTGATGGTTTCACAGATGTATCTCCAACCTACCAACCTATGATTAATTTCTATGTTAATCATACCTCAATAAAGTGGTTTAAAAAACACACTTGTATTTGGCAGTAGAAGCAGTTAAGTATATGTAATTATAGTCCTTTACTGCTCTGATTTTTCCCAAAACATAAGCATGAATTATAGTAATCCTTACCTCTAACTCTAGCATTCTAGAATCTGCTTCAAGGCATCATGAAATTTCCACCAGTTCTCATCAAATAAAATGATTATCAGTGTTTTAAAATTCTCACTAATAATTTTCTTTTAACTTAATTCATGGAAAAACCTATTTCAGCAATAACTTTATGAAAAGGTGGAGATTTAGGAAATCGAGTGAACAATGACATAGCAAAAAATTGATGCAAATGTTGGAAACTTTGCTCCAAGGGGATCACAGAGCACTCAGTGAAAATCCTAACAACCTTTGTTCTGAAAAGTACTCTTGATACCCAGTATGTTCAGAGACTGCCCTGGCTACTGCCTCCAGCTGGCAGGGAGCAGAGCAGCTTTAGGGCGGAATCTCCCTCTTGGCATCTGGATCCAGGGGAAGCAGGCAGGTTTCCAAGGCACAGACAGTTTGCTTACCCTCTTCAACTGTCAGGCAAATTGTTTAAACAATCAGAAGTCACCAAGATAGTCTCTGTCCCCAGTTCATTAAGTCAGGCAGCAAATAAATCTACCAATACCAATACACCTGTCCCTGAGCCAAGGACCAAGCCCGAATGATGCTGTGGATAATTTCCTAGATGGTTTGCTACTCTCAAGTCCTCATTTTGTCAGAACTGTTTCCACATTGAATTTAATTTTATTCCCCTTCCCCCATCTGCTTTCCAAAGACATTCCAGGGTCACAAGGAAAAAGGTTATGCACTCAATTTCACTTAAGAGGATCACGGAACTTTAAAGTTGTGAGGGAAAGACTCTGGGAACGGCCATATTTTTCTTAAATATAAGTCATATCGTTTCTGTCCCAATACTCAACTCTGTCAATGGCTCAAAAGCAGCTGCACACAAAACATCAACTAGTCAGTGTGTTGCAATAAAACTTCACAAGCAGAGGCAGCAGGCAGGATTTGTTCCAAGGGCCAAGATTTTGTTGATCCCTGTCCTAGCAAGTTAGGGCCTGGGAGTTCTAGTAAGACTTTGCAGCATTCCAGACATGCCCCATGAAAAAACCCCAAAACTAATCATCTGAGGTGTCTTCTTAGGCCTGAAACCTACAGTTTCTGGCCCTGACTGGCTGCCATGGGTCAGGTGCAGCAAAGCACACGTCCTGTACTCTCCCGGCTCCGTGAAGCCTAACCTGGGGAATGGGGACCAGCGTCATGAGTCAGAAGCCTGGGCTTACTCCACCAGGCAAAGGATCTGGGTTGAATTCAGCCGCAGAATACCTGTCACATTTAACTTTTTTCCTCAGATAATCAGTCCGTTCTCTTTAAAGGCTTTGAGAGTTATAAGACTTTTGTGTTAAGATTTTTACCAATAGTCAAAACTTTCAAGTTTCAACCAAGTTTCATCATTACACCAAAAAATAAAAATAAAAACTTAGAGACACATACAGTTAGTGCAAGGGACGTAATAACATTTTATATTGAATATAACATGTTGCGTTTTTTTTCCAAATACATTTCTTGCCTAACAAAAATGGAGGTATAGTCCCATCAAAAGACTTACAATTCTGATGTCCTTCTGCTAATTGTCTTGATGTGATGTTATCCTTGCCACAGTTCACTTATTTATTTGCACTTAAAATCAACATCTTTGATTTTACCAAAGCAACAAATTAAAGCTCATACACACCCTTGTGTGCCTTTAAAGTCCTGTATTATGATGGCCTTAATATTCAAAACACTTTATGAAGGAGAAAAAGAAGTCTCATTTCAGTGCATCCCTAGTTCTTGACCTCTCACTGGGAAGCTGTAAGATGTCCTTGAATAAGATCCTGAACACGGCACAGAATAATCTCATTAGAACTGCTGCAGTTTTCTGGACCATATGGTGGGTCTATAGTCAGGACTCCAGCCACACAGAGAGTTCTGGGTGAATCTCCCTGCTCAGTGACAGGGATGTGGTTCTTCTCAAGCCATTTCTTTAGGCTGTTCTTTCTCTTTTCCAGATCCTCAATATCATATGCCTTGCAGTCTCCAGACAGGAACAAATGTATCAGCTTCTCTCTCACCCTAGGGTCACCTTCATTCACAGTTTCAACAGTCTGCACAGCATGTCCCATGATGCCGGTCACAGACATGCTGTCATCTTCAAGGAAGTTCACGAGGACGATACTTTGGAGAAAAAGTAAGTTCAGAGCAGATTTGCAAAAGAAAGGCCTAGAGGCTCCTAAAACTATGGCACAAGAAATGGAATGAGAGGCTTCATCGACCCAGCAGATCGTTAGAATAATAGGAAATGCTATTCCCTGTTTAAAATTAATCTTCTCACCACTGGATGTTTTCACAGGCTCAGTAAGGGTCCTAAACTTCTGAACATTTTGTCCAGCCTAAAGCGAATCATTGTGGGAAGCAGTGAAAGCATTACTTCAAAGAGTTATGAATGCCTTCAGTGGGAATTGAAAAGAAGAGAGGATGCAGACTTAACTATTAAAGTTAAAAAAAAGGTGACTAACTTCCCTTCAAAGTGAACAAAAGAATATAACAAAGCATAAAATTAATAAAATAGAAAACAAGAGTCAATGAGAGGATCATCAAAGCCAAACGTCGGTTCTTTGGGAAAAAAAATCACAAAGCTCAGAAAGATTAATAACAAAAAAGAAAGAAGACACATATAAATAATACTAGGAATAAGGCAGTATAAAATATTAAGAACAAATTCAAGCCAATAATTTTGAACTTAAAACAGATAATGTCCTGGAAAAATATAAGTTTCTACTACTGACTCAAAAAAAATGTAAATAATTCTATAATCTGTCAGTAAAAACTGAAAAACCAGTTTAAAAACTTGCTGTGGTAGGGGGAAAAAAGACTCAGGCAATCTTACCAGCAAATTCTGTAAAATTTTCACGGATCAAACTGCCAAACTAACCAAATTCTTCTAGAGACTATAAAAGGGGCTGACTATGCCTTAACATACTTAATGAGGCTAATATAACCTTGATACCAAAAGCAGAAGACAGAATTAAAAAATAAAACTACAAGCTAATCTCACAAATACAAATACAAAAATTCTAAATAAAATACAATATATGATACGATGTGATGTGAAAGGAATTTCATTTCTGAGGCACTCTTCCCCAAATCCAAGTCTACTAATGAGGAAACATCACACAAACCCAAATTGAGAGACATTCTACAAAATACCTCACTAGTGCTCTTCAAATGAGTCAAGGTCATTAAAAAACAAGGAAAGACTGAAAAAGTATCACAGATCAGCAGAGACTAAGGAGACATGATTAAACATAATGTGGGATCCTAACTGGATCCTGGAACAGAAAAAGGTCATTAGTGGAAAAACTGGTAAAATCCAAATGATTACAGTTCAGTTAACATAAATTTTTAGTTTTGACAAGATGCTAACATTAGGGGGAGCTGAGTACATGAGTATTCTCTGTACTTTCTTTGCAACTTTTCTGCAAATCTAAAACTATTCCAAAATAAAAAGTGTGTGTGTTTGCGTGTATCACCACCTTTAAAGTAGTCTTGCAAAAAATAAATCTGATTCTAACAAACCTCTAGATATGAATACCAGTTGACAAGAAATACAGAAGATAAAAGAACATGTTAAACTACATCATGATAATGCAATAAACTCAATCCAGAATGTGTTCACTTCTAATCACCTGAGTAGCTTTGTTAAAGAAACTTCCAGGTCCCTGCCTTGGAAACTCTAATCAGAATGTGTTCAATTATATCAGACAAACAACTCCGTTCAACAAATAAAGGAGTTGGAACACTAAAAAAAGGAAGTGCAGAGTTATAGATTGAGATACTTGAGAGACATAGCAACCAAATTGATAAACCAATATAAAAATGTTCTTTTGAGACAATAGGGCAAATCTGAACTCAGACTAGGATGTAACTAATTATTCAAATTATTTCTTTTGTTAGGTGTTATAATATTGTGCTTACATGTATTAAAGAGTCCCTATCTATTAAGAGATATACTGAAGTATTTATGAACAAAATTATATGCCTGCAATTGGCTTTAAACTATGTGGAAAGAGAGGTAAGATTAGTGTCTGTTATACCATTCTCTTTACATTTGTGTATGTTTGAAATTTTCCAAAAAAAAAAAAAAAGTAGTAAAAGAAGAAATATCTCATTTCTATGAACGTGTTTGGTCTGACAAGGTAATCCATTAGTTAGAGCCACATTTAGATTCCAAGGCATTAAAATTCTTATACGGGAATAATTAGCTTTTCGTTATTGGCTTTTTGAGTTTGGCTATTATATAGAGGCAGCACAATGGGGTGTCATTTCAGGGAAGCAGGACCCATACTCACTTGGCAGAGACTGGGTCTGTGGTTAAAACCCATCCTTTATATTCCTTCTCACTCGCTGTTACTCTCACTTCTTTGTAAGTGTAATCTTGCCATTCTAAGGGACCCTTCTTCATCCACTCATTCGTGGCTGCCATCTGGCTAGATCTAAAACCACCATCAGTTCGGGTTAATATATATGTTCCACCCAAGCAAATGTCTTACCCTAATCTCCATCCTAGAACATCATCTGTGATTTGCCTCAAACTCCATTTCAGAAAATTAGTTAACAGAGCATGTACTACTCAGTCTGAAAGCTAAGGCTGACCGACGCCGGGTCGCCGCAGAGCCTGTCTGGGGTGACTCACCTGGCACACCTCAATTCCACCCCAAGCCCATTCCAGATTGCCTTCCCGCCCGCTGGCTTTGAACTCCGGTCCGCTCAAACCCTTACCCTATGCTCTCCTTCGACCGAAGGAGCTCGCTCCATACCACTTCTAGTCAAAAACTGAAAAAGAAGACTCCGATACCCACCCGCTCGCTCTTTGGCTTTGCCTCCAGGAAGAGGCCCGGTCCCCGGATTTGTCGCTGTGTTCTCTTAAGATTCGTTGGGAGGGTGCATAAACGCGGAGGCAGCAGCTAAGGCTCTAGCGCTCACATTTCTTGGCGTAGCCTGCAGCCGCATGGCACTTTGAGTCGTATTCAAACCGGGTGGTACTTAACGTTTAATCCTCACAAACGAGAAAATACCACTTAAAACCACGTAAAGAACCCAGTACTCAGCAACCACGTTGTGAGTAAGGAGTCCCTTCTTAAGCGGAGCCCGCCTGCGTCCAGCATGCTTTGCGCCGGGCGTCACTTCCTTCCCCCAGAATCCTGGGGTTTGGAGTCTCCCTACCTAACGAAACCTAGGGATCTGAGAGTCGCGAGCCCTGGAGTGTTAAAGGCACGTTGTGGGCAGCGGGCAGAGATTTTTGTGTGATAGTAATAAGCCTTCTTGTTCGCTGGGGCCACTCCTCTCCAGTGCCCACGGTGCGCATTAAAAAAAATTTTTTTTAAGATTTTATTTTCAGGCAGAGAAGGCAGGGAGAAAGAGGGAGAGAAACACCCATTGGTTGCCTATGGCACGCCCCCAACTGGAGACCTGCTGCGCAACCCAGGTTTGTGCCCTGACTGGGAATCCACCCGGCAACCTTTTGGTTCACAGACTCGCACTCAATCCACCGAGCCACACCAGCCAGGACTAAAAAGTTATTTCAAAGAGGAAAATGCTCTTGCCAGTTCCTCGTTGACAGTAGAAATGGAATTCCAGTTTTGCCGTGTATTCAAAGCACATGAAGCCTCTAGGTAAATCCTAAAGCTCTTGAAAGTGTGAGGTGAAAGTGCCTTGGAGAAGAGCGACAGAGACTAGGTATTTCTTGTGTTTGGCCCGTGTAAGGCAGTTAAGGTGCCTGCTCCTTTAGGATGTGCCCTGGGTACACTCCTGCAGGAGGTGCAGAAAGAAAAGCATGGCGTTGGGTTGAATTACACCTAGCCAAAGACTCGCTATAGACACCCCCACTCCGAAGTGGAAAAATGAAAAAGACTTTTCCACCACAGGTTTCTAGTCAGATATTTAGTCTGCTCCTGGCATGGTCCGGAAGTTTTTCTGGCCTGTGATTTTGAAAAATGATACAAAGTAGTAAATGTTGAGTTCCTGCAAATGTGACACCGAGGGAAACTTACAAAAACCACAATGTAGAAAATATTGAAAATTAATCATCTTTTCCCTTACTACTTGGGATTTGAGTTCCATATGATCCTGTTTCTTATTGTCATCATTTCAAGAAAATTCTTCCCACAACCTTCACTCATGGAATGATTGGCTGATCATATTAATGTTGCTTTAGTGGGTTAAATTAGTTTTTGTCAGTTAAAGTCCTCTGTAAATATACAAAGAGCTAATTTAAATATCAATTATTATTATAGAGTGAAGGAAACATTTCACCTCATAAATATCCAGTCATTTTGTATCAACTGGTCATTTACATTTTAAGCCTTCTATCTGTACTGCACAATGAAAGACTTCCACCTTTGCTTTATATATTTATACATACATAAAATTTTACAAGTAGAAGCTAGCCTCAAGCTTAGCTTAAGTTACCCTTCTAAAATGATGAGACTGGGCAGTTTCCCTTCCTCTTCTCCCCTCTCCCATTAGTCTCATAACTAAACCAAAGGCTCATTCTCAGCATCTGCTGATGCAAATCACTGATGCAAATTCCTTACCACAAGTTCTCAGAAGGACCCTCTCCTGCAGCCCCTCATCACTGAGATAAGGTCGTGCCACTTCCTTTCCTCAGTCAGCCCCTATCCTTCGTCATCCTGGTGTGTCCCTCATACCAGTTGGTGTCTTCTCTCTCATTATCTACTTTTTTCCCTCTTCCCAGTCCCTCTTCCTCTAACTCCTTCCTAAGGTCTACCTCCCCCTAAAACCTTCACACACACACACACACACACAACCCCTTCCTCTGCCAATACCAAAATTGCTTATTTTAGATATTGGAGTGCATTTAATTTTAGTAAGAAACTTTTTTAAAAGGTTTTATTTATTTATTTTTAGAGAGAGGGGAAGGGAGGGAGAAAGACAGGGAGAGAAACTCAATTGGTTGCCTTTTGCACATTCCCAACCGGGGACCCAGCCCGCAACCCAGGCATGTGCCCTGACTGGGAATCGAACCCGAAACCTCTCAGACTGCAGGGTGACACTCAATCCACTGAATCATGCCAACCAGGGACCGAAGATCCTTTTTTAATGTTCTGGCTTTTTCATTTATTCCACAAGTAGAACCCACTCAAAGCATTCATTTATTTATGTCCCTGTTTATTCATCAAGCATATATTGTGTACCTATACATGCTGTGCTTTCTGTTAAGATCTAGGAATTCAAAAACTGATTTAAAAAGTGTCTTGTCTTTGGGGAGTTGATGTCTCCTTATACTTGTAAACAAGTGAGCTATCATTCTACCTGGAGGTGATAGTAAATGGGAAGTGTTAGGGAAAGAGTTCATTGGTTGATTCTTCCATGTGCCCTGACTGGGGATTGAACCAGTTGGTTGGATGCTCCAACTCAGCTAGAGCTTGAATTTGATTTATAGGCCATGATAACCACCCACAAAAAAAATTCTGTCTATGGGATACAGAAACTGATCAAAGAATTGGGAAGAACAATCAGTGGGTGGGGAGTTTTAGCGAACTAGATTTCAATTTGATCAAATCTGTAATGTCCTGGTAAATCTGTTTTCCTGAAAAAAGAAACCTTGATTTGTACCATTTGCTGATTCCTGTGGTGTAAGAATTTCTACCATGACTGATTTAAAGGTACCAATGATTTAACAGCTGCTTAAAAAAATGTATGAAATTAACAATGGGTTCTTCTGAGCCAGTTTAAGCTGGTTCCTGAACATTGCTGACTGCTTGTACCAGCTTTAGGACTTTGGAAGTCATTTATTTGCCTCCTTAGATTTCAGTTTTCTTATCTATAAGTAAAAATATGGGATTAGATGACCCAAGATCCTCTCAGCTCTAAATTTTCATGACTAAGACACACAGTCACTTAGTATGCCCTGTAAACACCCTAAGGTCAGGAGCCAGATCTGTTTTTGTTTCCATGCACACTACTTCTAGGGCATTGCCTGGTATTAGTAGTAGGTGGTACTCGATTTGAATTGAATTTTTATATCTTTTTTTCTTTCTTTTAAGACTTTATTTCTTTTAAGAGAGAGAAAAGGGGAATGGCAAAGAGAGGGAGAGAAACATCGATGTAGGAGAGAAACATCGATTCATTGCTTCTTGCACGCCGCGACCTGGGGCCCTGGCCCACAACCCAGGCATGTGCCCTGACTGGGGATCGAACTGGCAACCCTTTGGATCGCAGGCTGACGCTCAATCCACTGAGCCACACCAGCCAGGGCAAAAGTCTGTTTTTAATTAATGTTTTCAACCTAAACATTTCTAAATCGGAAATATAGTCCCATGATGTGCTCCAGTGGGTTGTTTGGACACCCAAAGCATTAAGATAATGTGTTTCACTCATGTGTTTTAGCACAAAGCAAACTTTCCTAGCAACTTCTTTCTCCACAGTGACTACTGCTCAGAAGATACACTCAGTCAGACTTAATTGCTCTAAAAACTAGGGACTGATTTTATCCTTAAGGTGGGTAGCCTACTAACAATAACACAAGATAGTTGCGAGTGGTTTAATTATGTTAAATAGTGGGTCATAATAGGAATTACAGCTTAGGGAGGGCAGCTAAAGGGAGGGTTAGCCCTGACGCGTGTCTCGGTTGGTTGGGTGTAGTCCCACAGAGCAAAAAGTTGCCAGTTTGATCCACGGTCAGGGTACAATCGTGGGTTGCGGGCTTGGTACTGGTCAGGGCACTTACGAGAGACAACTGATCAGTGTTTCTCTCCTTCCCCCTTCCTTCCCCTCTCTCTAAAAACAAATATAATCTTTCTTTTTTTAAAGGGAAGGCTAGCGGTAACTAAACTCTCCCTCCAATGGCCTCATCTTGTCTTTTTTTTTTTTTTCTTTCTACCCAGTACACTTGTCCTCTTGGCCGCCTCCAAGTATCTGCAAAGGGTTTATGGGGGGACGGGAGGAGGCTCTTTTTTTTTTCTCTTTCTTCCTGTAAATTATAGCCCCATATTTGCGCTTCCTAATGAAAAAAGGTAAAATATACTACTGAGCACACAGGGGGAAAATATTTTCCCTTGTATAAGAAGCCAATAAAAATTACTGTGTATGAGGGAAAACCATTCAGAGTCTATGGTCGTCAGTTCGTCACTGTTTGGAAATGTTACTAAGACCTTGAATGAATTCTTTGTTTCCTTCTTTTGCCAATTAAATAAAAACATTTACAGGGCACTGGGATTCCTAGTGTAGCTACATTCCCTAATTTATTTATGAGTTGGATACATTATCTAATGAGATGTTAAAAAATATTTTGAGTTTTTAAAAATGTTTAACATGATTGATAAATTCATAACTATGAGAAAGTATCTTTTATAATGTACATTGTTTGTCTTTTCTTTTTCAAGAATGCACACCACTCCATTTGCCAGTCTAAGACATTCCATTTTATAGATATGGAGAAAGAAAGAGGGAAAAGTAATTTCTTTCTTGTTACCAGATTCTCAGCAGCTGCCTCTTTTTGGATTTCTTCCACAAAGAAATTATTTTTCTACCTGTTAGTTACCTTGCTGACTGTAGATACTTCACTTATAGTAAACAAAGCCACACTGTGCCTAAATCACTTTTCTTTAGCTATTTGTTCGAGAGCAATGTGAGCCCGAAAATGTAATCGGGCTTCCATGGAATAGTCTTTGTAGTTTTTTATGTTGTCTAGGTTTTTTGTTGCACGGACATAATCTCCTTTCAGATAGTATAGAATTCCCAGTTCATAATAAGTATACGGCACCAAGTAGTGGTCATGTTTTAACAGTTTCTCATTTTGAATGACACTATTGAAGTACTGTTCAGCCGCCGAATATTTGCCTAAGTGTTTCAGACAAAGACCTTTCAGTAAATTTAGCAAACTTATGTCGTCTGTGCCATACTCTTTAGTTGGGTTTTCTTGTAAAAGGTCTTTTCCTTTGTCAATTATTGATAGCCAGCATGAAATAAGTTGTAGTTTTTTGCTCATGATTCGGAAACCACTCCAGGCATAAATGAACTCCAGAAGGGGCTGTGCTGTAAACCAGCCTGTAGTGGTACCGTAGCGCTGACCCTTCTCAGCAACAAACTTTTCTATTGGCACAGAAGCTCCTAAAAATCTGATTCTCAGGCTATCCACTTTTAAAAAGAGAGAGTTCATGCCATCATTTCCTGATTTAGCAAATCCAGAAGGAAGCAAAGCCAGTAGCATAGCTTTACTGTATGAATACATTGCCTTGGACCACCTGCTGTCTTGAAATAACTGATCAGCATAGTGGTACGCCTGCTTCCAATCCTGCAGAAAAATGTGGCACCACATGAGTTCCCAGTAACAGAGGTGATTAAGCTGCCTCCATTCATTCTGAATAAAGATGCACTCCTCTAATGTTAACTGTGCATTTTCAAAATTTCCTTTCAGCATATTAAAACGTGCATGGAAAAATTTAAGTATGACACACTTTGGAAATTTCTGGAGATAGATTAGGAAGAGGTCCTCTATTGTAGAAGTGTGACCCTTTTCAACACCAAAAGCTACACAGATATAATTGTAGTAGAAGAGTAGAGTCAAAATACTTAAGACATTATTTATATGCGACTCAAATGCACTCTCAAGAAGCAAAGACAAGCCTACCTCTTTATCACCATAATATCCAACAATATTGAGTAACTTAAGTGTCTTTGGTGGCACAAGTGATAACATCAAATTGAATGCTCCAAGACCAAATTTTACTCCTCCAACCAGGTGTCTGTAGGTTTTGCTTTGGTTGTTAGGTATCTGTGTTAATATTTGTTGACAGTCTTTGTATATTTGGTGACTTAATCCAATGCTGATCCCACTTTTAAGAAAACCAAGTATACTCTCATCCTGTATAAATGTTACAGTGGATCTCAAGATCAAACACTCAGCATAGCAGACTTCTGCATGCAATTCCTCTTCTTTGACATCCTTTATTCCATGTTTACTCACTAGATGAGAAAAACTTGTCCTTCTAGCTTTTCTTCGGAAACTGTTACAGGTTTTCAAAGCTTCCTTTGCAGCAGTCATTCCAACCTCTATATCCTGTGGATCAAATGTCAAGATGGCTTTGACAACCATAAGGATGCTATAAATTAGAGCATGGTACATGCTATTTTTCGACCATGGATGAATGCGATTTATGGCATCTGAGAATCTGTTATTTAGAAATAAATACAATCCTGTAGTGCATTCTTCCAGGGAACACATTAGATTCATTGTTGTTGCTGCAGGGATAACTTCATAGGCATCTTCAAACTTGTCCTCCTTATCATTTTCTTTCTTGCATAAAGTATATGATGTCAAGTCATCTTCCTTGTTATTTTCTCTTTTACTTGGAACAAGTGACATATTCACTACCCTACTTTAGAGGTGGGATATATTGGCAGTGGAGTAATGTAGTAGCAGTGAGTGTAGCTCCTGTTCTGACTGGGGTCACTTCTTCCACGGCCTGAGGTGTCACTACTATAATGGAGGCAAGTAAACGAAGAGCTGTGAGGTGCAGCATTAGGACATTCTCATCTAGATCAGACAAAGGGGGGGGGGAGATAATTTTATTTACCTAGAGATGTATTTCTGAAAAATGCAAATCACTTGGAACTTACTAAAGGAAACATGTTCTTTTAAAACATTGTGAAGTAAATCCTTTGTAAACAGAAGACTTCTTTTGTAACCATCCCTCCAATCTATTATTTTCCTAATATCATGCTTTTGTGTATTTATGTTATAGAAGGTACTGTGATAGCTGTAAAATTTATATCTAGGAAAGCCTTGGGGGACAAGAATCTGGCTTGAAAGGGGAATGTACAGTATTTGCATAGGTCTTTAGTTAAGACTAGGGAAGGGTGAATTGTCCAGATGAAAGAATAAAGATTTTAAGAATGAAGTTTCTCATCAAGATGGAGATGTAGGTAGACACCCTTTGCCTCCTCACTCAACCATAGAAAGAATCATAACCAGATCTCAAAAACAAATAACCAGAACCATCAGAAAACCGAGCTATATGGAAGTCCAACAACCAAGGATTTAAAACAGCCATATCCATCCAGACGGGTAGGAGGGGTAGAGTTGCAGAGACAGAGTGGAGAGGCAGTGTGGCTCAGAAAAGTGGTGGCAGCAGTGTTGGTGGAACAGATGATCCCACATTCATGTGTAGTGGGTAAACATCAAGAGGGATATTCCAGGAGCAAGCAATCCCAGTCCCAGGCCAGACAACACAGCTCAGGGTTCCGGCACCAAAAAGATAAACCCCCCATTACCTCTGGCTATAAAAACCACTGGGGGTTGGGACAGCAGAAGAAATTGCTGGATTTTTGCCACTTAAAGGGCCCACATGCTCTTAGAAGATATGCAAAACCCAGGGAAGCAACTAGAAGGGCACCAATCGTATATGGGAAGTGGGTGAGTGACTGGAAATGGGGTGAGAGCTGGGAAAATCGCCAGGAGCCAGGCAGTGGCATTGTCCCCTCTCTGAGCGCCCCCACCCCCGCCCCGGCCACAAACAGAGCCACAGATCAGTGAAGTGGTTGGCCCCATCCTGGCAATTAACTAAGTCTCCACCCCTCATAATTTACAGGTGCCTTTGCTACATAGGCCATGCTACTAAGACAGAGAGTCAAAGCAGCTCTACCTAATACACAAAACAAACACAGGGAGGCTGCCAAACTGAGGAGGCAAAGAAATATGGCCCAAATGAAAGAACAGAATGAAACCCCAGAAAAGAACTAAATGAAATGGAGATAGCCAACTTATCAGATGCAAAGTTCAAAACACTGGTGATAAGGATGCTCAGAGAACTCATAGGGTACAGCAAAAAATAAAGGAAGAAGTGAAGTTTGCATAAAGTGAAATACAGAAAAATATACAGGAAACCAATAGTGAAGGGAAGGAAGCCAGGATTCAAATGATTTGGAACAAAAGGAAGAAATAAACATTTGACCACAACAAAAAGAAGAAACAAGAACACAAAAAAATGAGGAGAGGCTTAAGAACCTCTGGGACAACTTTAAATGTACCAACATCCGAATCATAGGGGTGCCAGAAGGAAAAGAGGCAGAGCAAGAAATTGAAAACTTATTTGAAAAAATAATGAAAGAAAACTTCCATAATTTGGCAAAGAAAATAGACATCCAAGTCCGGGAAGCACAGAGAGTCCCAAACAAGTTGGGCCCAAAGAGGACCACATCAAGACACATCATAATTAAATTGCCAAAAATTAAAAGAAAAGAGAGACTCTTAAAAGCAGCAAGAGAAAAGTAGAGAGTTACCTACAAAGGAGTTCCTTTAAGAATATCAGCTGATTTCTCAAAAGTAACTCTGCAGGCAAGAAGGGACTGGCAAGAAGTTTTCAAAGTTGTGGAAAGCTAGGACCTACAACCAAGATAACTCTAGCCAGCAAAGGACAGATAAAAGGCTTTCCAGACAAGGTAAAACTAAAGGAATTTATCATCACCAAGCCATTATTACATGAATTGTTAAAGGGACTTATTTAAGAAAAAGAAGATCAAATCTATGAACATTATAATGACAACAAACTCACAACTTTCAAAAACTGAATCTAAAAAACAAAAACAAACTAAGCCAACAATCAGAACAGGAACAGAATCATAGGTATGGGGATCATTTGGAGGGTTATTGCTGGGGGCGGGGGAGGAGAGATGGTGAGAAAAGGAAAAGGTTTTAAGAAGCATAATTGGTAGGTACAAAATAGACAGGGGGAAGTTAAGAATAATATAGGAAAGGGTGAAGCCAAAGAACTTATATGCACGACCCATGGACATGAACTAAGGCGGAGGGTATTTCTGGAGGGGAGGGAGGTACTTGGTGGAAGGGTGCAAAGGGAAAAGAAATGGGGACAACTGTAACAGCATAATTAATAAAATATACTTAAAAAAAGAAGCATAATTGGTAGGTACAAAATAGGGGGATGTGAAGAATGGTATAGAAAAGGGGAAAGTCAAAAACTTAAGATGCATGACCCATAGACATGAACAAAAAGGGGAATCATGACCGGAAGGGGATACCAGGTGGAGGGAGGTAAAGGGGGAAAATTGGGACAACTGTAAGTAACAGCATAATCAATAAAATATACTTTAAAAAATAAAGTAGTGTATAACCAATGTCATCCCAATAAATGTAATTTAAAAACGGAAAAAAAAAAAACTTGTCTAGCCCTGTTGTTAAGACTTCAAGCTGACTAAATCCCTTTCATGTATATTCTTTCTTTAGAGAAGGAATAGCACAATTGATTGGCTTAATGTTTAATGGTTTTACAGTTTCACACTTTTTAATACAATCAGGCATGCCTCAGAAAGTCTCACTCTTCCTAGATTCTTTTACACTCTGAAATCACACATTTTGGTAATACTTGTATTAGCAGGGCACTCCTGCATCACAGTTTTCTTCTTCCTAGTTTCACTCTTTGAAGTTGGTCGAAGCACTGGCTTTCTTTAACTGTTGCCCCACCCCAACTCATACTTCAGTGCTGATTGTCACCCATTACTTGGGTAATGAGATATTAATTTCTTCATACAGTATGAAAAAATTATAAACATGCCTCTAAGAAGTTTTACTTCCCAGAACTCTTAACAGCATTCTAGTTTCTACAGAAGATTATGAGATATTGGAAAAAAAGTTGTAGTTGAACATAGCTGTTTAGATTGACAGCACATACATACATATTAAAAGACTAGTGTTTGTAACTACAGACTATTTAGTTAGAATAAAAATCGATACATGTGCAAAAGGTCTAAACTTATTTTTCTTGTTTTAAGGTTTTTATATCCAATCTAAAATGGTGACAATGACTTAAAAGTGAAACTAAAATGGAGAAGAAAATAAGATAAAAAGTGAAATTTTTCTTTTGCTTCCCTGAAAATAGACTAGAAAATGCAGATGAATTTTGAAAGCTCCTGTAAAAGGATTAAGAATGCCCCACCCCCAACTAATAATATTGTCAATGTTTAACAACACTGATATGTTAAGAATTACTCAATATTTCATATTAGGAAATATTAGAATATTTGTTGAATTGAATTAAGAAGTTTTCAAATTCAAATTGAATCTGGGAATGAGATCTTAATTTAACACAGAGTTGTAGAGGCAAAAATGTAGTTGAAACTGATTTCAAAAGAATCAGCAGGAATAAAAGTACTCTTTACGATAAGATCTCCCTGATTTAGATAGATTAACGTTTAGTGAAAATAACTGGTTACATGTTCTTATGAGAAAGTGTTCAGTATAATAGTATACAGAAATGGTATACAGTACTATTAATTTTTCATGGCAACTATGTTAGCAAAGCCCAGCCTAGAATTGGCCCTCTTTTAAGAGATAAATAATGTGTAATTAGCTTATCAAAGGGCCTGTCTCCTAGAAAGGCAGACAAGCCAGTCAGGGTTTGCCCGTTTTCCTTTAATGTGCTTGAAAGCAGTTTGTTGTAAGTTGGAAAATTGCTCCTTTCATATTGTTAGCATTACTTGCTTGGAAATTGTCTTCTGTACAATGGACTTTGTATTCAGAGCCAAAAAAATATTTATTGAGGCCTATGCATCATAATAAGTACTATCTTTCCCATCCAAGTACTAACCAGACCCAACCCTGCTTAGCTCCTGAGATGAGACCAAATCTTGGGCATTCAAGGTGGTATGGCTGTTGACTAGTAAGTACTATCTCTTGATGTTATCTATGTTTTGTCCAACAGCAATTCGTATTAATTCTTAATAGGAGAAAGTCAAATTAATGAGGCTTTTTAGAATTGATGCTTTATTCTTTCAGAGTTTGTAAAAGTATCTTTATCATTTAACTCTTTTGAGAAGAACCCTGTTAAGTAAATGAAAAATATCAATAAAGCTAATGGAGAACAAATATACTATACAAAACTTCTTTTTCCTTGCTAGAAATTTCCTTGAGACAGGCTAATTCTTTCCATAATTTGATAAATCTGAAAATAATGTATAAATTCATCGCGTTGCCTGGAGAGAATCCATACTTTATTCACCTGAATTAAGGCTTATTCAACTAAGCTTCTTTTTTCCTATACTCTGTATCCCACACCTATACACACCAAGTGAAGATACAGTAGGTGAAAAAAAAAAAAGAGTACAAATACCTAAGGAATTCCTCTTTTATGTGGAACATCTCCAACTCGTGCATCCCGAGTATTTATGGTGTAATGTCTTTTTTCTGGTGGATTGGAAATAAAGTTAAATCTGTATTTGTACAGCTGGTTTCTGGCAAATGTAATGTGTAAAATCAAAACTGGGTTTAAGTTATACTAACGTAAAGAAAAGGTTTCTGTATATTTGCTATATGAGGGGCTAAGCAGCAAGCGCCTGCTACTGAAAGAAGACTACAGAAAACTTAAGTCCCAGTCCGTACTATCTGAGTGTTTGGTGGATGAGATGTTGCTACAATACCAAGCAAAAAGAACTAGAAGGGAAGCACAGATCAATTGTGCTTCAAATGCAAATAATTTCAGAATTGTCACGAGTCAAAATGCTTTAAGGACTTAGGGTTTTGTCTTAATTTCAATGTAACAAAAAAAAAGAAGAAAAGAAAAAGGAGAAAGAAAGGAAGAAAAAGAAAAAAGAAAAAAAAAGAAAAATAAACAACTCTATTTGTCCCCAGACTCCAAGAACTCGGAGAGTGTTGGTAAAAATTGGTGGCTGGTTCTTAAGGGATTGGGGAGTCGGTGCAGGGCTGGCGGTCCCTCGGGCCTCACCCCTTTGGAGGCCTATAATGCAAAGACCACTACTCAGAATGGCGGGGTACATGGAGTTTTCACCCTGGCCAAACTCTCTATTACCTCTGATGAGCCCGAAAGACCGTTGAGTAGAAGCCTAGGCCAGGACCCCCAGCAGAAGTGCGGCGACGGCTGCAATATCAGCGGCTAAATTTTCCAGCCTTTCATAAGGCCGGTCTAATACACCTGTAGTAAGCCTACTAGAGCTAAGGGTCCCTAAACAGCAGAAAATTAAGGGCGGGGGGAGGGGGAGGAAAAGGGAAGGAAAGCGAGGAGTGTAAAGGAAAAGGGGCAGGGAAAGGGCGGGACACCGAGGGGAAGACGAAGGGTTTACTGATGGGGTTCTGACGTTCCCATGGAAACGTATCCCTCCGCCTGTGATTGGTGTCTTTCCCTCTTCAGTTCCCTCCGCGCCGCTTCTCTGGTGTTTCCGCCCAGCTTCTTTGTGCCGCGCGGCAAGCTGAATGACGCATGCGCAGGAAAAAAAAAAAAAAAAACCCAGAGTCGCATATATAAGCCGGAACTCGAGGCTCTTCCTCTCAGTGCCGCTAGGACGGTTGGCGTGTGAGGGGTTGTAGCGTTTGAGTTGCTCAATCCCTGGGCACTGCGAGCTGAACGAGTTGAGCTCGCGGGCCAGTCATCATGTCGCGTTACGGGCGATACGGAGGAGGTAAGAGGCTAGGGCCCAGTGAGGGACATTTTTGTGGGTGTAGCGAGTGTTGGAAGCCGTGGGGTTGGCGCGGCGGTTGGGAGACGGTTATTCCGCGTGCGTAATGGCGGCTTCGGCGCACACCGTACGAAGCCGGAGGCAGTGGGGGCGGGATATTGAAAGAGATGGGGGATGGCGAGTGTCGGTCTGTGGCGAGTTCCATGTTAATTCTTGGGCATTTTCGTCTCGCATACCAGCCCAAGTGCGGCCCACGGTCACTGTTTTCCTGTTGTCCTTCTTCGAGCCGCCCGACTGCCCCCCACACCCCCCCGTCCTCGGCTGCCATTTTGCGCACATTGACGAGCATGGTGGCGCATTTCCTTGGCGCTTTCCCGCCACTTTAGCGGACAGATAAGATCGCAGCCATAAAACCAAAGGTGAATTTGAGCCTGAACAAAACTGGCCGCTTAGGGCCGTGCTTTCTTGTCATACAATCGGTCGAACTGCGGAGTGGGTATGGAGACATAATCTTTTTGTCTGGAGGCTGGTTTCTTTTCTCTTTTAGCTCTTTCGAGCGCGTTTATGGACTGGGGCGGGGAGCTGGAGTCTTGGGCGAGCCTGTGCCTGGGGAGGTTGCCGTGGAGGACGAGAGCCGGCGCAGCCCTGCTCTCCCGGTCCGGCCCTGGCGGCGGGGCCCGCCCGCCAACGCCGCTGCTGCTGCGGGTCCGCGCGCTTCCAGCGTGCCCGGGGCTGCCGGGACTCGGGGGCGGGGCTGGGGCGGAGCCCGCCTCCCGCCTCGGAATACTCGGCCGCTCATCTGTACCTGAGTTTTGGAGGTTTTTCCCCCATCTTATTAGAATGTTAAGAACTGTCTCGTACGCCTAGCTCTTCAGAAATTTACCGACATTATTGGTTTTAAGACCAAATCCTTGATAGAGCAGTAAACATGCTTTGCACAGCGGATGGTCTCTTTTAAGGCAAAGAATTCTTTCAAATTTAGGTCAAATTTTGCATAACATTTATTCTTCTATTTGCATTTTTAAACAGAAACCAAGGTGTATGTTGGTAACCTGGGAACTGGTGCTGGCAAAGGAGAGTTAGAAAGGGCTTTCAGTTATTATGGTCCATTAAGAACTGTGTGGATTGCAAGAAATCCTCCAGGATTTGCCTTTGTGGAATTTGAAGACCCTAGAGATGCAGAAGATGCAGTGCGAGGCCTGGATGGCAAGTAAGTAACATGCCGGTTGTGAAACTTAACGTTCATTAGAATAGTAGGCTGGGTCATGAGCTAGGTGCTAAGCTTGGATTCTGGTCTAGAGGAGATAGTAAATAGCTAATTTTATTTATTTACGAAGGGGAGCAAAGGTGGAGTTAGGAGGACTTTACAAAGATAGCTGAAGCTTGTGAAAGCAGTGTGGTAGATAGAAGACACATGTTCTTTTAGGATTAGAATTTGTTGCTTCTCTTTTATAGGGTGATTTGTGGTTCCCGAGTGAGGGTTGAACTATCAACAGGCATGCCTCGGAGATCTCGTTTTGATAGACCACCTGCTCGACGTCCCTTTGATCCCAATGATAGATGCTATGAGTGTGGTGAAAAGGGACATTATGCTTATGATTGTCATCGCTATAGCCGGCGAAGAAGAAGCAGGTATTTGTTTTAAAAGAATGGTTGGTATATTAGTTAATCAAGTAATTTTTTTATTAGCAAGGCAGAAACTAGTATTTTTATATATTTTAAATGTTAATTGTACAGGTGTATTTTACAATTTTTGTTTAATTAAATGTTAATATATTAATAATCAACCTGGTCAAAACCTTTCAGGTTTCTTCGTTTGAGTCAGTCGCCTTGATTCAGAATGTCACGAGCCTTATGATATCATGCTGAGGCGCCTTGCAAATCCGACAATTAAGATCCTCCTAGACCTTGAGGTGATCAGCATAAGAGGCCAGATCCCCTCGAGTCATCTACACCTAGCTTCACCTTATTTAAAGGGCAGAAAATTTGAGTCTGTGATCGCCGTAACAGTAAATTTGGCTTACAATTGGGGCCCCCTCCGGTTTAGAAAGAGGAACACCAGATTGACCACATTCCCAACTAGAAAATTCTTCTTGCGTCAATCAAGCCTCACCTGGCTCATTTGGCTGTCAGTTTGATCGTCGTTAGATTGAAGAAAACATCTAGATGCAGCGATCGACTATAGATACTTCTAGATCGTCTAGATCTTCTAGACCATGGGCCAAAGAGGGTCGGACCTGCAAACTTGCAAGGTTTATTTTAAATACACATTACAGTGTTTTATATTATGTAATTATAAGATGTAATTCAGCTTTTAACGAATCTTTTTTTAGGTAGTTAAAAATTAAAAAGAAAAAAAAAAACAAACTCTGCAACTAATAGGCCCAGAGTTTATTTCCATATGATACACTAAATTTAAATAGTTTTGAGATTTGATTTCAGCAGAGGCACACAAACTATAAAAACGAGTTGCCATCTTACATTTTGTTGTTTTCTAACTTGAAAAATAGGTCACGGTCTAGATCACATTCAAGATCCAGAGGTAGGCGATACTCTCGCTCACGAAGCAGGAGCAGGGGAAGGAGGTGAGAAATCTTAAATTCGTTTTAACAAGCAATAAAAAACGAATTGGAGGTGGACCTAAACCTATTTGGTTTTAATTTTTAGATCAAGATCAGCATCTCCTCAACGATCAAGATCTGTGTCTCTTCGTAGATCACGATCAGCTTCACTCAGACGATCTAGGTCTGGTTCTATAAAAGGATCGAGGTATTTCCAGTATGTAACAGTTTTCCCCCCTTACTTGTATTTGGATTGTCACGTCTTAATGACAGTAGTAATGTCTTAAGGACATAATCTGGGATGATGGGGTGAATTTGAGACCTTGGAAAGTTGTTTAGGGAAGTATTTAGTAGCGTACATACAAGTGAATGTGGCTTGTTTAGACACTGAAATTTAAGGAGTTAAAAATCAAACTGGAAACGTAAGCTTTTTTTACTCCTTTTAGAAGGCCTATAAAGGTGAAAGAAATTAAGTCTACAAATAAGGAGTTGTCAATACTATAGATGATGAGTTAGTAGGGAATGCCACTGGGAGACACCATTGTTCTCTCAGTCTTTAAATGCAGAGTAAAATTTGAGGTCTGTTTGTGAAAGCTCTGAACCCCCCTGTCTAGATAAATTAATTTAATTTGATTGTAGGACCCCAAGATGTGTATGTCAGCCTGATTTGGCTTGTGTGATAAATTGATAGCCTTGAACCATGAAAACTTATTGATTCAAGAATAAAGCCTTACCCATTGTGACTTTATTTTTGCTGAGCTTATTATCACCTGAATAATTGAATTCTCAGTTCAGGGGTCTATGTGCTGTTGATTTGATTCTTTTAAGATAAAAATCAAGTCATAGCAGTCTTAAATGAAAATCATGTATTTTCTCTTGGACACTACACTTTTAAGAATATTATACCTCTGTAACTGACAGTTAATCCAGCTCATTGAGTATGATAAAAACAAATAGTTGAAATGGTGATTCCTTATTTGCTATCTGAGCTTGTTGAAAATGTGATAATTTGTCCAATCTTAGACTGATGTAAGGCAAAAGTTGCAACATGGTCAGTTTTAGCCTCTTCTGAACCTACCTAACAAGGTACTCAGGAGGTGTTTAAGGAAATTACTAGTATGGACCAATGTATAATTTTCGTTTTTAAGATCCCGGTCAAGGTCAAGATCAAGGTCCAGGTCTATTTCACGACCAAGAAGCAGGTAAGGGTAAAAATTTGATTAATGCTATTATAGTTATATGGCACCAATATCCAAAAAGTTCAGTGTTTTTGAATTGTTGAAGTTTCAAGTGTTAACTATAAGCCTAGTTGTTAAGTGGGAACACAGTAAAAGTACCTTAATAATAAACGACACTTTAGAACTTTATCTGTACCTGGCCTGTTCCGGCTGACTTCCTAGAGAAGGGAATGTCAAGCTATAATGAATGAGAAAGAAGTTAAGTGACTTTGGTGTTACATATATTAGGAAGGGCCCATGTTAGAAATGATAGGTGCATGGGAGAGCATTCTGAGATAGTTGTGCTTAAGGCAGGTTAATTGTGATAAAGCAGTCCGTTTTTATGAAGAACAGTTGTTGGAAGATTGGCTTTAGTTAAAGCTGATATTATTTAATGTTGCTAGGCTTTATTTTTTTTAAAGTTTAGGACAGTTTGGGGGTTCATTTCATGATACTGTGACTATAAGAAAGGGATTGGTTAGCGCACTTTCTTAATAGAATTTCTCATGTTTTGACAGCCGATCAAAGTCCAGATCTCCATCTCCAAAAAGAAGGTAAGCTAAATCACTTGTGGCCTCTACAGAATTTGTTTTCTTCCTGCCTACTTTGAAGGCTTTGATTTTGAGCTCTTTGGAGAATTGGTGATATATATATTAGATCTAAGTTTCTTAGAGGATTGTTTTTCTTGTTTCAGTATCGCCCACATAGTGACAGTAAGTAAAAAAGGAAGTGCCACATGAAGAAATGTTTTTAGGTTGAAATCTTGCAGCTAAACCATTATCTAGTTGGCACTTAATCAAAAAAGCAAAAAAAAAAAAACAAATCCCAAATTCAAATAGTTCTCTTTAATGTTGCAGTTTTAGCAAGGAGGCTATTAAGCCTAATCTTAAACCAGGACAAAGGATTTGTATATAAATTTTTAATGAATTTTTAGATCTCTGCTATGGAAACTTTGTTTCTTTGGCCACCTTTGAATTTATTGAAACTTGAGTTTTGCCTTGAAAGGTTCATGAGAAGACTACGTTTCAGTAGACACTAATGGGTTCCAAACCTAATGTTTTTCTTTTTAGTCGTTCCCCATCAGGAAGTCCACGAAGAAGTGCAAGTCCTGAAAGAGTGGACTGAAGTTCTCAAGTTCACCTTTTAGGGAAAAGTTATTTTGTTTACATTATTATAAGGGATTTGTGATGTTTGTTAAATGTAACCTAGGAAGGTTGGTTCAATCATTTAATCAAAATGGATCTGGATTATTACTCTGTAAATTCACAGCAGTAAGATAATATAAATTTTTGTTGAATGTATTAACATCTTATGGTTTGGAAAATGTGGGTTTTTATTTGGCACATTTAAATAAAATGTTTTCTAACTAGATTTTTGATCTGTGTTCAATATTAATACTCAATTGGTAAGCTTCAGTAGTCAACCCTGATATCAGCCATACTCTTACAAACCTATGTTCAAAGTTTAATGGTGTTTTAAGTCTTCAACATCATTAACTGTAGTATACACACACTTGGGAAATTCTCTTTTCCCCTTAGGGGTTTGGGTAAGATAAGAACTAAAGCGTCCCTTAGTAGCATGAATGCATCATGACAAGTCCCTGAATTAATTGGAGTTGGTATTACGTATTATCAGGCTAATGATCTCAAATCAGTCAGGTAGAGGAACCACTGATTTGCCTATAAATGAGCATGACAAGAAAACTTAAAAGCTTAAAACAAATGGTACCAAAAATAATTGAACTCAATGCTCTAGGAACTGAATTTTCTGAATGCTACTTTAAGTACAGTGACTGAAGTTTTCAGGCTATTAGATGGGATGGTGTCAAATGAGAACTTTCATTTTAGGAAGTTCTCAATGTTTTGTTTTCAATGTTAGCCAATTTTATACCAACATTTTTGCATGTTTGAGGAATTGTCTAAATTTGGGACTATGTAAACCAGCTTTGCAAAATTTTCCAGCCCAGATACTCTCCTCTATCCCTTCAAATGGATTGCCTTATTCTGAGCAGAGATCTGTTAATTCCCCAGTTAATTTCTTTTTCAGTACTCAACCACCAACATACTTTTATTTTGCCAAGCTGGTGCAAAAGTGATTAAAAGATGTCAATCAGGAATGTTAATGAGGTAGTTTTGTAAATCTTACCTATATTTAGCAACATCTTACAGTTCTTAGGTAGCATCTAGTGGACCTTAGAATATTATGGTCTGTAGATTCTTTAAATTTTAAGTATCTTTAGTAGGGCAGTAACAGTTAATTTTGAGTTTTCCTGGCCAAGCTTTTACCAGGAATTCTCTAGCCTTGATGCAAAAGAGAAAAATGGTTGTGCGAAGAAGAACAAGGGCAATGCTGATGGCACAGTACCTGCCCTTGTCCATTTCCTTAGGTTATTGGATAGCATTGCAATTTGGGGATACTGGTCTGCCTCAAATTATTTGATCTGAACGATCACTAGTATGTTGGAAGTTTGGATAATTTGTATTTGGAATTTTGAATACTGGCTGAATTATGGTTGGTATAAAACTGTATAATTGGCAGGCTTATTTGTTGCACTTGGTCAGCTTTAATTGTTCTGTGTTATATAAAGATAAGTTACTCAATAATAAATCTGCAAAGAACCAACAATCCTGATACTCAGTTTTTGAAAATGGGAGTTCTGAGCCAAGAGTAGGAGTTATTTTTGTAGCTTTGGGATGGATTACTAGCAGTGTCCTAGAGATTAGTATGAAGGATAGAAGATATATGGAGGGAGGGATAGGGACAAAATGGTTTTTAAGAATATCAAGCACAGAAAGTTCTACCCTATGGGAAAGAGAAAGACATTCTAAATTTTAAACCTGGCTCTGATTACAGCTTAACACAACAGACATGCTTTGACCATAGAACCTTATCTGGTCCTCACCCATGTACATAAGTAATGGCATACATACCCTTGACCTCACATGGTAGTTGCCCCTTGAGCTTGGAACTAGGTAGGATAAGTAACAGGTGTAAGAGTGGGCCTACATCTTGTAGTGTACCTTCTAAGGATAGAAATGGGTTCCTGAGATGTCATCAATTTGAGACTTGGTTAAATGAGTGGTGTGTAGCATTGTGATAGTTGTCTTTGTATAGCCTGTCAAAGTAAAGGAGCACAGTGGTTTCTAAAGATACATTATGTGACTAGGAATAAAGCTCTAAAATTGACAAATTGACAATTTGATCAGAGTGAAGGATAATAGTAAAGAATTCATTAGCTCTGGCTTAGTGAGCAGCTGCTGCTTAGAGACCTTTGGAATATATACACATAATTGTATAGCTGGAAAAACGTGAAGCAAAAGAAGGCCAAAGTGACGAATACTAGGGACCTGGCTGGCCTTGGAGTGTTTAGAGTGAGAAGCTAAACAAATGGGCAAGGGTGCCTAGGTTATAGTATGATAGTATTAAAGCTATTAGAGCCAGGATTATTTTCAATAAAGGGGAAAAAGCACCAGTAAATGGTTTCAAAGCCTTATCCTCTTTCTCACACCTTAAAGGTTTATTGTTAACGTTCATAAAAATATCAAAGGACATTTTCAATACCCACAACCAAATAGTACTGTTAACCCCATTTCATAAAAGAGGTGATTGGTAACAATATGCTACTATTAGCCTGCTGTGGGGGTAGGAAAAGTATGAACCTTCCCTATGGTTTTAAAGCATTTGCTCTTTTTTTTTTAAATCAATAAAGCACCTTACTGCTCATTTCAAACGAAAGCATGTGGAAAAGACATTAAGAAAACATAACTGATGCTCCTACCCTTTGTAGATGCTATTGCTAATTACTTGGCAGTTGTCTTTCCAGACCTAATGGGGAAAAGATGCTGAATAGAAGGATAATTATGGAGCACTTGGAATGTAGTAGCCAGTTAACTTTGAGGCTTATTTCTCAAACTTAGTGCTTGTTCTCTTTTTCCAGAGGCCACTGGCTCAACTTATTTTCATCTCATTTTTAGACTTGCTAATATACTCAAGGTGTTGATGGTGAGAAGGCCCCCCGACTTTCAGCCACCTAGTTAACTCCCAAAAGGCAACCATTGTTAACCAGTTATGTAGTCTGAGCAAATATACACAAACATTTTCTCCTTTTTCTGTAACAAAATATATACACCTTGCTTTTCTCATTTAATATCTTTCATATAAGTAAAAATGGCACTTTTAAAAAATGTTGCATACTACTTAGTTGCCTGGATGTTGCATAATTTATGCAGTAAAATACTGTGCCCCTTCAATGTGCCAGGTACTGCTAGCCTTGGAATATGGAGGTGAACAAAGCCTTTATCCTTATGGAGGTTAAATTCCGGAGAGAGAAATGAACAAGTATCAGGTGGGTAATAACTGATATGTTAAAGAATGAAGTGCAGGGTAAGAGGGATTGGGAGCCGATTGCTGTTGTGTAAGAAGGGTGGTCTAAAGAGGCTTCTGAAAGTGAGCTAGTGAGGGAGTAAGCCACACTACTGGGGAAAGAGTGTTCTAGGCAGAGGGTGCAGTGAGTGCAAAGGCCCAAAAGTAGTTTGAGTTGTGGGAGGGTGAGGAGGCCGATGGAAAGTGAACTGAGGGAGAGTGTGGGAAGACGTGGCGTAGGAAGGCAGGGGGATGTGGGATGTATGCATCACACAGGACTTTGTATGCCCTAGAAGACTCACTTTTCCCTCAAGAGTTTCTGAGCAAAGAGTAACAGCAATTGAATCACTTTCCTATTGATAGGAGGGCTATTTCTAATTACAGTTTCAGTGATATAGTGAATATCTTTGTACAATATTTGGCACATGTGGCCCTGCCTATGGAGGATAATCCCTATAAGTAGCATTGCTGGGTCAGAGGAAGATACGTGCGTTTATATTTTTGCTAGGTATTGTTACTTTGCCCTGGTGGCAGTATGTAGGAGTGCCTGTTTTCCTGTACCATTGCTCACATGGTACACATGGGGGATTATCAAGTTGTTTATTTTTACCAGTCTTGTGTTGAAAATGGTGTCTCGGCAAATTTTTTTTTTTGTAAAATACATGTTTTTCCCCACTCTGGAAAACTTTCATGTGTTCAAAAGTCTGGTTTAGGTTCCCTTGTTCGCAGCACACTGAACTTCTTTTATGGTGGGACACCTGTTTACATGGTAATGGCCTGTTTACTTCTCTGCAGGTGTGCTACAACAGGACAGATTGTGACAACCGGTGCCAGGCCTGTTCCAGTTCCTCATTGCCTAGCACTAATTAATACTTAAATGGTGAATAAAAAGTGAGTTCATGGATGAGTGACTGCATTCTATTAAACCAAGCACATAAAAGTTTAATCTCGTCTTCTGTGCGGCCTTTATAATCACCACTTGCATTCAAAGACCACATTTTCCTTTTGGTCTCCTGTCTGAATCTGTCTGCAGAGGATTGAGATCCTTAGGCTGCTATTTGCAACGCCTTGCTCTACTCTGCAACTTTAGTACAAGGTTTTTCTCTTATAATCTGGGTTAAGTTGAAGAATTCTGCTCAGAAAGGGTGTGGAAAATTTCTGTGCAGAAAGTTCTCTACAAAAAAGGGTGCAGACTTGTCTCCCACCCCAAGCTCTATTGAGCCCAGGTGAGGGAGCCTAACCCATAAGGAAGGCGAAGTCCTTGAATCAGCTGTGTCCATTTCATGTGACTACCAGCTGCCTAAGGTTATGTCTCCACCTCTAGATTCCCTGACCAAAAGGAACCTTAGTGACTAAAATGGAAGTTGGTTGGATGTGATCGTATACAAAGACATGGTTAGTTTTTATTTGGGGTTGTAACATATCTTCCGAGAAATCTGGATTCTAGAAAACCCTTTTACCACCAAGGGTAAGAATTCTGGCTGCATATATGACAAAGGTCAAGGCAGATGGGCCAGTTGATCTCAAGTCAGGCGGACAATCACCAGAGTCCTGAGCTCCTGTAATAACATACTGCTTCCTTTGCCTAAGGATGAATATGCTGTGCTATAATGTTTCTATTGTTTGAGAGTGCTGGCTATTTGTTAGACCAGGATTCAGGAAATTAGGGCCTGCAGGCCAGATCTGATCCACTGCTGTTTTTGAGTAGCTAATGAGCTAAGATGGTTTTTACATTTTATTTTAATATACATTTGATTTTTAAAAATAATTTTCAGCAAGAGTGGAAGACAGGTAGAAAGGGAGAGAAACATCAGTTGGTTGCCTCTCACATGTCCCCTACCCAAGGACCTGGCCCACAAGTCAGACATGTGCCCTGACTGGGAATTGAACTGGCAATCTTGAGGTTCACAGGCCAGTGCTCAATCCACTGGGCCACCCCAACCAGGGCTATATTTATTGATTTGAGAGAGAGAGAGACATAGATTGGTTGCCTCTTATACACTATGCACCCTGACTGGGGATCCAAGCCACAACGTAATTATCTGCCCTGATGGACAATCAAACCCATGACCTTTTGGTGTACAGAACGATGCGCCAACCAACTGAGCTAAACTGGCCAGGGCAGTGTTTATATTTTTATGTGGTTGGGAAAAAAAAAAAAAAAATACTTCAGGACATGAGAATTATGTGAGATCCAAATTGCAGTATCCATAAAGTTTTATAGGAACACAGTCATGCTCATTTGTTTACCTATGGTATACGACTTTCTATGTTACAATGACAAGAGTTGAGTAATTACAATAGACTGCAAGTCCCATAAAGCTTAAAACACTCTGGCCCTTTACAGAAAATGTTTGCCAACCCTCGGTTTAGACACGTATTTTCAACCGTTTCCAATCTTCAAAGTAATTATCTCTGAAGATCTTGGGTGCCAGGATTATTGGCAGCAGGGTTTGCAGGGCTGACCACGACATACTTTTGGTCTGAGAGGATTGTTTCTCTGTGACTCATTCTTGAGGAAATGCTTCATGAAGCCAGGGAGCAAATTCTAGCTGAACACATCTATGCATTTACAATATAGGTGAGTTTTATGAGAGAATAATGGCAAAAGCTTTCACTCTAGGGCAGTGGTTCTCATTCCTAGTTATATATTAGGACCCAAGGAACTTTAAAACCTAATGAAACCAAAATTGCTAAGGGTGAATCCTGGGCATTAAAATCCAAAAAACTCCCCTGGTGATTTTAATTTACAGCCAGAACTGAAAATTGCCATAGGAGCTAATGTTAGCCAGCTAAGCCTAGTTCATTAGTTACTGGATTGGCCTAGCTTACTGCTATTATATAATAAAGTTAACAGCACTCAATGTGTGATTCAAAGCAGAGTTCTATTATGTATTCTCTAGGTTTCTCTGATCCTGTCTCTAACCAAATGACCGACCCTATGCTGGAGTGAAACCTTTCTGTGAAAAAGGCAGAAATTGCACTTTAGTTTATATTAGTACCAGTAGAGAGGTCACTGTGCTCAGAGAAATTTCATCTAAAAAAAAAAAAGTTAACGTTCTGTTCAGGAAGTTAGAAGCAGAATTTACCAACACCAGTGCTACTCCAGGCAGGTCCTCTGGTCAAAATTAATTGCTTTAAAACATCTAATGCTCTATTAGGTGCATATATATATCCCTTATAATTGTTATATCTTATGATGTGTTGATGCTTTTGTCATTATAAAATATCTGTCTAGTAATCTTTCTTGTTTTAAAGTCTATTTGATCTATTATTAAAATAGCCACTCTAGCTGTCTGATGACTACTGTTTGTATCTTTCTCATCCATTTACTTTTAGCTTATTGGTGTACAAGTATATCGTTAGTTACTAGATCTTGCTCTTTAATTCAGTCTGACGAACTACCTTTAATGGTGTTTAAATCATCTACATTTAATATGGTTGCATTCACAGTTATTTTGTTGCTTTCTATGTCTTCCTTTTATTCTTCTTTAACTGCCTTGTTTTATAGTAAATGCTTTTAGTGTATCATTTTAACTCCTGATTTCTTTTATTATATTTTTGAGTTATTTTCTTAGTAGTTGCATCTTAATTTATCACAATCTATTTCAGGTTAATATTTTGATAAAATACAGAAATTCCGCTCCAAAATATTTTTTCCTGAACTTGCCTCACTTGTGCTATATATATGTGTGTTATAAACTCAATACAGTACTGTGTTATGATTATAGCAATTACAGCTTTATACAATCATATCTTTTAAAGAAGTGATGAGAAAATACACTTTTTTACTAACTCACGTATTTATCATTTCTGATATTCTTCATTTCTTTCCATGGATTTGAGTTACAATCTTAATTTCCTTTCAGCATAAAGGGTTTCCACTAGTATTTGCTGAGAGACAGGTCTGCTAGCAATGAATTCTCTCTTTGTTTATGTGGAAATTTTTTATCTCACCGTTACTTTTGAAGGGAAGTTTGGTGTGACATAGAGTCCATGATTTTTAACCACATTGACTATGTCGTTCTACTGCCTCCTGGACTCCACTGTTTGAGATGAGAGGTCAGGTGTTAATTGTATTGATGGTCCCCTGTACTGATGAGTCATTTTTCTCTTGCTTAAATATGATCTTGTAGTTAGGTGGGGATCTCTTTGTATTTATCCTTGGGGTTTGTTGAGCTTCTTGGATGTATAGTATAATGGTTTTCATCAAATTTGGGGAGATTTTTTTCCCAAATTACTTTTTGAAATATTTTTCTGTTCCTTTTTCTCCTCTCCTCTTTGGACTCCTGTTATACATATACTGATGGATTTGATGTCCTACACGTCTCAGGTTCTTTTCCATTTTCTTCAATTTTTTTTTTAACAAGGTTACTTTATTTTTATTTTATTTTATTTATCTGTTTTTAGAGAAGGGAAAGGAGAAAGAGAGGGAGAGAAACATCAATGTTCGGTTGCACTCACACGCCCCCAGCTGGGGATCTGGCATGTAACCAGGTCATGTGTCCTGACTGGGAATCAAACCAGCGACACTTGGTTCACAGGCCGACGCTCAATCCACTGAGCCACAGCAGCCAGGCCATTTTCTTCAATTTCTTTTCTCAGTTTTTCAAATTGAGTAAGTTCTATTTATCTTCAATCTTCAAGTCATTATTTTTCTGCGATCTTGAATCTCTTTCTGAGCCTCTCAAGTGAACTTTTTGTCATTGTATATTCCAATCTCAGAATTTCACTTTTTTTTAAATCTATTTAGTTATTTTGGTTATTGTTTTAATTTTTAAAGATTTTATTTATTTATTTTTAGAGAGAGGGGAAGGGAGGGAGAAAGGGGGAGAAACATCAGTGTGTGGTTGCCTCTCGCACACCCCCAACTGGGGGCCTGTTCTGCAACCCAGGCATGTGCCCTGACCAGGAGTCAAACTAGAGATCCTTTGGTTTGCAGGCGGGCACCCAATCCACTGAGCTACACCAGCCATGGCTGGTTATTATATTTTAAATCTGTTTATTTTTAAGCTCAGCTTATTAGGGGGTACCCTGCGTCTGCATGGCTTGGTGGTGAGCCATTAACTGGACAAAAACACCTCACCCAGTCAGACTTTTTCCCTCTGCTGATGGACCTGTGTATAGGTAGAGAGTGAATTCAGTGTTCAGGCTGTTTTCAAGTCTGTCCTGGCTTTTACTTTTTGCTGAGCCCCCTCTTATTTTTTTCTGCAAATGCATGCAGCCTCAGAGTTGGCCAGTTGTTTGAATAGCTTGGACCCTTTCTGGTCACTGCATGTTCGCAGCCCTGACTAGCCAGTACCTGTGCTGCAGTCATGATTACAACCTCAGGGTAGTAGAGCCATCAGCCCTTCATGCTCACGTAGCACTGAGATGGTTACTTTCATTGTATTGATAAATTTTTTGGACATGGGTATCACCCACCACTCTAAAGTGAGGGAGCCCCCCGCATCAATGACAGCAACCTGAGGGCAGAACCCCCACAGTGACTGAGCTGGGAAAGTGAGGGGAAGGGGAGCAGACCCAGGAAAGAACGCCACAGTTTCCCAACTGTTCCTTCTCAAAGTTCAGTTTTTCAAATATAAACATGTCTCAGATTGTGTGTTTCTGGTTAAGTTTCCAGAGCAGCAAAATTGTTTGGCTGTTTTTTTGTTTGTTTGTTTGTTTCCAGCATTATAGTTCCTTTTTTGAGGAGAGGATTTGCTAAGCACTTCACTTGATTACAGCCCCAAGCAAGTTTTGATTTGAGTAATTGGATTGAAGAAGTTGGGATTTAAAGGGAAAAGATCAATACCTTGATTGGAAAAGGTCTGCACTTCTGTCAAAACTGTCCAAATAGCCCATTGCAAACTGGTAATCCAGTTGTTGAAAATGGTTACGACTGATAATGTGTCCTGGCTAGAGAACAGGATGTATGTTGTATTTCCCTCCTGTCTTCTATAATTTTTTCATGTTCTACCTTTCACAGACTATCCATTTATTCACTGACATTAATTTCCTTTAGTCTGCTGGGGTGGACTGTCATTGGTCACCTAACAGTCACAACAGTCAACCTCTAAGCATGCCATCTTAGTTTAGTCTCTACAGCAGTGTTTGTGCAGTTATTTAATATGACACCTTTCTTGTTAGGCAAAATGAGTGGAAATTAGAAAAGTGAAAACCTCACAGTTAATGGTAAAAACTTAATGCCCCATGAATATGAAACAAACAGGATTCCACAGATCATTGACCTGAATCAATAATATGCTCACCTGTGAAGGATCAGAACTCAGAATAATAAAGCACTAATCTGGTTGCAGGAAGGGGGCGTGTGGTAATAAAGGCTTGGACTCCTAGGGGCCTGGAGACTTATTCTTGGAGGTACGTGTTGCATTTTAGTGGATTTCGCATTTTCAATAAGACTTTAATACTGTAGTTACATGATGTTTTCTGTATCAAATACCATGTTTGTTTTCACCACTTCACATGAATGAAGTGTCCAGTTCTTAGTATAAAATTGTTTCTTGCTGACACTTTCAGTGATTTCATCATAAAATACTAGTTATGCTCACATCATACTCTGCATGTCTCACAACTATGTAGCATCATCAAAGTTCTCTTTTATGTGTGTGTTTCATGAAAGACTGGTTGCGGCCACAAAAGATCAATTTCTCTAAAATTTTACTTTCATCAGACTTCTGGCTTGACAATCAAACTTTGCCCCTTATTGTCTTCCATAAACACAATTAATTCAAATACCAGTAACTCCTTTCAACTGCCCTAAAGGTGAATATCCTTATTTGGGATACTAGTGACTAAGCTTATAGTAAAAACAATTCTTTTTTTAAAACAGGAAAACCAAGTACTTTGCAAGTGAGAAAACAGAGGCCAAGTGAAATTAAATGGTTTGCCTAGGTAGTAAGTGCCAGAAGCTAAGTTAGTACCAGTCCAGGGCTCCCAGCTGGCCTTGTCTCTACCAGGGAGAAGGATATCCCTGAGGGAACATACTACATCTTAGATGTTACCTCTTGATTTCCTTAAAAGACCCAGCAGAGAACTATGCAAAATAGGTACTCAGAAAACGTATGCTGAAATGGATTAAGATATAAGCACTCTCCTTGGTTTATTGTTGGTTGCTAAGAAAGAGGAAGAATGGAAGCTCAGTTGGCTGCCAGTTAGGTAGCTTTCCCGTAGGAAGATGCTGGGGCTTGTATTGGAGAGCACTGCAGGCTCCAGAACACACTGTGTACTTGGTCCAGTTACTGAAGCGCCATGCCTGACAGATTGAAAGAAGTGAAGAAACGGAGTTTTGAAGGTGCCAATTTAATTTTTTATTTCAACTGATTGCTAGTACATAACAAACACATTTCCTTAAAAACCACCAACCCACACCCATCACTGATTATTCAACCTCAGGAAAAGAGGGAGACCCAGCCTCATCTACATAACACAGCATCTGTCCCTGGTGCAATGTGCAGTCCTCAGGAAAGGCCCTGTCCTCACAATGACACAGCTCCTGACTCAGTGGCTTCCTTGCTTCCATATCTTGGCTGGGCTGGGCCTTCCCAGTTAACTTCAAAGGCAGAGAATCAAAATTACAGATTCTTTTTTGTGCTTTACGTCACACCACTTCTAAGGCTCAGAGCAGTTCATCAAACTCAGACTGATGTTTTTTATAAAAAGGAAAAAGGAATGAGAGCTCAAAGAAAAGGGTGAAAGTAAAAAAGGGAGAGGCAGGACTGAGAGGTGGAATCACTAGAGCTCGGGGGTCCAGGTGCCGCTTCTGGGCTAGGGTTAGGGCTTGCATGATGATTGCTAGTTGCATCATCAACTACACAAAGAATAGAGCTGTCATTAGACCTGGCCTGGAGCCAGTCATTGGGAAGGAAATCAATATTCAGACTGGTTATCGTAACAGCTACCATTTGTATGATTTAAAATCACAGGATCATTTTTAAAACCTCTAAATCTTCATCTGTTTTCTGAATAGAAGACAGGCTACTGAAAGTGCTCCCAGCCTGGCCCTGGAGCAGGTTATATCTTTACACTTCCTTAAGCCACAGAAAACTTGAACCAAGTGGTGTGGTCATACTCCTCATCAGGCCTCAGCAGCACAGGAGGGAAGTGGGGCTGTGAAGGGGAGAGAAAACAGGTCACACCTTGCCAGTCCAGGTTGAGCCCTTACCCTGGATGGCTTCTGGACTGGTCTTTAGGTCAGCTCTGAGAACCAGATGCCAATGTAAACTGTTTATTATTGGTGTCCAATGAGATCAGGAATTTGAGCTAGAATGAAAATGAACTATATCACCAAGCACACTCATATTCTGGTGCAAGCTGGAAGTGTCTTATAGGCAGGGGCTTTGCAGAGCATTTACTCTAGGAAATAGGTAGAAAAGTTATGAGGAAGCAAAAGGGAAGAAGACACTAAGGATCATCTTAGAAGTGTGGTTGCAGTAAATGAGTAGGTATTGATGAGAAACAAACTGAATAAAGGCTTTGAAGGTACAAAAGAGGTATTTTAAAAAACATGTCAATGCCATATTAGTAATGTGGCCAAGTGTTCCCTGTGTTTATCATGACTTGGAGAAGAGAACACACATAGACTTTTGAATCATACAGACCCAGCTCGTGTCATGATCCATCATACAGTGTGCCCTTGGACACACCACCATTATAACAGGTCAACCTGTAGCTTTACCTGATTGACTGCATTAGGCCAGTTCTGGGTCTCAAGGCAGAAACCGGAGTGCTTGGGATAGACTGCTCCACTCTTGCCTTTCAGTGTGCCATCCAGAAAGTTGCCAGTGTAAAACTGAACCCCAGGCTGGGTCGTGTACACTTCCAGTACCCGCCCGCTTCCAGCATGATGCACCCTGGGGATAAAGCCAAACCACATAAGGTCCAGGGCAGAAAAGCAGGCAGGGACTGGCAGAGCTGGGAAGCAGCTTTGAGAGGAAACAGACCCGTCACAGAGCCGCTACAAGATATATGTGGGAGGAGCATCATGGGAAATTCTCACAGCCTCCTAGGTGAGGCAGTAGCAAGTGGTTTTGAGGATCTTCAACAGCAACTTCTCACCTGATTTCTCTGAGGAAGGACAAAACAGACTCACCCTAGCCAGATGTGTGTGCGCGCGTGGGTGGGGCAGCCAGGCAGGAGAGAGAGGCAGTTTTAGGGTCCTGGAGGGGCTGGGATTCTCTCATAAAGACCTGGAGCTCTCTGCTTAGCCTCGTGAAACAACCAGCTTTTATTTGACGGAGAGGAGACGCTTAGCCAAATTAAACGCCCCCCTTTCTGGGACTAGAGCAGGCGTGCTCTTTACTTGCTCTCCCCTACAATATCTGCTGGGGTTTCTGCTAGGTTCACCGTTTCCTTCTTTTTTCTTTCAAACCAGGCCTCTACAGAGGTGAGTACCTACCTGGTCCTGTACTTGGTGTTAAAGGAATATCGCTAAAGAAAGCCTGGGTCTCACCATCTCTCCAAGAAGTAAAACATCCCCACAATGTACGGTCAACCTAGAGGCTTAGGGAAAGAAGCTCGGGAAGAGGCGGGCCAGGAGAGAAGGCACTGGCTCGGGGTCTCCTTGGGTGAGAGCCGTTGGGGAAGGAGTGTGAATAGTGGGCACAGAAGAGAAAAGCAGACCCGAGGGGGAAGGACACAGCTGGGGCCTTGGTGCTGGGGGATAAGGGAAAGAAGGATTTTTAAGTTCTCTTAGACTTTGAGTCATTTTCTCTGTGTTATCGAAAATCCATTTGTTCTATCAACATTTATGGTTCATCTGCTAGTGCCAAGCACAGTACTAGGTGTCAGGTGGAGGCAAGGATTCGCAAAGATGAGCTGGCAGGAGAGGCTCAGAATTGGCTGGAGGTGGGAAGTGCAACCTCCAACCTTCCCCGGATGTGGGCCGGGCCAAAACCACAAGCCAAGGAAGCACAAAGGGCTCTGGAAGCTCAAGGAAGGCAGAAGTGACTTCCATCGCAAGGTATTAGGGCTTCTAACAGAAACTGGGCCTTAAGGAACAGGCGGAGAGGGCAAGTGGGAGCAGAGAGAGGTGGGAGCTGGGCAGGGGCGCAGGGATGATGGCATGTGGGGTTGGGGTGAAAAGCTCTGCAGTGGCCACCTGCGGAGTATAAGCTTTGAAAAGATGTGGGGCGTGGTATCTGGTCCCAGTAGCATAGTGAATGGTATTAATGTGGCCAGAGGAAAGCTCCTCCAATAAGCGTTGCTAGCTCTTCTTCCCCATGGAGGCAGGAAGTGAAAGTACCTACCGTGCACAAAAACGCTTTTCCTTAGATCCCTTCAGACAGAAATTATGGTCAAAGCCATTGATGTGGAACTCCTGCAGGTGTTTCCCGAGCTCCACTGGCTTCCTCAGGTCAAACGCAGTTCCTTGCACTGGAGCAACTTCTCCTGGTGGAAAGAGGCAGAAAAAAGGGTGATAAATGCCCAAATTGTTACAGGTGTCCTGAAGACCCGCTGGTCTACCCTCTCAGGCTTCCTGTTGATTTTTGAAGGGAATGGGAGCCCAGATATTAAGAAGGACTATGAGTTATTAGATTATTTTAATTGTGAGAGGCTATTGATGGCAAATGTAGTGGTCGTAACATTCAGAATCACATGGGAAAAAAATGCTAAGATCAAGGAAATGCATAATTTCCATTAACGGCTAAGGTGGATAAAGGGTTGTTCCAACCATTGAGTCAATCACTTTGTTGACATGTCTCGCTTTATTGTTGAAATATCCCAGGGCTCATAACCAAGCATTAGCACCTGGCAGTGGCTGACCAGACACTATACATGTCCCCGAGAAGAGTGATTCTTAAACCATTTGTGGCCATTATTAGCCAAAGGGACCCCAGCAACCACCCTTCCCCAACCTCTTCCCTGTAGACACATTCTAAACTGTAGTGGGGGCTGTTAATTATAATACTGCGACAAATGAGTTCACTGGGACAGTCCAGGTCAAACTGGGATGCACAGCCACTCCACCATTTGCCAATTTTAGAGTCAATCCTTTGAATGAAAGCTTTGTGCCTCCAGGAGTGATTCCTGGAGGAGTTATAGTCAGCAGATGTAGTATGTGTTCTCATCAAGGCGGGACATCCTGAAGCTTCTTCACAGTGTTGTGAGTGGGGTCAGTCCTGAGGGAGGACACTGCAGTGTGTGGTCCCTTAGCTCTTAAAGTATCAAAGCACAGAAGGAACATGGACATGAGCCCTGTGTTGGTGGTCATCACACAACCGGTGCCCAGTCAAGAGCATCCCTCCTGGTGTCACAGAACTCCAGGGTGTTGGGACCGGAAGGGTTTCTCAGAGCTCATCTGGTCCACACTGCTCATGGAACAGATGAGGAAAATGAGACCCACATCAACAGATGTCATCAAGCAATCACCTATGGTATGAACACACTGTATTTCATTAATTTAAGACACTCATTTCCATCTTTTAAAATCTCTGAAATCATGTTACAGTTTAGCAGGTTTTTCTTTCTTCACAGGATGTAAAATAATGAACTTTACAACTGATGGCATCTTAGAATTGATTAAACCATATAAAAATAGTTTGCCATATCCTCCATTCTTCTAAAACCTCTGAACAAGTAATCAGGGATTTGAGAGCAAAAAAGAGAAATCAGCATTATTTTGTGAGTTATTTCAACTAGATACTAAAGGGAGAAATAATTTCTCAACAGGCAGTCCTCCAGACATGTCTGCCAAAGGCTGTAATAGGGATTTTACATTGTTCTGAAAACAGTGCCATTTTGCTTTATCACCTTTCATTCTCTTCCTAACTTCCAGGTCTGTTCTTGCCTAGATGCTAGGCCGAGCAATTTCAAACAGGGAACACAAATATTTTGAAGTCAGTTCAGTTAGTTTAGTTTAGTAATGTGGGGAAGCCCAGCACCCTTCCCTCTTCCCGTTGGCACATTTCTTGGAATGCGTCAGAGCCAGAGCCATGGACTAGAAGCCGTTCACTTGGTCACTCTTTTGCTCGATCGACATTTATTAAATGCCTGCTGTAGGCCAGGCACTCTGATGGGTAGGGACATGCACACATGAATGGGGCATGGAACCAGCTTGCAGTCTGAGGGAAGGGATGGACATAGGAGCAGCTCATAATCCCAGAGTGAAGAATTCTCCAGTGATGGCACAGCTGGGAGAAAGGAGGCTGACAGTGTGAGTGGGCGGGCTTAGAGGGGGCACACTGGGGGAACTTCATGCAAGAAATGACAACTGAGCTGAGGCTTGAGGTGAGATCATATTACATTGACTGGGTGAGGAAGGTTGAAGATGTGGAGGCAAACACCTTGAATACAGGTGATAGGGAGTTTCCATTACATAGAATTATAAGGTTATCTATATTATAACACTTCCATTTATTATATAGTCCAATATATAATATAATTATATTAGTTACTTTCTATATATTCCTAGTTTGGGGGGGTTGATTTCTGTTTTGATTCAAGAATTATTAAGAGGTCAATATTGGCTGTATTGTATTTTGTGAAACTGCCTCAGGTTTTCTTAACGAGCTTAGATATGCTGAACTTGGGTGAACCTTCTTTGTGAATTGCATCTTTGATCATTACAAGGTGTCTTCTCTTAGGTAATTTAATGCTTTCTGGCTAAAATCAGCCATTTAGGTTGAGACCACTGCTACTTTAGCTTTCATTTGTTTGTTGTGCTTTTGACTTCTATTTTCTCCCTTTCTGAGTTGTGGTTCGTACACAACATTCCATTGGGTTTTGCTTTGTGATTCCATCTGAGAGACTTTGTTTAATAGGAACATTGTATGGCATTAATATGACATATATGTTCTAAGTGTCCTTAGTTCTGTCGTTATATTTTATGGCATGCTTTCTATGTTTATAAATTCTAGTTAATTTAAAAAAAAATCTTTTACTATATAGTCTGTGTTTGTTTCTGATCATTTAGAAAGTGTGTATTTTTTATAGTGGTTACATCTATATATAAGTAACTTGAATGTAATACATGTATACTTATCTCTTCCTTAGACAGAGTCTGCCTAGCTTCTCCTTCCTCCCCTTTGCTCCCTCCTTTTGCTGAGTTGGGTTTCTGATGCTTTCAAGTATATTCTTAAGAAAGACTTTTGTTTCCCAGTAGATGGTGCTAGAGACACAATATAATAAAGAGTTTGCTTTATAAAATAAACATCTTCCTCTGAGTTTAGTCTGTCCTCTCACCCCTGATTTGTTCTGGGAGAGTTAATAGTTGAACTTTCTGGATCTCTAAGGCCAGAGTCCAAATCTTGGATACTGACCCACCTGGGTGCTATTGTCCTGTAAAGTCTGGGTGACCACCCACCTCCCACAGTGACTTTTTAAAAGGCAACACTATTTCTTTAGGAAACAATTAGACGGGGAAAAGAAGTAGCTGTTCTCATGGGCTCAAGAAGATTTTAATTTTACCAACCCATATGCTGAGTGGTAACTTATGATGCTTTCTTCCCTTATATCATGTTTTCAATATTTAGTTCTTCCCTAAAGTTATAATTGACTCTAATTCTAACCCATATGATAGTCCCAAGGTGATTGCTTAGGTTGGTCAAGATTATTTATTTCACTTGACTTGGAAAAAACGAAGTCATGGGGTTGTCATGACATATGGACCCAGGTCAATTTCTGGTCTGTTTACCTGATATGGAGCAATTGACAAAGCTGTGTTTACTTTAGCTTTTCTCTCTGTAAAATGAAGCTGCTATTATTTGCTGCTTTCTAGATCACATGGAAATATTTGATCAGTGATTTGGTGGAGCATATATCAGAGGATGGCATTAAAAAAGAGCCAAATTTCAGATTAACACATGGAGCACAGAGAGCAAAGAGTAGAGAGGGTAAGACTTCAAGAACGGCAGAGCAGTCCTGACCTAAAAAATAAGAAACTTGGGATAATTCTAAAATGAGATTGTTGTGAAATGAGACAAAAACAGGAGGAAACGTTCCAATCTGTCTTTTCCAGCCTCATGCCCTGACACAATCCTTATGTGCATAACAGTCAGGCATATGGAAAACTTGGATTTTGTCCCCCAGATTCTCCAAACCTTTGGACCTTTTTGCTTAACTGGAATGTCCTTTCTGCACCCCCTACCCCCAGGCACACCCTGGCAAAGTCCACTGGATCATTTCAGAGTCCTCTCTTAATGCCATTTCCTTTGTGGATTGTAACCTCCACTGTAAGAACGAATTCCTTTTTCCTCTTTATTCCCATCATACTTTGAATATACTTTCCCCAAAACATTCATCACGTGGTATAATTATAAGATTACATCAAGCTATTTGTCTATAAGGCATGTGAGTTTCTAGAGGGCCAGAGCTGTGTCCTATTTATCTTTGTACCTTCCAGGCATGAAGCACAGGCTTTACTGGATGGAAAAACTAATGAATGAAAAAACAGGGGCCAAGGTGAATGGTGTAGCATCCTCTCAAAAGTCAAAATGAAAGATCTAGAAAGACCCTTATGAATTGCCTCACCTAGTTCCCTTACTTTGCAGATAATGAGGCTGGGATCCAGACAGCCAAAGGGACTTGCCCAACGTGACACATCATTATAGTATCAAAGTCTTCAGGACCCTACTCAGGTGCTTTCCATTTCACCCTGGAGTGACTTAGTTACAGACCCTTCCACTCCCACCTCCACCCCCAAGTGTTCTTGTGTTTTGTTTTGTTTTGTTTTTGAATTTTTGAATTGATTTTAAGAGAGAGAGAAGAAGGGAGGAGGAAGAAGGAGGGGAGAGAGAGAAAGAGAAATACTGATGTGCTGTTCCACTTATGCATTCATTGGTTGACTCTTGTATGTGCCCTGACCCAGGGTCAAATTGGCAACCTTGGTGCATTGGGAGGGTGCCCTAACCAACTGAGTTACCCAGTCAGGGCTTTTTGATTTTTTTATTGAAAAATGAATGTGCAGTTCTAACTTTGTGCTTTGGTGCTAAGAATAGAAGATGTCAAAATAGCTCTCTCAGCAACTCTTGAGTGTACAGAAAAGAATGTGGAAATGGAAAGGGTGCCCTCCGAGACAATGTCACATCACATGACTTTGGTTTTGAAGCCACCAGAAAGCTGGGGTGTGAGCAGAGAAAAGCTGTTTTTCGAAAGAGGATTTCTTTTTCTCCTGAAGGCTGGCTCAGTGTGCATTAAGGTCCGGGCAGCAATGCCGAGAAGACGGCAGGCTCTGACCCACAGGTGTGGGGTTGCAGCACTGGGGCCCAGGAGCAACCTGCGGCAGCATTTGCTTCCCCATTTTGGGAAAAGTCTGACTGCAGGCACCACTAAGGACCCACTGAGGTTACTGTCATGGACTTAGAGTGAGACCAGTCGCTGCGTATTGGCAGCTGGGGGGCGGGGGGATTAATCAGAGCTGAGTTTTGTTAGGAGAATAAAAAGAAAAGGAAAGGGGCAAGGGAGTTGAGAACACCTGCAAAGATGTGATTCTAACGATGGACTTCTGAGCAGATGTGGAGGGAGTGAAGTTATGAGGAAGTGAGGGACAATGAAAAGGTGGTAGGATCACCAATTATAGGTTCTTGTAGCATGGACGAATTATTGGAGCTGATAGACATCTTAAATAGTGACCATGGAAGGCTGCAATGAGAGGTAATGACAGCATCAAGGGTGTGAGCCAATGACCCCAGGAGTCAGTAGCTGAGAAGGGTGGAAGGGAAGGTCATTGGAAGAGAGGATGTCACGAAGCTGAGAGGTCAGGGTACCATCAATATGGATAACAAAATAATAATTATGACAGGAGTGATAGAGTGAGATGAGCAAGGAATGAGGAGTGACTTGGAGCAGGGTCTACAGATGACCCCAACAAAGAGAGGTCATGTGAGTGTCCCTCTGGCAAGTAAAGCTGCCTTATTCATGCAAGATGAGGTAGACCTGATAATTAGAAACAGAAAGCTCTAACATTTCTGATATCTGTCACAAGGCATTACATTTTCTTCTTTCTATTTGCATTTCTGGTGGAGTTATAATTACCCGTCCTCTGGAAATAAAGGAAAAGCTCGCTACCTTCATGAAATCCATCTGCCTTGATTCATATCTCTTATGATATGGGATTCTCACACATATTCTATTATGAGGAATCTGGCTTTTCCCCATGACTGCTTATGGCACGTAGCATTTTTAAAAGAGGACCACACAGTATATACCCCGTCCTACATGCTCTTCTTACAGTGTGATGCTGACACTCCTTCACTGAGGGGTGGACCTTTACAACTGCTTCAACCAATAGAAGTTGGCACAGGGATGCTAGATGTTTTCTGAGGCCAGGTTATAAATACAGAATGACTTTGGCCTGGCTCTCTCTCTCTGTCAAGACATCTGCCCTTGGACCCCAGCCTGCCATGTTCTAAGGAAGCTCAAATCACATCATAAGGCCTGGTGTTGGGTGTTCCGACTGACAGCCCCAGCTCAAGTCCCCAACCAAAAGCCAGCACCAACTGCCAGACATGTGAGTGAATGAAGGCTTCTGATGATTCCAGTTCCCAGTTCTAATCATCCAGCAGAGGCAAGATAATGTGCTGCCTAAATCCCTGACCACAGAAACAAAGAGAGACAGTAAACAAAGTGTTGAAATAATTTGTTATAGAGCAACAGATAACTAGTACACTGCCTTTGGATCTTTTCACTTCCTGGCACTGACTTAAGTCCTGGTGGGAGGTTAATGCACCCCTCCCCCCTCCCCCCTTTTAAAGACAGGGTGCTTTTAAATGGCTCTGCCTTAAGGACACTAATCCTTGCAATTAATTTTGGATGAGGAAAAAACAAATACAAATCTGTTAGGTTACTCATTTTTGAGCATATTTTATGTACCAGGCGTGATACTAACCTCAGGGAGACTAGAATCTGATCAAAGGGACATAAAAAGTAAAAATTTACAGGAGAGAGCAACAAAGGCAATGAGTGGCCCTCAAAAGCTCTGGTGGAGCAGAAAGAAGCGGCATCTAATGTAGCCCTGGGAATCAGGAAAGGTCTTCCCCAGGTGGGGGTAGAAGCCTAATCTTGAAGGATAAGTCGGGACTGGCTAACTGGACAGGGCACAAGCACAGGAATGGACTCCTGCCACCTGTGGACTTGTATTTGGGGCACAGGCAAGATGCATTTATATTACACACATTTCATGGGCTCCTAGCTCTGATTTAATTTTTTTTGTGCAACAGACTTAGGAAATGGGGTAGGAAGTGAATAAATGAGTTCTTGTGGATTTCTGATCAAACACTAATGTGGTAAAATGGTTTTGTTTTGTTTTTTTGTAACGCCTGGGCATGAACACTGCCTCAGTGTCTGAGAAAAATTCACCTGGGATGAATTTTAATTCAAAGCTTTTAATTTCCCATCACTGAAATAGCTCCTTCCTCTGCCCTGTGGCCCTCATGCCTGACTCTGAGATGAACAGATGGCCACTGCAGGAGTCACTGAATCTCCACATTCATTCATTTCAGCCCCTTCCTTCCTGGCAGGTCCCTTTCTGTGTCATCTTCACACACCCACCAACACCATTGCAGGAATAAAGTGATAGTCATCCCACCACAGTCCTTAGCACAGGGAAGTACTGTTTGTAATAACAATTAAAATGATTTTGTGAAAAGAGCAAAGAGAGAAAAAAGAAGAGGAAATCTGGCATAGACTTTCTAGAAAAATTGAGGGTGGGTGGGTGGGGAGATATTTTCTGCAATAACTTTTTTTCCATTAAAAATATTTAAAAATATTATTTAAAAGTAATTTTCTATGACTTATCCTATATTTTGATTTACAAATCTAGGTACAATATCTTAGGATTCAGACAGACTTACTAACTGACCTTGTGTAAGTTTGTATGCCTCTGTAAGATTCAATGTCCCCATTTATATAATGGAGGTAATATTGGTACCTACCTAATACAAATATTGTGAGGTTTCATTGAGAGAATGCTATGGTGGAGGTCATATCTCCAGGCTAGAACCTGGCATATAATTCATTCTCTCTCTCTCTCTCTCTCTCTCTCTCTCTCTCTCTCTCTCTCTCTCTCTCTCTCTCTGTGTGTGTCTCTACCCCCACTTCCTCCCTCCCTCCTTCTCCTACTCTCTTTCTGTCACACACTTGCACACACATTCTTCAAAAATACAGAGAACAGAGAGAACAATTGTTCATTATAACATGAATCATTTATGCAAAAGAAAGGTGCATTCCTGCCTCTAGGGGGCATTGCCATTTTCATTAAAAATAATTGTTTTTTCAAGCTTCCTTTCTTACATATTTTAAAATCTAGAACGATTGATTTTAAACTGCATACACACACACACCCCCTCTGAAGCCCAGCCAATGTGTGCCTGGTTACAAATCACTGACCTACAGGCTGGTGAGTATGTTCTGTCTATACTGCCACATGTTACTGGACAAGTTGCCCTCTCATGACCTCATACTGAAATGCACATTTAGAGTGATGCAGTCACATAACCACAGGTGTTTGGCCAAGAAATGCAGCCTGGAGTCTGCCGGCAGATTCCTCCTATTGCAGTGCAGCAGAGGCTTTGCATAACACATCAGGGCCTCCTTCTGCTTATGATTCCTCCATATTCTTGCAGTGCGTACAACAAACTAACATGTGAAAGGCACAGAAGGTTGTCTTAATCTGAGCAAATCAACACCTTTCGGAAATTGCTCCTAATGACAGCTCAGAAAATGGGGCTGATTAGGCAAACTGTGTCCCCCTGTGTGGCAGTGGATATCAGGAGTCATGATTACCAATTACTGTCTCAGCCTCCCAGCAGCATCCTGCTCACCTGTTTGGCAGTCAAAGTCCATAGATATTAGAATGGATTTTAGAGCCAGGCAAGCCTGCATTTAAAGCCTGGCTTTCCTTTGTGTAAAAATTTGTAGAGGTTGCTCAGCTTCTCTGAACCTTGCTTTCCTTGTCTGTCAAATGGGGATAATGAGAGTATCTTACGTCATGGGATTATGAAAATTAAGGTAAGGCATGTAAAGTGCTCAGCACCCTGCACAGTCTGTAGGAAGTACTTTGCAATATTGCTGGGAGTATGGACTGTAGCCAAAGGTGATAACAGCATAGATTTCGGGCTTAGGGAAACTTGGTTCCACCTGTTGAACTGTGTGCAGGTTACTTGACCTCTCCAAATGTGTTTCTTCAACTGACGAATAACTGAAGCACAACATCTATTTCAAAAGATAGTTCAGCCCTGACTGGGGTGGCTCAGTTGGTTGGGCATCGTCCTGCAAAGCAAAAGGTCGCTGGTTCGATTCCCGGTCAGAGTACATGCCTGGGTTTCGGGTTCAATCCTCGATTGGGGCACATTCGAGAGGCAACCAATCGATGTTTCTCTCCCTCTTTCTCCCTCCCTTCCACTCTCTCTAAAAACAATAAATAAATAAAATCTCTTAAGAAAAGGTAATTCAATGTGCTTAAGTTTTGGGTGCATATTAAACACTGAGTAAATGGTGATGATGATGATGGTAATAATAATAGTTACTAGTTACAAAGCCCTAACTAGGAACTATGCCAGGAACTAGTCTAAGCACCTCCCATGTATTACCTCATTTAATCTTTACAACCAATGAGGTAGATCCAATATTATCTCCACTTGATACATGCAGTCTACAGAGCTTAAATTGATTGTCCAAGTTCACAGAACTGATAAGGATTTAAGCCTAAGCAGTCAAGGTTTGAGTCCATGCCCTCAGCTGCTGCGTTTTCCTGATGATAATGGGTCAAAACCAGCTCTTTTAAACAGCCATTCAGGGTCATACCAAAGACTCGCTTTACTAAGTCAGAAGCATTTCCCACCTCTGGCTGGAGTGTCCTTGCCTGCCCCCATCAGTTTTCACGGCATGTAGGGGACACACTGCCCAAAACCAGGCACACTACTGGGCCGGATGTGGATCTACGAGACCCAAGACCGCCTGCCCCAAATCCCTCTGGCTCCCATGGGCTCAGTCTGTCAATGGCCGCTAATGGCATGGGTGTGAGAGGGACAGCCACTCTGCCTGACCACACAAAGGGTTTGCTCGATGATTTTGAAAGGGGAACACCCTGGGGCAGAAGAATTATCCTGCAAGCTTGTTTGGCCGCTTCCCAGCAGCTCGGGCAGGCTCCAGCGACAACTGTGTGACAGAAGAGCTCCAGCTCATGGTAGACCCTCAGCCTCCTGCTCTTCTCCGAGAGTCACAGGCTCCCCCAGTCACAGTTCACAGAAAGCCGAGGGGAACACCAGGAACAGGTGGCTGATGTCCTGACACCATGAAAAGGATGCCAATTGAACATAGCCAAGTTACATTAATGACCCAGGGTCAGAGAAGAGAACCAGGTCAAGGAGAGAGGGGAGAAATCAGTCCAGCCTTTCTGGTCAGCTGGCACAGTGGAAGCACCAAGTAATGGCTTTATATGGGGGACTTAGCCCCCCCGATTTCCATCAGTGCTCTCCCTTCTTGCAAATTGCTCTATGTAAACATGCAATCTTGGCTTCAGAACATGCCCCAGTCTCTCTTCTAAGGACACTGCTGCCTCAAACTCCCCCTACACAGAAATGTCCACTCCATCACAGCGGCTTACCCTCCTGTGGTTTAGGGGGGACATAGAGGGCCTGTGTTTGTACAAGTGGGGTCAGAGGCTGGGCGCCAGGACATGCAGGGCCAGCCCTCTAGATCTCTATCTGCACAGCGTGCTTGGCATCCTCTTCAGGAGGTGTGTTCGCAGACCCTGCATGCTGCTCGTCCTTTGCATCTGGCCTGCCCAGAGGGTCAATTCCACAAACTATAAATTTAGGAGCTTCTGTCCCTCCCGGGGAGAATCTGGAATGGAGGTCTGAAAGGGAAGAGGAAGATGCTCACCAGGAGCCTGATATGGATGTATTCAAATACAAGTCTTTCCCAGCCACCCTCTAGGCCTCTCTGACTGGGTTACAAGGCTGATGGCTTAGCAAGCTTCCCAAACTTCTCGAGACTTCTGGAGACTGAGCATCTGGGCTTCTGTGAGCAGAATCTATAAGAAGCTCTCAAGTGGCCTCTGAACTGTGGGTGATCTAGATGAAGATGTTGAAGGTATTTTTCTCAAACTAGGACAGACGGCATGAAGATGAAGCTAGGAGGCAGTCACTTGGGATAACAGAACCAGGAATCCAGAAGACAGCGCAAAGTAGGGGTAAAGCACTGATTACAACAAGATGAAATTTATGGATAACAGCGACAGAAAAGGTCCTGCACTTGTGCCCTAAAAAAAAGACAAAAAAACAAAGGACACTGCTTAGGTTCATTTAGGCTGTTGTCTTTCAAGGTTCCATTTCCTCATTTATCCAATGGGGACAATACGGCCCCTACCTCATGAAATGGTCATGAGGATTAAAACAGTTAATGGAGGCAAAGGGACAGTGATGATGATCATGATATTGAGAGCTAAAGATGGATGGTTCTTCCTGATACTAACACTCCTAAATGTTAAGTCTAATTATTACTGGCTAGGGAGATGAAGCTGAGCCACAGCATGTGTGAAAATGACTTCAAGGATGTGGTTGGCAGCAAGTTCAGTAGGAGTTACGTAGGGTGTAGTGAGGTGGGACAGTTTTCGGTTACTTGTTTCAGTACAGGCCTCACAGGCTGCCAGACACACAGAAGCGGGCCCAGAGAAGGAGCACATGGCTAACTCACGGCATAAGAATGGCTGAGGACCCAGGGGTGTGCTGTGTGGAAAAGACATGACTCAAGGAGACACGGTAGCTGCCTTCGAAGGCCTGAAGCCTGCTCTGTAGGGACCCAACGACTAGCTCCAGGGGGCTCGGCTCTGGGGAGAGAGATTTCAACTCCGTACCAGCAAGGCATTTCTGATGCGCTGATCTGGGATGAACAGAGAACTTCCTGACCCAGAGGCACCTAAATGCCAGCAGAGCCCACAGTTCTGGGGTTCAGCTACTGGATGGGTGGGTGGTGGTTGGAGAAGATAAGGTCCTTTGCAACTGTGACCTTTCCAGGGCTGTGGGACCACTGGCTCACATGACAAACATCACAAAGTAGGTTGTTCCCCTCAGGGACACACAGTGATCTCTCCTCCCTCTTTTTTAAGTCAAAATGTTAGCTTGTCTTATCTACTGAGGCCATTGGCTGAGAGCAGCTCTTTGCAGAATGACCTATAGACATGGCTTTTGATAAGAGAGGGCCAGAGTAGGGTGTGTGAAGTGTGGAGAGGGGAGAGAAATAAAGGTAGCCAAGAGAGCAGCAGGAGGACACAGGGTTGTTGGGGAGGGGAGCAAATGAGGACAAACAGGTGCCAAAAAGGAAAAAGCAATAAAGGTCACTTGAGGCTAGACAGCTTTGTAGAGCCTTTTAAATAGCTACTCAAAGAGCAGACCCAGCACCACATCCCCTAGGGATTGTCAGAAACTTGGACCCAGAGGCTCCACCCCAGGCCAACAGTCAGAATCTGCATATTAGCAAGTTCTTCAGGTGATCTGTGTATACGTTACAGGTGAAAGGCACTGATGTGGAGGACACCTAGGGGAGACCAAGGCTCAGACGTGCTGTGCATTCATCTCAGCAAAAAAGGGAGGGAAGGAACGCTGGCGCACCAGGGAGAGCGCTGGAGTCTGGTCTCCATGGCGATGGCCCAGCTGTGCTTCCAGCCCAGCTGCTCTGATTATGTTTCTTTATCCGGCTGGGTTCAGAACAGTCAGGCAAATTTGCATAAGGAAGCCAGAGGTAATGGGGCTCTTGGGCACAGGTACCCATCTGACACCTGATTAAGCAAATTTGGTTAAATCATCTCTAGAATGTCTGTTATTATTTTAGGAAACAACATAAAGAGAATGATAATTAAAAGTAACACTCTAGGTGGGAATTTTGACTTCATTCCAGTGGTTGGCAAATAGAGCACCTCAGGATTTTTTTTGTAAAGTAACATTTCTATAAATTCTCACAGATCACACAATGTCAAAGCTTATCTCTGCTGTCGCTTTTCCCCGGTCCTCTGCTGATGCTTTTGGGGTTTGCTGCTTTATGCTACTGCTGTGTTGTGTGTGTTTTTTTTCTTTCCACTGAACGTTCTTTGATTTACCTTTGACTTGCAGAGGGGGAGGGTACTGCTTCTGGATACGACATGCCATCTGAAGCATAAAATGCTAAACCCAGTTACATGGTGTTTTCAGGTGAGAAGGCAATTTTACACTTCATGGAAGGCAGAAAATTTTCATGCAGAGATGTTTTCCATTCTGGACTCCCATCAAGATGGCATCCAGGGATTTGCTGCCATTTGAAAGTTGCTACTGTCTGTCTGCAGCCTTCCTCAGGGTATTTCCATTATACCTGCCATGCTCTCCAGGTCTTCAGGGCCTCCTGCCATGGGGTCCATCGGGTCCCCATGTCCCCCATGTCCTTCGCTACCTGCCTGGGCCCACAGTCCGTGACCTGAGCCACTTGGTTAGTGACACTCTCTCTTTTTTTTAAAATGTATTGTTTTTTCTATTACAGTTGTCCCACTTTTCCCCCTCATTGTTCTCCCCCCTCCCTAATCAGTAACTTTCTTATTGACATACCTGACACCTGTCCTGCTGCCCCTCCTACCTGACAAAACCTCCAGCTTTGGATCGTCCCATCACCCACCTTCTCTGATCATCGTTCCATGCTGCTGAAACTGGAGAAAACCCATGGAAGCACCAACTGAGGCCACCACAGGTTGATGGTCTCAGTCCTCACCCAGATTCTCAGCACCTTCAAACATTTTACTTGCCCTCAATCGGCTCCTCTTCCCCTAAAAAACCTCTTCCTTGATCTCACATCTCCACCTTATGCAGGCACCTTCTTCTCTTCCTTTCACAAATTTTTGAAAGCATATTCAACTGCTATGGCTTCTAGATATACAGATTCCCTGGCCCCGTGGTACAGCAAATGCATCAGAACCTCTGGGGCGGGGCCTGCGGGGCCGTATTCCAGGAAGGGGCCTTAGTTGGGAACTGCTCATTGGCTGGTACTCCCCGGCTCTCTCCCCACTTCCAGTTACTCCTTCCACTGTCACAATCTGGCATCCACCCACTGTATTCTGTGAAACAGGGTCAGCAGGAACAGCCACTATAGCACAGGTACCCCCTGGCTTGACCTCTTTGGAATGCTCATGCTGTTGGTCACTCCAAGACTTTCGGTCACCCCTTGTCCTTTGCCTCTTCCTCTCACCATCTCCCTTGGTGCCTTTAGTGTGTGTGGGACTACCTTGCACCTTAAATGTTGGTGGTGGTTTTCTCGGGTTCCCTTGGGTGCAGTTCTCCATCTAAGATTCCTCCCTGGGAAATACACATGACTTAGTCTACAAAGTACATGCTGTTTTCTATCTCCTGCTCTCATCTCTCTCCCAGCAACCGTGCCCGTCTGTGCAGTTGCTTGCTGGACATCACCTGGATGCCTCACAGGCACCTTAATCTCAAATATTTTCCAGACCAAATCCATAGCTCCCCCTGTTCCTCCCTGTCCTCCATCCTGCCACCATACCAGCTCTTTCTCCTCTATTTATGGCTCCTGTCTTTAAAAAAAAAAAAGCATTTTATTTATTTGTAGAGAGAGGGGAAGGGAGAAAGAGAGGGAGAGAAACATCAGCATGTGGTTGCCTCTTGTGTGGCCCCAACTGGGGACCTGGCCTGCAACCCAGGCATGTGCCCTGACTGGGATTGAACTGGTGACCCTTTGGTTTGCAGGCTGGCCCTCAGTCCACTGAGCCACACCAGCCAGTGCATGACTCCCTTAATATCTCCATTTCTCCTGCCCAGGAGCTGCCCTAGAAACCTAGGAGTCATCCAGCCTTCCTGTTTTTTCATCTACTACATTCAATTCAGGCCTCCCGATTTCCCTCCTTAAATACTGTTACAAAACTACATGTCTTCCATCTGCCCTCCAGTTTAGGTCCTCATCTCTTGCTTAGATGAACTAAAGTAGCCTCTTCATTGGTCTCCAGTCAAGCCCCACCCCCAACAGTTGCTGGGTGGTATTTCTAAAGTGCCAGTCTTGTTAGGGCAGTCCCCTGGCTTGAAATACTTCAAAGCACTCCATGATCTAAAGATAGGTCCTGGCTCCTTGGGATGGCAGGGAAGATCCATCATGACTGCATCCAACTGCAGGGCTGGGGCCAGGATGAGGCCAGTGAGGACTTAGGATGTGAAATTCAAGGACACACTCCCTCTTGGGCGCTGACTGGGCAGGTGCACAACCCTGGGAGTGAGTGCTGTCTTAACTTTTGCACCCCAGACGCTGCACATCTCCTGTTTCACCCTAGCCTCCACCCTGCCCAGCTGCCTGTCTATCTTTAGAACTCTCACCCACCTTGTGGCTAGATCTTTACAGATGCTGAGAAGCTTCTTGCAGCTGAGGGTCATCTCGAGAAAGCCTCCTGTACCCTAGCCTCTGTGCTTCCTTAGTCCCCTGGGCGTTATCTCTGTCACTGTCCTGACCACATTGGATGGTCTTCTAAATGGTCTGGGCACACTAGTGCAGAGACAGTGTTCAGGCACCTTTCTATGACCAGTGTCTGAGGCAGCATGTAGCAATCAGTCATGCTCCATCAATGTTAGCTAAACAGTATGCAAGTCTTCCCTGGGAACTCGCTTGAGTCAGCCTTCCAGCCCCTTCACAATGGGGTGACCTCTAAGGACAGCTGTGCACGAGGGATGAACTAGAGGCAGCCCCCATCCAGACCTGGGGTGGCACAGGGGGGCGTTAAATCATCAGCTCTCCAAGGGCAGTAGTCAGAGTTCTAGCAAATAACTCTCCTGACAAATTTACTTGATGTCAGTCTCAACTTTTCATAGGAATTACACAATGCCCGGCCAAGTGCTAATTTCTGAGCCTTCTTCCTGCCAAATTTCCACTGTGATGGCTCACGTTTGCCAATCTCTCAGCAGTGATGTGTCCTCTAGCAGGGAATACGAGGAGCTTTGGGAGTTATTCCTGGGCCTCATAAAACTCTTCTTGGGATCATTTTATAGAGTGATTCAGTAATATACCCCCTTGGAGAGTATCATTGCTACCAAGAGAGGCCCTTAGAGTTTCTGTATTGAACTTCCTTGAACTCTGTTCAGAGGGACGTGTCAGAGAAGAATCAGTTCTAGGGTAAATAACATGCCAGAAGATCCAATATCACGAGTTTCCCTTTTTTAGTGTTATTCAAGTCTTTGGTTAATTCCAGCTTCATTTCTTTGAGGACAAGACCTGTGCTATGTACATGGCTATGTGTTTTCCATATCTGTTTTGCTCAACACCCCTTCCCCAGGGCTGGCATAGTACCTGGCATGCAAGAGGTACTTGATATCAGAAGGTGAAGGATAAGGGGTGAAGGAGACTGGGGGGTGGACCTGGAGTTGGAGGGGCTCATCTGCAGAAGTGCAGAGCCAAGAGTGAAAACCAGAACACCATGCTCTGGCTTCACACTTACAGTGAGGCCCAGTGCTCCTGCCCGCCCCCACACTCTACAGACTGAAGGCCAGGCCTGGAATCCTAACTGCACCAGGGGCTGGTGGACACTGGGAAGCAATTCCACTCCTCTGACCAAGCAGAAACAGAAAAGCTGGTTCTCCAACCCAGAGTCCGGCTGCTCTTGCTCCTCTGGGCAGAACCAGTTACTTTTCTTCTTGGTATGCCATATTCCCCCCTAGCTAGCCTTCCAGCTCACTTCAGAAAATCCAATGGTGATTAACAACAGCAACAAAAGTGTAAAAACCACCCTATAGATTACAAAAGGGAAAACAAACTATTGCTATTCTCAAAAACAATGATGACATTTATGTATAATCATACACAGAATAACAATAAGCTATCATTAAGTTGAGGGCGGAAACAAAGACCAGAAGACCCCTCTGTGGTCTTAGATGATGTGACTAACTCACTCAGGTATTACACAGAATTTCAGGGGCTCATGAATCCCTTGAAGTTCTTTCATCATCTTCCCAGACATACAAGTACGGACCCTGTCTGAGAAAAATCTGGGTTAGAGGTGTGTGTGGTCTTTGAATCAGTGTTAGAAATTGATAGGACCTCACAGTTCACCTCATGTAAATGTAATCTAATGAGACTTTACAGATGAGGCCATGAGGCCCGAAGAGTCTTCATGGCTGACTGAACGGCGTAGTTGGTGGCTAGCAGAACTAAGACTTGCAGATATCCAGGTTTTCTGAATCCCATTTATTCCACGGTACTGTTTTAATGTGTTATGTTGAAAAACCAATGTAAAGAAGGGAGAAGAGTGGAAAGAGACTGACTGGGGGTGGGGGGAAGGAGCAGGTATTCCTAGACTGTACAGACCGGCAATTACTTGGTTTCATTTTTTAGTTAACTAGGTTGGTTTTCTAGCTTCAAGGCAAAGAGACCAAGCCTGAGGCTCCCTGCTGGCTCCCTACTTTGGAGCTGTAACTAAATCCGAAAGATCTTCTGAGGTAGACTTGTGCTGGGGAAGATGAGGGAACTTTGGCACAAGATGATCTCTAAACAGCTTATGTCATTACAAAACCCCCGAGCAACAAAGCATCTGCTGTGTCCAGGAAGTGGGGGAAAGATTTCTAAGGAGAAAGTATGAGCCTTGAAGAAAGAGTAGGGGGTACTGGGTGGCCCCTATAGGTAGGAGGAGGGTACTGAACCAGGGGTGTAAGAGAGTCATGGTGGGAGATGGGGCTGGGAGGCAGCTGGTGTCTGACCTGGTAGCCATCTAAGGGTTTTTTAAGCTGGAGAGTATCAAAGTGAGATTTGCATTTTATAGATAACTTTAGTAACTGAATGGAGAATAGTTCTAATGAGATTTCTCCCCTCAAATGGAGACTATAGTCCAGATTCATTTGTGTATTCACTGATCCAAATTTATGAAGCTCATAATATAAGCCAGGTACAGATCTAGATAAGAAGAGCCTAAACCAGGACAGTGACGATGAAGATGGAGCCATATAATCAATAATGCATATTGAGGAAGCAGATTCGAGAAATACCTAGGAGTTAAAAATCAGCAGGACCTGATGACTAACAGTATTGGGTGGGGGAAAAGAGGAAGCATATTGATGGAAGGTTGAAACAAGTATGTCCAATATTTTAGAATTCTATGAAGTCTAAAGAAATTTTCTGGCACAAGCTCCAGAAAGATTAAAACATGTAGATCAAAAGAGTCTCCATTTGTGCCATCTTTGAACCAGGAGACTACTTTGGAATTTGTTATTTCCCAAGGCAGAGACTTACACCTGCCCTAGGGAAGTAATTATAAAATTGACTGAACTGCAGGCTGAACCCAGTGAGGTTGAAATAAAATACGCAGATCTTGCTGGGTCTCTCCCCACAGCCTGTGGTAAGCCTTTCCTACCAGAATTCTAATTTTGTCAAAATAGGGTTGCTTTCATGTAATTTTAGAATGAGCTTTCAAAAACAGAATGCTGCAAGAATAGCAAGTGAACACAGATGGGCTGGGGAAAGAGTGGGATGGGTTAATTTTTATAAAAACAAAAGGTATCTTTTTTCTCAAGAATAAGATGCTATTTTTCTAATGTAACTTTAAGATTCAAAGGACCTAGTCAAAGCATCCATTTTTTGCTTTCTAACTCCTTATCTGCAAACAGTGCAGCAAAATTTAAAAAAGGAAAAGCTATGTGCTGTAAATGCCTTTAAGACACATGCTTAGTTCCACACGGCATTGTCTACATCATAATGTCTTGTTGGGCAGGTTGCCCAAGCTGCCTCCAAGTCTCACAGTTGTGTATGGCGAAAGGGTGACATGTAATATTTACAGCCTGGGAGTGAATGTGTCCCTGGAGAAACAGAGGATTACATTTTCTCACCTGCTCGCATCTAGCTGGCTCAGTATCTGAGCAGGGCACCAGGGACCAGTTTCCCCACGTTGCCATAGGCAGGACACTAGAGGCAGGTCCCCAAGCTAAATTCCTGACATGGCAGCACAGAGATCTGGCCCTGGAGTGCTCTCTCTGGGGACATTCCTTATATACCTGTCTTTTCTGGTAAATGGTTTCCAGGAGTTCCACTTCTGGGGACCACAGAGACAGCCCTGAGAACAACACATACACATACACACACACATACACATACGTACGCAAGAGGACCAGAACATGCCCCATTAACACAGTGCGTGTGCCTATCCTAAGTATAAGCAAGTGCTTTATGGTCTGTAATTTTTTTTTTAAGTAAGGAAAAAAAAATGGCTTGGAAGAAACAAAGCTAAACTAACTGGTGTCATGCAAACCCAGCCTGACAGCTCAGCTGCAAATGTTGGTCCTGGTTTGCGGCTAAAACGAGCTCTCAGCCTTGCAGAGGCTTCTGTCGGTGCGGCTGTAGCACAGGCGAGGGGCCCAGTGAGCAAGGATCTTGTGCTCAAAAACCACTGCTGACTCTCAAGTGCCCGGAATTTCATCCAGAGCAGTAGCTTCGGAAGCTAGCGGATGGATTCTACACTTTTATTCAAACTCTTCCTTCCTTCCTATAAAAAAGCAAAGATGCTAGAGTCCTCTAGCCTAAGAAAACACAGGGGCTATTGTTCACCTGTGTTAGGAAGCCTCCAGAGCTGACAAAATGGCAGAAATTTCTGATGGGGAAATGGGGGTGACCCATTTTCCTTTGAATGTGCCCCTTTGAAGGCTCCTGATACCCCCATACTAACTGAGGCATTTCTCTGCAGAGCAGAGAAAGGGGATGAAAGAAGAAGCCATGTAACACAGGCTGTTGTCTTCCATATTTTATATGCCCCCAAACACCGCCAACAGGAAAAGGCAGGGCAAAGTGGGTGCCCAAGGCTGCCGGAGGCCTGTGGGCCTGCCTGGGGCAAAGGTCCAGATGGGGTTGTACCAAATCCCTTTCCTTCCTCTGTGATAACAGCCCATCAGTAAGCCAATGACAAAGACAAGGAGGCCAGGGTTTCACCCCTCCCTCAAACACACTCTGGGGAAGGCCCCTTTTCACTGAGTACCACCGGCCCAGATTGTCACCTACTGTAAAATAAGGGTTGCTATCTTCTCCTGACAATGGGTTTTCCCATCACCTAAAAAATTATTTACCAAGTGTCTGTAACCAAGGTGAAAAACGCCCCCAAAGGTTAGATCTGCATCAGCGTTTTCCTCAAGAACTACTCAGGTTACAGCTTTTAAGGTAAACTTAAAAAGGGCAAACTGAAAGAAGGACTTGAAAAACAAATATAAGTACAAATTAATAGCCACAGAAGGCAGGGGCCTGGGACTATTAACCATCTTTGTATGACAAGTGTGGAAGCCAGCCTAGGAGAGTCGGCTGAAAGTCCACAGAAGGCTGACCAAGTGAGGCTAAGAAATAGCAATGTGTCATATTAAGCATTTGTGACGAGCCCACCTGCGATTCAAGGAATAGAGGAATGAGCAGACGAAAGGCCTCAGGGTTAAAATGGGGCCCCAGGCTTCCTCCGAATCCACCACAATGCTCCTGCGTGAGCCGCTTTCTCAGGCATGTTTAGCTGCTACCTGCTCTTGTGATCCTGGGTGCAGTTTAAGGGCTCTTGGCTTCTATTTTGGTACAATGATGATAAAACACTTTACTCTCTAGGAGCTCCAAGTAAAAATAATGAGGATTTTTATGACCTTGGGAAATAGATTTACAAAACAAACACACAAACAAGGACTTGGGGTAGAAAGCAGAGGATGGGGATGGTGAGCAAAGAAACAGATTTATGGAGTAAAAGCCATTCACATACAAAGAGACCAAAGTTTATTGCCGACCTCTGACCTCTGACACTCATTGACTTTCATGGTAGAGTTCTAATGGATGTGAAGGGTGGTGGCAATAGCAGAAAAATGTTCTACTCGGAGCTTCGTAGAATCACAGAACGTAAGAGCCACAGTGGCCCTATAAACTATTCATTCTTAATCATGAGTCCATGATAAAGTTTTCACTGATCCACAGAAAACTGAGATATATTTGGATAATCTATCTATTTTTTTTTTTAATATTTTATTTTTTAGAGAGAGGGGAAGTGAGGGAGAAAGAGAGGGAGAGAAACATTGATGTGGCAGAGAAACGTCCATTGGTTGCCTCTCACACACCCCCAACTGGGGACCTGGCCCGCAGCCCAGGCATGTGCCCCCACTGGGAATCGAACCGTTGACCTGTGACCTTTCAGTTCACAGGCCAACATTCAATCCACTGAGCCACACCAGTCAGGCCTATCCCATTTCTTTAAAAAACAAGATGAAATCAATTTAAAGGATTGTTCTTCAGTCTAAGATAAAAATTTCCCCACTTTTGTGGTATTAAAATATTCTTTTTTTAATGAAAAGATAGTGATTATAAATGGTAGTTTGGAATTTAAAGAAATAAGTGTAGTCTATCTCTGTTCCTCATTAATATCCCAATTAAATTTTTAAATATGTATTGAAAAATAACATATATACATTCTAATTAGTTTTAGTAGTCCTAAATCTATGATAGCTTTCTAACTTGGCAAAATGAAAAGTTGGGCAACCCCAGATAAGTCTCCCAATTAAAAAAAAAATTTATTTATTGACTTGAGAGAGAAGGAGAGGAAGGAAGAGGGAGGAAGAGAGAGAGAGGGAGAGAGAGACATCGAGTTTCCTGCTCCACTCATTCATGCACCCATTGGTTGACTCCCGTATGTGCCCTGACCGGGGATTGAACCCACAACCTTAGCACATTGCGACAATGCTCCCACCAAATGAGCTACCTGGCCAGGGCCCAAATTGTTTTTTAAAGAAAATTTTCTGGTCCATAAAATTGGATTGGGTTCAACATACCTCCTATTTGCACAAAAGAAAATGAGAGTGTAGAGGGTTAAATGTTAAAGCATTATACATATACAGAAGGTCTCCTACTTACTTAACAGCAAAGCCAGGACTATAACCAGGGCTCTTGTCCCCCAGAGCCCGGAGCTCTTACAACCTACTCAACTTCACAGGTGTTCAGTGCTAGCAGAGTATGTAATTTGATCAGAAAACCACCTACAGTGCAAAACTGAGAGGAAGACGATTTTATAGTCTGTTAGATGGCATGTTAAGCTCCACGGTGCTCTGCCATAATTACATCTCCAGTCATGACAAATAACCTTTATGCAGCATGAATTACACATTTTTTTTTTTTTTGTGATTTCTGTCTGATCAAAACTCAACAGGAAAGCATAAGATTTTATAAATATATACAAATAAATATGCACTTAGTTCACCACCTCCCCTTATATGCTACTTAGTTCATTTCCTTCCTTATCAATCACAACACAGCTGCCGCCACTATTTTTTCCTTGCAGTTCAAAACATAGTTGAAATGCATTAATTCTGCACCTAGGACAAGATGGGCCAGCTTACTCATACCCAACTATTGAGCCATGTCAATAAAAAAAACGTTTTTTTAAAGACATGTTACCAAGACAAATATAAAAACCTCTAAACCCAGTCTCAAAGCCAGGAAACATTCAACACTGTGATGTCAAAAATTTGAATCCATTTATCTTGATTTCTCATTCTTATTCTAATTAGTTTCACAGTCACTGCATTTATGGGAGTTTCTAATTCCTGCTGTTAACTGAAGTTGCTGCTTAGTATGCAGGCTCACATTCTTACCTTTTGCCTCCTAGACATGGTGATCTAGCAGCCATAAACACAACCCCATTGTTTTAAAGAGGCCAAAATAAAACAAAAGCCGTTCCCTAAAGTAAGACAGATACCCAGTAAACTTAAAGTAATATCTTACTTGGTGCCTTGGGCTGTTTTTTCTTTTCACTTCTTCTTCTTTTTTTTTTTTTTTAATTTTGAAATAATTTCAGACTTACTATGGTACAATGATCACGACTAAGAAATTTAACATGGGAACAATACTGTTAACTAAACCATAGACTTCACTAGAATTTCAGCAGAGTTCCCACTATTGCCCCTTTTCTGCCTTGTGATCCCTTGTAGGATCCCATGTTGCATTTTGTTGTCTTATCTCCTTGATCTCCTCTCTGACTGTTCTTTAGTCTTTCTTTGACTTCATGATCTTGATCCTATTGCAGAGTACTGGTGCATTATTCTGGAGACTGTCCCTCAGTTGGGTTCATGGGATACTTTCCCCTGAAGGGGTTGAGGTTATGCGTTTTTGACAGAACACCACACAGGCGATGTGCTTTTTCAGTGCATCATATGAGGGGGAGGATAACATCCAAATGTTTTACCACTGGTGATGTAAACCTCGTTTACTTGGTTAGGATGATGCCCTTGACTTCTAATGGCTCATATGCTGTCATTCTAAGCTCTTTCTTGGAGCAGAGAGGACAACTGAAGTAGCAGCACCCTTAGGTGAGGTGTGATGGAAGGGAAAGGCCTTCCTGACCTTCCACAGTTGACTGCTTGAGAGCATGGAACACAGGACGTCAGCAATCTGACAGAGGTGCCATGAGGTAATACCTCTGAGACTTTGCCGTCAGACAAAGCAGGGGACCTGGATCAGCCAAGGGGCCAAGTGAGGGCGGCCGTTCCTCCCAGGGGAAGAGGAGCTGATGCGGAAGTGTTTGTGTCTTTCAGGATTTCTGCTCTTCCCTTCATTCTCTACTTCTGTTTACTTTAGTTTCCAAGACTATGCCTTCTAAAATCAGAGACTCACCTGATCTCTGATTTTAATGAAATCCCAATAAGAATATTTGTCTATTGTTTTGTGGTAACTAAAGTTAATTTCCATAAACTGCCACAGACAACAGCTTCCCCTGCCAGTCATCTGGTCATCCACCTATCCCTGAAGGAAGAAGGGGGAGCATCCGAGATTGAGTACAAAACTACACCACCCAGTTCTGGAGATAATACATGAACCAAGATAACACATTATTTCTTTCTTTTTTCAAATTGAGATGTAATTCACATCCTGTCGAATTTACAGTGCACAATTCAGTGGGGTTTGGTATATTTACACGCTTGTGTAACCATCACCACTATCCATTCCAGAATATTTTCATCACCCCAGAAAGAAATTCTGTACCCATTGTCACTCCCATTTCCCTCTGCCCCAGCCCCTGGCAACTCACTAATCTACTTTCTAGCTCTATGGATTTGCCTATTTGAACCAAGGTACATTTTTTTTTTTTTTAAGATTTTACTTATTTACTTTTAGAGAGAGGGGAAGGGAGTGAGAAAGAGAGGGAGAGAAACATTCGAGAGATATATCAATTGGTTGCCTCTCACAAGCCCCCAACCGGCGACCTGGCCCACAACCCAGACATGTGCCCTAATTGGGAATTGAACCAGTGACCTTACGATTATCAGGCGAGCACTCAAGCCACTGAGCCACACCAGCCAGGACTGAACCAAGGTACTTTTGATCCCAAATAATAACCGAGGTGATCTCAATCTAGGTAACCTAGGATCACACACACCCGTGAAGTTTGATTTTGGCATTATGTCACCTACCCCTTTGATACTCTGCTTTCCCATTCCACCTCATTCCCCAAACTATGTCCCAGAGGCGACTTATCTGCATTTGTCCTGCCCACGGTACAACTCATTCTATCTATCCTTCCTTCTTCTATCAAAAACCATGTGGTGTTCTATCAGTGTCCTGCGTTTGTGAGGTAATGTTCAGGTAAATTTATCTCTGCTAAGGTGCTAACAATGAACAGATTTACATTTTAGTAAAGAACTTCTGGAACCTCAGGCTCGGCTAAGAAGGCCAGAAGACCCAGTGTATTTGGGACTATCTCAGTTTATGCTTGTTGCTTTGGCTTATTAATAATAGTACCCCCTATCCCTCTCAAAATGGTCCTGGTTTGGCTGTTTAATTATGTTCACCCAACCTTAACCCAAACAAATGACTAATCCTGGTAAGTAGAGGCATTTTGGTAGGCCAACAGGGAAAATAAATATAGGCAAATGAAGTTTCGATGTTTCTCAAATCAAACCCCAGCTCTACATTCCTATACAAAGTTAAAATTCACCAACCTGTAGGAATCAGGGTTTCATCCACAGGCAGAAAAGCATCAGCTTCTATAGTGACTTCATGGTCATATATATTTGGGGAACCCTGGGAGGGAAAAGATAGAGAAGAAAAGATTTAAAGCTTAGTCTTAATGTCATACATTTGCTTTATAATGTCTCCTGCAGAAATGTTTCAGGCATTGACAAAAACTTTAGAAATCTCACTGGACCTATGGTGATGACTGATAGTTTCACTTAAGTGTGGGTAGACAGGTCCTCAAAACAGTAGCTGATACATTTGGAAGGTGCTTTCAAGTGTGACCCCAGCATGCATTTTCTTTACGAAATGAAATTGTAAAGGTGCAAAGTCAGAGAGACACCAATGATTTGAAAGCCTTTTGTATTTCGGCTTCTTAGCAGAGGGCTTTCTTCCCCCCGCCCCCCTCACATGCCAGGCAAACAGAAGAGCAAAGGCCAGTGGCCTGCAGCACAGGGGCTAGATGGCCAAGGCCTCGCCTTCAGCTAGCTAGAGGTGGGGCATGTCATCATTTCTCTGTCCCAATCCCCACCCAGACACTCCCAGCCCCATGACAGAAGCCCAGGAATCAGAACTGGGGTCCTTGCTTTTGAGAGTTTGTCTGTCTCCTCCATAAAAATGCACCTGCTCTACTGGGAGAGTTAAAGACTGGTCAGTGGTCAGAGGCCTGGAGTCTAGTTCCAGCTCCCACTGACTGGCCCTGGGGAAGTCACATAAACCTCCTAGAATCTCATTTCCTTCCATGCAAAACTGGGCTAACAATGCCCTCACCTCTGCCAGTGTTCTTGTGAAGAACAGTTTTAGTAAAGACATGTTGTGTTGCTTGCCAATTGGAAGATACACGAGTACATTTCTAATTTAAGAGATTCTTTTTATCATTAACAGTTTAAAGCTTCATGGCAGAAGATATGAAAGGGAAACTAGGTGAGGGCTTTTAGTAAGTACTCAAAAATAAGTTAAACCAGTGGTTCTCAACTGGGGACAATTTTGCCTTACTGGGAAAAAATGTGACAATGTCTGGAGATATTTTTGATCATCATGACTGGGGATGGTAATGCTAATGGCACCTAGTGGGAAGAGACCAGGGATTCTACTAAACATTCTACTATGCACAGGACAGTCTCCCCATCCCTGCAGTGAGAAATATCTGGTCCAAACTGTCAAGAGCACCAAGACTGAGAAACCGTGAGCTCAGCTACACTGAAAGTTCTACTGGGTCCCTGAGAGGTCAGCAGAGAGGGAGCATTGTGGGCTCATGGAAAAAAAGGTTCCATCGTCATAAAGTCACAGGTCCACATAATCAAATGGAGTTGTCCTGAGGAGAAAGGCCAAGATTTTAGAGACCTTGAGAATCTATGTCTAGACAAGAAGAAATTGTTTTAATTGCACTATGGAGAAGGTCTGTTTCTGAAGAACATCTCTTGTATTCTCCCAGTAGGTACAGGGGCAGGAATGGGGGGCAGGCATGGCTGGGGCACAGGCCTCTTCTGCTTATACTCTCTTTGCCACTTGTTTGGTCCTTTTTCTGACCTGGGAAGGCAGGCCCCAAATTGGAGGGGTCTGCAGCTCTAGCCTAGAGGGGCCATCTCCTGCATGGCTTTCCATACTGCCGCCCTCTCGTGCCTCAGGGGTACTGCCAGCCCCAAAGAGGCCTCTGGGGCTGAGGGGCATCTTCTCTCTGATGAGAGAAGAGAATTTGAGACTTCTTCCTTTGCTCTATCTGTTCAATTCTCAGTTCAAGTTTGAGTAGCATTCCATTGTATGACTATATCACAACTTGTTTATCCATATTCCTGCTGACCAACTTTTGGGTTATTTCTGCTTTTTACTATTATGAATAAAACTGCTTAGGAATTTCCTTTATCTGTGTGTTTGTTTTTTAGTACTAAGGCAGGAAGAAAAATGATTCAATATGAAAATCACACACCAAATAAACTGATGCATCTGACATGTTAGGAAGAAGCCTGGGAGAAGAAAGAAAAAAACCTTTATTAGGCACCCAGTCTCTTCATGGCTGTTGGGTCACTAAGCAGCACTGACACTCCTTCATTGGAGGGAAGCATGCCTCACTTAATGACACTCTGACCTGGAATAATGCCGTGATCTACTGTGGTGGAATATTACTGTCGTAGTCATTCCTTTCCAGGCTGATGACAACTTGGCCAGGAATGCTGATTCACAAACAGAACTTCAGGTCTGTCTCTGAGTTCAGTGTTTGTCTTGGTGAGCTTGGCTTGGCCGTTACAAGTCGGTAACATTAACCATTTATAGAGCTCACCGTGGCCTGCATGGGGCTTTAAAGACCTTTTTGTTGTGCATTGTCACTACCACTGCCTTAATTCAGCTCTTATCACCTCCAGCAGGATATAACAGACACTATTGGTTACCACCCAAGCCATAGCAGCACCTCTACCAGCACCCCCACTTTCCCCTGGTAGAACCCTGACCTGTTGACTTATCCTGTGCTAGATAGACAGTTAGGGAAAGAACCCCTCCCAAGGCCCCAGAGGGCAAATCTTGGTTGGTCTAAGCCAATCACCATGGTCTAATTCCCTTGTTGGTGATTGGGTTAGATAGGGAATAGGTCATTCTTTAGGCCAACAAAATGTGAGGGAAATCCTGGTGGGGAGCTTCTGGGAGGTTTTGCTTATTCTTAAAAAGGGAACATTAGTACCCTGAGCATATGGCTCAGTTGGTTGGGTATTGTCCCACAAAGCGAAAGGTTGCCAGTTCGAGTCCCAGTCAGGGCACATGCCTGGGTTGCAGGTTCGGCCCCTGGTCACGGCGTGTGCAAGAGGCAACTGTTGCTGTTTCTCTCTCACATAGATGTTTCTCTTTCTCCCCCCCTTCCCCTATCTTTAAAAATAAATAAATAAAATCTAAAAACATAAATAAAAATGGAACATAAAAGATATGAAAAAAAGGGGTAGGTCCTTTTTTGTCTCTAGAAGTGACTCTATGAATTTCTGGAGCTGTGGCAACCGTCTTGTGACCCTAAGGGAGCAAAGGCCAAAACCTTGAAGCAGCAGAATGGAAAGATGGAAGAACCTGCGTTCCTGATGACACACCTGCCCAGTCACACCGGAACCACAGTCACTGCTTTTCATGTCAATTTCCCCTGGGCCTGCTTTCATAGCTCTTTAGGTAAAGTTTCAATAAGAAACATGTTCTCCCTGTTCTGTGTTAGGCAAAAGCAGGAACAGCTGAGAGAGAGAGAGAGAGAGAGAGAGAGAGAGAGATATATATATATATAGAGAGAGAGAGAGAGAGAACAACCAACCTGCAAGCCGCATAATTTTTCCATTCTTTGAAAAACACAGTTCTCCCTTCCCCCCAGGCCTCCAATACTCAAACTCAGAAGTAATGACTCAAAGCTTGGCCCCACGTAGAACAAAAATACCGCTATTAAATTTATAAAACAAATAAAAGAAGAAAACATATAGGTTGAGCTGACCACCTTAAACACCAAGTTTTGACCTATTTCCCTGGGGAGTGTTAAAGATACATGATAATGTGTTCGTGGGTAGTGCAAGAGATGTTCTGAAAATACAGAGGCCCTGTGAGCCCAGGCCTGGTGATTGGCCATCCACTCCCACCTGAGCGCCCTAGAAGGCTGACAACCCCTGCCTGCCCACCCTCAACCCTGAAGCCAGTGGCTGGGGACTGTAGCTGCACGTATTAAGACAGAATACAGGAGGGAGCCGACACTGACCCCCCTTCTGGGGTGGGTTTGTGATCTGGGAAACTATTTAGCCTCTGGAAAGAGATTCAGAAATACCTGTCACTTCAAGTCCCTGTAGGACTGGAAGGGTGTGAAAATTCTAGTCAGGAGGATTCCGCTGCCAGGTAAATGCAAAGAGCTTTAGTGAACCTCACATTGCCATTAAGTCTCCTCCAGTGGAACACAATGACAGATGTAATACTTCCCACATAATTTCTCTTTCTGTTTCTGAATCTATCCCTTTAGACCACTCCAGTTATAAAACAGGATGTCCTAAGTATATAAAAATGTGGTAAATAGTGAAATATCACCATGACCTATTACTTACATAAAACCATTAATATTTTGGTCTGTTTTTGTGAAGTTTCTTTCTGAAGTTACTTTAAAAAGTAGAGTCTTTATGTACATTATTGCAGAGCCTCCTATGGCTGGGCATCTTTGCTTTGTTTTTGTGTTTTGGTTTGTCTTTAAGATCTCAAGAAGGCTGGTGGAAGTTCCTGAAGGTAAGGAACAAGCAAGTGAAGAAACATCTTTCTTATTTTTAAAGGGAGAACTTTGGAAATTATATAAGAACCAATCAGCTCATGCTATTTGAAAAGATCCTAGGAAAAAAATATCAGCAGATCATCAGCAAACTCCTAAAAGAGTGTGAAAAGACAAGATATTACTAGTTGGCTGTGAACTTCATCTCGTGGTAGAAAATCATACCAAAGTGACTCAAGAATAGTAGACAACGATGAGTAAGTACTTCACATGAACAGGAAGTAATAGATACAATCTACAAAGTTCAGTTAAGCTTTTTCATTGTCTCATGCAATAACCTCTTCAACAAGCTAAAATAGCAAAAGGAGGGAATGAGATTACCTAAGGAGTTACCAATGTTTCTACACCACACTTATGGTGGGCTGCACGGTAGGAACGCACATGTAAAGGGGTTGGTTGGGCTGAGCACATTTCTGAAAGTCCAAGGGTGGAAAGCACTTTACTTGGAAATAGTTTTCGGGGAGTAGTAGTGAAGTAGGGGAAGCAAATGTAAGTACATGTTACTAGATAAAAAGGGAGTTCTTTTTTGTTTTGTTTTTTAAGGTTTATTTTATTCTCATTCGAGAGGGAGGGGATGGGAGAGAGAGAGACACCGATTGGTTGTCTCCTGCACACACCGTAACTGGGGGTAGAGTTCATAGCCTGGGCATATGCCCTCACCAGGAATTGAACCAGTGACCTTTTGGTTACAGGACGATGCTCCAACCAATTGGGCCACCAGGGCAAGATGGAATTCTTAAAATAGAATTGGGAAACAGATAATTCTCTCAGTGGTGGAATGTACCAATCCTCTTCTTCTCTATAACTTCCATTTATTGAGCACCTACTATGAGCCAGATGCTTTGCTGGGCACTCTTCATCATCCAGAGTAATTTCCTGCTGGGTTGGTCTCTCCACCCACTCCCCCTGGTCATTCCACAAAGCATGTAGCAGGAAAGAAGAGGCAAGGTCACTTACCTGGCCTGCCAGGTTGAAATAAGAATGGTTGGTCAGGTTGATTGGTGTGGTCTGACTGGCCTGAGCTCGATAGTTGACCACAAGCTCCCCACCATCCAGCGTGTATGTTACCCAGACTTTTAACTCCCCAGGGTAACCTTCCTCACCATCTGGACTGACCCGTGAGAACTGGACGCCATTTGACAGCACCTGAGGGGTCCAGAGGACCTAGAAGAAAAGTGTGTGCAAAGCTGGTTAGTAACTCCAACCCCAAGCCGAATGCCACATTTCAGTATTACAAGACCACTGATTCCAGGAAGGGAAATGATGATACAATCAATAAGCCTTAAAATAATAGCCTGGATTTTAATTATTCTAAAATTCTTTTTTATAAAGCATTTGAGAGAAAAAATTTTTCTCTTTACCTACTCACAATTCCTATCCTGTTTTCCCTTAAATTTATATGTATGTCTACATTTTCTTCCCCTACTTTGAAACTTATTTTTTTGAAATCTCATCACCATATTCTAAGTGTAGCAATATAGCAATATCTGCTATTTGCTAATACTATTAAAAATAACATTAATAAATCAGCCCCTCTCTCCTAGGGGTACTATTCACAAATATTTATAAACAAACTCCATGAGGTTCCCTGGACACTTGTTCCATTAGGAAGAGTTCTAGCCCACAAGTCAGGAGTCCTGATTTGGGGGCCAAGTTTCGTCCCAGCCCACGGTGTGACTTTGGACATCAATTCAGTCCATAAAATAAAGGGGTTGAAAAATGATCTCAAAGGTTTTTTCTCATTCTGGAAAATATGATTCTAAGAGTAGAAAGAAAAACATGAAGAAAAGTTTTCTAAAAGTTTTTTGCTTTTGAAAATAGAAATAGGAATCTTGGATTAACGCAGTGGTTCCTCTCAACTCTGCCTTAGAGGCCCTAAGATGACCCTTACCAGGAAGGGAAAACCAACATTTACTAAGTGCCTGTTATGAGCCAAGGCAGGTGTCTAGAAACTTCGCAGACACTATCTTATCTGTCTCAGAGCTGACTTAACATGGGTTCCATTGTCCTCATTTAGGGATGAGAGAACTGAGGCTCAGAAAGGCTGAACTGCTGTTCCAGGTCGCACAGCTAGTAAGACACTGCATTTGAACCAAGTGGTCTGACCCTGTTCCCGTTCTTTACACTATTAGACGATGAGGTGGCCAGAGACCCCTCAGTCCCTTTGGGGAGCCCTGGGGTAAAGGGGCCTTTTGCAGACACGAGACTGCCATTTGCTGAGTGCTCACCAGTCACTGACCTGGTGCTTTACACAAATCATTGCACAAGGTAAGAATTTGGCGGAACATAACAACAATAACAACTCTCTTTGCAGGTCAAAATAGTTGAACGGTGGCAATTTCACATGGTTCCAATTAATATAATTACCCCCATTTTACAGAAGAGCAAATTGAGTTCAGTGGAGTTAACTTGCTCACTTGCACCTCCCACATCCCAGGGGAGTTGAGTAGACACCTTTACTACTTCATGTCCACTGCTTAAAGGGAGGGAAAAAAAAGGTCATACATGTAATTAGTGACAGAGCTGGGATTCAAATTCACATCTTGGTTTCAGTGAATGTTTTGTTCAAGTCTCCATGAGGTGAGGCCAAAACAGTCATCCCAAATAGACTTGCCAGGAAGGGGAGCCCAGCAGGAACAAAGGCCTCTGCCTCCACCCATGTTGAAAGCAGCTGGTATTTGAAACTTATTCATTGACCTTAGTAAAAAATTAATTTTATACCCTAATTACCTCCTAAAAGGGTTGAATTTTCAAGACACTTAACATATAAAGCCTGTTGCATATGTGCTTAAAGGAAGAAAAAAGAAATCCCAAGTAGAAAATTTTAGAAATGAAATAACATGTACTTAGCTTGCTACCTAGCTTTTCTCCTTTAGAGAAAGAATGCAATGGAAAGATTTTTGTGTAAACCAATATTATCAGATAAGTATAATAGTGTGGGAAGTGTAATTCCTGTTCATGGAAAGATTTCCTGGAACTTGTTGTTTCCAAATTTCTAGAAAATTTCATAATTTGCATCTTTAGGTCTACTTATACCATTTCTTTCTTTCTTTCTTTCTTTTTTAAGTATACTCTAGTGGTTATGTTGTTACAGTAGTCCCAATGCTTTTTCCTTTTTCTCCCCTCGGTCCAGTAGCCCCCTTCCCTCCAGCAGTTCCACCCCTCTTAGTTCATGTCCATGGGTCATGCATATAAGTTCTTTGGCTTCACCCTTTCCTATATTATTCTTAACTTCCCCCTATTTGGTACCAACCAATTATGTTTCTTAATTCCTGCACGATTTCCCTATTTCTCCTCTTTCCCCCTCCCAGCTGATAACCCTGCAAATGATCCCCATACCTATGATTCTGTTCCTATTCTGGTTTGCTTAGTTAGATTTTGTTTTTAATTTTTAGGTTCAGTTGTTGATAGTTGTGAGTTTGTTGTCATTTTAATGTTCATAATTTTGATCTTTTTCTTAAGTACGTCTCTTTGACATTTCATATAATAATGGCTTGGTGATGATGAACTCCTTTAGCTTTACCTTGTCTGGGAAGCACTTTATCTGCCCTTCCATTCTAAATGATAGCTTTGCTGGATAGAGTAATCTTGGTTGTAAGTCCTTGCTTTTCATCACCTTGAATATTTCTTGCCAGTCCTTTCTGGCCTGCAAAGTTTCTTTTGAGAAGTCAGCTGACAGTCTTATAGGCACCCTTTTGTAGGTAACTCTCCGTTTTTCTCTTGCTGCTTTTAAGATTCTCTCTTTATCGTTAACCTTTGGCATTTTAGTTATGATGTGTCTTGGTGTGGTCCTTTTTGGGTCTAGCTTGTTTGGGACTCTCTGTGCTTCCTGGACTTGTACGTCTATTTCCTTTGCCAAATGAGGGAAGTTTTCCTTCATTATTTTTTCACAGAAGTTTTCAATTTCTTGCTCTTCCTTTTCTCCTTCTGGCACCCTGTGGTTTGGATGTTGGCACATTTAAAGTTGTCCCTGAGGTTCCTAAGCCTCTCTTCATTCTTTTCAATTCTTGTTTCCTCATTCTATACTAGTTGACTGTTTTTTCTTCCTTATGTTCCACATCATTGACTTGAATCCTGGTTTCCTTTCCTTCACCATTGGTTTTGTGTGGATTTTCCTTTGTTTCATTTAGCATAGCCTTCACTTCTTCCCGATGCATTTGCCATACTCAAGCATATCTGTCAAGCCTGTGAGCATCTTTATCACCAGTGTTTTGAACTCTACATTTGTTAGGTTGGCTATCTCCTCGTAGCTTAGTTCTCACACTGGAACCTTGATCTGTTTCCCCCTTTGAGCCATACTTTTCTGTCTCCTCATCTTGACAGGCTCCTGTGTTTGTTTGCCTCTGTGTCTTAGGTAGAGCTGTTGCACCTGTTATGTTGTAAGGGGTGGAGCCTTAGGTATTCATCAGTACAGGGCAACCTGATTCACCATGTTGTGGCGCTGTGTGGGGGTGAGGGGCCTGAGAGGGAACAATGCTGCTTGCTCAGCACCCGCCCCTTTTCCAGGCACTTCTCCCATTTCCATATGGGACTGGCACCTCTCCAGTTGTTGCCCTGGCCATCGTTCCCAGAGTGGGTGGGTCTGCAGACGTTCTAGGACAGTGGGGGCCCTTTAAACAAGCAGACTCTGCCGAGAGACTGGCAGTTTCTGCTTCCGCCCCAACCCCCACTGGTTTGCACAGTCAGAAGCAATGAGGCTTTACTTTCCCTGGCTCTGCAACCGTGAGCTGTGGGGTCTGGTTTGGTGCTGGGAACACTCCCCTGTTGTCCCTCCTGACTTTTTAAAATGTGTGACTGCACTTTCCACCCGCCTGCCACTGCTGCTGCTGCCACCACCGCCACCACACCGCATTCTCTCCGCTCTGGCTCCACCCCTCCTACCTGTCTGGATGAGTATTTCTTCTTTATATCTTTGTTTGTTGGACTTCCATGCAGCTCGACTTTCTGGAACTTCTGGTTGTCTCTAGTTTTGAGGTAGTTGTATTCCTTCTTAGTTGTGAAGGGAGACGCAGTGCGTCTGTCTAGGCCTCCATCTTGGCTGGAAGTCTATATACCATTTCTAATCCTGTCAGGTTATTCAAATTTCATCTCTAAAAAAATGTGTTGGCCCTGGAGGAGTAGCTCAGTTCGTTAGAGTGTAGTCCCAATATGCTAAGATTGTGAGTTCAACCCCTGGTCAGGGCACATACAAGAATCAACCAATGAGTACATAAATAAGTGCAACAACAAATTGATGGTTCTCTCTAAATACCAATGAATAACATTTTTTTAAAAAATGTGTTGATATATTCAATAAATAGAAAACACATACCTCCAAAAGAACAATTACTCAGTAACTGTTGAGGTGAAACACAAAACAAAGTTCACTTGACACTGTTCGTGATACTATATCGAAACCTACTGTTCAAAAACTTTCAGCGGCTCCATAATAACATTCCAAGTATTTCCCCACTTTTCTCTGGGCTGTTGCATAGCCATTCTCTCCAAGAGCAGCATAGTGAATGAAACTCTCTCCTTTCTTCAAGGGCAGTTCAAATGCCACCTCCCCAGTTGCTATTAACTTGTTCATACCCAGCTCCTCTACCATACCACTGGTGGCTATGTTATGGGTTTCTTGTGGCCCCCCTCTAACAGTTGTTTATGGAAGGGTCCCACTCCCTCAGAAACCCCCATCCTATCATGTGCCCTGGTTCACAGAAGGGGCTCAGCAGGCACACTGCATTTGAGGATATGTATGTGTGTGCTCATTACTTGCTCCGTTCATACAGGGCAAACATCACAGAAAATGCCACAGGAGAACAGAGGGAACAGGAACAGGCTGGAACAAGGTGCTGTTCTGAGGCTCCTTTGAAGACCCTGTCCAAGCAGAGCTGGCCCTAACTTCCTCTGGTCAGGGTTTGCCCACAGACCTGGCATATTCCAGAGACCCTCTGGCTTTGTGCCTCCCTGGCATGAGGAGTCGCAATCATTGAATAAAAGGAAACTGACGGGGCAGACTGGTTCCAGGCCACAGACAGGAAGCTGGTGGTCAGGGGAAGCAGAGAGTGACCAACTTCCTTCTGTAGGGTACTGGCAGTAAGAGGCTGGAAAGAAGAAGTTGTGACGCTAACTACATACATGTCCCTGTCTTCTCCAGGAAATAACCTGGGTACTATAATCGAACGGTAAGTTGACTACCGAAATGATCTCCCCCACAGCCTGAAATTAGACTAGTAAGAGAATCACTTGGGGTTAACCAGCAGGCTCCCACCTGGCCAGGAAGCACAAGGCCAGGCATTCCCACCTCAGGGAGAAGCTGTTTGATCCATGTGCTTTTCTGGCCTTTTTTATTCCAGGGAGGCACTTGGGGAATGGGAGTTTTAATGTGGAAAGGGGGAGATGGGGAGAATATGAGGTAATGTGGAGTCATGGGAGGGCAGGCCTGAATGCAGCAGGGCTTACGGGCAGACATAGGGGGAGGGGTGGATTGGAGCCTCCCCCCCCTCCTCCCGCCACCCCCGCCCCATGGTGGCCGTGGTGGATAGCAGCACACGCAGTGCAAGAATGAGGGCTTCTGGCCAGGCAGCCTGACTTAGGTGCAGGTGGCCTTCCAGAGCCTCCAACATCTCATCTGGTGATAATACAGGGTGAGAGAGAATACATGAACATGCCTTGTTTAATAAGTAAGTGTTCAGGTATTATTTTCAATACACTTTCCTGCTGTGCTTAAGGTCAATTCCCAGGTCCCAATGCTGTGAGAAAGTCCTTCCCTATCTTTCCTAAGTCAAGGGCCACTGTCCTTTCTTTCTCTCGGGGCTCTGCTGCCTATTACAGTCATATGAGCTGAACAAGGATGGGTCCTGGAACAGGGCCAGGGCACCTGCTCCTCTGAACCATGGGAGCAACCTCTTCCCTGAATCACCTTTCCACGCATTCGCTCCAGGGCCTAGGTTTGTGCCTGGTAGACAGAAGGTATGCTTGGAGGTACTTTGTGAAGTGTGCCAGGTAAGGACTCGGCCCAATGCCCCAACTCACCTTATCAAACCCTCTGATGCCTCCATGCAGACTGTTGGGCCCGTTGTTAATGGCCAGCTTATACTCCTTCCCGTCTAACGTGAATGTTCCTTTGGCAATTCGGTTGGCCACCCTGCCCACCACTGCTCCAAAGTAGGGCTGCTTTTGGAGGTAGCCTGCGAGGACATGGCATGACAGAGGTTTCTAAAACTTCAAACTTAACGTGAGGCTCACACTGCTACCCACCACTTTCTCCCGGGAGCACATCCTCATGGAAGCACAGAAAAATGGTGTTCTCTACACATGGACTTTTCCCTTCCCAAGAGTAGTAAACATTTTAAAAGAACTTTATAAAGCTCAAAGAAGAAATTTAAATCATCCTAATTTTATCACCAGAGAGAACTACTGTTAATATTCTTAAGTACATCCTTCTGTCTTCTAGCATATGCCTACAAGTGCTTTTCTTCTTCTTTTTATATAAACTGGGGTCTTAGTATACATGCTGTTTGGTAATCTGCTTTTTTTCCCTAGGCCGATCAATTTTTTTAACTAAAAATTACATTTTTGTGTAGTCTTGAGAAGAAACTAATCTCATCTTTCTTCTCTTTTCATTAAAAAAAAAAAATCATACAATTAGTACATTAAAATGCCCTTTAAAGAGCACTAAATAGCCCTGGCTGGGTAGGTCAGTTGGTTTTCCTTCATGTGTTTTTGTTTTTAATACCTTATTTTTTTTAGAGCAGTTTTAGGTTCACATAAAAACTGAGCAGAAAGTACAGATTTCTCATATACCCCCTGCCCCCACACATGCATAGCCTCCCCCATGATCAACATCCCCCAGCAAATGGCACATTTGATACATCTACATTGATTAATCATTATCAACTAAAATCCATAGTTTACACTAGAGTTCACTTTTGGTGGTATATATTTTATGGGTTTGGACAAATGTATAATGACATGTATCCTCCATTCTAATATCTTACAGAGTCTTTTCACTGCTCTAAAAATCTTTGTGTGCTGCCTATTCATCCCCTCCCATCCTTTGAGTCCCTGGCAACCACTGATCTTTTACTTTCTCCATAATTTTGTCTTTTCCAGAATGTCATATAGTTGGAATCATATGGGCTTCTTTCACTTAATAATATGCACTTCAGGGTCCTCCCTGTTTTTTCGTGGCTTGATAGCTTATTTCTTCTTAGCACTGAATAGTATTCTATTGTCTGGATGTACCACAGTTTATCTATCCATCCACCTACTAAAGGACATCTTGGTTGCTTCCAAGTGCTGGCAGTTATGAATAAGCTACTATAAACATTCATGTGCAGGTTTTTATGTGGGGATACATTTTTAACCCTTTGAGTAAATACCAAGGTGTATAATTGCTGGATCATATAGTTGGAGTATGTTTAGTTTTATAAGAAACTACTATACTGTCCCCCAAAGTGGCTGCGCCATTTTGCATTCCCACCAGCAATGAATGAGCACTCCTCTTGCTCCACATCCATGCCCAGCATTTGGTGGTGTCAGTGGTCTGAACTTTGGCCATTCTAATAGGTCTCATTTTAATTAGCACTTTCCTGATGACACATAATGTGGAGCATTCATTCATTTTTCAGTTCAAAAATGGGAAGAAAGCAGAATTTCTATTCAAAAATTGTTTGGCTGTATCTATTTTTGACTCCTACAATGATTCATTCAACAAGTACACACTGGGCCCTTTCTCCCTGTCAGTCACATGCTTAGCAACATTGACAAATCCAACATCAAGGTTGCTGCCTCACGGGCTTGCAAGAACTTCCTCGGAAGAGACTGTTTTCTAGAAATGGTTAATAATAAGCTCACGGAGATAAGAAGTACTTGCTGGTCCTTGATTTAGATGAAGTATTTTTAAGGATTAAACTGTAAAGACAGCAGAATGCACTGCTCCCAACTGTCTCTGGAAAATTTTTTTAAAAAGGATTTTTATTTATTTTTAGAGAGAGGGAAAAGGAGAGAGATAGAGAGGGAGAGAAACATTAATGTACGAAAGAAATATCGATTGGTTGCCTCTCGCACGTCCCCAACTGGGGACCTGGCCCACAACCCAGGTATGTGCGCTGACTGGGAATCAAATCAGAGACCTTCCAGTTCACAGGCCGGCATGCAATCCACTGAGCCACACCAGCCAGGGCTAGAAAACTCTTTGGAACAAATGGATTTTATACTATCTTCATATGTTACTAAACTTTTATATCAAATCAAAATTACAACATGTGAATGAATAGGACATGACTAAAAAGCTTGTTTGAAATGCAGAAAGTACTATTTTCTATGAAAAAAGGAAAGTTTCTAGGTCAAACCAGGTATGCTGATTTAATAGCATCAAATGCCAACGTACAATCAAGGACAGGGGAAGTTTGTCCATTTTTTTTTGAGCAAGGGACCAGCCAGAATATAGTCATAAATGTTTAACCATGGGGTACATTCCTTTCCATTCCTCAAACACCTCAAGGATCCCAGCTGCAACCTCCACCTTAGACAGCCAAACCTTAGCCAGAGTGCCCTAAAGTCTCAAGTAAAACTGCTCACTAATTTCAGCCAACACCTCCACACCCTGATCCACTTTCCTTTGGCTTTTTGAGGAAAACAAACATCACTTTAATTGACAAGCACTTTAAGCATCCCAAATATTTTATATATTTTTAAAAGGCTTGCTGGTTGTCCCACATGATTCTCTATGCCTTTTTTTTTTTTTTTTTTTTTGGTGTTAACAAAGTGAAATATAAAGTTCAAATAGTGTGAGGGAAAATATTTGGGGTGGGGGTGGACAAAGGAAGGAAAGAAGATAAAAATTATTAATTGTTCACTATAGTTAGACACTATCACAGCCAACAGCACATTTAATCATCATTATCCACTTGTTTTAGGTGAGGAAATAGGTCTGGAGAAGCTAAATAACTGGCTCAAGGCCACAGTGCCTTAAGGGACAGAGCAGATTTAAACCGGGAATCTTCAATGTTCCTGTAAGGGCATTGTTGGGCATTTATAATATTAAACTGCAGCCTCTGTGCTGGTCCCTTTTCCTCAGGGGTACTCCCTCTTATGAACTCAGGTTTTCTAAGAGCACTAAATTTATTTTTTCTAGTTTTTCCATAATGGCTCTCAGGGCAGTAATAGCTGGGTGTCTGGTGGTAACTGGGGCGAAGGAAGGCAGAAGAGAAAGAGTTGCATTGATTGTATGGGTAGGTTGTTTGTACCTATGGCTTATAAGCAAATATTCTCATCACAAGTTTTGAAAGAAGTCATAATGATTGCAGGTGGGACATGTAAATGAAAAATATTAAAAATACTTTAAATACAAAAAAATAGCAGAAAAACTCACAGGAGGCATGACTACTTTTTCCCAGCCTATAACTAAAAGATCATATGAGCTACCTCTTTAGAATTCAACAGAAGAAAGATCTCATTTTCCCAGGGAGAAACTGAACCATTCTCACCTCAGGTCATGGCCATCAGCCAAGCAGTTTATATAATCTATCCGGGAAGTTGGAAATAGTTCACATCTCACCCCGCAGTTACAAAAGGACCATGTCTCATGGAATTATCCATGCTTAGCTCTTGCCCATAGCTCAAAACATTTTTGGAGACATGGTAATGAAGGTAATCCCTTACTCTGTCACATCTTGTTGCTTTAAGATATTTGCCTCAGTGTCTTTATATAACATTTACGTACTCAGGCATTCTTAAAGACTATATAGTGAAAATTAAGTCTCCTTCCTATCCCTGTACCCCAACTACCCAGAGTCTTTGCTTAAGGACAACCACTGTTGTCAATTTCTTAACACAGGTTTTAATACACTAGAATTGATCGAAATAGCAAGAGCCATTTCATATCACTGTTATGCACAGCTTATTAATGGTGGGGACACACCGACAGAGTTCGTAGCTGTGCACACATCACAGAGTGCACTTACACAAACCCAGATGGTAGAGCCTACTGCACGTCTAGGCTATATGGTTGGTATACTACCATAGTCTGTGCAGTCCGACCTTGACCAAAACATCATTATGCAGCTATGACTGTATGCTGATTGAGCCAATTATGCTTCCTGTTAGGAAGGCTTCTTTATTATTGAAAATACTAAACGAATCTACAAAAAAATAAAAATTGAGGACAGGTCCTTAAAAAGGGAACAAGGGGCCACCTGCAATAACCTCGAAGAGGGTTGCATATATTAGAAAGTATTACTTTACAGCCAGAGGGCTTTTTTCCAACTTCTCTTTTGAAAACAGCTTGATTTCCTTTTAAAATAAATGAATGATCTAAATTATAGCATAGGAATGAAAATGTCTCTCTCTATGCTTTTTGCGAAGACTGTGATGCATCCTGGTTAAGAAACTGCTATTTAGCCCTGGTTGGTGTGGCTCAGTGGACTGAGTGCTGGCCTGAGAACCCAAAGGTTGCTGGTTTGATTCCCAGTAGGACACATGCCTGGGTTGGGGATGTGTGAGTTCTTTCTCCCTCCCTTCCCATCTCTCTAAAAATAAATTAAATCTTAAAAAAACCAAAACTGCTATTTAACTTTCTCAAGAGATGTTAATAACATGTAGAATAATACAAGTCAGTGGATCTGAGGGGATCAGTGTTTTTTTCTTCCTTTTAAGAACATTCGGCGGTAATATTTTCTTTCATCCAGACTCCCACAAGAGTCATAGACTCAGAGACAACTGCATAAATGCCCTCACAAATTGGCACTTCTATGACAGGTGCTTCCCAGGTGCCATGTCACTGTGACACACAGTTCATATGAATTCCAGAAAGACAGTTGTTCTTTAAGATCCATGTGAATCAGATCAGAACTAAAAATGGTGTGAATTGAGTGTGTGTGTATAGGCGGAGGATGGTTGCCTCTTGAAAGGTGATAAGGAAAAGATGGAAATGAGATGATACAAGCAGGTGCTCTGAGCTTATCGTCTCCAATTCTTTCCTGGTTCTGCAACTGTAGGCCAAACAGCCAATTCTTTGATGCCATTGGCCATTTTGCAGCAGTCAAGTAATCTCTTTACAGTTCTGTTTCAGTCTAGAAAATAGTTATGCTACTAACAGAAAGAGGTGACTCGGCAAAAAGGATTCTAAGGAATCCTCTTTCACCATTTGTCAACCCTCTTGCCTTCTGACTTTGAAGACAGAGGTGAACCCCCACCTCCAGAAATTCAAGGGGACATGGAGCTGATTTTCCCCACACCCCTGCACCTTCCCACCTGGAGTCTCCTGTAGAGATTTGCTGAAGTTACCAAAGAAATTCTGCTGAAGATTACCTGTCCCCTCTCCAAGCCAAGCTGTGGAAGCTCCAAGGCAGCTAATGACAACCAGAGGGCAAGGAATAGGACCCTCAGGAATATTCTTATAATACATTAAGGATATGGGGAGCAAATTTCAGCCTTCTAAGGGGAAACGATACTCTTTTGAGTTTTCTGTTGACCTCCAACCATGAGTCACGCTACAGATCTAAAGAACCAAACAGACAGAAAGGCACACCTGAAGGAAAAACCTCAAAAGGCCTCTCTAAGCAGATTTTGTCCACGCCTCTGCCACTGAGCAGAGGACATTAATTCTCAAGTGTCCCTTTGCTAACTTTATTTCAAACCTCATTTTCTGTCTAGTTGCACCCCTACCTCAAAGAGAACGCTAACTATGCTTTGAGGTCAAACTGCAATTGTAGTTAGTTATTTATGCAATTATTTGGCTAACGGCTATGTCTCTAGCTCAACTGCAGGTCTATGGAGGTGGGGTCCTTGTCTGTCTCATTGGATGTGATAATTGAATTAACAGTGTTTAAATGCATGTATTAATACTTGATCTTAATTACCCAGGGATTCCAACAGAATGGAAGTCCACCCTCGTTAGATGGAGACCTCATTTCTAGACAATGAGATCTTCTCGTTCTATTCTGTGCATGGCTATTAAGCAGCCAGGACGGGCTGAGCAGTTACCCCACCCAGACTCAAGTGGATAAGCTGCCTGCACCCCCTGAGCATTTCTGAGACAACCACTCCTCAAAGAGAATCTGATCAAGGAAAAAGGAAGTAGAAGACTCACGTCTTTGACTTTGCTGCTTGAGAAGGGGCACCAGGAAGGGACTGGGAGCCACACCCCCTCTAGCCGGAGTTTTCTTCTACTGCCCACTCAAAGATCAGGCAGTTCAAAGATCACTCCAGGATTGCTGGAGTTCAATCTTACCCTCAACTGACTTTTTAAAATCAATCTAGGCAAAGCCTGAATGGATAACCAGAGGCCAAGTCTTACAGCTGTTTCCATTCATTTTGTCTTTTTTTTTTTCCGAGCACGGGGTCATAACACAGTGAGTTAGCGGGAGCCAAGCACTTCTGATGGCCCCATGCTCAGTCCTTCCCCTTGATCCCTGCTCCGTGAGCTGCCGATCCGCAGAGCGTGCAGGGTGGGCCGGAGGCCCGCTGCCGGCGGCCCGGGCAGAGTTCAACCCACCTTCCAACTCGGCAAAGCCGAGCAGCACATCTGAGGCTCTGCCCTGCCTGTCTTTGACCTCCAGGGCCGTGATGGTACAACCCCAGGAAATGATGTCCACTCTCAGCAGGTCTGACTGCAGCCGGAACTTCTCCACTGTCCCTGCCCCCGAGGGCAGCTCTCCAAACACGGATCTGGCCACCGAAACCATGGGGAAAGCTCAGGGTATGCAGCTGCTCCTAGCGCTGCGAACTCCTGCAGGCAAACTTGTAGCTACAGAAGTTTACTGGAGAAGGGGTGGGACACCGCGCAGACTCCTCCCCTTCCTTGCCTGGATTCAGGGAGTGACCACTCCTGCAAAAAATATCCTCTGGGGCCTTTCTAATAATTTATTTGCCTAAGCGTCATCTGAATGCAAAACTTCCACCCTTGCTTGCCGTTCTTTTCCTTTGCAAACCCTGACTGCATTGCATGTTGGGAATGGTAGTCTTTGGGAGGTGAAATTGCATTTTGGGGCCTGTAGTCTTACTAAACTCTATCCTGAGCCTGCAGGATTCTACCCGGATCTCTGTTCCGGCACTAGGTTCTCAATTTAGAGTGAGCTGTTCATTAATAGCAGTGGCTGACTTACAGATTAAATGCTGGGAAATGCAGAGAGCAGAATTAGGGACAGCGAAACGGATCTTGGAGGGAAATTTTGGCTTTAAGTTAACTCTTTGATCCCGAGGAAAAAGAATACAGGGCTGGTTTAGAGAAGGGGTAGGTATGATCATTGCAGGCTTCTTGGCACACTGCACACTGACTGAAGAGCCATCTGTTTGTTTGTCACACAGGGCAAGGCCCTGTACATGTTTCTGCTGGAACCCCTGCCCAGAGGCTCTCCTGCCTGCTGGCCTGGAGTAGCAGACTGGACAGGGCCAGTGATAGATGGCCAGGTGTGTACGGAGGTGATCAGAGGCAGCCTTCTGCCTTCAGGGGACTGGGAAAGGCTATCTGCTCTCTCTCATTCCTGAAGCCCAGAGTCCCTTTAACATGGGATTAAGGAAACAAATATTGAATAAGGTCCTCATAAACCTCTGATGCTGTATTTTTATTATCTCCTTTCCACAAACAGGAAAAGGGGTCAAGTAGGTACTGCTGGGAAAGACACTGAAGTCATTTAAGAATTGTCATGCCTTAGTATGCCTCAGAATTATTTGCAGAGATTTTTAAAAATTTTATTATTTTGTGTTGTTCTATTACAGTTGTCCCAATACCCCCCCTCATTGCTTTCCACTCCTCTCCCTGAGTCCCCTCTCCCCGATCCCACAGTCAGAGAGGGGTAGAAAGGGGGAGAGAGGGAGAAAAACATTGACATGAAAGAGAAACATCAATTGGTTTCCTTCCTCACATGCCCCAACCGGAACCAAACCTGCAACCCAGGCATGGGCCTGATGAGAAATCAAAGCAGTGATGTTTCTATTTGTGGACTACACCCAGCGAACTGAGCCACACTGGTCAGGGCTGCAGAGATTTAAAAAAATGCATGTTTCCAGGCCTGTCCCTGGACTTTCTGATTCTGTGAGTTGAGGCTGAGACTCAGGCATCTGTCTTTCTCTCAGGTTCCCCAGGTTGTTCTAATGCAGATTAACTGGAGACAAACCTTGAAAAATATTGCTCTAAGTTTTGATGACTAATCTCGGTGTTTTAATACTCCCTCTTCCCCAATAGGCTCTGATAGCAGAGGACCAAAATAGAGCTACTAAAGGCCTTACTAGGATTGTCAGATAAAACGCAGGAGCCTGTGTATGTATTTCTTTGCTAAATCTGGCAAAGCCCAGCAGTCTGGGCCTAGGAAGGAAGGAAGGGTGCTGGAAGCCTGAACACATGTTTCACTGGACTGTCTGCATACTCCTCTCATCTTTGCGTGATGCTGCTTTTGGTTTGGTTCCTCAGTGCTTCAGAGGGGACCCAACTAGACTGTGCTGAAGGCCAAAAGCGTCTATGACTAAGAAATTAGGGGAACTGGAATCATGTTTCTGGAATCAGATACTAATAAAACATAATTGTCTCTTAGCCCTTTCTATCTGTGTAGTGGGAAGGAATATTTAGCATTCTTGCCACAAAGCCTCAATTCTCATTCATGAAGCAGGGGAATTCTGAGAGCAAAGGAAAACGAGAGCTTGCAACAGGCTTCGGTGAAGCATAACACATAAAAACAAAAAGGCCCAAACAAGTCAAATCACAGCCTGCACCACACATACAATAACCGATTAGCACAATTGCATGTGGCTTCATCAGAAATTCTCATGCACCCTGCAGCTCTCATCAGTCCGCTTAACATTCATGGCTGATTCATACACAAGCCCTTTTGCTTATGCTGTGTGTTCTCAAGGATGTCTTTGAATCTCTTCTATGAGCAGGAAGACTACTTTTGCTTTTCGCAGCGGCCAGTTCTCAACGTTCTTCCAAGCTCATGTTGTCACCGGGAAGAAATAAATGCATTTGAATGGCCAAACCCAAATATCGCTAGGGGAGGTCTTTTAGCTTGGCTTGGTAGAAAATGAAACCTACCATGATGTCTAAGATGTAAGGAGCACAGTTCTTGATTTCATTTTCCTTTTGCTTTTAAGGGTTTAACATATTGAGCCAAATAGAACTGCCTTGTGCGAAGGCATCTGTGAGGCACAAACCTTGATTTTTCTCACCAAATAGCCCATTTTCCTAGTCCCAAGGTTGGATTCGATCAGAAACAAAGTAGTAATCTTGAAAAGGAAACATTGTGATATTCTAGGAGATATTTATTTTTACTTTGGAGGTAGGGGTCGAGGGTAAGGCTATGAGATGAAGGGAGCAGGAATTGTGACATTTATGTCAATGAGGAGTTACTTAGAGTGGACAATTTTTCTTTCCATCAGAGATGGGTGAGCAGGTGAAGAATAAGATCTGTCACTGTTCTCAGCTGGAGGTTACCCCCAGGGCTGAGCGCTGGGGAGCCAGAAATGAGGAGCTCTGAGCCCCAGGACCCTGGGTTCCACCTCCTCATTCTACACAGAAACTGCAGGTGTGGCGTTCCTGGGAGCGGTCAGACTCTGGGCCCATGGAAGCAGCTGGCTCCGAAGCCTTAAGCTGTTGACAGGCTGCTATGCAGAGGAAACTCTGAGATATAACAATAAAAACAGCTCACCATATCTCAGAGTCTATCTCTGAAGAGACCTAGACTAGATTCTTTTCAATCAAGTTGATACCTTCCTGTTTTCTTTCTTACTGCTTTGAACTCCAGTAGCATTTATTGCCTGTTTTCTTCACTGGGCATTCAGCATGCACTGTCTTAGATCATTCCTTATCTTCCTATGAGTACATTTTGTTGTTGCAATTGTTTACTCAACTCTTGGCTCCCTGACTCAATATTTTGACTTGTATATATTTTTTTCTAACCTAAACATCACTATACTTGATTTCAGATGGAAACTACTTGTATCTGGAAAACAGGAATACCTGAGAGAATCCCATCAGGTTAATGAAAAGTGGAATTCTTCACAATTCAATTAAATTCTATGTCATTAACAATTTTGGAGCAGCTGATGGGAAGATATTATGGGGGCAGGTGAGAAGTTACTGAGGAGGATAGATTAAATTTAGCTGTTGTTCATTTGTCAAATTCAGCGAGTATGTGCCAGGCATTGTGCTGTCAGTTGTATATTGATAAGTAAAATATTATCCTTGTCTTTCAAGGAGTTGACAGTCTAATGTAATAAATGCTCATCTCTATTCTCCATGAAAACTTCAGTAAAATCTTGAAAATTTATTACTAGTCCATGCTGGATGAAACAAAGTGCTATACTGGTCTCAAGGTAGTTATAATTTCAGGGTTGCCCAAAGATGATCAGTCATATTGGGATTATTTCAGAATTCCCTAGCACCAAGCACAGTGACTGGCAATTTTAGATGCTCGATAAATAATTATTGAATGAATACATGATATATTCATAAATTGGTACAGAGAGATCTGATTAAGATCATTGGAGACAAGTAGGAGGCGTCATAGGAGGAGTTTGCTGAGGCAATGGAAAACAGCCTATGACGGGATTGGCTGAGAAGGTGAATACCTCCAGAGCCAATGGAAATAAAAAGTGGGCTGGCTCTTTGGCTTATGAGCTTTTCTGGCTCCTGGGCTGGCTCTCTCTTAGCCTCTGGCTCTGGCTCTTAGGCTCTTCTTCCTTGAGGATGCCTGGATGATCTTTCTGCAGCTGCCTTCATTTCCCAACAGATGGTATTTTGGATGGGAAGGAACTCCGGGCACAGCCTAGTATCGGGCTGGCCTGGAAGAGGATGGCAGTTTTATTCTTTGGGCGTTCTATAGAGAACAGACTGTGAGGCAGAAGCCTGCCATTCTTCCAGAATTGTGTAACTTTTGTGTATTATGTTGTTTTGGTTTGTAAACTAACTCTATAGAAACTAACAGGGGAAAAGCTAGGGAAACCCAGGTGTTAGAATTTATTTATTTTTATTTTTATTATTATTATTTTTTTAATGTAGAAGATGCCATCTTTATTTACAGGCTAATAAAAAAATAGTAAACTCAACTTAACTAGATATATTTGTGATAAATCCCATAGATTTGAGGCCGACCCTAAGTGGAAGACCACACAGGTGAAATAGGATGTCAATTATAATTCCAGGTGTTAGAATTTAGCCATAATTGATAGGCTTAAGTGACTAAAGCTGTGACTTGATAGGCTTAAGTAACTGCTTTTGAATAAAGACTCTTTTCCTTTATCACCAAATCTTTGCCTCTGGAATTTTTCCCAGATGGTGGCAGCAGGCAGCAGGACCCTAACTTGCTGTTGGGTAACACAATGCTGTAGTGAAGAACTGGTTCTGGTGTCAGAAGACCTGATTTATGAGGCACTAGAACTTTTTGGCAATTTCTTCAACTACTCTGAACCTCAGTTTCCTCTTCTATAAAATGGAAGTAATATCACATGATTGGCCGGTCCAATTATTATTGATTGCTAGTAAACATAAAGTACTAAAAATTTACTGGGAACCATGATAAGCATCCCTGTGAGTCAGGCACTGTTATCTGACACAGAAATTGAGATTTAGGGTGGTTCAGTAACTTGTTCAAGGTCACATGGTTAGTAAGTCAGGAAACCACGATTTGATCCCAAGCAGCTTGACTGCAGAGATAGGAGCATTTAACCACTTCCTTATATGTTGCCTAGTATTGCGGTCAACTGAGAGCATGGATTCTAAAGCACTCTGTAAATTCTAACACATTACATCAATGTAAAATGGTCATCTTCTAATTTTTATGGTAATTACAAGTTTTTATAAAACAGCTTCTGGAATTAGGTCACATTGAGCTCAATAAGTTATTGCATTCACTTCTACAGTAAGGGTAAAGAAGGGCGTAAGAAGAAGCGCTAGTCCCTGGCACCCACATACCCTGGAAACAAGGCACTCGTCACTTCTGGGCCTATTTTATTTATATATATCTCCATTTATTTATTTTTTATCATGTCTCCTCCTGAGAAAATGGAAGCTCCAAGAGAGCGAGAACTTTCACTGCTATATCCCTGTACCTAGAACACATTAGTAGGTAGCTAAAAAATATTTGTTGACTGAATGTTTGAATGCTAGAAAGGATGTGAAGCATCTCTCATACAAAGCTGGTGAAAGTCTCAGTTGATAAAACCACTCTGGACAACAACCTGTCAACATCTAATAAAGTCCATTTACACATAACTCAGCAATGGCCATTACCCATCAATTCCATTCCTTGAAATATACCCTAGATGATGGTTTGCATATGGGCATAAGAATATTTATAGCAGTATTATGTGTAAGAATAAAAATGTGGAAACAACTTAAGGTCCATCAGTTGAAAAATGAATTAAAGTGTAATGGTATATCCATGTAATGGAACATGACAAAACAGGCAAATGAACGCATGAGGGCTCTACCAGTCCACAGGCATGGATTTCATAATTATGATGTTAAGGGGGAAAAGCAGTGGCAGAAGGACACAAATATGTCATTTATATCAAATGCCAAAAACTGGTTAGATCTCCCTGAATCTAAATTACAAGTCCAGGGCCATTTAGCTTGGTAAGTTGCAGAGCCAGGATTTGAACACTTTCCGCTATATCATCCTGCCTCTAGTAAGCATTGACAGTCAGACATATATTAGACCCTGGAAACCCTGTTGATTGATCTTTCCTTAGTATGAGTCAGCGGTGGTGCCAGCCAAAGGAGTGGCTAGGGGGGGGGGTCTTTTCTTCCCTCCATTCTTTGATATGAATAATATCAAAGATGTTAATAGATGTTAATCGATTTTATATAAAGTAGCTGCAGAACGAGTCCCTCTTCCATTCCCTCTGAGTTGAATGTGGCACCTACTTATAGAAATTTGGAGCCACAACTGGTCTGAGCACATTCTTTTCTTTTATACAAACTAGATAGCCACTTTTTGGTATCCCTGTGAGAGCAGTACCTTCAAGGGTCAGTACTCTTTTATTTCTGGAAGGTAGAGACCAACTCAAACTTGGGTTAGGCAAAAAGAGAACTTATCGGCTAACAAGGTGAAAAGTCCAGGAATGGGTCTGCCTTCAGGCATGGCTGGATCTGGGCTAAGACTATGGTGTTTCTTTTCCTCCTGGTTCTGTTTTCCACTGTAATGGCCTTATTTTCAGGACTGCTCTTTGTTCTTATGATTTTTAGCATTCCCAGGCTTATGGTATTCAAATAAAAATCTCAGTAGAAGCAATGAAAGTTCCAGCATTGACTCTCACTCAGTTGTGTGCCATTCTGAACTCACTACCTGGTGCTTGGCATGGTAGTCAGCCTCACTCAACAATACGAACGGAGAGAGTGGGGAAAGGTGACTCCCCAAGGGAAAATCTAGATCCTATTCCCAAAGAGAGAAGGGATGCTGATCAGGCAAAAAGACCATGCACTCACCAAAAAGAGTAATGGGGCTAAATTCATCAGAGTGTTAAAGCATCTAGACTATTTTGACACATCAAGATATCTGCTTCTCGAAAGAGCTTTCAACATTTTGTCAGTGGCTCAGTAGCAAGTGTTGCCACATCCTCACTTCTATTTCTGTTCTATCTTTGTCTGCCTTGGTCTCCTGACTAATGTGGTAGTGCTGCAACCTTGCTTGAACCCTTCTGCACATTTTCATTCACCCCACTGTTTTTCAAAGGACAAGAGCTGCCAACATTCTAGAATGAATGTTAGCTCAGAGTCAGCCTAGCCTGAAGCAGAGTCATCTCTGCAGGACAGGGAATTAATTGCTCTCCAAGTTTATCTAGACTCCATTCCTTACAATGTGGAATCTTGTATCAAAAAGCATAGGTTAATATAATTCATGGCAGAAAGAAACATTTGAGCAGTATTTTTAAATTATCTCACTCAAATAAATGTGGAGAATTCACTGTCATGGTCTTGCCAGCATGATTCAGTAACCTTTGATTCACTACCTTTGATATCTACTAACCATAAGGACCAATCATAGTCTGATCTTTTTAATTTCTACATAACTTGCTCAAGAGGTCCCAAGTAACGGTCATGTCTCACTCTTATAAGTTCTGGCTTTTGTATGGATCTTATTTGGCTCAAATAAATTTCCTTAAAAAAATTATTTATTTGTTTGTTTATTTATTTATTTTCAGAGAGAGGGGAACGGAGAAAGAGAGGGAGAGAAACATCACTGTGTGGTTGCCTCTCACTCACGCCCCCAACTGGGGACCTGACGTGCAACCTAGTCATGTGCCCTGACTGGGAATCGAACCAGTGACACTTGGTTCACAGGCCGACACTCAATCCACTGAGCCACAGCAGCCAGGGCTCAAATAAATTTCTGATGAGATATTATAAACATTTTTTTTTTTTTTTGCCAAACCAAAACATTGAAAAGTTACTACTGTTTGATTAGTTAGGATTAGGTTTGACTGCCTATAACAGAGATCTAAAATAAGAGTGGCTTAAGAGAGCTACAAGTTGATTTTTTTCCTAAGAACAGTCCAGAGATAGGGATGTTTGCTTCTGAGATTTCACCCTACTTGCAGGCTAATAAATTACTGTTTCACAGATGCTGGCTGACAACACAGATTCCTAGGTCTGAGGATTTTATTAGTCACTGCATAGAAAGAAGCAAGCACATCATGTTGGTGCTGGTTCCCCATGCCCCCTAAGGCCCATGGAGGCCAACATGAAAGGACCAAGGTGGGCACTCTGCATACAGTGGGTTTGTATTCTAGCTGGAATCTACCACTTTTATAGTAAGTGGCAAGCAAGTCTGCTCTTTGTCTGAGAGATGATGTTACCTCATGCCTTGAGCTTGCTCACTGCAGACTCAACCCTGACAAATGGTCAGCTAACAAGCAGTCAGCAGTGTGCATTCCTGGCAGACCCAGGAAAGATGTTCAGAGATGCTCTGGGCCATGGTGGATTGCTTCTCTCAACAGGTATTCAAGGTTAGTATAGCAATTCTTCTCAATGCGGTCATCTGGGACATAGGTACCCTTTAATTTATTGTTTTACCACCTGCAGGTTACGTCCTGAAGTCCACTGGGTCAAGGAGGTATGCCACCATGTCTACATTTAGAACAGCAGGGTGTCTGGTTGAAGCAGGATATTTACAAGCACACGGCTGGGGAGAGACTACAGGTATCAGATATATTTCAGACACTGACAAGGTGAGAACCCAGAGGATTAAGATGATTCCCAGGGATCTGGAAGAAGACAGGAATTCTACTCGAGATGATGGTGAATTTGTAACTACAGAGCTAGAGACTCAAGGATCATAGCATCAAGGACTGAAAGATTTCTAGTGGGAGAAGTTCATTACGCCCAGAAGGTGGGTAGTGCAGGGGGAGAACCACTTTGATGGTGATGGCTTTGTCAAGGGAGGAAGAACCCAAGCCACACAGGATTCCCCCTCCCCCTCCCACAACCTTCACAGAACTGGCTCCCAAGAAGGACATGGGGAACCCCAAGTCAGCCAGCACCACGTGGGCTGTTTGTGTCTTGGAAGAGGAGACTGAGCCAGTGTTGGAGGGAGGGGTTTTGATGAGTCAGTGCTGACCCAGTATAGTTATGGTAAGGAATTTCCTGGGGCCAAGTGACTGGGAGCTGCGGGGGGCACTATCCCAAGTAGTGCCCCGCTAAGGTCCTCGGGGATGACTTTGTAGTTGAAACGTACTCTCCACTAGTTCATGGGGGCCCTGAAAAATAGTGCTCTCGTGCCAGGGAAGCTTCTCCTTCATGGATGGCCTGAGCCTCTGCTCAGAGTAGAAGCACTTGGCCAGTTTATTCCACGTGGACTTCTCCAGCCCATCAAGTCCTCAATCATGTCCCCTGATTTAGTGTCTTTTTGTTCCAAATTGATTGTTTCCCTCCCTGCAGCTGGGTGAGACCATCAGTGGCTAGATTAACTTGGTCTTGGATAGGGTCACATAGCAGAGGAAGCCCCTGTCAAAACTCATCACATTTTTTTAAAGACTAGTTTAAATATGTAGTTTCAAATATGCCAGCAGGTATACCAAGATGGGTGACATTGATTGGCAAAACTGTGTGGCTTCTCTAGGAGAGGGAACAGAAGGCAAGGAAGGGAGGGGTAGCATTTTAACGACAAGAGTTGGGACAGCCGCACAGCTGGCATCTCAGGAGTGAAGCCGGGATGGGAAGGCACATCCGAAAAGCCTTTCCCTGGGCTCCTGGGACACATGCTAGTGGAAATGGCTGAGTGAGTTTATTGCAGCAACTCTGGGGCATGAAGACAGTCTTGCCTACTGATAAATAGCCAAGTGGAATTAGGGCAAAGAATCTAGCTAGATAGAAGGGGCCTGGCAGACACCTCTAAACAGGCTTAAAAAGTCAAGAAGCGGCTCAGGTCAGCCAGTGTGAAGGTGGTCAGCAAGTCCATAAGCAGATTCCAGCAAATGGGCATGTCTCCTATTCTAGAGCATCCTCTGCTCCCTGGCCTGTTGGAGATTGCCCCCTCGCTATGGCATGCCCTACTGACGGCAGGTCAGAGGCCTGCAGGCAAGTCCTGCTCTCCTTTGGGTAGGCTTGGACGGGGAAGATTAAACCCCACGTCTACACCTCTGAATTTAGGTCAGAGTATTGCAGCAGAATCGGCTGTTTCTTCTGGGTTTAACCACATTCTATGAAGAAGCACAAGGGCCAAGTGAAGTCAGAGGAGACAAAATGCAACAGAGCCGCTGCATGGATATTTTTCTGACACTAAGTGTCTGTTTTTTTTAATACATACCATCCACTTCTGTGACACCAAATGGGTGCCCAACAGTTTTATTCAATTCTGATACTATCTAGAATTCAGGTCAGATCTTACTGGTTAAAGGGCTCAGTCTCACAAGACTCTCCTTACTTCAGACACCAGCTGCAGATGGGGTGCCCAGGCTGCCACACTTCTGCCTAACTGACTATACAGTTGAGAGTTCCCATGAGCTCCTCTCAGGTTTGATAATTTGCTAGAATGACTCACAGAACTCAGGAAAAACACCTTTCTTACCTTCACCGGTTCATTAGGAGGGCTATGACCCAGGAATGGCCAAATGGAAGACATGCATAGGGCAAGTTGCAGGGATTGGTACAGAGCTCTCGTACTCTCTCCTGTCACGCCATCTTCCCAGCACCAGGATGGGTTCATCAACCTGGAAGCTCATTAGCATAACACTCTTGTCACTCAAGACATGTTAAGGGTTTGGGGAGCTCTGTGCCAGGAACTGGAGACAAAGACTGATTTTATATATATACATACACACCATGGGCCCCACCATCTACTCTGTCTACCAGAGCAACCAGGTCAAGGAGTAGAAGGGAGAAACTTCCAGAAAGGGCAGTGATTCTTAGACTCTGGTGCACATTAGAATATTCTGGGAAACTTAAAGATATAGATTCCTGTATCTGAGTCTCAGTGACTCAGTGACTCTCAGTCCATGAGGAAGGGACCTGGATATCTGTGTTTTGTTGTTTTTTTTTTTCTCCTCTGCAGATACTCCTCCTCTGGGTATCTGTGTTTTTGATAAACTCTCTGAATGATTCCCATGCTCACTGAAGTCTGAGAACCATGGAGTAAGCATTTCCTTGAGTCCTCCCACCCGCTGCAACACCACTCCCTTCCAGAAGAACAACTGATCGTGCCGTGAAGGAAGAGCCCATGTCTGACTGCAGGTTGCGGTCTTCTGATTTAAGGACAAAGAAGAATTACAGCAGTGTACAGAGCACCCTTAGGTGAAGCAGATTTAGGATTCTGGAGATTCTGCCTCAGAATCAAAGGAAAAGGAGTCAAGAGTTAACACTGGTCAGTGTCTGATGTGTGTCGGCCAATGTGTGCTAGATACTTCTGTGTGATTTATTTGTGAGGGAGGTATAACCGTTATTATTTCATGACTGGGAAAACTAAAACTCAGAGAAAACTGGGGCCAAAGGGGTATGACTGGTATGCCAAAACCTGCCTCAAAGTGGTAACTAATTAAAAGAGAGCATGTTGAGTTGGTGTGACTTGGTTGTGAGCTAAAGTCGCTACTGCCACAGTACAGAGTGTCAATCACTCCATCATCCCTTCTAGAGATGGCAGTACTGATGGCAGCTCTCTGATGTCAAGTAGGAGAAGCTTCAGCCCACAGATGCTACTCACTGAAGCAGCTACTTTCTCCGAGCCCCCTGGGAAATCACCAGTCCTGCTGAGTGAATGTTTCTCTGCCTTTCTGCTGAACTCTAGACCCTAGGGTACAGCCCAGCCAACAGTTTTGGAAATTGCTGCGATATACACATCTCATGCTGAATCTAGCATGGTTGATGCCAATGTGTGCCTCTTCTGACAGGACAAGTGTGCCCTGGGTCGTTCAATGGGTCTCAGTCTCATCTGTAAGGCCAGGGCAGGCCAGGTGGGAGAGCAGCCCTTCTGTTCAGGGGTAGGGTAGAGGGAGAAATAGGAATGTGTCAGCCAGTGCTTTCTGAGTCAGCCAAGGTCAAATCTGCTGGTAACAGTGGGGAAAAAAAATTATGAGAAGGAATATAAAAACCAGCAGGCAGAACTTTAAGGATAGATTAGAGGAAAGTGGATGAGGTGATGAGGAGTGGTTCAGGGATGAGTCAGTGAAGGGACAGCTTGGCCAATGCACCTGAAGTATGTAATAAGGCAGGTACAGGAAATATGTGCACCTAGCCGGCCTGTGTTCTACTGCTATGTAGGTTCTTGTCCATCTTGGGTGGAGGCAGCAGTGTGACATGATGTTGATAGAAGGAGTAGGACAGGCAGGTAGTGGTATATTATCAGAGAGGCTGGCCAAACGATCACCAGGGTATATTGACCCAAGAGTCCAGGGTCTGGTCCTCGACATTTTAGGCAAGACACTCAGTCATGTGAGGCAAGACATTGAGTCTTGTCAGGATCCCAGGATTTGTCCTGGTTTAGGGAGACTGATATCAACTACATTTTTACAAGACTGATGCATAAACTAAAAACCCAGTTTTTTCTTTCAAAGGTGGTTACTCTTTTCCAGCCTATAGTATTGAAGAACTGATGACGATGAATTAGTAATCAAGGGTCATTTGATGAGCATGGACTGAAGCAAGGAGCTGGAGGGTCTAGGGCTCCAGCCACACCCCACAAAACACACCTGCTTCACAAGTGGGAGTTATCTCTGATAACCAGGTTGCTGATGCACCCTGAATAAAATCAGCCAATGTTTGCATTTCAACTTTGCTTTTTCTGTGCTTCTGCATCAGAGTTGCAAAATTTAACTTGTGCTATGACTTTATTGTGCAGAGAAAATGGATCTTCCTTTTATTTTGTTTATAACTGATCCAGGCTCATCCTGAGCTCCCACCTACTCCATTAGTTGTTGTTGGTGATTATCTAAATGTCTGAATTGTTTTAAAGCATGGTAATGCCAATAACAGAAATGATCCCTTCAGGTGTGTTGAAAGATAAACTGAAGTATATGAAAAATTTTAAGTTTATTTGAGCAAAAATTGATTGGAATCAAGGCAGCTACAAACCAAAAGTAGTCAGTAGCATCCCTCAACAGGAGCTTAGAGAGAGGCTTTTATAGAGAAAAGGCAGAAAGAAGCAAAGCAAAGCCCAGTTGGCTGTTTGTGGCCAGTTGTCTTAGGTTTTGATTTTATAACATTGAGGAATTTGCGGACTTATGTAAGCCACCATGGCATTAGAGCCACTCAGTCTAATGGCCTCTTGGCTTAATTAATTTAATAGGTATGTTCAGTTTCGCTCAGATAAAAATAATATAATTCTTAGATGACTTCCCCTTCTCTGGACTTGTTTTCCTAAAATTGTGAAAAGGAAGGAAGGATGTATGGCTTACAAGTCTTGGTCACAGCAGGGAGAGTCATGGTCATTGGGCTGGGAGGGTCCTCTGCCTCCTCTGTCCCCTTGTCTACCTGTTTGCTATGTGCCCTGCTGGTTTCTGAAGCTGCAGCCTCACGTGGTCCTTCACAGCCTTGGCAATGCTTCCTGGGAACATTGACCCCTGTCCCTCGCAGACGTGGCTTTTCCTCAGCTCCCTATGACAGTGGACCCTGCATCTCTGGTTTGTCCTCCATTGGCCCCCTGCCCTGGGGTCTACTGCAGACTCTGCAAGGGGGTCCTCTCTCTGTTCAGATCCTTATCGTCTCTTATTGGTTCTATTGCAATATGTAGTCTCCAAATAGCCTCTCTACCACGGCCTTCTCCAATCTCTTTTTCTTTCTTAAATACCCATGTGATTGTGTCACTCCCTTCCTTCAAAACCTCTGAAAGCATCCTGTTTCCTATTGAATAACATTTAAACTGCTCAGTCTGAACAATTTGACCTCAATTTGCTGTCCAGTCTCATCTCCCGTTCTCCAGCCTCACAGGCCCATCGAACACATCATACCATTTCATGCCTCTGAGTTTCTGCTTTCTTTCTGTTTAAAACTGTCTTTTCTCTTCATTCTTTAAGGCCTAGGTCAAAATGCTTCTCTGTGAAGCAATGTTTTCTTTTTCTTTATATCTGCACAGATCTCTAGTATGACACTTATCTTCTCAATAAGAAATATAAAATATTTTAAAATTAAATTTAAAGGCTTAAAGAAAATGTGTGTCTTTAATAAATTGTATAATAATTTAAACACCAATTAACTATAAACTGTCTTTTCACAAGAAGCAGCTCCTGACAGTAAAATAAACCCACTTTGACCCTAACATATTTAAATAATTTTAAAATATGGAAGTCTTATAATTGGCTTGATAGGAGTGCTTTTGGATGCAAGTAACAGAACTCCTGTTTACAACAGCAAGTAACTGTAGGTTAACAAAAAGAGAGTTTTCTTTTTCTCATATAATGAGAACTCAGAACTGGGCAGTCCAGCACTGGTACAGCCGCTAAGACATGCTGACGAAGACTGAGGCTCTTTCAGTCTTTCTGCTCCACTTTTCTTAGCTTATGGGCTTTGATCCTCATGCTTGTCACCTCATGTCACCCCCTGATGCCAGGTCTCATGTCTGTTTTCTAGGCAGGAAGAAAAGTGAAAAGACAGCAGAGTGAAAGGGGAAGAAGGGCTCTGAGAGTTGCTTGTATCCTTTTTCATCTGAAAGTAAAAGTTCCTGGAAATCATGTCTAAGAGAGTTCTGCTTAGATTGTATTGGCCAGAACTGAATTATATGGCCACCCCTAGCAGCAAAAAAGGGAAAACCAAGTAGTTGGCTTTCCCACCTCAATAGTAGAAAAGGGCAAGAGAACAGGCCATTATGAATGGTTTTGGGGCTGCCAACCCTCAGTGTCTATTACAGGGCTACATTCATGAGACTGATTATTAAAAAAGGACCTTGATAGGAGGTGAGGAGAGCAAATGGTGAAAGGCTAGGATATATCCAATAAAAAGCAACAACTCATGTCTGTCCTGACCTTGGTGTTTTAGCAAAGGGATGACTCAAATCCAAGGGACTTCTAACATCTCTTTATGGTATTCTTCTCTCTTTCAGATTTCTCCTCGAAGATAAAAATCAAATTATTGATTAAATTATTGACATAATCTATATACTACAAAATTCATTCATTTAAAGTGTATAATTCAGTGGTTTTAGTATATTTAATATACCACCCAAATCTAAGTTCAGAACTTTTCCATTATCTCAAAAAGTAACCCCTGACCAACCCCCAGGCATAGGCCACCACTAATTCACTTTCTGTTTGAGAACAAATATTTAAAAGAGTCTGATTTTCTGCTGGAAAGTCTAGTAAAAATACTATAGGAATGAGCACTAGGGTATAAAGTTAGACTTAAATGTATTACAAAAGGCAAGTCATCTGCTGTGGTAGAGTTTTTTGTCAGTGGAATTGGTATTGCTCTCAGTGGAAGCAGAATTTCTTAAGCACTTCATCCCTTTCCTCATTTTGTCCTAAAGAATCATGCTGTCTTTCTAAATCTCGTCTTATATTTCAGCCTTTCTTTAAGGTAAGTGAGCTTCGTAAAGATATAAGGTAGGTATAAAGTTGCATATCTCCAAATTCAAACTCAAAGGCTCACTAGTAGAAAAGACTTTAATTAAAAAAAAAAAAAAAATCACCTAAGACCTGAAGAGGCCAAGCAAGCTGCTGATTGACAGTGAATACTGAAGCCAGGTACCTCTTCTTCTCCATTTGCGTGGGAACAGCCCTGCCCCACTTGAAGCATTATATAAGAGATAACATCACTTAATGACTGAACTGAAAATGAGCAAGCGGGAGCCTGAGATTCAGAGCAACTGCTTTCATGATTATTTGCAACATTCCCTCTAACTGTCATATCCTGCTCTACTTGTACCTGTTGCATCAAGATGAGAGAGAAAACAGGAAACGAAGCACAGGGTTAGCACAGGCAAAAGCCTGTGCAAGGGCCAGGGCTTTCTGATCAGAGCTTTGAGGAGCTGTGGAGACAGAAAATTTGCCCCAGATAATACCGAAGAAAAGAGCAACTGTGCCCAAACAGAAGCGAAGAAATGTTTTAACGAGTCACCTTGGATAATGGGCTGCACACCACTTAAAGTAGAGATCTTGCTCCTGCCTCTTAGAATGTTGCTCATTTGGTTTCAGTCACAATCACACTACCAAGCTTCTCTTCCTTTTAGCTATTTTTTCCTTTAGCATTTAGTTACTGTCATGCTAGCAGGAAGAAGGTTTGGACCAGTGTGCCATTACGAATGGTGTACAGTGAAGGTAGCTTCGTGTCTCTCCCAGGGAGCACTCCCAGCCACTTCACCTTCGGAGTTAGTTGTCCTGGACCACAACTACTCCGTAGTTCTGCTGAAAGCGATTTTTTTTTTTTGGTAAACCATGTAGCCTAAAGTTTAAGCTACATCTTTCTTTGTAAATATTCCACCTAAATTTAGCAAAAACTGGTCCAGTTTAAATATTTATTTAATTAGCTATGCAATTGTGTCTTACCAATTACTAGTTGTCTGATTTTGGTAGATTATGTCATTTTTCTGAGTCTGAATTTCCAGTTATAAAATGAGACTAATAATATTTACCTACCATATAAGGTTCCTGCAATGATGAAATGAGCTGGAGTCTTTAAAGGGTCTTTAAATGTGCTTACTACTAATGATGATGGCAGGAATACATTGCACTTACCATATGTGCATTATTCATGTGCCCTATGCATGTATGACTTGAACAAACCTTGCAATAATCCTATACATAAGTATTATGACTATCTCAATTTCATGGGTAAAAAGCAGGGAAAAAGAGGTCACACGTCTAGGAAGTGGCATAGCCTGGATTTAAAACCCAGCAGTCCAGCTTCCTCATCCATGATCTCACTCCTTTATTCTTCTCATGTTACTCTAATAAGAATGAAAGAGTAAAAGCATGCTCTAATTTCTCGACTACTGTTATGCTGCTCTATCTTTGTTTTTATATCTTTGTCTACATAGCAAATTATTTCCTTAAGATCCTTGCATATTTTCATTTATAATATAAAATCAAAGTATGGAAGAAGCCTTGTGGTATGGAAGGGACTTCAAGAACTTAACTCTATTTCAGTAACCCCACGAGAGAAGGAATCCTCCCACATCATTTGCAAGAGACCTTTTAGTTCACAATTAAATAGTCTGGGAACCCTTTTTGAAATGTTAGGAAGGAGATCAATGTAATAAACTGATCCCACCATCATGAGCATATCTACGAGATAGTGCTGTATATGACGTGATGTATAAAGAGGCACTTATGTGCTCTCTTTGTATTATCATGTTACTATAGGCTACCTCCTTGCCTCTAAACCAGACAAATATGGGTATAGAAGGCCAATTTTCTCCTGCTTACTTCTTTTGTGTGTATGGCTCAGGACCTATTTAAGAGCAATTTGATGCAGTGGTTGCCATGGTAAATATTTTTCATAAGAACTAAGTAATTGTTGGAAGTTGTTAAAATTTATCATTATTTAGTTTCGGAGTGATTTGAATGTTCTCACTTTCTGCCTTAATTTAAACATTTTATCTGCATCAGAATTTTTATTTTAGTTTTCTTTGGAAATGACACACCTCAGTAAGGACTAAGATACGGTAACCATAGTGAAGAAAGGTGCATTTTTCCCCCAAAGGCAATGGCCAGTGTGGTTTTATGCTTTTTGATCTGCAAGACTTAAAGCATCTAACTCTGACCTCACATTATAGGTTGTTTAAACCAAGCAACAGAGGCTCTGGCTGGGTAGCTTAGCTTTTTAGAGTATCAGCCTGATACACCAAGGTTGCAGGTTCTCCAGTCAGGGTACATACAAGAATCAACCAATGAATGCATCAATAAATGGAATAACAAGTCGATGTCTCTCACCCTTTCTCTCTCCTCCCCTTCCTCACTCTTTCTCAAATCAATAAATTAAAACAAAACAAAACAAAACACGCAACAGATCTCAGTCTTCAACAGCTCGGGAAAAAGGGGCAATTGAGCTGTTGTATCATGAAGGGAGTGTTTGTGAATGCTCATGTTATAAATACACTCAATAGCATCATAATGGAATCACAGTTCATTCAAACTCTAAAAGGCAAAATTTAAATGCCATTTCATAACATAGATGAGTTCTGTAGCTGTGCTAACAGCATCTAGTGCCAGGTGTCCTCTGTCTTATCCTGATATGCAGTACCCAAGATACCAAGATAATGCAGTATCCTTAAAAAGAAAGAACTTTGACACCAAAATGATATCAAGAACTTGAACTGATATTTGTCATCTATACCTCAATAAAGCAAAAAAGCAATTAAGCATAAAAAACAATAACAATGATCTTAAAATATGCTTGCCATTTTTAAATAAAGCAGAACATTAATAAAGAACCATGAAATTAAAATTTGCAGAAAAAAAGAAGAACTTGAATTGATACATAGGATTAAACCATGAGGTGGAGGATTTTTGTTGTAACCACATACTCATAAAAATGGCCAACCCAACAGAGTCAAAATGTTCAGCTGTTCTTTAATCACAGATTTAGTCTTGCCATGCACCCTTCTAGGGCAAACTTTGCTTGTCCCTCAGAATCTAAAACTTCTTACTTTCTAATATGTTATTGTGGAACATCTATTGTGGACTTAAGGGACTTATTTGGTTTTCTTTCTTTGCTAGAGTGCATGATAAGCCAGCCTGCCAGTGAGTTACCTGGATATGTATTGATCTCTCTTTTCTCTCCTTTCAGTCTCTATCCACCTCCTCGCTGGTCCTCTGTTCCTCTCCTTCCCTTCCCTCTCCTTTCCTTCCCATCCCCTTCTCCTCCCCTTCCTTCCCTTCCTTGTCTTCTTTTCTCTCCTTCTCTCTTCTCTTTTCTTCTTGTCTTCCCTTCTTCCCTTCTTTCTTTCTTTCTTTCTTTCTTTCTTTCTTTCTTTCTTTCTTTCTTTCTTTCTTTCTTTCTTTCTAGATCATTCCAAGGGAATCGGTGACACAGTCATGGTATAGAGATGGGCAATGATGAGTGGGGAAGATTAAAGAAACAAAACTGTATTTGAGGTTGAGTCATATAAACAACTCTGAATTATTTATTCTGACATAATTTTTTTTTTTCCTTTCTCTTTAACTAGTAGTAAGTGATGCAACTTTCAACTCAGTGTTACTGTAAATTGGAGTCTGGGTGTTTCACAAAGGTAATTTTTATGTCCCTAACTCACTTCTAAAAAACGGGCTATTTTCAAACGGGAAGCTCCTCAGTGTTTGGCAACTCTGCTCTGAGGCCATCCAAAGTCTGTTTTTTATAGTTTGTTTCAGAACTCCAGGAATCCTGCCTCCAGTGTCCTGCCTCCTATTGCAAACACATCTTTTCTTTTTTTAAAAAATGAAAGAAGTACAGATAAGTATAAAGTACCAAGTTTTCTCAACTCCCAGAACTGAGAGTTGATAGCATGCTGGCATATTTGCTTTTAGCCTTTATGTGTATTTCTATGTATGTCATAAAATATTCCCCAACACATTTGAAGTGCCATTGATCCCCAAAGTCACCACATTCCCACCTCTGCCACATCCCCTGCAATATCAACCATGAATTTGCTGTAAACTCTTTGAGTTCATTTTTCTCCATTCTGTACTATGAGTGTTTTTCTTCTTTCTTCTTCTCCTTCTTCCTCTTCCTCTCCCTCTCCCTTCCCCCCTCTCTCTCCCTCTCTTCTTTCTTCTTCTTCTCGTATGGTGGTGGTGCCAGGACAGTCAGTTTTCCCTCTGAACTGGGATGAGCCAGGTGGAAGCTGTGTCCCCCAGAGTCCAGCCCTTCCTGCCACTGGTCTGTGGATCTGCTCTGGCTGCCAGATTTGGTGAGCAGTATGTTTTGTCTCCCTCCTCTGTAACTCTTGTCTCCCCTCTCCTACAATTCTGCATCTGGGTCCTTGGTAGGTAGCAGATCTATAGAAAAGCTCAAGTGAATTCATGATGCTGCACCTAACACCACCTGGGCTCAGCTTTGGGGGCTCTTTGACTGGAACTCTCAGCTAGGCTTTTGACTTTCTAACTGATCTAGTTTTCCTTTTGTTTGACTGCTAGGAGTTCAAAACCAAATATACAGCTGAGTGAACAGGGAAGATCCTCATGACATGGTTTTTGTGTATTAAGCAGATCATGTCTTTATTTTCTAACCTTCACTTACCATTTGTCTCAGTGTTCTTCCGTTATGCATTTTTTAATCCTGTATAGTTTATGAATTTCTCTGAGATGCCCTACATTTATTTAAGAAAATAATAATCTAATGAACAATCTGCTGTGGTCATTGAGAGTTTTCATTGTTCCCAATCCAGGAAAATTCAGTGAGCTGACGAGTAACAGAAAAAGAACATTTATTATAGGTGAATTAATTATTTCTTGTACTGAGGTACCCATGAGGTATAGTATTTTCTTTTATTATTTTCCTATGAATACTTTGTGAATCTTTTTTATCTAATAGTTAAAAAGATTTTGAATGCATTAGATGAAACTTTAATGAAATATGATTGGGAGCCATGGTTTGAGAGTATATTTTGCTTCAAAAAAAAAGAAAGAAAGAAAGAAAAGAAAAGAAACCCAGCTCTATAGGCTGTCAGTTTAAATATTTTTCTTTTTACTTTATTTGGAGGAAGAAACAATCAAAATTCTTTTTTTAAAAGATTCTATTTATTTATTTTTAGAGAGAGAGGAAGAGAAAGACAAAGAGGGAGAGAAACATCAATGTGTGGCGGTCTCTTGCACGCTCCCAACTGGGGACCTGGCCCACAACCTAGGCATGTGCCCTGACTGGGAATTGAACTGGCGACCGTTTGGTTCGCAGGCTGGTGCTCAATCCACTGAGCCACACCAGCCAGGGCTCAAAATCCTTATCCTTAGGAGTTTAGGGGATTTGGGACTAACCTTAAGTAGGTGGCAAATGTGACCACCCTGTGCGCTTGAGTCAGGAATGCGGACAGGGCCTGGGCCTCTCATGTGTCCTGACCTGCCTTTTACAGTCTTGAAAGCACCAATGTCAGAGTTATGTTCCTCTTGGTCTTTTGATGTTTTTGTCTGTTTGTTTTTCAAAACCTTTTTGAAATGTGAATTTCCCTTAGAAAAGTAAACCATCTTAATGAGGATTTGCTTACAAGAACTTTTCATGTTTGACATCTGGCTGGGAACAAGAGTTTGAAACAATACAAAAATATGTAAGTAGGAAACTGGAGGTATGATAGCAGGAGAAGAAACTTGCTTGTAATTCTGTCTAGGATGAACCCCTAGCATAACTGAGTAGTCCTTTTTTATTTCCACCAGGATATTAAGATCTTTTCTTCCTTTTTTTATTCTTCCTAAAATATGAAGTTCAACAGGCTTCTGGTCTGTACAAAGGAATTATTATAAGAATTGGCCTAAAAGAGAGAAGTCATTTTTGCCACATAGGAAATTTCCCCTTAAGGAAATGTTCAGTAAATTTTTCCTTCTATGAGTCTCTATATTAAAATTTTCCCTTCAGAAATTCTTTATTTGATTGTCCCATAGAAAATCAAATTATACATCTCTAAACTGTGGTTTCCCAAGACCATGAAGTTTCCCAAGACCATAAAGTTTCCCCAAAACAAGATGATGCATCAGTAGGGGTGGCACCAGTTTATACAAATTCGTCGATGGAGTTGTCAGCACTGCGGGTAGGTTTAGGGTAAACGTCTGCCAAATTTTGTAAAAGAACAACCAAATACAGCATGACCTTGGTAGATTCTTTTCTTATTTTAGCAAAACCACATTCTGCTTTGAGAAAGGTCAAACTCAGTGCAAGGCTATAGACTTTTCTCTACTCGTCTTTTAGGAGCTTGTCACTTGAAATAAAACATAGTAATGACAAATGGAGATTTTGCCTTATCTAGACAATTTACAATGTCATCTCAAAGTACCTGATTCTCTGGGCCAATCTTCTATGGATCTATCATTTTTTTTTCCCCCATAATGAATGGTGCTGTCTTATTAGTTTGAAAAGTTATTGACTATTCTGAGATTTTAAATTAATAAAAAATTTTTTCTTTGTATAACTGCAGACTTGTGTTTCCTTTCTACGTGTCTGAAAAACCTATGCCTTCCGGGTTCCACCTGCTTCCTGTCCTCTCCCTTGACTCACCTTTTCTATCAAACAATGTCTTTCCTAGAAGTGTTGAATTTCCTATGTATAAGCCTCAGGGGTATTGGTCACCAAACTGGGCCAGATTTGCCAAGCCCTTAAAACCAATTTTTAAAAAAATAGTACAAGTGGGATATCACCTTTGAAGATCCAAGAAAGTGGCTGGGCAGTGAAGCGGTAGGCTGAGTGGGGGCTGGCCAGACCAACCTGCACTCAGCTTAGTGGTGGCAATGTCTGGGATTCTTGGGACACGTTTACTCCAGGGACATGGTGGCTCATTTTTAAAACACAGCCTAATGTGGTATCCAAACTCAGCACTAAATCAAACTTGAAAAAAAAACTCCATTATATAATGAAATTTATGGAGGCCACTTTCCCAAACTTTAGCAAGTAATTAAAATCTCCATTGTTGCCAAATAAAGCAGCAGCTGTGTGGGAATTGGGGGGGGGGGGGCGGCGGGGACTCTCACATTGGGAAGCAGGCGACTTGAACTGTCCTCCAGTCATGAAGAATAGTTTAATGTGACCCCAGGCCTGTTATCTAAACTCTGCTGTAGGTGGGCTTTGGAAGACAGAGGTGAAAGCCTGGGCCAGATGACCTTTTTAGAAAAGCCCTTATTTATAAAGTAATCATGCTCATTATAATAAAACAAAATAAAGCAAGGCATTGAAAAATGCAGAAAAGGATGAAAAAGAATATAGAGGTAACTCACCTGCCCCGATAGATTAATTAATGTTAACATAATGAACTATTTACTTCTGTTCTTTTGCCTGTATAACTGAAATCACTGATATATACCATTTTGTGTATATATATTACTTTTTGAAAAGTGTAAAAGCAGACCATGTTTTGGGGTAGAAAGACCTAACAGCATCAGGATGTTAACCCATTAAGGATTGGCAATTTCTATCAAAATTATAAATAGACATACATTTGGACCCAACGTTCTACTTTTAATAATGATTTCTAGAGTTAGTACCTAAGAAATATTATTTATTGCAGTGTTTTTTGCAATAGCTATATAGCTATTAAAAATGAGTAAGTGCTTTCTGTATTGATTTAGAAATGTCTTCAAGATATACTAAAGGAAACAAGTTGCTGGAAAATGTGGATAGTGTTTTATTTATGTAAAAAAGGAAGAAGATAAAAAATTATCCTCTTTCACCCAGACCAATCCTCTGAAAGGCTAACCAAAAAGTTGCTAATGTTAATGACCTGTGTGTGGGTTAGGGATGGGAACAAAGTGAGTCTGGGACAGGGTGGGAGTGAGACTTTCTACTGCATATATTTTTTATAATTGTTTGATATTTGGACTCTGTGAATGTATTATCCACTAGCATGAAATTAAAATAGAAATAAAGAGGTGCTGTCCTTTGCTTCCTATGATGATATTATGGATTTACCATGAGTAAGACTTTCATTTTTAATTTGATTTTAACAGTAATACCTTTGCACTGCATCATGATACTACATTTCTTCCATGCTAAGATGCGTATTTTCCCACGTATTAGTTTCTGAAATGAGTATCTTCCCCCTACCTATTGCATATAAATATACTATACTTTATTTGGCTATTATGGGACATTTAGGTTGTTGCCAGTTCTTTTTTTCTTTTTTCCTCCCCATGAATAACTGTCTCACACTGTTTTGAAGCACTAAAAATTGGTCTTTCTTTCCCAATTAGAAATAATGCTGCAATGTTCCCAGTATAGTGTGGCAGTTGCAATATAGGTTATAAAATCACATTGTCTGGGTTTGGAGTCTCACCTGGATACCTACAGGCTGAGTAATTTGGGCAATAACTTAGCCGAAGTCTCTTTATTTGTGAGATGGAGATTATAACAACACTACCTACTTCGTATCATTTAGTACCATCATTGGCACATGGTATCAGTATTCAGTAAATATTCTTTCAGTAACAAAAATAATTGTTGATGTATAATAATAATTTCTATAAAATAGATTCCTGAAAATATTTTTTAATCAAAGGGTATAAACAATTTAGGACTCTTAATAGGTGTTGGTAGATAGCTTCTCAACAGATTAATATCAATTTATCTGCTTATCAGCAGAATAATGCCAAAAATTTATATGATATTTAATTTGAAAGAGAATATTATTTAACTATTAAATTTTAACTTCTTTTACTATGAGATTGATGGAAGTTTTAAATTTTATTTATTTATTTATTTTATTAATTGTATATTTATTTTTTAAATTGTGTTTGGAAGCTTTTTGTTTTTTAACATGAATATTTAACTGTTAGTTATATATCCTCTTCTTTGAATTTGCCTATTTTGACTTCTGTTTCATTTTCTAACACTGACTTAGTATTTATCTGTTCAATTTATATGCACTGTATATAATACTAATACTTTATTACTTATGCATTTTCATCTTTTTAATTTAATGGTTTTAAAATGAACTCAGATCATTTTTAAATTAAAATATGAAGATTTAAAAAGAGACTCTATTTACTTTTAGAGATGCGGAAGTGAAGGAGAAAGAGAGAGAAGCATCTGCTGGTTGCTTCTTGCACGCCCCTAACTGGGTACCAGGCCCACAACCCAGGCATGTGCCCCAACCAGTGACCTTTTGCTTTGAAGGACAATGACCAACCAACTGAGTCACACTATCAGGGCAATAAAATATGAAGATCTTAAGACAAAATCATATATATATGGCATATTTTTATAGTTGAAAGGTTAATAACAAACTGAACACTTCTCATTCCACTTAGCTTAAGAAGTTGAACATTACCAATACTTCTGATAGTAGCTGTGTGAAACTCCAGTCCCAGTCTCTGGGGTTACCAAAGTCTGAATTTCATTTCTTGCTTTTAAAAATAATTTTACCAGGTGCATATGTATCCCTAAATAATATATTGTTTGATTTTTTTTTGCCTGATTTCAACTTTTGTATAAATTTAATCACACTGTATGTATGCTTCTGTAACTTGTTGCAATGCCAGTTCTATTATCTATCAGATCTCACAGGTAAGTCCGTTTCTGGATTATCTGGTCTGTTCTGTTGTTCTATTTGCCTCTGGGCTAATACCACTGTCTTCAATATTATAGCTTTATAACAAGTTCAGTAGGACAAATGTCTACACCTGTTTCTTCAGGACTGTCTTGGCCATACTTGCCACTTTGCTCTTTCATCTAAATGCTAGAAAAAATGTACAAAGTTTAATGAAAAAAATCGGATGAGATTATGATTCAGAATTGCATTGACTCTACAAATCACCCTGAGGAAACAAACATTTTTAGGATGTTCTATTTACGAAAAAGATACATCTTTCCATTTATATTTGTGGTAGACTGATCTTTCTGTTTGCTGATTCTCACTTATGATGATTTGATTTCTTATATGTTTTATGATTTTTGGTTGTGAAGTCATGTTCCTCGGAACTTCGTGGGAATTCTTTGAAGCCTGGGTTTAAAGTGTGTCCCACCAAAGAATTTTGTTTGTACCTGTTTAGTGCTTGAAAGCATTGACAATCTATGACCATTTAAGCTAAATTTTCAGGTTGGGGGGTTTCAAGCCCTATAGGCAGTGTGAATGCTCAAGATTTATGTGAGAACAGAGTTTGTGGTTGGGATATCTCAAGGCTAAGACAGATGAGGATCTCCCCATAGCATTTTGCTGGGTATTTTTCCCCTTAGATCATCCATTTAGTGAGTCATCTTTAGAACATGCTAGTGAGGGTCTCTGTTCTGACTGCTTAACCTGTGCAAGACTTTTCTTCTGCTGCCCTCATACTCAAGAGGTTTATTAAAGCCCAAGTACTAAATTACTAGGGATAAGCGGAAGTCCCAGGGCAAACACTTACCACTTACTTTCCTGGTCGTTTCTGGCCCCCATGGATTTCCTTTACATTCCAGCCAGCTCAACCATGCATTTTAAAAAAATGTCTTTTGAATGTGCATTAAAAACAACTTTATCCAGAATTTTTAGGTGTTCTTTACTGGGAGAGTTATTCTGGACAATTAGGCTACCATATTGCTGAAAATTAAAGTCCTTGATCCCCTTTTGAAATTTTCTTTTTCTAAAATCTTAGTGTTTGAAGATATTTTAGCTTTCAAGTTATGACATATTTTAGATACACAAAGTGTATGAAATATTATAATGAATCTCTATCGAGTTTAAGAAATACAACATTACAAATACACTGTTTGTGATGACTTCAACAATGTAAAAATCCAGTAGGTATCCAGTTTCCTTCTTTGAGAATAACATGGTAGTTAAGAACTCTGGCTCTAGAATCAGAAAAAACCCAGGTTCTGATCTGATCTCAAGCACCTGGGAACACACATTTGGGGAAGTCTGCCCAGACTACAAGCCTCCTCAAGAACTGCCCCTAAGCCTGTGCATGTTTATATTATGTGACTGCCTGACTGTACACATTTGATTGGATCAGAGGAGAAACAAGATTAATTCAGTTCTCTCTCCTAATACTTAGAATTGTGACCGCTTCACAAGGAAACTTGCCCTGGCCGGGTGGCTTGGTTGTTGGTTAGAGCAATAGGCCAAACACTGAAAGATTCGGTCCTTGGTCGGAGTGGGTACACAACTGATCGATGTTTCTCTCACATTGATGTTTCTCTTTCACATCAAGGTTTCTCCCTCTTCCTTCCTCTCTCTCTCTTAAATCAATAAACATATCCTCGGGTGAGGATTTAAAAAAAAGAAAAAAGATAACAAGTAAACTTGCCAGCTGGGTAGGGTGGGTGGGAGGCCAGTATAGTTGGCCACGAACGTAGAAAAGATTGAAACAGAAGGAAGAAGATATGCAGAGAACGGGGCAAGAGGCCTTGAGGAAGGAAGACGGAAAAGAAGAAAGAGATGAACACTTAACCACAAAGTGCCCGCCTGTGTGTTCTGGGCGTTCTCACTGCTCCTAACAGATTTCCATTATCTGACTCAAGTTCCTCTTGATGCCTGATGTTACTACCTCCTGGGTTCCTGGTAACACTGTTCTTAAATTTCCTTTTTGTGTAGGAGGGAGAGCTTAATTTAGTTCAAGTGGCTTTTTATTGCCTGCAATTAAAAAAGAAAAGTAAGTGATTCTATCTAGTTGTGTAGCATTAGGCAAGTTACTTACCCTCCTAGCCTCATTTTTCTCATTAGTAAAATGGGATAGTAAGAGTTTCACGTGCCAGAGTGACTGTAAAGATTACATATATGAGTTAGAATATGTAAAGTGTTTAACAAAATGCTTGGCATGTGGTATGTTCTCAATACATTAGATGCTATTTTTATTACTGATTTTTTTCCCCAGTCAGGCTGCCACTACACTGAGTACAGGACACTTTGTGATATCACCAAGAATTACATACAATGTTGCTGTATCGCGACTTGCCACCGTGATTCAGATACACTCCTGGTTTTCTCATCCTCTAAAGCAGTGATCTATCCACCCCCCCCCCACCCAGGTCCTCAGGTCAAAGGAGAGACTGGAGTGGGGGCTGGGCACAGTGGAGAGTGATGTCCCTCACGGGGAGGGACCCCAAGACCTGCCGCAGAGAAAGGGCAAATGCTGGCTGGCCCCTTACCCTTTGTTGGAGCTGCAAATCTGGGAAGGTTGTGAGGGAACTGAGTTGTTAGCACTACTGACGGCTGCCAGAGGCCCAGCGGTACGATTCCCGGTTTTAGTACAGCCAACTTCCCATTTGAGGACTCTTGGTTTAGACTGATTATTGCTCATTGCAGGTAATCAGGTGATGATCATTGGAAAAATAACAGGTTGTGCTGCTGCTGACACCTGCTTCCCCGACAAAACTTTCTATCTAGCTAACTAGCAGTATGTGCCCATGTGGGACTGTTATCACCAGCATCAAAGGATGTAAAATGGGTATTGAGCACAAAAGTTCTACAGGTACATCATTTTTCTTCCCCCCCAGCTCTACTGACACATGGTTGATGTGTAACATTGTGTAAGTTTAGGGTGTGCAAGGTGATGATTTGATAACATATATATATTGCAAAATGATTACTGCAATAAGGTTAGTCAACACCTCCATTATCACTTCACATAATTACCTTTTTAAAAAAATGTGGTGAGAACAGTTAAGATCTATTCTCTTAGCAACTTTCAAGGATGTAATAATACAGTATTGTTAACTATAGTCACCATGCTGTATATTAGATCCCCAGGACTTACTCATCTTATAACTGGAAGCTTGTACCCTTTGATCAATATCTCCCAATCTCCCCCAACTCCCAGACCCTGGCAATCACCATTCCACTCTGTTTCTATGAGTTTGCTTCTTTAGATTCCACTATTTTTTTAGACAAATACTGTATAAGTGAAGTCATATAGTATTCGTTTTTTCTCTGATTGATTTATTTCACTTAACATAATGTCTTCAAGGTCCATTCATATTGTCACAAATGATAGGGTTTCCTTTTCATGGCTGTGTATATAGCACAGATTCTATATCCATTTATTCATCCATTCATCCACTGACACTTTGTTGTTTCCATATCGAGGCAATTGTAAATAATGTTGCAATGAATGTTGGGGTACATACAAGGTCTCTCCAGAAGGTATCCAGCCATGTTATATAAAAAGTAAAAACATTTATTGAAGAAGATACAAGAAACATTGTATATAGGACAATGATGCTTCAGTCCCCTTCAAACTAGGAACCTTGGGACGTCACACAGTTCTCCCAATCGCCATCAGCTGCCACATTGTATTTTCCTGAATCTCATCAATGGTCTGAAATCTCTTCTCTTTCAAAGGTGATTTTAGTTTTGGGAAAAGCCCGGAGTCTCAGGGCACCAAATCTGGGCTGTAGTTGGGGCTGAGTCACCTGGGTGATTTGATGTTTCACAAAAAAATCTGCACAAGCATGATATATAAGCAGGTGCACTGTCACGATGAAACTGCCAATCACGAGTTGCCCATAGCTGCGGCCTCTGAATTATCTGAATAGTTTCTGCAGAGGAATGTTCAAGCTTAATGCAGATTTTTTAAAATTTATTTTTTAAAGATTTTATTATTTATTTTTAGAGAGAGTGGACAGGAGGGAGAAAGAGAGGGAGAGATTGATGTGAGAGAAAAACAATCATTTGCCACTCGCATGCTCCCTACTGAAGACCTGGCCCTCAACCTAGGCATGTGCCCTGGCAGGGAATTGAAATGGTAACCTTTCAGTTTATAGGCCAGCACTCAATCTACTGAGCCACACTGGCCAGGGCTTAATGCAAAATTTGATGCAGATACGTTGCTCTACCGACTCAGTCATTTTGAATGTGACAGCCACACAGTACACATGCTCACTCAAAGGCGTCTCCTGCCCCCACTGAGTAGTACAGTGAAGTTGTCCTTGTTTATGCACGTGCATTACAGTCCACTCTCCTTGGCTGCCAGGTTACATTGATGTTGTGCAGACTTTTCTCATTATATTAACAATGGCTGGACTTTTCTGGGCGTATCTCATTGTATATCCTTTAAAATTAGTGTTCTTGTTTTCTTCAGGTAAATAACTAGAAGTGAGACAGCCAGGTCATACGGTAGTTTCATTTTTAACTTTTATGAGTAATCTCCAACTGTTTTCCGTAGTGACTGCACCAATTTGTATCCCACCATCAGTGCATAAGGGTTTCTTCTGCAAAACAAGTGGGAAGTGGAATAGGGAACAAGGAGTAAAGAGGAAGTCAGGAGGTTTATTCATCCAATTAACTATTTATTGAGACCTACTATATTCCAGATGCTGTTTTAGGCACTGTTTTATAGAAACAAAACAAGGACTCCTGTATTTGGAGCTTGAGTTCTTTCACGATGGAGTCGAATAAATTTTCATCATAGCGTGTATTGGACATGAGTATGGGAGCTGTTGATGCACAAGCGCAAGTTCACATTTAAGTCTATAGTATGCTTCCTGTTGCCACATTTGAAACTCGTTCTAGGTATTAATTACATACATTCACTTAAGAGGATCCTGATTGCAATTGTGGTAGTGCTGTTCTTGATGTAGCTGGTGAGCCAAACTTCACCATATATAAGGTATGCAGAAATCCAAAACTTAAGTGAGAAGAGAGAAATAAGGCTGGAAAATGTTATATACATTTGTTGCTTTAGCCTCAAGTATCTGTGGTACTGTGGAATTTTCCTAAACTTTGTTGTAAGAAACAATTAAGTGATGTCATCTATAGAAAGGCTAAACTCTTCTAGTCTGGAAACAGGACACCACAATCTCCACGAACATTTTCCAGGTCTTTCTTCTGATACGTTGCTCCTTAAATCGTTTATGACCTTGTAAGATGTTAGGTAACATTTCAGAGAAGTACTTTTCAATTTGAAGGCTGCGGTAGGCACTGCTAGTTACCTATTCAGTGAACATTTCCCCTTCTTGTTGATTTCGTTCGGGCAGCAATGGCTCATCCCAGCAGAGCCATAAGCTTTCCCAGGTGGTGGCGGTGGTGGTGCGTGTGATGCGGTTCTGACCAATAAGATGATATCACAGAGACAGACAGAGGCTGGCGCCATCTTTGGCTCCTTCTTTCCCTCTCCTGACTTGAACAGGATGTGATGACTGAAAGTGCAACAGCCATCATGGGCCATCAGGGTTAGAGTGAGAAGGTCACCGAGGGGCCATCTCTGACTTAATTAAGATGTTGAACCAACGCCTGCAGCTGCTACCTTCATCTTCTTGTTACGTCAGCAAAATAAACCGCTATAATCATGCACCATCTGGGTCAATGACACATCACGTTTATGGTAGAGGTCCTATAAGGTTATATTGGAGCTGAAAAATTCCTTTTGCTTGATGGCACTGTAGTCATAGCACAATGCACACTCACACATTTGTGGTGATGCTGGTACAAACAAATCTCCTGCCTGCCTACCAGTTATATAGACATATAGGGCACACGGGTTGGTGGGCCATTCCATCCAGGTTTGTGTAAGCACAGTCTAGGATGTTTGCGTGACGAAATCACCTAACAACACGTTTCTCAGGATGTATCCCCGTGATTCAGAGGCATGTGGCTGTATTTTTTTAAGCCACTGTAGTCCAGTTTTCTGTTACTTGCAACTGAATGTAATCCTAACTGATATGAGACATTGAGGGCACAGTAGTGCTAACACTGTGGATCAAACATTCTCACAAGCAGTGACTGTAACTAGACTTTACTCTTTTGAGAGTCCAGAACTTCTGATTTCCGACAGCTGAATTTCATTTTTCTCTGTTTGTTTTGGAATTCATTGGCTGGCCATTGTCAGGGCAGCCTTGCTCTGAGAAATCACCCGGAGACCACTGTGGGATCAGGCAACGGATTTATTGAGGGAAAAGGGGGAAGGTGGGTGGAGGGGAGAGGCAACTCCCGGAACAACACAAGGGCCCGTAGGAGCAAGGGGAATGAGGAATGGGGATGGGGAATGGGGAATGGGGACAAGGAATGGGGAATGGGGACTCCTGATCCTCCTCATGGGCCCATAGGAGTCCCACCCCCACTTCTGTAGGCTACTTTTTTATACTTGTCAACCACACATTTAGGTGAGGGTGAGTTTGCTTATCAATGTATTTAGCAGGTCATTTACATCTCATTGCTCCACCCCTATGACCAGGTCAGTTAACATATCTTGCTAGGTCCATCAGCATTTCCATGTGCATTCTAGCTGCCTCCATGTTCTGACAGCCAATAGTTTTTAAGACTGACTCATTAAAAAGTTTTGGGTGAATTGATAAAGTTCTTTGCTCAAAGAGCTTCGCTGTTGGGTGGGTAATTGAGTAGTGAGCCAGCTTTATTAATACTGAGGAACCCTCTGATGTCAGTGAGTGGCGGTTTTTTTCTCTGGGACTGTCCAGTTTCTCCAGAGGCGAAATCTCTGATTGGGTGAAGCCAGCGATAGGTACCTGCTGGTTGCTGGCATTCTGGGAGCAGGAAGGGAAGTAAGTGCCTGAGGCTTCCATACTTTCCGCGGATAGCTTCCTACTTTATATACCAGCTTTCTACTCTATGACTTGTCCTTGCCATGCATGTGCCTTAGACTCCAACTCCAGAGCCTCTTAGGTTAATTTCTCCAAAATATAAACCTCTGTTCTCCCATGGGGAGTTGAGAGGGGAATATTTGTTTGCCTACTAAAGAGTTGGGAAGGGGACCTGCAACTAGAGGTCCATCCATTTCCACACACACGGTCGAACAATCCCACTAATTTTAGAGGTGCACTTTCACATCCACCTTTTGTGGACCTTACTGCCTCCAAACACCGAGACTCTCAGTTTCTAGTTCATTACTCCCCTGTGTTTTAATATCCAACTTTCATTCTATTAGGTTAGGGGTGACTTCTCCATTCACTTACCATCTTCCATAAGTTTGTTGAATATTCTTTGTTTCTATTCCTCTCCATTTTGTTGTTGGGGCTCATACTTTTCACTGTATTTCCTTACTGAATTTTGCTGTGTTTGGGAGGGGCATGGGTGTGTGGTCGTTCTGCTTTGCTTTCCTTCCTTTTTCTAGCTACCCGGATTTTGAATGTCAGGAATTGTGGTAGTGAGCATACCAATAATGGGCTGTAGGAATGAAAACCCCTGAATACGGTTTAATAATTCAGTGGGTTGTAGTAGGAAATTGAATCACTTTTTAGTGAAAGAAACCCTGCTCAAAACAGGCTAAAGCAAAAGATGAATTTAATTGCCTTTTCAAAGTTGGTATGTTCAGAGGGTTGAATGACAATTTTGGTCTACAAGAGAAATTCAGAGAGATAACCTGTTATGTAGGAGGAAGAAAAGCCACCTACATCAGTTTGTAGAGGTGAAATATGTTAAACTAGCAAATCGGGGCAAAGTAAACATGTGAGTCAGTAGTTTTGAAAGGAGAAAAATCAAGGAGACATGGGCAGGAACTGTAGAATGTCTATTTTGTGAACACAAAAGCAAGGGGATCCAAGTACACAGTGGGAAATGAACCTGGTGTGGTTCAAGTTCACTCAAGTTGCAATGTGCTCTTTCCCCACAGGTGTTCAAACACCCTCTCTATGATAATGACAAAGACCACATGCAAATGAAGTAAGTAACAATTAGGGGCAAAGCCATAAGGTAGTCTAGCTAACTGAACCTTGGGAACTATCTGGAGAAGAGCTTTGGAAGTGATTTGCAGAGAAGCTTTAGAAATGATTTGGCCACGGGGAAGAATACTATCATAAGGAAAATCATTTGTTTGTAACAAGGATGATCTAAAACCCTCAGGCTTGAGAGAGCAGGTAGTTCCAACCTGCTGCCTTCCTCCCTGATTGGTTAATGTGAATGAAAATAATGAATCACAGGCTCATATATTCTTATTGTCTCACTAGTGGATTCATTGGCACCACTGTCTGGAAGGAAACTCCAGGAACTCAGGTGTTGAAAATAGTGGGAGTTTTCACTCCCACTGAGCTGGGTAAACTGTTCTAGGATTGGAGCAGCTGAACCTCCTACTCCCGTGTAGATGATAAGAGAAGAAAGGAGAGTTAACATAGCGTCAGCTTCAGACATAACTGGATCCAGGGACTCAGATGATACCATCAGGACTATTCCCTCTCTCCCAGCTCTGCTTAACCCTCACAGTTGCACAGTTGCATCCTGGGCTTCTTCAGTGCTGGACGTCTATGCTCCCAGTTTAGCAAATCCAGCAAAAAGAACAGCTGGTCCCAACAGTTCTGACAAAAAACTCCTGGAGGGGATTCTGTTATGTTCTGCTATGTTATGTTCTCTGAAACAAGCAATGACACCGAGGAAATGGGAAACTGTGGTTGGGTTGGCCTGGTCACTTGCACAATCTTGTGATGATTGTTGCATGGCCCTGAGTGAGAACTGAACCCCAACTAAGACGCCTATGTTTGGTTTCTCACAGAAAAGAAGGGTTCTGTTATCAGGGGAAGGAACCAGACTGTTAAAAATAAGAGATGCCTGCCCTGACTGGTGTGGCTCAGTTGGCTGGGTGTTATCCTGCAAGTGAGCGATTGTGGGTTTGATCCCTGGTCAGGGCACTTGTCTGGGCTGTGGGTTCGATTCCTGCTTTCACTCTCACATCGATGTTTCTCTCCCTCTCTCCCTCCCTTCCCCTCTTTCTAAAAATAAATAAATAAAAAAAAAAAAAAGAGCTGTCCATTACAGGTTCACTTACCATCGACAGATTAGAATCTTATCCTTGTGTGCTGCAGGCCAGCATGTTCCCTAAAGCATTCTAAACTTTTCTTTTTCTTTTTTCTTTTTATGGGGTGACACTGGTTAACAAAATCATACAGGCTTCAGGTGCACAATACCACAACACATCATCTGTACACTGTATTGTGTGTTCACCAGCCCAATCAAGTCTCTGTCCATACCCATTTATCCCCCCTGTACTCTCCTCCATCTTCCTCCACTCTCCCCTGACCCCCTGGCAATCAACACATTTAAAACATTCTAAACTTTTAGAATGAACGTGGAACTGATTGTTTTATATAATTATAAGTAAACTTTATCTGAAGAAATGATGCTATTACAGCCTCACTCTTTAAAAAAAAATTTTATTTATTTAGTTTTAGAGAGAGGGGAAAGGAGGGGTAGAGAGAGGAAGAGAAGCATTGAGGTGCTAGAGAAACAACAATCAGTTGCAACACACACGTCCCCATCCAGGGACCTGGTCACATCCCAGGCATATGTCCTGACTGGGAATCGAACTGGTGACCCGTTGCTTTGCAGTGTGACACCCATCCCACTGAGCCACAGTCAGGCCTACAGCCTCACTCTTCAGACTTTATAAATTGTCGGCAGCCGTCCGTCTCGAGAGACGATGGTGTAGCTTCTTAAGAGTCTATCTGCACCGCCGAGAATGACTGTGCAGTCCGACTCAGGAGTGACATGGTATCTGTCTCCTCCCGTGTTGAATCGACATCTTACGATGACGCTGGAGTGTCCTCTCCAGTGAAGCTGAAGCTACAGAGCCTGGGCAGGGTGATATGGAGGGTCTGCTGTTGCCCATGCAGCAGACCCCCCCTCTCTTCGCAGCTGAAGGGTCCAAGGGAAAGACGGAGTCAATACAGCTTGGTTTCAGGTGCGCCGCAGGAGTTGCCGGTGTTGACTACAACGTCAAACCGCCTTAGGGACTCCGGCTCCGGATTTTCTGTCGGGGTTTACTCCCTTAGCCTTTCCCCTGAAGAGGTATGCCGCAAGGCAGCGGAGGTTTTTTGGAGTCAGAGTTTTCCTTCTCTGATGTGCCCTGACTGGAAGATCGAACCAGCGACACTTTATAAATACCAGCTTAAAAATCTGGTAGTTGTGAACATGAAGATCATGGCAGTGGCTAACAGTGGAGGAATTATTTGAGTATACGGAATGTGTCCCAATTGACTTGCCTAATCTAGCCTTTATCTCAATGTCTTTCATTATCAAAAGTTTTTAATCCAACTTATTGGAATTTTTTCCCCCACTGGAAAAGAATTTAATAGTCACTGTGTATGTAAATTATACCTAAAAGTGGCTACTTATAAGAAAATAGGCTTTGCTTTACATTTTATTAACAATCAACTTTTCTGAAATATTTATGTTATAAAGTGAGGAATACTTATTCACTTGTTGTTGTAACCTGCCATAGCATCACCTAGATTCAGCACAGGTAGGTTCCAGGTTTGAAATACAGTGCAGCTACAAGTGTGTCTAAACACAGGGATGATGCTAAGACTTGCAACAATAATGGCTGTGACGCAGCCAGAAATGCCCCCAGTGGTCTGACAGAAGGTGGAAAGAGACATGTCTCATGACATACCTGTATTCTCCATGGTGGTGGCTGTTGCAAGTGTCGGAGATCTTGTACGCCAGGTGGACTGCAGGTGCACTGGTGGCAAGCGTGAACACTAGTGCCTGTGATCATGGGGAAGGTGTTATACTCTGCAATGAGGTTGTGGATGTTCCTCCTCCTGCAGCAGCCATGCTGTGGCCAGATGGATCCCCAGTTAAGAAAAGAGGTGGTGACTTTAGCCAAGGGAATGTTGCCACTGGGTGGTATGTGGTCAGAATTAGGAAGGGCAAGGACAGGGGGCAGTGGTTTTCCTATGGAGCAGGAGTGGTGTCCATAGGCTCCTCGGGGTCCATGGCAGGGATTTGGTGAATTGCCATGGATCTTACACTGCCACCTGGAGATGATACGACTGTGGTGGCATAGTACGGAGGAGTCGTGTCCATTTCGGTGTCATCATCCTGTAAAGCGGGCCGAGAGGTCAAACGTGTAGATGCTCTGGCAGTGATGGTAACAGGCCCCATTTGAGTGGCCAGTGGAAGGGTTCCTGCAGGCACCGAGGCAGGTGGAGGCAGAGAAGCAGCAGGCTGAGTGACCTGGGTCTTGTTCCCCGCAGTCTTTTTCCTTGGACCCTCAGATCTTTCCATGGTGTGCAGCTTTGGGTCCATGGCAAGGCAAGGAAGTTTAGCAGGCGGGGGCAGCTCACCTCGATCCCACCGCAGTGGTGGCAGTGGAAGCAAGAGCGGCCCAGACTGCTTTCTTTTGCGGGGCCTCCTGCTGGCAGAGGCCGGGGGAGAATTGCTGCTGGATTGCTTCTCCTTCCCTACACATACTGAATCTGGAGTGCTGGGCAGATGCCCACTGCTGTGGGGGCTGTCCCCATGATCCTGCCCTTTTTCCTCTACCTGGCTGGTCTTGTGTGCCGGGCCTTTTGGGGACTCTTCCCGGACCTTCCCCACCACCTCCTTTGGGAAAGGAAGTGGGACGATTATAGAGGGTCCCGGCTCCTCAGCCTTGACTGCCTGCTCAGGTGGTGAGCGCAGGCCAGAAGATCTGCGACCTGAATGACGAATAGGGCCCGGTCTCAAGCTTCCAGACCTCCCGGATGTACAAGCAGGAAGCACAGGCTTCTGCGGGGGGTCCTTCCATTTCACCAACTGGTGGACTTCCAGAGGGAAGCGCACAGTCTGTGCGAGAGGACACCGCCCTCTCGGGACAAGGCCGAAGGCTGATGGACCAGCAGCATGACAGAAATGAAATAGTGGGTGGAAACGGCTGACAGCAGGGTGGTCCCAGCCAGGTGGGCCATAATCACGGGTGACAGGGTGATGGCCACCAGGCAAGGGATGGTGGCCGCGGCGGAGGCGGCAGAAGAACAAGCGAATCCGAGAAAGGAAATTGCCCATGTAGGGGCAGTTGTGCGCCAAACGAACTCAAATAAGAGTGGAAACAGGGAGAGTCTCTCCTTTGCTTCCTCCTCCTCTGGGGTTCTAGCACGCACTGAACTGACTTCAGCCAGGACCTTCTGATGTCTCCATGGAAACATCAATGGACCTTGAGAGGTCACAGAGGAAGGGGCGGGGCCTCCCTGAATGGCCAATCCCATCATGACCTTCTAGCACCTGGGACCTGCATCTCTGTGTAGCAAGTGTTTGGCACCTGCCTTGCCCTCCATGAGGCCTTTGTCCCATACCACTGAGGCCCCACCTGCCTGACATCACCGTGTCTGGCCACTGGCTCTGTGGGAGCTTTGGCGCCTGCCCCACTGTTGTCCCAGGGGCCAGGTCCTGCTCAAAGTCAGTACGGGAGCCACCCGGCTCCTTCCTGGACATGGCCCACCTCCTCAGGGGACCTTTTCAGCTTCTCTTGGAAGCCCGAGGCAGGTGCACTTTCTCCATGTCTGCCCTGGCCACCAGCCTCACCAGTCAGCTGTGAAACACTGTGAGGTGGAGTGGACACAAAGCCCTAACCAACAGGCTGCTGCACCTGGAGACATCCCAGAAAAGAGCTGGCAGCTAGCAGGGGTGTAAACCCAATGTGCTGAATTACTAATGAATAAAAAGGGAAGGAACTAATGGAAATCAAAGCATACTGAATTGCTCAGAAGGAGGCGTGTTCTTCCCACTTTGCATTAGTACAACGGGGGCCCACCTGGCCATGGTGGCTGATTTTTTTTAATGACAAAGTCAATAGAGTAATAATTTGTGGTATAATCAGTAGCTTCTAATTCTTTTGATTTGTCCAAAGTTTGTTTAGAGGAAGGTCGTGATGCTTTGGTCATGAGTTCAATCTCTGGGTCCTGCTTTCGGTTTAGAAATTATTGATGAGATAGTTTGATCTTTTATTTATTCAATTACTGAGAAGTTCTGTCACACAGAATCATCTTTGAATACCTATTTGTCTGTTTATTTTTTTAGACAAAAGCATTTCAAGTTGCTACCAACAACATTTTTAAAACCCATAAAATTGTACAATGGAATGTGTTGCTTCTTTGGATGATATCTTTCTTGGAATATATAGTTTTATGGCAAATGTCCTATAAGAAAATAGTTTCAATAAGACCGTTAAGTAATCTAAGTTTTAGTGAACATAAGCCATAACCTCTGATTTTAGTGATATTAATTACATTTGCAAATATAAATTTATGAACTTTTCTCATGAAAGTCAAATTTTGAGTATTGTAAGCTGATAAGGTTTGATTAGTCTCTTTGTGTTCTAGGCAGTAGGTTATGGAGCTTAGGCCATTCTGGGAAAGGAACTGTCTCTAGGGAGAAATTTAGTTTCACTTACATGGGAAATTTCATAGAGAAGAACTTGTTATTCCAATGAAGATTTTGTTTAGTAGTAGTGCCCTGGCTGGTTTGGCTCAGTGGATTGAGCGTCGGCCTGCGAGCTAAGTGTCGCTGGTTCGATCTTCCAGTCAGGGCACATCAGAGAAGGAAAACTCTGACTCCAAAAAAAAAAAACCTCCGCTGCCTTGCGGCATACCTCTTCAGGGGAAAGGCTAAGGGAGTAAACCCCGACAGAAAATCCGGAGCCGGAGTCCCTAAGGCGGTTTGACGTTGTAGTCAACACCGGCAACTCTTGCGGCGCACCTGAAGCCAAGCTGTATTGACTCCATCTTTCCCTTGGACCCTTCAGCTGCGAAGAGAGGGGGGGTCTGCTGCATGGGCAACAGCAGACCCTCCATATCACCCTGCCCAGGCTCTGTAGCTTCAGCTCCACTGGAGAGGACACTCCAGCGTCATCGCAAGATGTCGATTCAACACGGGAGGAGACAGATACCATGTCACTCCCGAGTCGGACTGCACAGCCATTCTCGGTGGTGCAGATAGACTCTTAAGAAGCTACACCATCGTCTCTCGAGACGGACGGCTGCCGACGACGACGACTTATTCACTATAAAACTGGGAACTGGTGGAGTATTTTTGTAAATCAGGTGTAGTCTGAATGTTCTCATACCTAGTCAGCCCATTGGAACCAAAAAAGGCAGATTAACTCCCTGAAAGACTTCAATAATTTCCTTCCACAAAATCTTCCCCATTAAATCAGAAGTTGTGTGTGGGTATCTTGCTCATGTCCCTGTGGTTGTCCAGGCTCCTGGTGGAAGTCCCTTGTTCAAAATTTGTTTGAAGGAGGTACCACCCCTATTGCTGGTACCTTCCATGTAAAGACTGCTTTTCTGCTGCTCCATCCATTCAGAAAGAAATGAAGACAATGTTCCCACTTTGTCTTTTATGACCTGGGTCTCAAAACAGTACTGCATGCACCCAGTCTGACAAAGTATCCTGAGAAAGTTTCTTCAACTTCTGATTCTAACTAACACTTCTTTTCACAAGGATCTAATGAGTCCAAATTTCCCACGCTTCCAGGCATAACTAAGTCAAGTGTCAAAGATCCCTGTGTTTGTTTGTAGATTCAGATATGCGCCCCAGAACAGGAGAGGCTGTGTGTCGACCCCCCACATGCCACTCTCTGCCAAGTCTTAGGTTCACCAGATCACCTTCTTCTCAGATAAACTGCTTTTCAGAATAATGTCATTAAGACTGTCAAAAATAGTTTTTAACCATCTGTTCTAATAAAGCAAGGAACAGAATGGTAATATAAGTGTTTACAATGGTTTTATCCTTCCCCAATCCTACAGTGTTAGAGTAGCCTACACTTTCTTTGTTCTACATTTTATACTTGCTGTATTACTCAGCACATATTCATAAGTGAGGCTCTATTTCTTGCACTCACATTGATTAAAAGAGAGAATGAAACACAGTATTCTGCAAATGTTAGATGCTGTTAGACTTAACACATAATTTTAAATAAAATTGGGAATTGTCAAAATATTTTCAATTACTTTCCCACTGAAGCCAAACATACATTAATTAAGTTTTTACCCAAATCTGGTAATGGGGTCAGTGATAAATTAATTCTGAATTTTTTTTTTTTTTACTTGTACAAAGTTTCTTTTGAAATCGTTGGTGATTCTGAATGTGGGCTAGCTAATTATTCTGCAGAATAAGAATCACATCCAGCATTAATGAGTCATTCTGTCCTTCTTCCTCATCTGAGTGACATATCAATTTGACTTTATAGGTTTTTAAAAAATAATTTTGCAACCATCTAAATAAAGTTAATTTTGATGTTATTTTTATAGTGGGTAAATTAGCATTATCTTTAATAATAAAAAGTATAGCAATCTGAAGATTAAAACTCCTTAGAAGAGTGAATCATAAATTTACTCAATTTTATTTTAACCCTCTTAATTTTTTAATTGCAAAAATGTTAAAGAAAATATTTAAAAGCTCAATGACCTTATCATCATATTAAAAGTGCCTTTTACATTTTTTCAAATTTCTTCCCAGCTTGGTCTATATGTGTGTATATTTTGTATAACTGCGACCTTAGACTATGCACCATATATTTAGTTCACCTGCTAAGGATTCTCAGCTGGGGGTGATTTTGCCCTGCACGGGACAGAAAGGAATCTCTGGAGACATTTGTGACTGTCCCTACTAGAGGCAGGTGGCTGCTATTGGCATCTTGTGGGTAGAGGGCAAGTGTATAGCTTCCTCTCAAAAAAAGAATTATCCAATCCAAAATGTCAATAGTGCCATAGTTGAGACACCCTTACACACACACACACACACACACACACACACACACACAGCTTTATAAAACTTTCTGTTAAATAATAAATCTTCTTAAATTTTCATGCAATTCTTTTAATTATCCCTTATTTTTACCTAGTTTACAATCATAATTTATCTAAAGTTTTTCCTACTCTTAGACATCATTAATAGTGTATGAACACCTTTATACATATGGCTTCTATATTGCTTTAGATTAAACAAATTCTCATTAGTAAAATTACTTTGGTAAAGGCCATTATTTTAATGCTATAATTTTGTAAGTGGGAAGTGATGATGCTCGGGAAGGATTATATCTGAGAGTTAGTTTTCGCTTTTTGGATAGACAATGTGATTTTAGGAGGACAGAGGAGATCTCTTTACTCTTAGTTATGTTCCCCACTATTTTCTGAAACCTCACATAAGCCTGTCGGGAGAAAGAGGTAGCCATATGCCTTAGACTTCTTTAAGATAGATACTGACATAGACGCAGAAAGGGTTGCAATGGTGTCTTATTCATCTTCATATCTTAGTGTTTACCACAGCATCAGGCTGAAAACGTGCATTATAGATGTTTATTGAATGGACAGAGATGGGTAGGAGTAGTGGCACATGAAGTGACTAACTGAACGTCACTGACCTACCCGGGGCAGACAACAGCATAGGAAGTTTTGTGTTCCTATAAAACTGGGTTTTATAGTTATCATTATACGCAATGATTGTTGTTCTTGCTCTCAGACTCTGCTCGAAGTATCTGTTAAGGTTGGTGGTAGAAGTCACGTTATTGAAGGTCTGGGAACAAACACATGGCTCTTCCTCTCAGCCAGGATAAAAAAGCACTCTGAATCAGGACAACATTGTTTTTTGGTATAATTTATGAGGGATACAAAGCCATTTACAAATTAATAATTTGACCAATAGATTTTTAACATTTAGGGAATACATGTACATGACACAAAAGTTGAAAAGTATAAAATAATATATAAAGTATTTTTCAAGCAGGGTTTCTAGCCATCCAGTTGCTTTCTCTGGAGGGTCTGAATATAGGCTAAATATAGGCTAGAAACCGCTATAACCGAGATTCCAAAATAAGGCACACGAGCAAAATAGAAGGTTATCTTTGTCATGTAACAGTCTGGAAGTCCATGGTCCCAGCTGGGGATAGGGGTAACTCTGCTCCATAAAAATCATCCTGGAACCTGGTGCCTTCAATATGGCTGTTCTGTCATCCCTTATAGTGTTGTGCATGGTGGCATCTAACTCTTTACCACATCTGTACTCCAGTGTGTGGGGAGGGAAAGAGAGGACATGGACAGCAAACAATTTCTTTTTATGCAAATGATGCAGAAGTTACACCATCATTTCTACTCACTGGCAATAACTTCGGTTGCATGGCCACACCTAGCTGCAAGGGAGGCTGAGAAATGTAGTCTTCAGCTGGGTGGCTGTATGCCCAGCTGAAAATGCAGACAAGAACTGATTTTGTAGCTGTGGGTGTCTAAAAATAAAAATTGTTTCACCATGTGGCAATGTTGTCAACTGGATTATAAATGATTGAATCTGTCTCAGTCTTGAACTGTGCTGTCTGGCATGTTACAATTAGATTCCTCCAACACACCAGAAAATAAATAGCAATCGAGAGGGGCCTGATGCTTTAATCCATTTCACTTCTAGACCATTTGTCTTCTTTAACTCATTCTTCTCTTTGTTATATTTGAATCACTGAGACTGGGCTTGATAATCTGGAGACCACTGGCAATCTTCATTCTCCACTACAACACTGGGCAGAGTTAATCCTTTAAAGTTGTGAAACAGGCAAAATTTGTCTTTGACTATCTCATTTTTCTTCACCCTGCTTCCCTGGGCATACAATACCTGTGTTTCCCTGGCCATTCAGAATCCCACCCTAGGGCCTACAGGACTGTTCTCCATGTAAGGCTGTGGCTACAAAATTCTCTCTCTTCTTTGTTCACCCAACAACTACCCCCTTAGTGCTCCATCTCCAACTAGTTGATAAGAGATGGGAAGTGGGAGCCAGAGAAGAGGTTTAAGTAGCAGTTGAAATGTTAACATTTATATAAAGAACTTAATTCGAGTAGGTAGCACTGTTGCCTTACCTAGTTTAAAGGACTAGAGTTTGTCTTACTTTCTGCATGGGCAAGTATACTCAGATATGTATGTCTAATTCACAGATGTGTAAATTGGTATTTTTTTCCTAATTTTTTTATTATTGTTTTTCAATGACAGTTGTCCCATTTTCTCCCCATTGCTCCCCCCAACCCAGCCCACCCCTTCTCCCAGTCACATACCCCCTCCCCGTTGTCCATGTCCATGAGTCATTTATGCATGTTCTTTGACTAAACCCTTCCCTTACTTAACCCCCTTCTCTCCCTCCCCCATCCCCCCTGATAACTGTTATTCTGTTCCTTGTTCAATTTAGTTCATCTGTTTGTGTTGTTTCTTAGTCTCCTGTATTAGGTGATAGCAAATGGTATTTTTCTTTCATCGCCTGGCTTATTTCACTAAGCATAATTTTCTCTAGTTCCATCCATGTTGTCTCAAATGGCAGGAGTTCCTTCTTTCTTTCTGCTGCATAGTACTCCATTGTGTAAATGTACCACAGTTTTTTAACCCACTAATCTACAGATGGGCACTCCCAAATGCCATTTTTGTAAACTTTTACTTCTCTGCAAAAAGCATTGCACTCTGGAAACAATGAAGTAGATTGACTTTCTCTCTTCTCCCTTCCTGTGGTCATTTTGGTGTCATTAGCAGAATAGCTGAAGCCATCTTAAGCATCTTAAGACTTCTCTTTTTCAGATTGAGATAATATGCTGTATTAGTACTATCTTTTCTCCCCATAAACCTTTATTATAAAAGTTGATTTTGTGATGTGTAAATTGATTATTGCTACCTTTAGTTCTCTTAATTTGTTGCAAGAATATTTTAAAAAATTTCTGCTACTAATAAAGCATCCCGAAAAGAACACTTGTATTGGCCAAGACTCAATAACTGACATATTTATTCATATAGTGCAATGCTTCCCAAATCACAACACAGTTTAGAAAATATTAATATTTGTTTGTCACACTGATGTACACTGGAGCTAACTGGCCTAGAGGCTTTGTCTTTACCAGCCTCATCTAGCTGTGTCAAGGGTTAAAGGGACTCATTCAGCATATCCCATTCATGGGGCAGCCTTGTCTTCTGCAAGAGCTTATCTAAAATGCTGCTATTCAAAATGTGGTCTTCACATCAGCAGCTTCAGCAGCACCTGGGAGCTTGTTTGAAACACAGAATTGCAGGCTTTATTCCAATTTACTGAATAAGAATCTGCATTTTCATAAGGTTCCCAGGTGATTTATTTGCACATTAAATTTTGAGAGCACCAATTTAGAATATAGTGAGTAATATAACTAGACGGGAGGTTGCACTTACTTGGCATTAACAAAGTGCAAATCATTAAAATGGTTTTCCTCCTCTGGAAGACATTGTCCTAAAATGGTGTTGCCTGGGATCTGAGGTTTGATTCTATAACTTTCCTGCCATATGGAGCATGTGCACTCTCTCACACACATGTGTGAGCACATACAAACACACATCTATACACACATATGACCTTTTAGGATTCTACAAATGTGCAGCACAAAACGTGTGGTCTACTTAAACCAAACATTTAATTTCTTTAGATAAGTGTGGAGGATAAGGAAGATTGTACATAACAAGCATTTCATCCTCCTTCAAGCTTAAGTATACTTCCTGTACTGCAGAGACTTGTAACCAAAAATCATACCTTCCAGACTCTCTTGCAGCTATTATTATGGAAGTGCTTAGGTTTCAGCATTCAGACACTTCCACGTAAAATCTGGAAGGCTATTTCTCTGATAGGCATGGTTGTGGAGGGATTTTTTTCTTCTGTAGATTTCTCATTGTTTAGTCTAGAGCTTTGTGAAAATGAGGAAGCATGGGATAGTGAATCCACTTTGTAGGTTCAGATAACAGTTTGTATATGATTCTGGAGCTGGTTGTGGAAGTTGCAGCTTCTTGATATTGGTGGCTTCTAGGCAGTGGCTGTGGTGATGTAGTTTAAAACATTTAAAAAAATTGATTTTAGAGAGAGGAGGAAGGGAGGGGAGAAAGAGAGAGAGAGAGAGAGAAACAGAAATATCAACTTCTTGTTCCACTTATCCATCCATTTGGTTGGTTCTTGCGTGGGCCCTGACTGGGGATCGAACCCACAACCTTGGCCTGTTGGGATGACACTCTAACCAACTGAGCTATCTGGGTAGGCCAACATAGTTCTGAACCACAGCTTACTTCTTGGAGTGTGAGGTGGGCCATTTCCAAGATATTTTTATTTTGCTCTAATTTAAAAAAGACAAAAGAATTGAGAGCTCATACTTAACAACAAAGTTATTAAGAGTTACAGATCACTCCCAATTATTTCACATTTTATCTTACTGTTTAAGTGTGAGCAACTATTTGTTAATTTCATCTATATTATTACATGCAAGATGAATTTACTTTGATAAATTCTGCTTATTCGCAACTGGGAACAGAGTGCTATGAATTTACTTTTTAAATTGAAATTATATTTAAAGACCTCTAAAGCACTATCAATTTACATGAGTTGGAGAGAAAAGTAAATTAATTTAAATATTATTTCTAAGACTAAGGGGTTATAACTGATAACAAGAATCTAAGTTTTACCTGTCATTATCTAATATATGAGCTAGTTCTTCTAAGGTCATTGTGTTTTATTTTTGCAGATTTATCACAAATTAAATTGTTAGGCAGCTCTAGCCCCAAACCATATGTGCATGAGAATTGAACCTGAGAAGACATCTGTGGTTACACTTGACTACATAGTAAGCTAATAGTGCTTGAGGCATTTCCTGTACGGTGCAGCCTTTTGGAATGGTGGCACCCACCGTAACTAACCAAATGCGGACAGAATGAAAGGGGCTAGTTTGCATACCAGTACCACAGTGCCACTTTCTTGGTGATCTCTGTCAAGCAAGGAAAATGATATCATCACAAATAATGTACTTTGAATTTGACAAAGTTTCATAGGTACTAATTGATTTGTCTCTGAGTGGACAAATTTTTTGGGTTCTATGCTGAATGCATGTTACCATGTCTTAATTAAAATACACCTCTATGGTTCCCACCTTTGGAAATGTGACTCACAGAAAAGGTGTGCATGAAGATTTTATTTGATTTTTTTTTTAGACCTGAGGCAGGAAACAAAAGTTTTGTATTTTCAGTGAAGTAGCAGCAATATTGGATATTGAATTTTGGTATGAAAAGCTCTTCATTTGCATCTCTAGTTGTTCAAATGATATATCCATCTAAAAATGGTGACACTTTCCTCATGATTTCTGAGGCTTTTCTATAGAAATTACATTTTAAAACGAACATTAAAACAGTGCCTTATATTTGTAATTTCCAATGGAAGTGAATTGAATTTCCTTATACTAATAAAAATGATGAAAACTATAATTTATTCATCCCTTCCCATAATTACAGTTGTATATGCCCTGGTAGAAATTAGTGAATGAATTAGTATCAGAATAAGTGACTATAAATTATGTTCGTGGCAGTAAATCAAATCATCCTTCTTCTTTTTTTAAGTATATTTTATTGATTATGCTCTTACAGTTGTCCCAATTTTCCCCCCTTTGCTCCCCTCCACCCAGTATTCCCCTTGCCTCCAGCAATTCCCCCCCACCCTTTAGTTAATGTCCATGGGTCATGCATGTAAGTACTTTGGCTTCTCCCTTACTTATAGTATTCTTAACATGCCCCTGTCTACTTTGTTCCTACCAATTATGCTTCTTAATCCCTGCACCATTTCCCCCATTTTCTCTCTTCCCACTCCCAGCTGATAACCCTCCAAATGAGCTCCAAGATTCTGGTCCTGTTCCTGTTCTGGTTGTTTGCTTGGTTTGTTTTTGATTTTTAGATTCAGTTGTTGATAGTTGTGAGTGTGTTGTCATTTTACTTTTCATAGTTTTAATCTTTTTCTTTTTCTTAAATAAGTCCCTTGAACATAAAAAATATATTTTATCTGTTTACTCTTAGAGAGAGGTGGGAGGGAGAAAGAGGGAGAGAAACAACGACGTGCGAAAGAAACACGCCCCAACTTGGTACCTGGCTGGCAAGCCAGGCATGTGTCCTGACTGAGAATTGAACTGGAGCCACATCAGCCAGGGCAATCCCTTTAACATTTCATGTAATACATTAATGCCTTGGTGATAATGAATTCCTTTAGCTTTACCTTGTCTGTGAGGCACTTTATCTGCCCTTCCATTCTAAATGATAGCTTTGCTGGATAGAGTAATCTAGGTTCTAAGTCCTTGCTTTTTCATCACTTTGAATACTTCTTGCCAATCTCTTCTAGCCTGCAAAGCTTCTTTTGATCAATCAACTGACAGTTTTATGGGAGCTCCTTTCTAGGTAACTTTCTGCCTTTCTCTTGCTGCTTATAAGATTCTCTTTTTATATTTAATCTTTGGCATTTTAATTATGATGTGTCTTGATGTGGTCCTCTTTGGGTCCAACTTGTTTGGGATTCCCTGTGCTTTCTGGACTTGTATGTCTATTTCTTTTGCCAAATTAGAGAAGTTTTCTTTCATTATTTTTTCAAATAGGTTTTCAGTTTCTTGTTCTTCCTCTTCTCCTTCTGGAACCCCTATGATTTGGATGTTGGTATGTTTATAAAGTTAACCCAGAGGTCCCTAAGTCTCTCCGTGTTTTCTTGCATTCTTGTTTTTTCTTTTTGTTTTGGTCAAATGTTTACTTCTTCCTTTTGTTCCAAATCATTGATTTGAATTCTGGCTTCCTTCTCTTCACTGTTGGTTCCCTGTATATTTTTCTTTATTTCAGTTTGGGTAACCTTCATTTCTTCTTTCCTTTATTTATATTTTTGCCATACTCTATGAGTTCTCTGAGCATCCTTATCACCAGTGTTTTGAACTCGGCACCTGATAGGTTGGCTATCTCCATTTTGTTTAGTTCTTTTTCGGAAGTTTTGTTCTGTTCTTTTGTTTGGGCCATATTTCTTTGCCTCCTCAATTTGGCAGCCTCCCAGTGTTTATTTCTGTGTATTAGGTAAAGCTGCTTTGACTCCCGGGCTTAGAGGTGTGGCCTATGTAGCAAAGGCACCTGTAAATTGTGTGGGGCAGAGCCTTAGGTAATTGCCAGGGCAGCACCAACAGCTCACAGCTTTGTGGCTCTGTTTGTGGTAGGGGGCCCGGAGAGGGAACAATGCTACTGCTTGGCTTCTGGCAATTTGCCCAGCATTTGCCCCATTTTCAGTCACTCACCCACTTCCCGTATGCTACTGGTGCCCTTCCAGTTGCTGCCCTGGGGTTTGCATATGTTCTAAGACCATGCGGGCCCTTTAAGTGGCAAAAATCCTGCAGTACATTCTGCCACCCCAAACCCTACTGGTTTTTACAGCCAGAGATAATGGGGGTTTATCTTCCTGGTGCTTGAACCCTGGACTGTGCGGTTTGGCCTGGGGCTGGGATCATTTGCTCCTAGGGTATCCCTCCCGATTTTTATTCACCACACGTGAATGTGGGACTGTATTCTGCCACTACTGCCGCCTCTTGTCCGAGCCATGCTGCCTCTCTTACCCATCTGGATGAGTGTGGCTTCTTTAAATCCTTGGTTGTCAGACTTCCATATAGCTCCTGTTCTGACGGTTCTGGTTGTTATTTGTTTTTGAGATCTGGTTGTAATTCTTTTTATGGTTGCATGAGGAGGTGAAGTGTGTCTACCTACACCTCCATCTGGACTGGAAGTCCTCTAAATTATCTTTCTTCTTGATGAAGAGTGTTGGCTCTGAAATTAGATTGCTTGGGTTCCAGTCCTGGTTCTCTTAGCTTACTAACTGTGTTGTCTAGAGCAGGTCTCTTAATCTCTCCGACACTGTTTCTTTACTGGTACAATGGGCATAGTAATAATGCCTCCGTTAGGGGCTTCTGCCAAATTTATTGATGTAACTCTTATAGCATTTGCACAGTGCCTGGCACAATGTAAAAGGCTGTTATTATATATGTAACATATATAATAACAGCCTTTTGCATTGTATATATGTATTATATATATACAACTGCAAGATGTATATATGTGTGCCTATATGTAAAAGAACAGCTGAAAGTATGTATATATATGTGCCTATTATATATGTATAAAATAGCAGCTGCAAGTATGTATATATGTGCCTATTATATATATAAAATAACAGCTGCAAGTATGTATATATTTGTGCCTTGCAGCCTAAATTTGGATATGTACCTTGTTTCCTTAACTTGATTACAGATTTTGAAAAGGCAGGGACCAGCTTATATAGTTTTTTATAGTTAATATAATGTCTTACAAATTATATACTCAGCAATTTGGGTCTAGATTATAAAGGTCCATGACTTCAGTTTCCCAGGCTTGCTCTGGATCTATTTCCCACTCTAGTATAACCCCTGAATCCCTTTTGAATTGTGGCATAAGTAGTTCATGGCTGCTTCCTTCCCCAATCAATAGCATCCAATCCAATTAAGCATTCAGACCATCTGCCCTTTGGTCTGAGGCTGTATATAGTAGTGCAAAAGGTTCCAGATGGTCACGTCATGTTATTTAGGAGTTGTTTCTGAATTTGTTAGGTGTTTCTGGCTACTGGCTGTATATAGTAGTGCAAAAGGTTCCAGATGGTCACGTCATGTTATTTAGGAGTTGTTTCTGAATTTGTTAGGTGTTTCTGGCTACTGGACAGTGTATCATTTCTTTATCTTATCTATATTAAATTATGCAGAATATAATTTATACCCTCCTTCTTCTCCTCTTCTCTTGGTATAGGGATGAACTAAACAGCATTTTCCTTACCAAAGAACCTGCTGTCACAGTGTGAATTACTCATCTGCAAAAGGCTCAGAGGGTACCCAAGGTCAATGTACTGACTTATGTCCTTTAAACACGTCAATATTTACTTATTCAGCTTTTTTACCTTATAATTTTATTTGAGCTAGTCCAAAAAAGAATTAAGTTTAATATGGGCAAATGCTGACTTCACCTACAATTTGTGAAGTAGAACACTGAGGTTCAGAAAGCCTGGGTTTCCTTATAGATTGCTGTGAGAGTTGCATTTTAACCTGGTAGAATCCATAGGTTCGATGGAGGCTTATGAGAATTTAAGATAGTTTCATAATCATGTGAAATACTTGGAAAGTTTATAGAAGGCCTTTGGGCTCCTCTCATTCTTCCCAGTGCTCTGCTAATGACACTTCCTTGTCTGCAACAAGCTCTGTAGTTCCCTCTTTCACATTTCTTCTGTCCACTTCCACTCTATCTTGATTTACAAAATAAATTTCTAATTCCTTTTTTTTTTTTAGTTCTATTTTGTTAGTGATTACTTCTAGCCATACACAAATGTGATTATAGCTGTATGGTGTTGTGAAAAGTTTTGCAATTGAATTCCAAAATGACAGTCAGTGTAAATTATAAAGCACAAAACACTGTTTTAAAGCGCTGTCAGCAAAAAGTAAAAATGTTTTGGAAAGGAGAGAGAACTAGGCTGGAAAAGGAAACAATCCACACCTAGAAAAAAAAAAGAGGCACATTTAGGAAAACATCTGAGGGACAAGGACAATGGAAACACTTAAGTGACTTTATTTTTAATAAAATATAGTTAACATACAATATATTACTTTCAGATATACAACATAGTTATTCAACATTTACATACCTAATGAAGTGATCACCGGGATGTCTATTAACCACCTGATACCGTGCAAAGTTATTACATTATTTATTAACTATATTCTCTATGCTCTATATCACACCATTACTTATTTAGTTTATAACTGGAAATTTGTACTTCTTATCCCCCTTCACCTTTTTGCCCTTTTCCCCACCTCCTTCTTCTCTGGTCACCATCAGTTTATTTTGTATATCTATGAATCTGTTTCTCTTTCTTTCTTTAAAGATTCCATGTATAAGTAAAATCATATGTTATTTGTTCTGTCAGACTTATTTCACTTAGCATAATACCCTCTAAGTCCATCCATGTTGTCACAAATGGCAAGACTTCATTCTTTTTCAAGGTTCGGTAATATTCCATTATATATATGTACCAAAATTTCTTTATCCATTCATTCATCAATAGACATTTAGGTTGCTTTCATATCTTGGCTATTGCAAGTAATGCTGCAATGAACATAGTAGTGCATATACTTTTCAAAAACAATGTTTTTATTTTTTTTGGATAGACACCTAGAGGTGAAATCGCTGGGTATGGATCCTCTGCTGTCCTCCAAGGATTACGTCATTAGGTTGCATAAGATTTGCCAGTGACTCTCCTGGAGGATATACTGGATCTTTAACTCCCAAGGCCATTCATTCGGCATTGCTGAGCCCTAACTTGTGCGGGGACTGTACAGCAACTAGGTTGCAAAGATGAAAAAGAATGCAGTTCCTATCTTCGTACACCTTTAAGTCTTTGAAACAGAACATCTTAAGAGGTAGGTACAAACGTCCCGGTTGCAAAAACAGAAAGCAGCAACTAGAAGCTTGGAAGAGTCCTCAAAGCTCCACAGAGGAGGAGAGCTGTGGTCCCAACGACAAAGACCACTGTGAAGACTTTCGTATCTTTAAAAAATAAATGATAATGTGAAATAGATCGTTCATAAAGGAAGGGTTGGGATGATTAAATTTTATATGGAAGGTTTAAAAGAGCAGGGACTTAATCAGACAAGTCCCCTGTAATTGTCAGAAAAGAAGAATGGTCCAGATGACAAATGAGTGTTAACTGATCAAACTGACATTCGCCCGTGTGGGGCACCTTCTGCAGACTTGCACTTGCTGCATTTAGTCCATGTCGAGTGCTGTTCTCCAATATCTAGTTGGCTGCAGGGAGTCCACCATTTCTACCAGATTTCGCACACGGCATACAGAGAAGGCTATTTTTGGGGTACAAAACCGTTTTCTCCCCTCTCTCCCTGTACTTTTAGGCTGTGCGAGGCACATCTGCAGGAATTTTAGAGATTTTTTTCCCTTCTTTTCTCCATAACAAATAAAAGCACTTAAATTAAGGCGGTTAACAGCAACAGCTCTAACAGCTCTGCAGGCCTCCTGGCCTGCCCGCCCGGGCTGACCCCGCGCAGGGCCTCGGGTTAGCCCAACAGCGTTAACCGCCGCGGGGACGCAACCGCTTCCCGACGGCGCGAGGCGAGCGTTGCACGGTCTGGAGTGTTAGGCCAGGGTGGAGTTCAGGTGCCAGGAGAAAGGCGAGGCAAGCCGTGGCTTTGACCAACGGCCCTTATAGCCAATTGAAAGCCTGGTCGACTCTTCTCCCTGCCAATAGGGAGCGAGACCCAGATTTGGGGGTGGGAGGAACGCTTCCCGAGGGCTGCGGCTGGATTCGATCCCGCGCAGCCACAGCGGAGGCGGGGGCGGAGGCGGAGGCTCGGCCTGGGCGGCGGGCAGCGGATCCGGGGAGGAGGGAAGACCGGAAGCCACGGTCGCGTCCCATCCTTAGATTCGCTCCCTGGGGCTGGGAACGAAGACGGAGGAGCGGGGAGAGGCTGTATGTTGGCTCCTTAGTACCAGGGAGCGGCTGCTCGGGAGCCTCGTCCCCGGGCGCTCTCGGTACTCAGCCGGCTCCTGCGCGCGCCGCCCCGGGTGACGGCCCGGCCGCGCAGACCTCGCTGCAGACGCGCTGCCCGCGGTGGGGACCGACCCCGGGCTCGAGGGCCGCACCACGCAGCCACCCCCACCCGCCGGCCCGCCTGTCCCTCCGGCCGCCGCCATGTCCTCCTCCTCCTCCTCCTCCTCCCCAAGGGAGACGTACGAGGAGGATCGGGAGTACGAGAGCCAGGCCAAGCGCCTCAAGACCGAGGAGGGGGAGATCGACTACTCAGCCGAGGAAGGCGAGAACCGCCGGGAAGCGACGCCCCGGGGCGGGGGCGATGGCGGCGGCCGGAGCTTCTCACAGCCGGTAACAAAGCGCGGCGCCCTGTCCACTGCGCCTGGCGGCTGCCCGGGAATCAGGGCCGGGTGGCGGGGACTCGGCTCCGGGCCTCCCTCTCGCCTGGTTTCCCTTGACTACTGAGCTGACCGGGTCGGGAAGCTCCGGCTCTTCTCTTGGGAGCTCTTATTATTTGCCCTACCTGTTTTCCGCATCCCGATCGCGAATCCGGCCGTGGCCTGGCCGCAGGCCCGGGCGCGAGTCGGCTGCTGGCCCTGAACTTGGAGAGGGTCGCGGGAGAGGGCGGTGGGGAGGCGTAGCTTCGGATCCAGGGTGCTTTGCTGTGCGATGAGCTCTTTGTTAAGTTTAACTCTCCCGGCTGCTGGCCGGCATCTGGACGACCCACTCGCTCCTTTCAGCCCCTCTTCCCCCTGCACCCGCGCGCAGGTCACAGGATGGTGGCGTCGGTTGCGCAGAGAACTCTTCGCCTGGGTCGCAACCAAATGATTGATTACGCTCCGGCGCTCACACCCTAGTTCCCCTGAAGGTTTAACTTAAAAATGTTACTTGGCAGGTATGGCGTGCATGCTCTGCTACCTAGTTTTCTGATTATTGCTCAATACAGTTTTTAGCTCTTCGGTGTGGAAAAAAATGTATTGGTGTTAGGACATCCCTACTTTCAAATAAAACAAATCTTAAAATCATGTCAGTTTTTCATTGACAGTTTTTTTCCCCATATTTGCCCCACTAGAGGAAGAACTGAACCCAGGAACTCATTAAACACGTTCCTAGATTCTTGTTTCTCTCATCAAAAATGTTAGCTGGGGGTAGAGGGATGTGAAAATCGTTTTATCCACAGTAAACAGTAACTCAGCTTCAGTTGAATGGAGATTTGAAGGAAACAAGCAAAGCAAATGTTTCTGCCCTTCTGTGGTGCATTAAGCTGTATTAATGATTTACATGTTCTTTGAAACATTTAACACATTTTAATTGCAATTTCATTTTTCCTTGTTTTTTTGTTTCTTTTTTGTTTCCTTGTTTTTGCTTTTTCCCTTTTTTTGAAAGCAAACTTTGCCAGAGATTGATGAAATTGTACACATGTTATTAGAGTGTTTTCCACCTTTGGTAAGAGGCAAATTAGAAGTCTATTAGTTGTTTGAATTCTGATCAGTAGTCCCAAACTTCTGTTAGAGTTTACAGATATGATAACGTGACAGATAAGGTGGTAACACATTTAAAAAAGGAACTTCTTCCTCTGAACAAAGTATCTTTCTTATGGCTATATATTACATTAGATTTTTGTGCCTAGCTATTTGGGATATTCAAAATGTAACTTGGAAGTGTGAATAAAGAAAGTGCATTTCTTCTTTAAAGAAAATGTTCAAAGTCATTTCCATTGTAGAAGTTGGAAACAGTAATATTGTAGGTGATATTTAGATGCATTGGATCAGTGTATTTCTTTTGCCCAAAGTCTTGCTTGAGTTTTTGTGCGGCATCATGAAATGAAAGACACTTAAAGAAAAAAAAAAAAGACACTTAAATCAGTTTATAAAAAAATAAAAAGACATTAAACATTAAGCCAGTAGTGTAGGATGCTGGGAAGAAAATAATATATAATTAATATATCCAGAGTGGCTTGTATCGAGCAGTGGAAATAGCAGTAGGTAGGTCTTGGGGAGAGTCAGAAATCTTAACTAGCATACAATCTGTGTGACCTTGGGAAAGTTAGTAAACTGCTGAATTCTCTTGTCTGAAATGTGGAAGTTGAACTACATGCCCTCCATACCTAAGTTTGTAGTTCAGTAACATAATGCAGCTTTTAAATGACCCAGGCAGGAACTATTATATGCAGATTGAGTTATAAATTCAAATTTTTGTTTATCTTACTACTACTGTTAAGGTTCCTTAAGCGAGGGTGAGTTGCTTTTATTTAACAATAGAACCCATATTGCACTGTGGAATCTAATGAGTGTCTGTTTTTTCTGTTTTTAAACATTTTTCTTCATGTAAGTTTTGGTACTCTTTTGAAATCGTTGCAACTATGGAAACCTGTACGTAATACAATTCTATTAGGGTAGGAATTTTTTGGATTGAAGTTTACTGTCTAGTGCGTCATCATCTAGAAGTGACTGTAATTCATCTAACTGAAAAGGGTTTGGCTCAACCCTAGCGGTGCTTCAGCCCAGCCAGAGAAGAAATACATTTGTGGTCAAACTGTTAAAAGTAAAATGCGTATTAGGTACAATGACAGGCAGTCTTTTCAAACCTAGTTGGAAGTTTGTAAAGTGCAAAGTAAGATTACTTCAAAGATTTACATTGTTTGGCTTTTCATAATTATTTTCATGAGTGCTTTATTAACATATTAACTAGATTTAAAGAGGAAAGTGAGTACATATTTAAGAACAACAGTGTTTCTACAAATGCTCCTAATTTAAAGATGAATTGGTTGTTGTGAATGATCGTGATGTTTTAAGGTACTAAGAGAAAAGAGTTAAATAGTTTGGACATGAGAAATAAGACATTCTGCAAATTCGAGTCTTACAGTACTGATTTTGAAGAGCAAAAATTCCCTGAGTGATTTAGATTCATTGGGATACATTGTTGAACAAAGCTTGATTATGGAAGTTTGTGCTATGCGTTACACATTTACTTTATTCTTACAGAGTAAATAGTGTTTAGATCTATTTTTGCAAAGGCTGCTATCAATAAAAAATTTTGGAGTATTTATTTTGGAGACTTTCAAGTTTTTCTTTTACTCTATTCTGCTAGTGAGTAAACAGGAAATAGTAAATGATGAGGCCAAAACTTATTTCTCAATGTTTATTAAATAAACTTTTAAGATGGCAAAATGCCAAGATAAAAATGTAGCTCCTAGGATTTCCAAATAAGGAATATTATGTTGAGGCTCTAGCTTGAATTTAAGATACACTATCATACTTTAATGGTCTAAAATTACAGTGATGATAAGAATATTATTTTAGCTTATTGGATGAATATGGGATTGGAGATGAGATGAGGTTAACTTTGTCAGTTTATCTCCCACAGGAAAAGTTTAGAGGCCTTGACAGTGAACATAGTAACTATATTCTGGGGAATAAAACATTTCAAGGATATGTGCCCTGAAGGTAAGTGCCAGATCCTTGAGGCTTCTATAGCAGTAAAAATTGCCTTTAGCTAAACTGCTACAGTAAGTCAGGATTTTCAGGCCTAGTTTTGGGAAAGAAATGAAAAGCAGTAGGTATTGCTGTCTTTTGGTTATAATTCTCCGTGTTAGTGCATAAAGTGAAAAGAGCTGTTAATAGAGCCATAAGGCCAAGCAAGGCAGGTGCCTTGACTCTGCTATCAACATGCTTTGGAACTCAATTTGCTACCTGTCACGGGAGATGGTTAGAGTAGACGATCACTGTGATCTCTTGACTCATTACAAAAATAATTCTTCGGCCCCTACCTGATGTGCCACATGCAGTTAGTTCTCAGTGATAGTATAGTAAAAAAAAAATGCTGTATCTAAAAATCAGTGAGTCTATATCATTTAGCGGTTTTTTTTCTCTCTTTGAAATTGAATATAACTTTCAAAGCTTGCAGTTACAGTCACAGCAACAAGTCAGGTGAACTTAAGCAGAACAAAAAGGGGGTGGGGTAGGGAATTTATTGGCTCAATGCAACCGGGAAAGCCAAGTTGTAGACTAGTTTTGGGCATGGCTGGACGCAGGGATTTAGATGATGTCATAGAGACTTGATTCTGTCTCTTTCCATGTTTCAGCTCTGTCTTAAAACTAGCAAATAAACAGGACATTCTCTGTTCCCCAGTGCCCATTGATCTCTGAGCAACCATTTTTTATCTCTCAATTCATTCCCCCAGCTAATCACTGTGCTATCTCAGAAGTTGTGGAGACATTACTGTGATTGAGAATACCAATATAATAATATGGAATTGAAGAGGTTTTTTTCTTTTTTCTTTTTAAAGGTTTTATTTATTTTTAGAGAAAGGGGAAGTGAGGGAGAAAGAGAGGGAGAGAAACACCAATCTGTGTTTGCCTCTTGTGCACCCCCAACTGGGGACCTGGCCTGCAACCCAGGCATGTGCCCTGACTGGGAATTGAACCGGTGACCCTGTGGTTCACAGGCTGGTGCTCAATCCACTGAGCCACACCAGCCAGGGCAGGCTTTTTCTTTTTTGTGTGTGTGTTTATCCAGAAGAAGTGGAAAGGGGTTTTGGATAGGCAAAACCAAAGGATTTATAGCACATGAGAAAAAAAGATTATTTTTTTAAAAAGTTATTTGAATCTTATGGCTCTTCTTTTTAATCTTTGCTCTGTTGGGCAATCAAATATACCTAAAAATCTGGGACAGGAAAATTAAAGTGGTTCCCATATTTTGGGTCTGCTGTGTTGTTTCTCTTTAAAAAGAAAAAGACCAAGTAAAGATATGTGATTGTTTAATTTAGAAAGAAAAAAATATACTTAAACTCTAAGCATAGTGTGAGTTAGGAAATATTTGCAGCTGCCCCTTAAAACTAGTTTGTTCTTGGTCTATGTGAAGTCTTCAAAGTCAAGGAAGGGATAATCTTAAATATCTGGAAATGCTGTACTTCTTTCTTGACACTACATTGAAAAATTCTAATGTATCCAGAAAAAGATTATCAGAATGGAGAGAGCATTTAAAAATTGCACCATAAGAGGAATGATAGAAGAATTTGGGAGGATATTTAACCTGAAGAGTAAACTTAAAGGTGTGATTTAAGAAGTCAGTGTAAGTAATTGAAGGTTATCATGTGGAAGAGAGAAGTATACTTAAGGTTAGGGGTGCCAGCTAATAATGAAGCTTTATTCAATAACTACATCTGGCACTGCTAGGCATTTTGTATTTTATATTTCACTTATTTATTGTAATCTTACATGGTGAGGATATTGTTCTTTTCTTCTTCCTTTTTAAATAGTGAAACAAGCTCAGAAAGGTTAAGTAACTAGCCTTAGATCACTGAGCCAGTAAGTGTCCAGAGATTCAAAAGTTGCTCTGACTCTAGATGCCATTTTGGATAGGAAACTATAGAGAGACAGAAATGGATGCAATATTATGAAGAATTTTCCAAAAATATAATGGATTGTCTCAGTAGGTAGTGTGTTTCCTGTCATTGGAGGTGTTTAAGGAGAGGCTGGATAATCACTTGGCAGTGGGTCTTTGTGTCTGGTGCTGGGGGATGAATTATTGAATTTGAGGTTGGTCTTTTTTAATCCTACTGGAGGAGGGCACAAAAGATAGTTCAATGGCTCTTGAGCACATATTGTGCATGGAGATGCTGGGAAAACAAAAAAGCCTGAGAATATTGTACCTGGCCTTTGTGAGTTTAGAGGTAAATTGTTGCTTTTCTGTATGAAATGATAATGGGTCCTGCTCATTCTTCTTAGATTGAAGCTTCCCTTTAATAGAACTTGGTCTTCAATTTGCAGTTGTCAAAATTAGCATTTAAGATTGGTGTTATTAAAGTTTGTCCTTGAGATAGATAGCCTTTGAGGGACAGGGAGTTTGGAGTGGTTATAACTAGACTAGTCTATAGCCTGCTGTGGGGACTGAATAATGCCTCCATAATTGATTCAGTTTACCTAAAGAAAGGCTTGAGTAATTAAAAAAGAAAAAATATATACATAAATTGCAGGCATACCTTCATTTGTTGGGTACTCACTTGGAATATTATTTCTAGCCTGATTAAATAATATATATAAATAGATCAGGAGAGAGCCTAGATAACCAAACATTTGCAGTGGAAACAACTTTGGGCTTCTGTCTGAGAAAGAATTTTAAAAAATTAATGAAGCTGGAGACAACATGATTATTAATATACAGATGGGGTACCAACTAATATTAATATATTAATATATAGTGTTTACTACTGATTGATTCACAAACTAAGAAATTAAATGCATAGTATCGTGCTTCAAAAAGTTAAATTTAAGGTAGATAAAAGAAGCTCTACAAATGACTTAAGATTTTTTATCACTAGTATATAGTATAGGTAGATATAAGAAAAAAAATTTTTTTAGAAAAGTCAGCGTAAAGCACTTTTATTGCAATACTAAAACTTGAAACCCATTTGTGGTGCTGGGGTGGGGGGCTGGAGGGTAGGCAGCAGTAAATTCTCTCACCAAGTCAGCACATGGGGCAGCCAAGGAGGGGGCGGGGGGAGGAAAAGCCAGGAAAAGGATCCGCAGGGGGAACTGAGCATCAAAAAGCAGAAGATGCTGAAGACGTGGTGACCAGCATCATTTTCTTAAGATAACTGTCAAGGATTTGTCACGGTGGCTGGGTACAAACAGCACCTTCGATTTTATCTTTCGATTAAAGTTCTGAAAATTTAGGAAGTGGAACCTGGAAAGCTAAGAGATTATAAAAGCCCCGAATATCTTAGGAAAAACCCACAGGATGGGGGTTGGCGAGGAAAGCCAGTGCATGAGGAGGACTTCAGAGGTCCCTGCTGGCTGGGGATCAGATACCGGTAGTGCCCAACGTCACAGTGAAAATGATTTGCTCTTAAAAGGCAGAGGGTTTAAGGGGGAGAGTGGGGTGGGCAGTGGAGGCAAGGGCGTGCCACTCCCTGCTTCAGTTTTGGGTGGGGCTCTTAATTCAACCCAAAGACATCTCTCAACTTGAAGATAATTTGGTCCTCAACAGCGCCTCAGATCTGCTATAGCTTTGCAGCACAGCAGCAAGAATGTTTAATATATAATAGATAAAAAATTTAATCCAAAAATTAAAAATTATTAAATAAAGATTCTCGCGCCCTCCCCCACACATCCAATTCCTAGTCTGAAGTTAACCATAACTTACTGTTAATACTTAATTGGAAACTGAGATCCAAAAGACTGAAACTGAATCTTCACCGCAAAGGAAAACAAAAGGAAAAAAGTAGCCCGAGGTTTATAGCGTATAGTTTAGGTTAACACACATACAAAGAGAAAGGGGAGAGCAAAGAGGCAGTGGAACGTCAGGAAATACTCTGTACAGACTGGCGTGCGCGCATCGTGGGCGGCACATTCAGGAACAAGGGGCTCAGGGCCAGGGGCCCTTCCTGTCATTCCAGTTTCAGAAGCTCCCCATCAAAGATGAGAGTTGCTTTTACTGATTTGGTATCTGGGTGCCCAGTAGCACCATAGGCACAGTCTGGGGGGATGCTTTGGCTCTCTGACCCACACTATCTGGATAACCCCATCTTTGCAGCCTTGGATCACTTCCTGCTTGCCTTTCATATTCTTCAAGGGCTTGTCTCTGTCCTAGGAGAAATCAGATTTATTTTCATCTCCAAGTCTCCCCGTGTAGTGCACCGCGCAGGCCTGGCCTGCCTAAGGAAAGTCCACCCATCTCCCCTGCATTCCCGTGGGGGAAGCAGCGGTGGTTGTGGACGCAGAGTGGTCTGGAGGTGTGATGGCCGGGGAGTACCAAAACCTGACCTAGCGGTTGTGGTCCATGGCTTTGCCTCTTCCCCTAGAAAATACTGATTTAAGAAAAGTAATTGGGGGGGGCAGGGAAAATATAATTTGAAAACATATATTTAAGAAAATGTATTATTGATTATGCTGTTACAGTTGTCCTAATTTTTTGCCTTTGCCCCCCTCCACCCAGTATACCAGTTCCCTCCAACAGCCCCACCTTAGTTCATATCCATAGGTCATGCATATAAGTTCTTTGGCTTTTCCATTTCCTGTACTGTTTTTAACTGTCTATTTTGTACCTATGAACTATACTTCTTAATCCCTGCACCTTTTCTCCCATTTCCCCCCTTCCCTCTCCCAGTTGAGAACCCAGCTGATCTCCATGCTTATGATTCTGTTTTTGTCCTGGTTGTTGCTTAGTTTGCTTTTTAGATTCAATTGTTGATAGTTGTGAATTTGTTGCCATTTTGATGTTCATAGTTTTAATCTTCTTTTTCTTAAATAAGTCCCTTTAACATTTCATGTAATAATGGCGTGGTGTTAGCTTTACCTTGTCTGGGAAGCACTTTATCTGCCCTTCAATTCTAAATGATAGCTTTGCTGGATAGAGTAATCTTGGTTATAGGTCTTTGCTTTTCATCACTTTGAATTCTTCTTGCCAGTCCCTTCCTATCTGCAAAGTTTCTTTTGAGAAATCAGCTGATAATCTTATGGGAACTCCTTTGTAGGTAACTTTCTGCTTTTCTCTTGCTGCTTTTAAGATTCTCTCTTTATCGTTAACCGTTGGCATTTTAATTATGATGTATCTTTGGGGGTCCTCTTTGGGTCCAGCTTGTTTGGGACTAACTTGTTTGAGACTCTCTGTGCTTCCTGGACTTGAATATCTATTTCCTTCACCAAATTAGAGAAGTTTTCTTCTGTTATTTTTCAACTAAATTTTCAATTTCTTGCTCTTCCTTTTCTCCTGGCATCTATTGGTACTTTTGGAGATGTCCCAGAAGGTCCTTACACTATCTTTGTTTTTTTGGATTATTGTTTCTTTTTGTTCTGGTTGAATGCTTATTTCTTCCTTGTGTTCCAGATCGTTGATTTGAATCCTGGCTTTCTCCCCTCCACTGATGGTTCCCTGTGGATTTTTCTTTATTTCACTTCATGTAACCTTCATTTCTTCCTTTACATTGTTGCTGTACTTAATGAGTTCTTTGAGCATACTGATCGCCAGTGTTTTGAACTCTGTATCTGATAAGTTGGCTATCCCTGTTTTGTTTAGTTTTTTTTTCTGGGGTTTTGTTCTGTTCTTTCATTTGGGCCATACTTTCCCTCCTCAATTTGGCAACCTTCCTGTGTTTGTTTCTATGTATCAGGTGGAGCTGCTTTGACTCCCTGCATTAGTAGTGTGGCCTATTGTACAAAAGCACATTGGGAAGTTGGATGGGGCGGAGCCTTAGGTAATCACTAGGACAGGGCCACCGATGTGAACCAGGTTGATGGAGTCTCAGTTATGGTGTCGCTGCTCTTTCACTTGTTGTGGGAGAGTGCCCAGAACTGGGACTATGGCCTCTGCCTGGCCTCTAGAGTTTTTCCAGAGGAAGCTGTCCCCCAGCACTCACCCTTATGCCAGATACTTGTTTCTCCTCTGTGCCACTGGTGCCCTTCCAGCCACTGCCTGGGTGCTAGAGCTCAGAGGGAGTGAGTCTGCGTAAGTCCTAAGTCCACTGCGGTCCCTTTAAGAGGAGACACCTGAGAATCCTGCAGTTTCTTCTGCCATCCCAACCCTCACTGGTTTTCACAGCCAGAAGTTATGGGATCTTCTCTTCCTGGCCCTGGAACCCTGGGCTGGGTGGTCTGGTGTGGGCCTGGGATCGCTTGCTCTGGAGGTATCCCTCTCGATTTTTATCCACCACAGGTGCATGGGGGACTGTCCTGTGTCTTGACATCTGCGCTCCTCCTACTCGTCTGGATAACTGTGACTTCTTTAGTTCCTTGATTGTCAGACTTCCATACAGCTCGATTTTCTGATGATTCTGGGTGATAGTTGTGTTTTGTAGTTTTGTTGTAATTTTTCTGTGGTTGTGTGAGTAGGCAGCTGTGTTTACTTATGCCTCCATCTTGACCAGAAGTCTCAAGAATGCTCTCTTTTAAGAAATCAAAATTTTCATGCCAAGCATTTAATTGTTGATTTTACTCTTAGGTCCTGTTTACTAATTTGTGAATTGCACTTCTGTTTGTTTGTTTGCTTTTTACAGTAGGGTTGAATTTACTAAAAGATACAATTTAGAATTTTGAAGTTTTTAATTATGAAGTATTTTCTCTTTCTAGGAGGCAGGTGGAAGTCATCATAAAGTTTCTGTTTCACCTGTTGTCCATGTTCGAGGACTCTGTGAATCTGTGGTGGAAGCAGACCTTGTGGAGGCTCTGGAAAAATTTGGGACAATATGGTAAGGACAATAAAGACTTCATACAGATCAAAAGCAGTATGGTAGAACAAGCATTGCTTGGTTGCTACCGCCATGATGTTTAACCATTGTATATATCAAGTTTGCATCTCACTGTACTTCTTTGCTTTTAACGTTTCTGGGATTATGCATGGATGTATTTTCGTGGCCATTATCACCAACCAGGTTGTGTATAAAACAGATTATTTGCTGCTTTCATCTGATCTTCATGTGAGTCCATGATTTCTTCTTAAACACTTCTTTAAACCAATGAGTTGATTACACCATTCATCGACAGAGTTTTAAGTGGTTAGTGCTACTTAAATACTGATTTAAAATATATATATATTTTGGAAAATTCAGGGATTGGCTACTAGAAGTGGGTAGATGAAAGGTAGGCATTGTTTACTTAGCTGCATGTTGCTGTGAGTTCTTATGCAGATCACGAGAAGCCAGTGTTTTATCCTAGCCTGTCCCCACTTGTGTTTTGTGTCCATTTAGGTTCCTCCTTTCTTGTACCAAACTTGTCTGTGCTTAAGAATATTGACTTAAGTGAAAACATAATTAGAAAAGTGAATCTGCTAACAAAAAGAGACACTTAAAAATTCTTTCTAAATTATTTTTGGAGTATGCCTGGTTGTTTGTTCTCTTCTTAGTATGGATAATCTAGATGTGATTTTTTATTATATTTTTTTCCATGATTAATATGTTTGGGGTTTTTGTTTTAGACCTCAGTGACACAGACTAAGTCAAACTATATAAATAGGAGAGAAATTTCAGTATATTTGCTGAGATAGCTTGATTGCTTCAGTTTTATAAAAACTAATATGGAGTTTTTGCATATTGAAAGGATGATGCATAACTACATGGTGAGAGAGTGATCAGAGCCGTCCAACAGAAAGGAATCATTGCTTCAGAGGAGTGGGAGCAATTTTAGGTGATATTTTCCACATGGCATCTTTTTTATTTCTATGGTAACTTCATTGGGAGGTAGATCATTGGCAAACCTGTTACTCTCAACTTGACCTCAGAAATCACTGACTATTGCATGTCCTTGGAGGTACAAATTGAGAATTCACATGGGCATAAAAAAAACCCACTTTTTGAAATCTCACTCAGATTGCCATATCACTTCTTAGTCATTTGGAGTAGATCTTGGAAGTTAAGTCTGTCTGGAGAGTTCTGTATTGAAGTAGACTCCTTAGGCCTTATTTAAACTTGCATGTTGACACTAAACTAACTCTATTCACTATAAGGACCTTCTAAGAGATGCATTGTCCTGTGGAGTTGTAAACAGATGGTTATTTTAGGTTTATTTTACTTTTGTTCTTATGTATTTAGGGCTTTTAAAGTTATTTTCTTATAGTCAAGAAATACTGAAGCAATGTCAGAAAAACAAGTTGGTGAGCAAATATAATTGGAAACTTTGATATTAATTATGACCATGACCTAAATGTTGGGATTAAAGAAATAGAACTATGTGTTTAAGTTGGTGAGTAATTTGAGTTACTGTTGGATGGGCTGTTCATTTTTAGACTCTGTACTGTTTGATACTTAGTCCATGGTAAAGTTATGTTCCAGGCAATTTAAGTCCATTCTTAAAATACCTGCAATATTCTGATTTTCCCTTTTCTGTCTTCATATGCTATAACTTCTCTGGGTAACCTCTTTAAGTCTGTGCTTCTAGCTCACTTCTTTTTGTAGTTTTAGAAAGTTTTACTATGACCAAATCTATAATAGGCCAATAAAGAATTTATTTTTAAATTTTTATTAGTTTTCTGTTTTCAAAGAGCCAAAGGCTGTTATTAACATATTTACTTGGTAATGTCATTTATCTATTAAACCAACTTATGTTTGTGAGAAAAATATTTATTCTTCTTTAATTTCTTTTAGCATATACCTGATTTCATGGTTTTCTATTTTCTTTGTACATCCAAGACTTCAGAACTGCAGCAAGAAGTCTGTGTTTCAGAAGGGAATTTTCTTTTCAAAGAATCAGTTGGTTGAACTGTTGTCCTGTACACTAAAAGGTTGCAGGTTTGATTCCGGGTCCCTGGTCGGGGCATGTACGGGAAGCAACCGATCAATGTTTCTCCCTCACATCAATGTCTCTCTCTGTCTCTCTCTCTCTTTCCTTTCTCTAAAATCCTCGGGTGAGGATTAAAAAAAAAAGTTAGATTTTTTATTTGAGATTTTTTTTTTTGTTTCTTGACATAGGCTTGTAATGGTATGAATTTCCCTTTTAGGACTGCTTCTGTGTCCCACAGATTTTTGGTTGTTACGTTCTCAATTAAATTTGTTTTGAGGTATTTTTAAATTTCTTCCTTGATCTCATTGTTAACCCATTTATTGTTTAGCAACATGTTATTTAGCCTCCATGTCTTTGTGTATTTTTCAGTTTTTTCTTGTAATTGATTTCTAGTATCATACCATTATGGTCAGAGAAGGTGTTTGATATGATTTAAATCTTAAATTTCTTGTTTTGTGCCCTAACATGTGGTTTATCCTAGAAAATGTTCCCTGTGCTTTGTGGTGAAATGCTCTGAAGATATCAATTAAACCCATCTGATCTAATCTGTCATTTAAGGCTGCTGTTTCCTTGTTGGTTTTCTGTCTTGGAGATCTATCCATTGCTGTCAATGGGTGTTAAAGTCCTGTTATTACTGTATTACTGCTGATCTCTCCCTTTATGTCCATCAAGATTTACTTTATATATTTAGGTGCTCCTATGTTGGGTACATAAATGTTTACCAGAGTTATGTCCTTGTGTTGGATTGATCCCTTTAGCATTATCTAGTGTCCGTCTTTGTCTCCTGTTATGGCCTTTGTTTTGAAGTCTAATTTGTCTGATAAGTATTGCTACCACAGCATTTTTCTTTCTTTTTTTTTTCATTTCCGTTTGGATGAAATATCTTTTTTCATCCCTTTACTTATAGTTTGTGTGTATCTTGTTCTGAGCTGGGTCTGTTGTAGACAGCATGTATATGAGTCTTGTTTTCTTAGCCATTCTGCTACCCTATGTCTTTTGATTAGAGCATTTAAGCCATTTACATTTAAAGCGATTATTGATAGGTACATATTTATTCCTACTTTATTTTTTATAACAGTGTTCTTCTGTTTTTTCTTCTCTTCCCCTCCTCTTTATTCTTCTCCTCCCCTTCTCCCTTCCCCTCCCCTTCCTTCTCCCTTTAACATTTTTTTAATACTAGTTTGGTGGTAATGAACTCTAGCTTTTTCTTGTCTGGGAAGCTCTTTATTTCTCCTTCAATTTTAAGTGATAGTCTTGCTGGGTGTTCATCACCTGGAATATTTTATGCCAGTTCCTTCTGGCCTGAAATGATTCTGTTAAGAAATCAGCTGAGTCTTATGAGAGCTCCCTTATAGGTAACTGTGTTTCTCTTGCTGCTTTTTAGATTCTGTCTTTGTCTTTAACCTTTGCCATTTTAACTATTATGTGTCCTGGTGTGAGCCTCTTTGAGTTCATCTTGTTTGGGACTTGGTGTACTTCCTGAACTGTGTGTCTTTTTTTTTTCCATCAGGTTAGAAAAGTTTTCAATCATTATTTCCTCAGATAGATTCTCGATCCCTTCCTTGCTCTCTCTTCCTTCTGGTATCCCTGTGATGTGGATGTTGTTATGCTTCATGTTGTCCTAACGGGTCCTTAAACTATCTTCATTTTAAAAAATTCTTTTTTCTTTGATTCTATATTTCCTGCTACCTTGTCTTCCAAATTGCTGATTTGATCCTCTGCTTCATTTACCCCACTGTATATTCCTTCTAGTGTATTCTTTTTGCGACAGCATGGGTGGACCTAGAGAGCATATGGTAAGTGAAATAAGCCAGTCAGAGAAAGACAAGTACCATATGATTTCACTCATATGTGGAATCTAATGAAGAAAATAATTCAACAAAATAGAAGCAGATGCATAGAGAACAGACCGATAGCTGTCAGAGGGGAGGGTGGTTGCAGGGCTGGGTGAAAAAGGTGAAGGTATTAAGAAAAAAAACAAACTCAGACACAGACAACAGTATGGTGATTGCCAGAAGGAAAGGGGGTTGGGGGGAGGTAGAAGAGGGTATAGGACGGATAAATGATGATGGAAGGAGACTTGACTTGGGTGATGAACACATAGTACAGTATACAGGTGACGTGTTATAGAATTGTACACCTGAAACATAATTTTATTAATCAGTCACTGCAATAAATTCAGTTGAAAAGTAGAAAATAATAAAACAAAGGGACTGTTTCTTTCCTAGGACTTTTGTATTTATAGTTGGTAAATCTTTAAATCCAAGGCCTTACTGTTTCTGTATTCTCTTCTTTAATTTTGCATGATACGGGTGGAGAGTGCTAACAAGCCTCATAGACCAACAAATGTTGATTGCATGTCTTATGTACCACTTGCTTCTGAGGATATAAAGATGAAGCAGGCAAGGCAAGCAGTTTGTATAACTGTAATTTTGATAATAATTCCAAGTTTTATAAACAAGAAGGCTGGAATTCATAAGAAATTACATCATTTGCTAGGTATAGAGTGCTTTGTTTTTGATTAATAGATCCTTTGCCAGTTTCTAAAGTGTAGCAGTGGGTCCTGGATGCCTGACTGAGAAGCAGTGTTGTCACCAAGACCTGACCTGAAGTTACTTCTCCAGCCTTCTACTGTTATAAAAAAACATGTTACATGTTTTTAAAATACATTTTGAAGGTTCTTGTTTCTGTGAATAGAGGACATGTTGTTTCCCCTGTTGTGATCCACATGCTCTGATTTCTCTCTTCCCTCCTTTCTTTCATTTCCTTATTTTTAATTTTATATATTAAAATATATTCCTTCCCCCAAAAGAACATAGTGAAAAGTAAATACCTTCTTGCCCATAGGCAGCCATGATTGCCATATTCTAGTGAATATCTTTTCATATCCTTTAATATTGGAAAATATTTTGAAGGAAAATACTGGTATGAAATTTGGCCAGTTTGCAATTGCTTTTTTTTTTATCTTTGGTTCTCTTTTTAGTAAGATAAATGGAAGTATAGTCAGTTATTAGTGTGGGAACTTATTTATTTGGAAAAATCAGTAGAGATAGTGGTTTCTGATTTTAGGGGTCCCATCTGCTAAACTTCTGTTGAGCTTTATCACTGTTGGTTTCCGTATCTGGATATTTTCTAATACTACTTGGGAGTGGCAGCCTGAGGAATGAACTGGGTAGTGTCATTACTAACTTATAACAGAAAATTGTCCCTGAGGAAGGCATGAAATGGATAAGCTTTCAGTCACAGGAGGATGTTTTCAAATATGAACCATTTACCTGATACAGCACAATTAATTCAGATGATTTAAGAGTTGACTAACTTTGGATACAGGTAAAGAACACTAATCTGTATGATTTGACACTTTTTTTTTAAGTCTGCTTTTATCCTCCCTTCCAGCTATGTGATGATGATGCCGTTTAAACGGCAAGCTCTGGTGGAATTCGAGAACATAGACAGCGCCAAAGAATGTGTGACATTTGCTGCAGATGAACCTGTGTACATTGCTGGCCAACAGGCTTTTTTCAATTATTCTACCAGCAAAAGGATCACTCGGCCAGGAAATACTGATGATCCATCAGGAGGCAACAAAGTTCTTCTATTATCAATTCAGAATCCCCTTTATCCAATTACAGTGGTATGGATTTTTAATATGACAAACTAAATTAAAAGTGATTTTGGAATTTGCTGCTTGATTGACTTAACATATAGTGGCTGTTTTTAGAATTATTAAAATGAATCTTAATTTTGACTATTAAGTTTAATGAACAAAGAAATGGTGAGCACTGATACTAAAATGTTCAGAAGCACAGTTGTCATAATTAAATAAGCACATTTAAAGCATCAGTGTTAACTGTTTCTAATAAGAGATTAGACAGACTTGTGGGAAATGATCTAAGAACTCTCTCACTCATGCCAGCACATTTATCAGAAGTATCTACTAGGCAATGACAGACTCCTACAGCATAGTAAGATGCATACGTCATTATTATAAGGTCTTTTGATATAGCTTGTTAAAAACTGGCCTGACTTACTTAAATTCCCTGCTTCACCCTTTAAAACAGTGATATTAGTAGAATGGTAAGAAGGATTCATGTTATGGACCAGTTGAGTGCTCTACTTTATAATCACATGCTGTTTCACAATAAGCTCAATAAGCTTAGTGACAGACACTTGATTTTTGTAATGAAAAGAATACTGTAGTAAGGGAAACTTCAATTAGTGGTATCATTTCTAGTAAGAGTATATGATATTGGGACATAAATTTAAATAGTATCTTATGCTTTAATTTGACATCTATAATATTTATAGACATTAATATATAGTGTTGATAATAGTTAAAATATTTGGTCTTTGGGGGAAAAGAATATAACTTAATCTAGTGCAACTGCTCTGGTTTGTTTATTATTGTATCCCTAAGTACCTAATGGTGCAGTTTTGTAATTGTAGGTATTCAAGAAATTTCTTGAAAGTTGAAGAATTGTTCCTGAGAGGATATTTAGATTCTCTGAGATGATTCAGACATCTTGTTTGATATCATGTATAAATGATCTTCCCTGGGTCTTTTCTGAATAGCCATTGTCCCTTGAAAAATGGATACCAAGTTGTTCTACTACCTCTTAATAAATATTTATTACCATAATTCAAGTGGCTATAATGTGAACCATTTTAGCATTACATTTAGAAAACAACAAATTAATTGATTAAAGTTCTAGTATTAATTGTTCTTGTATATCGTTAGTAGTTTAGTCACCTGTTAGGAAAATAAAAATTGAGGATTCAACTTTTAGGGATCAAATAGGTAACAGTGCTTTTCAAATATTTCATTGGAACTTCTCTAATGTGTGGATATTGTGTAGGTGAGGGAATAACTTTAGATTTATTGAAGTGTAACAATTTTTAAAAGTTAATTAGTAATTAACAGAAGTGACATCTTGACTTTTTCTTTTTTTTTAAGTAAAAGAAATCAGTGTAATGTTTTTCCAAATATAAAATGTGAAGAAATTTTATTTTCTCTTTCTTAGGATGTTTTATATACTGTATGCAACCCTGTTGGAAAAGTACAACGTATTGTTATATTCAAGAGAAATGGGATACAAGCAATGGTTGAATATCCTTTATTTGTAATTTTTTAATTGATATGTATGAATGCTGTGTAACATAGACCTTATTTTTTCTGCATAAACATTTCTAGAAAGGGGTTTGTATTCCCTCCAGTCTATTTTTCTTAGATTTAAAAAATGAAACTGCAGTACCTACAAATAATTTTGCTTGCTATCATAAAACAATCTAGTGCTTCATCTTAACTGTGTTTTGCCTGTTCATTGCAAGAAAAAATCACACTACTTTATAATATGTATAATCGTACCTTTTTGAACTTTATCTTGAATGAATGTTTCTAAATCTCTTCTTAAAATAAATCATTTGGGCCTTGGCTGGTGTGGCTTGGTGGATTGAGCACCAGCCTGTGAACTGAAAGGTGGCTGGTTCGATTCCCAGTCAGGGCACATGCCTGGTTTGCAGGCCAGGTCCCCACTTGGGGGTGTGTGAGAGGCAATCAATCAATGTTTCTCTCGAATGTCTATTTCTCTTCCCCTCTTTCTCCCTCTCTTCCCCTCTCTAAAAATAAATAAATAAATAAAATCTTTTTAAAAATAAAAATAAATCAATTGGTAGTACCAAAACTTTAGAATCAATAGAATCTTTCTTACCTTTCTTTTTTGAATCTTAGATGATCATGGTTTATGTAAGAATTACTTCTATAAATTTGTTATATGTTGAGTTAAAAAGAGTAAGTTGCAAAATACAAATAGTATAATACAGTCCCATTTAAAATAATAATAATTTTTTTTAAACCCTAACATATATATAGAATGTATAGAGAAGGGTAGGGATGTATAGCAAACTCTTAATGGTGCTTAATTTTGGCAAGGTGTTTTTTCTTTTTTTTTTTTTTTTAACTGCTTTTGTGGTTTGATTTTATTTTGTTGGAAAGAATCATAGACAAGTAATTTTAAAAAACCCAACACAGTGAAGATAGGTACATGATTATAAAACCCTGCCTTTTCAGAAATATATAAAAATTAAATGTTTGTTTTGTACTATTTTGGTTCTTCGTAATGTTAAGAGTAAAGTATTTCCTGTTTCAAGATGGCAAGCTCTCCTTTGCTGGGGAATGTGACCATGCTTCCTTCCCCCTCTGTCTTCCAAGAAGGATGAATGTGTAGACATATTGATTGTATTATGGTGTATTTTTTATATCGTTGATCCTGTACAGTTGACATACAATATTATATTAGTTTCAGGTGTACAACATAGTAATTAGACATTTACATACCTTACAATGGTACTGTTGATCTTAAAAATAAAATCCCCTACTGAAATTCATCTAGAAATTTTGTTTAAGTGTCTTCAGAAATGAAAGTTACTTCTAATTTTTTAAGTCCTTTCCTTAGGGATTGAATAATGATTAATATTGGACATCTTAAACCAAATTTCCTTAATAGAGCTTATGTTTGAATCGGTCCTTTGTGCCCAGAAAGCTAAAGCAGCACTCAATGGAGCAGATATATATGCCGGATGTTGCACACTAAAAATCGAATATGCAAGGGTAAATATTTTTTCCAACACTTCACCAAAGCAATATTCATGCTTTGGATGTACAATTTGAACTTACTTTCTTTTTAATCTTAACAGCCAACTCGTCTAAATGTTATTAGGAATGACAATGACAGTTGGGACTACACTAAACCATATTTGGGAAGACGAGGTAAGTATTTTATGCATTTTACAATGTCCTTACATCTGCTGAAAATTTTTACATGCAGTTAGATTCCTTTTTCCTGAGATGAGCTAGTTCATTCCAATGAAAATCTTGTTGGCGAATGCTTTTGTTGCGAAAGGCCATGCAATGCTGGAAAATAACCTTGAACGTTAGTGCCCCCTACTGGTATGTACTGAGTTATTATATGTAGTTCAACAAAGGAGCCCACACATACAAGCACGCCCGCAGTTCAAGGACTTGCATTTCTCCAAGCAGCTCTCTCTCTTTGGAGGAGAGGAAACTGATTCAGAATATTCCTTACAAACTTCAGACTTGCACACTGCTTCTCTATGGAAAGGACTTGTCCCCCACGCTGGACGAGGCATTAAGAAGGATAGAGGACTCCAGCAGGCTGACTCTACACTTCATCATGCACAACATCGGCATCAGCAAAAAGCCCTCTGAAAAACTCAGACTTGCAATTCACCTTGACTGCATACTGCATGCACCATCACCCAAGTTTCTAAAGGTGGACACTTAACAGTACTTCAGACTTGCATGGAATGAACACCATGATAGACTGTGCCCATTTATTCGAGTTGTCTGTATATATTGGTCTGATTTCCCTTAAGGTTTCAGTTGTAGAATTTAAGACTTTTCACTAACAAATACTAGCCTTTATCTACAATGTTGTAAATCTTAATGCCCATTACTGTAACTGTTTGCAGCTTAGATTCAAGTTGTTAATTGGCAGATAACCAGGGCCAATTCATCTCCAGGTCTTGGGAACTGATAATGCTCAACTGATCCACACAGATATTAAAAATAAAAGGATTAGAAAGGTGCACACTTGCTGCACTTAAGGTTTTTCTTCTCCCTCAAGTGTGGTTATTGAATAGAATAATATAATGAAAAGGTACGTTATATGTAAAAGATGATTTTCTGTGTGGTTTGATTTTTGTAAAGTGATTGTTTATAAGTTGTTACTTTTTGTAACAATTTAAGATTATCACTCATGTTACTTTGTATAACTAGAAATTTTGACATTTCAAATGGAGGTGAAAATAACATGTCTGTTCAAGGTAGAATCTATTTAAACTTGATAAATCTGAAAGTAAGAGCAGTTTATTTGGGATACATTTTCACCTATAACCTATAAATGCTAGATTTCATGAGCATAGATTTTATTGATAGAATTGTTCAACTCAATGTGTGGCAATTTTGGAATATACAGATTAAAATGTGGATCTTGTAAAAACAAGGGGGCTGCAATATTGGCTACATCTCAACTACAATATCAGCATTGGAACCATATGTTGGGAAAATTCACCAAGATGAGCGTATCTGTCAAATTGAATAAACTAGGAAAAATTTTTATGGCATCCAGAATATCTTGGGCAGTAGGGGCTCTGTAAGTGCATATATTCTTGCCCAAAGAAAACAATACAATGCACTTGTTCTTTGCATGTTTATTTATTTAGGACTTTTGTATGATTGGCACCTTTAACTGTCAATTCTTAGGAAATCATCTTGCCTTGTGTATGGGGTTACAAACAGACTTGTTTTGTAATGCAGCTTTGGCTGGACCCCGGATTTTCACTACTCAGAAATCTGCTTGGTATAGGCTTGGTACAGCTGGATACAGTATGAGAAAACAAAGCCTTAGTACTCAAACAACAGAGCAAGTGGTTGATGAGAAATCTCTCACTTCTGTCATATGACAGTTAGTCAGTGAACACTCAGGGTTTCTTTTTTGTTTGTTTTTACTTATTCGAGATAGTGATTTTGGTTACATATCTCATAGTGTCTCTTAAAACATTTATGGACATGCTTCTTATTTTAGTAGTGTTTTAATAGTATTTTTTAAAAAAAGGTCTAAAGTTTACACAAAGCCAGCTTACATTAGTTTTTCATGCAAGGAATTAACAGAAAAGTTTAGAAATGTGAAAGGTAGATATTTAAATAGTGAAGTATAATTAAAGGGAGTTGAGCAGAATTTTAGTTGTTTATGCTTTCACAGGAAAAGAATTTTTGTTTCTAATTCCTTATAGGTAGATATTTGTCTGGCAAGACTATAGCAGTTTGTTTTTATTTTTGTAGTGACTTCAGCTTCTACTCAAGTTGATATTGAATTGTAACTTTTTCTACCAAAAAGAATGCTTTATATATGTATCTTTTGGTGGAGAAGGCCCATAGATAGCTTCCATCAGGTTTCAGATGAATTCAGGAGAGGTTACAAACCACTGTTTATGGACTGGTGTGTTCAGTGTCTTTATTCTTCTGAACAGTTCTTCTATTTTACGTGACCTTATATTAGTTAGGGAATGCTTCAAATAAAGAGAATTATTGATAATGAGACTCTGGCTGGAAGAAACCTTGGAGATCATCTACCCTAACGCCTTCATTTTGTGAATGAAGATTGTTTCTGTGATTGTAAAGCAAATGAGTGGTTAAGTGGAGGGTTTTCTGATTCCCAATCTAGTGCTCTTTCCCTTGATAGCATACTGTTTACTGTATCGATAAGACTGAATCTTGAAGAGGAGGTGGTTTTATTAAGGTTCCTAGATCAGATAAAGAGTTGTATTTAGTGCTTGGTGGGATACTTAAATAGTGGCACATGAGCAGAGTACATTAGCAGATTGGATCGATTCAAAAGGAGTGAGATTGGAATGATGATGCTGGGAGCCTTGTAATGGGAAGAAGAAACTGAATATTCAGACTGGAGAAGAAATGACTTTGGGGAAACGGAGGGAGGATCATAGTAGCTTTTCAGAACTTGGAAGGGTTTTGGAGAAAGACTAAGTCTGTGAGGTCCCAAATGTGGTAGAATATGGGTAGAGGACTAATTTTTACATAATATAAAAATTTATTTCCTGATGATTTAGGACTAACTGAAAATGTAAGGGAAAGTAGTGGGGAAGCAGAGGCTACATGGTCCCAACTCATTGGGATGATGTAAAAAGAATTTATTCACTGAATACAAGTTGAACTAGATGATTTCCTAGGTCCCTATCAATGTTGTGATTACTTGGAATAGGTAATTAAAATGCTACTTCTCGAGACTAAAGTGAATATTAAAGTATTTCTCATCTCCCATAAACCTCATTTGTTTAGGTAACTAAGGTAGTCTTAGTTACCTACGGTGACTAAGGAAGCCTCTCTCTTTGAATTTTCAAAGATCAGAGTGACCAGACTCTTAAGATACATTAAAAAAATCTTACTGGTCACTAATTTGATCAGCAAACTTTCTAACAGTTTATACAATGAATTTTAAAACTTACTAACCAACATAGGAAGGGCTGTTTTAGAAACTTAGAAGTCACTTTTTATTGAAGTCTCAAATTATATTTGGGAAAATTGGCATATCTTCCCTGAAAATGTAGCTAAAATAAAAAGGTCTTAGGAGTATTGTAGTACTTTCATCCAATAATGTAGCCCCCTTGGTTAGCTTCATCTTGGCATATTTAAATTTTGGGGGTGCTCATAGTCCTGCCTGGTGTTAAGATCTATACACAATGACCAATCCATGATATAATCTGGGCCAGTGATGTGCAAATTTCCAGCTCTCGAGTCCATAGGTGTTTGTAAATATGTGTATATACATACAAAATACTCTGTGTTTACTGATTGTGAAACCATGTAATACAGGTTGTTGTTGGCTTATGCTGAACTTCTTGAAAGAAGCCCACTTTGAAAATGTGTTGCTGTTGAAGCTAATAGTATGATTCAGGTACTGTCTTTCAAAAGTACTGCACTTAAAGCTTGTTTTAAAGACATGTATTGGTAAAAACTTCTGTACAGTGTCAAACTCTAGCATTGTGTACATTTACTTTCTGAAAAGTATCCATTCTTCTCTTAAATTTGAAAGTGTGATTGTATTTGGCATTTGCCAAAAAGATATTTTCAAGTCAAGTGGAGTTTGTTAGATAGAATTATTTTCTTAAACTTTTGGTGTTTGTATTTAAAATGGATATGAATGGATGTTTAAAGTTAACCAGGTATCTTTTTTTTTTTTTTTAATGAATTGTAATGGATGTTTTGAATGGGTTTTCCCATGTGAGAACTCTGTTAAGTACTTGGGTCAAAATTGTTAAAACCATGTTTCTACTTTTGTGTCAGATAGAGGAAAGGGTCGCCAGAGACAAGCCATTTTGGGAGAACACCCTTCTTCGTTTAGACATGATGGCTATGGTAAGTTTGTCAAGGCAGAAGGAAGGTAGTATAGATGAACTATTAGCATTTTTGCATTTCTTATGAAGAATGCCTCATTTCTTGTTTCTGTTTTTCCTGCTCACCTGATTTGGTTTATATGAGATCAGTCCCTTACAATGTACTCCCGAGGAGTTGTCCAAATCTGTTTTTTTAGGATATTGATATATCATATAATCCTTGAGATAAATGAAAGCTATTGGTTGGGGGTTTGAAAGCTTTTTAAATATTGTTATCTTTTGTTTTGTTTTGTTTAGTCTTGTCTTTGTTTTGATTAGTAGTTGGCTCTGGCTCTGTTAGAGGACCAGAAAGAAGTGCTATTGCAGTACGTGTATTTTTGTCCATTCTGGCAATTAGGAGCAGAGAGGAATTTTGAGTAAAAAAGTCAGGAAGAACAGGGTATTTGTTGAAAAGGAAACGTGTTCTGGTTAGATCTTTAATTATTTTTGTTCTACAGTTGTTATTTTGGTTTTCATGAAATTGGTTTTTATTTAATTCCTCTTTTAAAATTTCTTTAGTTTTAATGTTTGCTGTGTTGGTAAGATGATGAAACCTAGAATAATATTTTTCCACAGGAAGGAGTTAGGCATCAGGTTGTTGTCCTTGTGAATAGACCTTGAGAATAGTTATTGATAAGATTTTTAACTGGTTATAGATTCTGTGGTTTTAAATATTTTTTAGTTTTTAAAAAGCATTAATTATTGACCCCATCTATTATTCTGTGGTTTAAAGTTGAAGTCCAGTGCCATTTAAAGAAGTAGAAGACAAATTGCTATGTCATACTTTGGGATTCATAATCAGAGTCTCTGGTGTTGCCTGTTGTCTGAAATATTTTCAAATTGCTTACATGTTTGATGACCATTCTTAGCTGTGGGCTTTACTTTATTCCTCATTGTCTTTTTTGAAACCCAGCGATTTATTATGCGTGTGCTCCTGTGTTTGTTCAAGTTTCTATAATAGTCTATATGGAAGAAGAAATTAAAACAATGTGTTACGTCAAAACATTAAGTGGGGTCTATATTAATGGAATGAAAATCTTATTACTTACTGTCATTTTAAGAGAGTGTTCTTTCATAATTTATCTTAGTGTTTTTAACAGAGTAAACATTAAAAGTGGTCAAATGGATAGGCCTGACACTGCAGTAAAGTGTTTACCAGGCGCCTGCTGTGCTGCGCATAGTGGAGGGCCACCGACGAACTGCTGGTCAGAAGTTTGTAGTGTGGTTGTGGAGTAGTGACTGTGCCGTGGGCGCCAGCCGAAGGCTAAAATTGGTTAAATGTTTTGCCAAAGCAGGCTAGAAAAATCTGTGAACGATTAAATGAAGGACAAAGAACTCTGCTATAAAGTGTGGACACAGACTATTTTCTCAGTGTGATTTTTCAGGCTTTCCTTCCTTTATAAAATATATCTTATTGAAAAATTGTATGAACAAAAATATGTTATATGCCCTAGAAGAACTTCATATATTTTTTAAAAGCCTATTGTAAAATGCTTTGTCAGTTTATGCCCTAATTTATTTAGAGTGCTTGTATGTGTGTGTGTGTGTGTATAAATTTTAAAACATAAGAGAGGAGGTGCAAAATTCTCTAAAGTGATAATTTTTATTATTACTGATTTTAGAGAAAGGGAGAAAGGGAAAGAAATATCAATTTGTTATTCCACTTATTTATGCATTCATTGGTTGCTTCCTGTGTGTGCCCTGACCGGGGGTGGGACCTGCAACCTTGGAGTATTGGGACGATGCTCTAACCAATTGAACTACCCAGCCAGGGCAGGATGATGGTTGTTAAGTAGGGATCTTTCAGGCTCTGGACAGTCCTGCTGAAGAGGAATGGTTGTGGTGGGTTGTATAGGGTTGTATAGGGGAGTCCATTCCGAGCTGTCTTCATTAAAACCCTTAAGCCTGAGGATAATGCTACTTTCTAGGGAAAGCAGAACAGGGTGTAGGAGGGCAGAGGGTTGAGGAGAGAGAGATGAATAAAGACAGAGAGAAGGTGAGGAAATTGGGGAGAGACACAGAAGATGGGAGGGAGCTAGTGAATTTTTACAGATACAGGAAATCACAGTTGTATCCCTTAGGTTTAGCAGTTCAGCAAAACAGGTTTATTTGCATTTTTTGCCATATCACGCATGGCTTTTCCTTTATGTCGATATGTAAGAAAGAGGGAATCAAAATGGTTTATTTATTGAATTAGAGTAAATTTATTATTTAATGTAGTATAACAATATAAATCTGTGCTTTTAGAATTCTTTAACTTTTGATTTGGGAAGCTCAGCCCTATGAGATGAATTGGTAGAAGCCCTTATATTTGAAAAGTGCAAAAATAAATATACAGAATTTTTTTGCTGTGAGCCCAAGAAAAGTTTGTATACTAATTGCAGGTATATTTGGATATGGTTCCTGGACCAAAGATTTTAGAATATCAAAGATGGGAAGTGCCTTCAAAATGTTCATAATGCCATTTATGTAGCATGTGAAAAAATACTACCTAAAGCATTAGTTTTTTAAGCACCCAAACTTTTTTGCATGAACTGTTTGGTGTAGAAAGCATGGGCAACAGCAGACCCTCCATATCACCCTGCCCAGGCTCTGTAGCTTCAGCTTCACTGGAGAGGACACTCCAGCGTCATCGCAAGATGTCGATTCAACACGGGAGGAGACAGATACTGTGTCACTCCCGAGTCGGACTGCACAGCCATTCTTGGCGGTGCAGATAGACTCTTAAGAAGCTACACCATCGTCTCTCGAGACGGAACACGGGAGGAGACAGGTACCGTGTCACTCCCGAGTCGGACTGCACAGCCATTCTCGGCGGTGCAGATAGACTCTTAAGAAGCTACACCATCGTCTCTCGAGACGGACGGCTGCCGACGACGACGAGAAAGCTTTTACAAGCTTCTCTTTTTCCCTTGTTTTCTTAGACAATATAGGTAACAAATTAAGTTCTACAGGTAACATAATTTAATCCTGATGGCTCAAGATCATAATTATAAACATTAGTTACACTCTTGCAGTAAATTTGATAGTCAAAGATGGCAGTAGATCTGAAAGGTTTTGTTCCTTGGCCAACTTAAGCAGAGTGGAAGGTTGCTACTGCCCATCTAACATAAAACTTCCCATTTTGTATGGAAAAGAAAATTTAGTAATAATAGTCAAGTGTCATTACTGTACAAGCAAATGGTGGGGGGAGTGGTGCAGTATAATATGTATATATACTTTTGCAATTGGGATAAGAATCATTGGTATATGACTCCACTGTATTTTAGAGGCCAAAATATGTGTAGTACTAACAAGTAACTCCCCATAATCTATATTGGTTGTTTAGATAACTACCAATTACCAACAAGAAGAGCCGTTGAAAACCATGACCAGTTTAAGGCAACACTGATGATGCAGTGATAAAGGATTCCTCTATAACAGTGATTTTTCACCTTTTTTTTTTATCTCATGGCACATATGCAGCACACCAGAAATATATTTTTTGGCAATCTGACAAAATAGGTATAATTTTGATTCATTCACACTAGATGGCTATTGTATTGGCCGTTGTCATTTTTTAATTTGACAGCCTAAGGGAAAAGAGGTCAGTGGCTCTGACTGAAGAGTCAGGTATTGCGATGTGGCCAGTGTGGCTCTGTTAGCTGAAGCAGCGTCCCATACACCAAAAGGTTGGGGGTTCAATTCCCGGTTGGGGTACATATCCAGGTTGTGGATTTGATCATTGGTGGGGGCATGTATGGGAGGCAACCAGTCAATGTTTCTCTTTTACATTGATGTTCTAATCCCTCTCTCCCTTCCTTTCCCTAAAATCAATAAACATAAATTTTTGAAAGTGAAGTATCGCATGTTAAAAAACTCTGCGGCACACCAGTTGAGAATCGCTGCTCTATAAAATTGCAGGAATTCATCCTGTTTGCATGTGCTCCATGGTAGTAGTGCTGTTTTGTTATGAATGGCAGCTATATTTAGACCACCGAGTACTGAATTTGGAGACCACAGAAGCTCTAATAGCATGCTGTAATACCAAAATACAGTAGTTCTCAGTAACTTACTTAGTGGATAATAGTAAAGCGTCATTAGTGTGTCCCTTCGCCTTACATAAAATGAGTCAGTAGCATTATATATAGTGCTGTTTTGTTATGAATATACTCTTTTCGAGAAACGAGGAAAGGACTTGGGATTTTGGATTGGTTTCTTGCGCATCAAGAGGACCTTTGCATGAATCCCAGAGTATGGTTCTATAATCACTAACTCAAGAGCGCCTAGGATGTGTAGGTTTATGTTTCTGAGCTACTTGTCTCCAGCTTAGTTGCCTCTTCTGAGTGCTTATGCCTCTTCTTGCTGTAAATGTGCCCTGTGCCTACTTGTGGTTTAGCAGTTTCTCCAGACTCGCTCATTCCTGTCTATTTCATTTACTGTAGCTTGCTTTTTCTTGTTACTTCTAATCTGTGGATTGGAAAACGAGGTGAAGTTGTTCAGAACTACTCAAAAGTTAGCAGGTTGATTCTTAAGGATTCTCAGCATAAGAGAGAGATTTTTCTGTGTTTCTTGTGACAACAGGTTCAAGTACTCAGGCTTTTTCTTCTGCCTCTTGATATTGTGAGAAATGAGGTTGCTGAATAATGACACCTCTGAATAGGTGTGATAATTAACTAACTCTGTGGTTTTAGTTACCTGAATCAGAATTGGAATAAACTACTAAACTGAAAATGCATTATAATAAATTATATTTAAAGGAGACAACTTCTCAGTGGAACTAAAGATGTTCTTTTTGTTATATCTGTATAGAGATAGTTTTCTAGATTTTACTGTATATGTTATTGTATTACTTCCAAAAGACATTGGCAGAAGGTATTTTTTAAAAACTTGAGGTATAATGCATATATAGTGGCCCAAAGTTCACATGGATTTCTCCCTCTCTATCTATGGCCTGATCTTGTATACCTGTTTTTGTTAAACTTTTGTTTTTTAAATATATAAACTTAAAATGCAGGCCAGTGTATATTGGATCTGGTCCAAATAAATGTAGGTTTTATTAATTCCCACAGGTTAAATTTGAACATTCACACATTTGAGTTTCTTTGGACATCTGTTAGACTAAGTTATATTAAGAGTTTATTTTTTGCATGGTATATATTGTATTTGCTAACATTGTGTTTTTTTTTTCTTTTTTGATCATTTTTATAGGATCGCACGGTCCGTTATTGCCTTTACCAAGTCGTTACAGAATGGGCTCTCGGGATACACCTGAGCTTGTTGCATATCCATTGCCACAGGCTTCTTCCTCTTACATGCATGGAGGCAATCCCTCTGGCTCAGTTGTGATGGTTAGTGGGTTACACCCACTAAAAATGAATTGTTCAAGAGTCTTCAACCTATTTTGCTTATATGGCAATATTGAAAAGGTAAGTTTTATTTTATATATATATATTTTTTGCTAAGATAATATAGGAAAATCTGAAAAGGCAGCAAATATGTTTTCTCCTTGAATAAGAACGTTCAAGTTTTTTTAGTAGTAACCCACATGAGCTAAAAATTCATTAGGTAGGAACTCTAGAAATTATTTTTTGTTGGTAAGTGATCAGTGTAGGTTATTGGTACTAAAAATACTTTTTAAGTAATATAGATAGAAGTCTAAGACAGTTTAATCAATTACTGGAGTATTACAGGCATAAATCTTATTATTTTTTAAAATTACTTCGAAGAGATTCTAGCATTTAAAAGATGTTTGTTTATTTTTGGAGAGAGGGGTGGGGAAGGAGAAAGAGAGGTAGAGAAAGAAACATGGATGTGCGAGAGAAACATCGATTGGTTGCCTCTCATGTGTCCCCAGCTGGAGGCCTTGGTATGCGCTCAGACCTGGAATCGAGCCAGCGACCTTTCCGTTTATGGGATGACGCCCAACCCACTGAGCTCACAGCCAGGGCAAGAGATTCTAGCATTTAACATGTTAAACTGGAATTTGAAATAGCAGTTACTTTCATGGAACTATGTATATATAAGTATGTCTCAAGGTTTGGCTTCAGGTCATGAGTTTTAGGAGAGTTCTGTCTAGATTTATATACTTGCCTCCCAAATGCTAGCGTTCCTGTATCTTCTGAGGAACAATGTGCTTTTAGCTCCAGCAGTGTTTGAAACTGACCCACTTTGATAGAATTTGTCCAGAACTTTCTGTCCAGAGGCTTATACTCAAAAAGAAGGAAAACATTTAAGTTAAAAATATTTTGAAGATCTTTAAAATTGTAACTTTATTTTCACCAGCTAACTCTGGTTTCTCCAGATTTGTGATGTTCTGTTCATTGGTTATCTCACAAATACTTAGGATAGTCCCTCTTACAAAATAGATGTTAAAACAATTTTGAAAGCATCATTGAAAATTTACTGGAGAAATTGTTCGATATGCTTGCCAATTTGATTTTCAACATTGTAGTAATGACATTTTCCCTGTTTTCACAACAAGAAGTATCAGTATGTGAGTTTCTTAGTACACTTAGTTCTTAACTTAATTCTATAGCCTCCTTGAGTTGAGGAAGCACCTTGGAAAATCTCTGAAATGAGAATTTCCTCAACATAACTATTTTACCACATTAAAAAAAAAATTTACATTTGGTCTAGGGAATAATATATGAGATATATCTATTTATATAACTAGCCAAGACCACACAGGACAGATTTAACAATATTGGGAAGAAGAGTTCAGATTTTTTCATGCAGATGTTTTTCTTAGTACTTGGTTGTTCAGTTAAGGTGAAGGAGCCTCATGCTTGATAACTAAATGGGCTTTAACATATATTTTAACCTTACATAGTATTACTTTTCTTTTTGTGCTTTTCACATTTGTAGGTAATCAGAATCAGGCAGTTTAATGAACATCTTTAGAAGAGCTTTGTCTTTTGTGCAATGAACTAATTATCTCATGAGTTAGAAACCCAAATTACTTTGTCTAAGTTTTCTTATATGCTGTTTGAACAATTCTAGTTTCTCTCACTCCACATCCAAATATTTTTAAATATTTTAAATGATACATTATGATACATTAAACTCAGGTCATTATAATCCTTAAAATAGCTATATATAACTTTTTCCTAACTTCTTTTAAAAGATTTACCAGCACAAGAAATACATACTTGACATATATATTTATTCACATTAGATTTGTAGGATGTTATTGGATTTAATCAAGGGAGAGAAATTTTGCCCAAAAGAAGACAATTTAAAATAAAACTGAGAAATCCTGCTATAGCTGAGTTTTGTTCAAGTACAGGTGTATAAAAATGCTAGGATAGCCCATTAAAATTGACAGTTGCGGTGGTGGATATAAATGCTATGTTGCATTTGATGTGTAAGTACATTCCCAATATTCCTTTGAAGTTCACTGATAAGTATGTTCAAGATGTACTGGACGTTGATAGTATTTAATAGCCATTTATGGACTTTCTGAAGGGTAGGAAAATCAGTATGCCAAGTAATTTTCATACTTTATCTCATCTAACCCTTATAGCATTTATATTAGAATTGGAATAATATAAGAGGATAATGTGGCCTCTGCCCAAGATACCATGAAATCTTGTGAAGTATTGCCTGTTTTTTAAACTGCCCCTAACTTGCACCAGTCTTTGTACAGGCAGCATTGTCTTGAGGCCACCTGGTATTATTATTTTTTTCCTTTCAATGATTTTTTAATTTTGTATATTGATTCTAGAGAGGAGTAAGAGAGAGAGAAATCCTGATTTGTTGTTCCACTTATTTATCCATTTATTGGTTGCTTCCTGTATATGCCCTGACCAGGGATCAAACCTATAACCTTGGCATATCAAGACAATGCTCTAACCAACTGAGCTACCTGACCAGGGCCTTGTATTCTTTCTTATATAGGATTTTATATATTGCTGTAACAGCACTTGGGATATTGGTAAATATAACTTACTTTTAAATTTCTGACCTATCTTGTAAGGACATAAACTTCAAAAAAACCATGTCTATTATGTTCACCATTAAATCCCCCGTGCCTCGCACAGTGCTTATTCAAAACGTTAGGCAATTGGCACTGGTGATGTGGCTCAGTGGACCGAGTGCCGGCCTGTGAACTGGAAGGTTGCAGGTTTGATTCCCAGTCAGGGCACATGCGTGGGATGCAGGTCAGGTCCCCGGGAGTGGGGGTGTATGAGATGCAGTTGATCGAGGTTTCTCTTGCAAATGTTTCTTTCCCTCTCTCCTTCCCTTCCCCACTCTCTAAAATAAATAAATAAAATCTTTAAAAAATATATTAGGCAATTAATAAATATCTGTTGAATGAATAAATATTGATGAGTCCTGTCAGATGTTGTTGTCTCCATGTTACAGGAAAGTCTGAGGCTCAGGGATGTGAAGTAAGTTGCCCTAGGTCACACAGTTAATAAATAACAGGGCCAGGGAAAGTCTGTGCTCTTCTTCAATGTGCTATACAATATAATTATAGTCTTCCTTTTTAACGTTATTGAATTTTTATATGAGTTAAGAGTGTCTAATATAGCACCTCAGAATAAAGTTTAAGATTCCAGGCGTTCTTCTGTATTTGACATAACCACTTAAACCATATTATCTTTTAGTAATTCTGCTACTATAAAAGGGAATTAAATAGTTAGCTTTTGGGAATTTTTGTATTTACAGGTAAAATTTATGAAGACTATCCCTGGTACAGCACTGGTAGAAATGGGTGACGAATATGCTGTAGAAAGAGCGGTCACACACCTTAACAACGTCAAATTATTTGGGAAAAGACTTAATGTTTGGTAAATATCTTAAGTGGTAAATTTAAAAATATTTTGAAATCTTTATTCTTTTTATTAAAGACATTAATTTCAATTTCAGAATATTTTAGTGTAACTGAGGGCACATCTGATACTAACAACTATGGTGTTGTCATTTTAGATGGAGTATTACGGTTATGTAATCAGATTTAGCTTATCTATGCCTAGTTTTTAGTTTTATAATTATAAAACAGCATGTTAAAATGGGCACATTTTATGTTCAAGTTTTCTAAGGTGAGAATATATTCAATAGATTTTTCTAATTGATGTCTAAAATATGAGTGATTGAACTCAAACTAAATTTAAATATTTAAATGTTTAAAATATTAAAAATTTAACCTGTTTAAAAAGCTACATATGTCCTTTTTTGTTAAGGTTGATGCAGGGAAATAGGTTAATATTTTAAGACTGCCATTATGCTTTTTTAAAAAAAATATTTTATTTATCTTATTTTTAGAGAGGGGAAGGGAGGGAGAAAGAGAGAGAGAGAAACATCAATGTGTGGTTGCCTCTTGAGTGCCCCCAACTGGGGACCTGGTCCATAACCCAGGCATGTGCCCTGACTGGGAATTGAACCAGCGACCCTTTGGTTTGCAGGCCAGCGCTCAGTCCACTGAGCCACACCAGCCAGGGCTATGTTGCTTTTTATCTAACAAGGTATGTTCTGTACCTTTTTCCTTTTCAATTTTCAGTGTGTCTAAACAACATTCAGTTGTTCCAAGTCAGATCTTTGAGCTGGAGGATGGTACAAGTAGCTACAAGGATTTTGCAATGAGCAAAAATAATCGCTTTACAAGTGCTGGCCAGGCATCTAAGAACATAATCCAGCCCCCCTCGTGTGTGCTGCATTATTACAATGTTCCACTGTGTGTCACAGAAGAGACCTTCACGAAGGTAGGCACTGAAATACAAATTGTGTGAAATGTTCCTATTTTCTGTTTTAAAATAGGTCATATTTTAACCTCACTTTAAAGTCTTGCTCCATTCATCTGCTTTTGATATTATAGTCGTCCCTCTCTATATCACCGTTCACCTATCGCGGCCTCACTGTATCACGGGATTTTAAAAAATATTATATTTAATTATTTATCGTGGATTTTTCACTATATCGCGGGATTTTGCGGTACTGTATACATATGTTGTTAAAGTTATGTAGGTTTAAGAGTGTAGAATATGTTTAAGAACATAAATAGTGTTTATAAAAGTGTGGAAAAGGTTAATGGGGAGTGGGAAAGGTTAATAAGGGGCTGGCAATGGTTTGTAAGTGTGTGGGAAGGGTTTATAAAGCTTTAAAAATATATATAAATACTAAAATAAATTTAAGGTTCCTACTTCACGGATTTTCACCTATTGCGGGCGCGGGGGGCTAGAACATAATATCCACAATAAGTGAGGGAATACTGTATTAGTATTCCGTTGTTTGGTATTTTATTAATATAGTTTATCCTTTGTCCATTATACTCCTCTGACCTCTGTTCTTCATTGTTTATTTTTGGTTTGTGGCGCAGTCTTTTTGAGAGTTGGAATTAGAATGAAATACTCTTACTCCTGAATTCAGAAAGTTGTATTACTGTGTTTTTAATTCTTAGCCATAACAAAATTTCATATATCCCTGCCTTTTTCCCTAACTGTAGGAAATGCTTCAGAAAGAGTTAATTTTCTAGAATTCCATTCCTATTGGTCAACCAGTAATTTCTGGTCAACTCTGAGAATATGTATTTCAGTTATAGATCTGTGGTTTTAATTGCTTTTCTCATGTAGCGTATTAATCTAAAAAGATATTTTATTTAATTCATTCATGCCAGGCTCAGAACTTAAAAGCTACCATAAAGTTTGTTTTGTTCAAAAAAAGTAGAAATCTTACTTTGGCCATATTTTTAATGGAGTGCCACATTCCTTTAACAGTTGTGTAATGACCATGAAGTTCTTACATTCATCAAATATAAAGTGTTTGATGCAAAACGTAAGTGCACTTCCCTTTTTCTTATGTTTTCTGATTACGTTGATGACAAGCAAATAACAACTGGATTTACGGTTCTTTGTTTTAGCTTCTGCCAAAACGCTTTCTGGGCTGTTAGAGTGGGAATGCAAGACTGATGCAGTAGAAGCCCTTACAGCACTGAATCACTACCAGATAAGAGTTCCAAGTAAGTAAAATGTGTCATAATTTTTCAATGGGAGGTACCATCAGAAGCATTGACAATAATTTAAAAATAACATTTATTGGCTTTAAAAAAAATAGAAGTACAAAGAAAAAAAAGGCGTATAAATCCCACAACCCAGATACTCTGAGTATTAGTTATGTGTTGCTGTGCAACAGATTATTCCAACAGTAACACCTTAAAACAGCACACGTTGCCCTGGCTGGTGTGGTTAAATTGGTTGGAGCATAGCCAAAAGGTTGAGAGTTTGGTTCCTGGTAAGGGCACAATCTAGGTTGCAGGTTTGGTCCCCAGGCCAGGCGTGTACGTGCCCCTGTCTGGGAGTATGCAGGAGGCAATTGATGTTTCTCTCTCACACCAATGTTTGTCTCCCTTAATCTCTCTCTAAAAGCAATGAAAAATTGTCCTTGTGTGAGGATTAAAATAAAAACCCAGCAAACTTTATCTTACTATTGCTGAGGGTCAGTAATCTGTGTACAGTTTAGCTGGGAAGTTTTGGCTCAGAGTCTCTCATGAGCTTGCAGTGAAACTGTTGTCTGGCTCTGCAGTCATTTGTATTCTTGACTGGGGATTAGGAATCCACTTCCAAGCTCTCTCGTGGGTGTTTGCAGGCCCAGTCAAGCCATGTTGTCCATTTCCTGGTCACTGGCTTCCTTCAGAGTGAGTGATCCGCGAGGGATAGGAGCAAAGGACCAAAACAGAAACCACAGTGTCTTTGATAACCTAATATTGGAAATGACGTAACGTCACTTACAAGCTGTGTTCTTGTGGTCACACAGACCAGCAATGGTACAGTGTGGACAGGGACTACAGGGCTGTGAATGCCAGGAGGTAGGGATCATTGGAGCCATCTTGGACGCTGGTTTCTGCAATACCTCACAGTACCTGTTGATCTTCTTAGAGAAAAGCAATGCATGTATATGGCTAAAAAAACTCAAAACAGTACATGAAGCTATAAAATGGAATTTAAAGCTTTCTACACCTTCTAACCTTTTGTCTCTTCCTTTTATTCCCCCTCCCAGTGTAAATATATATTATGTGTACATTTTGAAACTTAGAGTGGTTCCTCTGTACACACTGTTCTGTGCCTTGCTGTTTTCACTTTATATCTTGGAGCTATTTCTGTATGAGCACATGCAGAGCTACCTTTTTTAAAAAGAATTTACTTATTTATTTTTAAAGAGAGGGAAAGGAGGGAGAAAGAGGGAAAAAATCATCGATGCGCGAGAGAAACATTGATTGGTTGCCTCTCAACTGGGGACCCAGCCCGCAACCCAGGTATGTGCCCTGACTGGGAATCAAACCGACAACCTTTTGGTCCGCAGGTTTGGCGCTCAATCCACTGAGCCCCACCAGCCAGGAGCCCCCTCCCTTTTTTTAAAAGCGTTTGCAGAGTAACTAATCGTAGTAGAGATATAACACAATTTGTTTGATTTATCCATTTCTACACTGATGATCCCTAGTTGTTTCCAGCTGTTATTTCTATTTCTGTAATATATGTCCTTACAGTTGCACTTTTTGTACTTGCGGGGCAATTTCCTAGTAGTGGAGGGCATTAAGCTGTATATTTTGGTAAATGTTGTTAGATTGCTCTTTTAAAAGGTTGCACCAGTTTACATTCTTGTGGTAAATGAACACACCCATTGCCCAACACTTGTAGCGAGAGTGTAGTCAGACTTTCTATTTTTAAAAAGAATGTGTATCAAGTGAAATCATCACTGTTTCTTCTCTGCATTGCGTAAAGGCCTCGTTTTACTATGCAAGCTATTTATCTCCTGGAGCTGTGTGCTGTGCAGTTTATGTTGATCCTGGGTCTAAAGTGTGTTAAAACTTTATTTTTCTAAATAATAAGAGAAAAGTTATTATTAATTTTATTAGATGTGGTAATGAATGGTAGTTAAGGAAGAAAAAATACACAGTGAAGGATGTGTGGATTTGCTTTAAAATATTTTAGCCCCCCCAAAGTGTATGGAGGGTAGGTCGGTAGATAAGTAGGACTGCCAAACATTGACAGTTATTGAGGTGAGGTGATAGATGTGTGAGGGTGTATTATTCCTCCCTACATGTTCTTTTATGTTTGAACATATTTTTAAATAAAAAGTTAAATCAGTAAGTAGGAATACTTCCCATTTTTACCTTTAGTCACAAAAGTAAATTTTAAGTAGTGAGTCAGACTTAATTTTTGATAGAAAGTTTTAAGAGACTTTAAAATTACATGCACATTTGAGATATATTCAAGGTAGTGTATGAATTGTAAACTCCTTGGAGACAGGTACAGTTATTTTTGTTTTATCCTCTGCATTGTCTTGCAAATACTTGTTTATATATATGTTTTTTTCTTTACATAATTTTTTTTTTCCCCTTAAGAAGCTACAGCTCTTACAACTACAATTCTGGTACATTAAGATATCAGAATTGGCCCTGGTCAGTGTGGCTCCCTTAGTGGAGAGTCGTTCTATAGACCAAAAGGTCATGGGTCCATTTCCTGGTTAGGGCACATGCCCGGGTTGCGGATTCAGTCCCCAGTTGGGGTGTGAATGAACAGCAACAAATTGATGTTTCCTTTCTCCTCTTAAGATAAATAAGCATGTCCTTCAGTGAGCATTAAAAAAAAAAAAAAAAAGATAACAATTGTTTATTTGCATAATCAATTGATGAAGAGTTATCTCTGCTTGGACTGAAACGTTAGAGAAAAAGTGCATGAAATGGAAGTATTTTTGTGGATTATATACAATTTTTTTTAAAAATTTAGAATTTACATGCCCTGTTGATCAGAGATTTAATACTAGATTTCTTAAAATTTCTTTCAGCTTATTGATATCTTCCTATGCATTCCAGTCTTATCCCACTTCCCAAGCCATATTTGAATTGGTTTTTATTGAGGAATTACCATTGGTGATCTTTTCTGCAAAGTGAGCTTTTTGCACATGGACTTAAGCCTAATCCTGATACTATCTATCTGCAATGATTAATTCTGTGTGTTAGATAATGTTTATAACAGCAGGGAAATAGTAATAGACAAAGTTTCTGACTTTATGGAGCTTACCTACTAGTAGATATGAACAAAAGTAATCTTCCTCTTAACCTTACATAGAAGTTCTTCTTTATATTCCTGCTTCTAATACTATAAAAAAGATACAATAATTTACTCTGCTAATTCAAGGTAATCTTGAAAGTTTGAAGAAGTGAACTATTAACTTTGTTTTTTAATGTTTACAGATGGTTCCAATCCCTATACATTGAAGCTTTGCTTTTCTACATCATCCCATTTATAAGAAGAGAAGAGCATGTTAGAATTTATGTTCACCTTTATTATAGTTTTAAAGCTATACTTCATTTAAAAAATCTAAAATGGTTGATCTAATGTTGCCTTGCTTATTTTGACGTATGATCCTGTTATGTAATAAACAAATATTTTGCCTTGAGTAAATTTGTTGTAAACTTACATATTGAATTGTTTTCATTTTAAAATAGAATGTCATAATGTAGACTATCTACAGCTTCCATGTAGATTACTCAAATATATGATTTCTAATCATTATTTTTCTTCCACAGTGAAAATATATTTGCATTCTTAATGCTGATTATCTGCAAGTATTTTTCCATTGTGTGTGGGAGTAATGCAGGTGAAAGTATTGCATTTTAATATTATAGAATTCCTATTATATGTTTAGATGTTTTAAGTACATTGCAGTTATTCATAAAAACATAACTTGTATTTATTAAGTATTTTAATCAACTTAGAGAATAACATTACACATTAAATTTTAAGTACTACAGATTTAGCTGATTTTATATTTCTGAAAGACTAACAGACATGGATACACTTGTACAGTATGCACTCAAACTTATTGAAATAGGTGTATTTTTTTTAGGTCATTGTCCATTTGTATTGACATGCCTCTGTTTCTAGTTCCAGTTTGGAGATTTTATAAAGTTACAACAATAAGTTAATGTGTTCATCATTATTGGTTGCATGTAGCTTGATCTTGAAAACATGTCTAGTATTTGGCATTGAGATTTTAATAGACATTATGATTAACAGTTTCTCTTCTAGATAATCTGAGATTCATGGATGGGCTTTAGGGAGTCTGTGAACCCCCTAAAATTGTATGTAGAATTTTGGGTACTTGCATTTTTATTTTTTACTCTTGAATCCATCAGTAATATATGTATTTTTCTATATGGTGCAAGGTATAAGGATCTAATTTTATTTTTATTCCAAACAGATAGCTATTTGTTTGAACACCATTTATTAAACATTCTTTCTCCCAGTGGATCTGTTTTTTTTTTTCCCTTTATTTGGAAAATAATATATCTCATATATAGGCAAGTAAGATGTAAGTACGAAATATAGGATTAAGAGACTACAGCACACTTCTATCAAGTTCACAGCTTTTTATAATAGAAAACTGATACAGTAATTTTATTTTCATCTTTAAAAAAGAGGAGAGTGTAACTGAAGCCTACAGTTGGCAATAGTAGTTTTGTGATCTTGAGACCTTTAAAAATTTCCATATAGAAGTTCCATTTAGATCTTTCCTAAAAAGCTTTATTTTTAAATTTTACCATTAAAAAAGGCAGTTTGTCTTAATTGTTTTAGAAATGACATGGGTTTTAAAAAATATAAGAGCTATTGAGTGGAAAGTTTAAATAGAAACTTAAACACATTAACGTTTATTTCCCCTCAAACTTTGACAGCAGTGGGCCAATGTCTTTTTAGCCCTCTAAAGATCTAGACAAATTTAAATTCAGTCTAGACCAGCAGTTGTCAGCCTTTTTCATCTCATGGCACACACAAACTAATTACTAAATGCTGTGGCACACCAGTTGAAAATCGCTGATCTAGAAGCATTTCAGACCCTTACTGAGGAACCTAGTCAGTTATGCCGAGGGTAACGAGTGTGAACTGTTACGTGTATGATGCCAGGCTCTGTGTGTTCCTCATTCATTGCCAATTTAATCCCTAAGTTTACCTCACTTTACCATAAACAACACTTTTTTCCCTCCCCTATACTTTTCTTATAATACTCTTAAATACATTTGTTGCAAAATTGAAATCTTAATTTTATATAAAGTTGTCTCTTTTCCTTCCCCTCCTCTGAAAGCTAATATGGATGTCAGTGCTATAGAGTACTTTGTGTCTAAGATTTTAGGAGAACACTTGCGGTGACGCGGCCCATTTAATTTAGATTTGCTGAAAGTGGTATTGACTTTTAGGTATGAACACAATGTTCTGTCCTCCCCACCAAATGACAAACAGATTCTTCAGGTGTAAACTAGCTGGTAAGTTGTGCACTGGTGTGTCAGCCATACACTGTTGCTGTGAGGAATTTCTTGGACAGTTTACTTGGGCATCACCGCTGTTAATGGAGTTTGCTTTGGCAGCACTTGCTCTGAGCCTTAACAACAATGTTTTTTCCTGTGCTCTCTTTCTGCTTTTAGGAGAACATGAAAGAACAGATTTTATAGATGTAAAGAAATAACAGCTTTGAGTCTATTTTTTAAAATATTGAAATTCCATTCCATATCCAAATCCAACGAAATATTTGATACTGAATCTGCAAGACTGAGTTTTGGAATATAAGCTGCTTTTAAAAGGTCATTGATTTTTTTTCTGAAACCTAGCATTCCCACCAAATGGATTCAAGTGTTAATTAAAACCTGATATAAGCTAATCACCTTCCTAGCCATCTCAATTTTAACATGCTTTGAATTTGAGCAGATACAGTGGACTTTGCTTTACTAGTGAAACCATCTTCAATATGAAGCCCTTTATCTGAGGGAGCACTTGAAATTCTCTCGGTTTTCCTTTGTGAATGAGGACGTTAGAAATGGTGGATATTGTTGCCTCTCCACCCACCATCACACCCTCCCCCATTTTGCAGAACAGTTGAGGTTTGAGTGAGCCTGACTCTCTTTAGTGTCATACCCACCCCCTTGGGGGATGGTTTGTAGGGGTGCTTTTTTCACAGTTTGGAGGATCCTTACAAATATTTGATGGGCAGGGACCAGTAAGACTTGTCCTGTGTCCTGCGTGATTTCCAGTATCCCATCAGTTATTATCGTATCTGAGAACGTACCTCTGTTTTGGGTATATAAACAGAAAGTATTTTTGTGTGCAGTACACTTGAATTTTCTAGGAATGCAACTATCGTGTAAATCAAGTAAAGATGATTTTTTTTTTGTTTAGAGTATTTCCAAGCGTTGTTCACCGTTTTGGAAAATTACATCACCAAAGTGTATTTTAGTTGACATAACACATCAGGGTCAGTTTTTGTTTGTAGCTGTCACATTCATTTAATGATGTCTTAATATTGTAGCCATTCCTGAGCATTTATGTATCATAATATGCAAATTATGATAAGTTTTATTTCTCTTTTAGATTGTTAGGGTTTTTTTTCCCTCAAAGTGTGTGTGTATGTGTAAGTAGGTTGGTATTATACCTGTCTAGGAATTTTATTTCAGCATAATAAAAGGGGTCAGGTTATCTGGTTTGGGAACCATTGCTTTAAACAAGGTAATATGGTTCTGGGTTGAACAGGTAAACAAACCTAGGCTGATCCAAAGACAGTGAAGCATAGGATTTATTAAGGAATGGGTGAGGAGATGGTTGCTTTCCCAAAAAGGTGTGGTCTCGTGTGAAGTGGGCCTGTGGCTGCTGCAGCCGTTTTGCTGTTTGAAGGAAATTCAGCTTGCAGAGGAAAAAATGATACACAGAAGAGGGTAGAACTAAAGGCACCCCAGTTTAGACAGCATACGGAAAACACCGTGAGCACAGGCTGCTTGGATCATTTCATACTCAATAGACCTTTGTCTTCAGAGTTCCCTTTTCAGTTACAAATCATAACTATATACTTTTTAAAAATCTACAGTTGCCTAAATCTTACTTTTAACCAGCTGTTCTAATATATAAACAACAATTAAATGATGGAGTATTGAGAATTGTTCAACAGGAGGCCCTCCCTATTTTTTTAAGCCCAAAATACTTTTCTTTCTGCCAGTCTCCAGTCTGTGATCCATCTTATTTTCTCCTAAGTGCTACTATAAAGTTTAAACAGGTGAAATACTCCTGGACCCTTTTCTGTACTGAAAATATTCTCTGTAGATTTGTAAATGACTTTTTTTCAAGAGCAGGAAACTTATATGTACTCAAATTCTATTGTGTAACTTAAATCCTTTTATGTAAATCATGTACAACTTAATTAAATAAAATAGAAACATTACATTAGTGGCAGTTGCTAATTTGGAAACGTACATAACTCCTCTGTGTGACAGTAATCACACAAAGCTAAAACTGCTGGACAACCTTGAAATGTTTGCTTTGAGTTGATTTGATAATTTGGTTATTATTCCTGGTTTTGTTTTTTTCTCCCCAAAAATAAAAGACCCAAGAGCGATCAAGAGCAATATAACCCCTTTCTGGGGAGTAGGTATGGTTTACTGAGAGCCTGGAAAATAAACCAGTAAATGGCCTGAAAGACCGTGATTGTTACTGTAATTTTAGAGTAGCTATTAGATAACTGAGTCCCAGTGGAATGGTTTGGGGGCTTGAAACTTGATTAGTTTATGATTGTGAAACTTGGGTTATTAAGATGATTTGGGGATGGGTTTTATTTGAAATGCCTTTTTCTTAGGACAGCTGGGGAAGATACAGATACGGTTGGTACTACCTGTGTTGCTCAGGTATATTTCACAGTGATTCTCAACAGTAAGAAAAGAGGATTTTGGGGGGTGGAGGTGGGGGGGTGATTTCATCAGTAGAAACTAGAATTACACAGGGAGCTTTTAGAAAAGACTGATACCCTAGACCATCTGCAGACTTTGACTTAACTGTACTGTGTGTATGTGTTTCCCGTATCAAAGAAAATTGCATCATTAATTTCCATTTAAAGTTTATCTTAGTAATTTTATGATGTCACAAAGCATACATGTAGATAAGATTGTTTTTGTTATTATAATTTAAAGATGCAAAGGAAAAATGACAGTTTGAATCCAAAAGTCTTCATTTCTATAAGAACCACCTCAGAAGTTGCACATAGAACCAGTTGGCTTCTTGGATGTTTAACTTATTTTCCAACATCTGTCAAGTGCATGAAAAGTTCAAGTAGTCAGTTAGCTTTAATAAGTCAAGAGTCTCATTTGAACTTATGAAGGAAACAACAGAAGAATGGCAAAAACATCTTTCTAGATAGAAGGCGAGACCTTATTTTTTAGTAGGAACTGGAAATTGGCTAGTGAATCTAATCTTTGGGTAGTATAACCTGAATCTATTGTGGCTTTTATAAATTCTATAAAGTGGAAGAAAAATGAGGTCAAGGAGTGACTGGCACTACATGGAGAGAAGGCAGGTATAGTAATTCCATTTCACAAGTTAATGATGAGAGACCCAGATATTGTGATAGGCTCAAGTTGAACAAGGCAAACCAATAGGGATATTATGACCAGAAGTTGAATTTGGCTTAGAATCAAGGTGTTAATACTCAGAAGTTCTTAAACAAGCAAGCCTTTTGCTTTATTGAATCAATTGGTCCTCCTTAGTGACTGGGAGTGTTAGCTGTATTAGCCCAACTATTAATTACTCTCGTGAATGGTTAGAAAGTAAAATAGTGGTTGCCAGTAATTGGGGGTCAGGAGAATGGGCAGTGATGCTAATGGGTACAGGATTTCCTTTTGGGGTGATAAAAACGTTCTAGAACTAGAGAGTGGTGATGAATAAAGGAAAGGATCAGACTACCTATCAATTTCTTGCATCATGAATACTCATGTGAGAATCCTTAAAGCTGCTATATAGGTCAGAAGCAACCTGGATTAGGGGAAGAACTTTTTACCCCAATTTATGGGAAACTAGTGGAGCAGCAACTGGTTCAATTCCATAGAATTCCCAAATGACACCGCCACCTCCTCTTGCTCAGATTCTGGGTGAGGTGGGTGGATGGGCCAGGATATGGGTTAGGTTGCTATGATGAGAGGAATGATAATGTTGGCACTTCGAGGTATTGAGTTTGGGTATCTTGATTGAAGAAATAATTGAGGTACATTAGATTCTAACTCCAAGACTTTGGAAAAAGAAACACAGTAGTTAGAGTTAGAACTTAGATTCCTCATCCCCACACCCAAAGTTATGTGGCTTTGAGAAAAATCTAGACATTCGTGGTCACAAGAAAGTCTGATGCTATTGGCCATATAGTGGTGAGAGGCGTGATGATAGGAATTTCACAAACATCTCCAGTAAGTGGGAGAGTTACTGGGAAGACCTGGACTATAGTCATACTGTATCAACCAAAAAATCCTGCTTCGATCATGTATACATCTTGCCAGCTCCCAGGGATTCTTGGAAGAAATATCTCTGCATTGGCTGACAGGCAATTGGATATATATTTGCAGGAAAGAGTGGTATTTTTCAATTAAGGCACAGTTTATATATATCACAAAATAGTATTCGAGTTAAGAGGGACAGTTCATATTCTGGATGAGTCAAGAAGTAGATAACTCTGAGGTAGCATCATCTTAAGTAGAACACGAGGACATGTAGGACCTGACTTGTCTCAGCTGTGCCAGCTATCAAGCTGTGTGTGACTGAGCAAGTCACTTAAGGGCACTTTTAGCTTCGGATTCCTTTTGTATAAAACAAGAAAGATAATATCTGACCTACTTATCTCACAATGAAATAAGTGTAAAAGTACTTTTGGTGATACTTAATACAAAATTCTGAGAGAGATTGACAGCTGGGAAGGAAATACAGGCTGCCACAACCCAGTCATTGCCATTTCAAATCCATGGCCAGCTTCTCCTTTGGGAGTTTTTCAGCAGTAAGCAGCTGGATTTTATAGATAAGGATAGCTCAGGTAATAGAAAATCTAGTAACCTATCTGGACAGCCTTTTTTTTTGAAGACTTGGGTTACTCATCAATCAAAGCCCTCAGAAATTCTAAAGGCAGGCAAAGTTAAATTTATTTTAAGAGAAGTTGATAGAATTTTACTTGTAGTGACACATTTTATTTCCTAATTTGTGAAAGAGTCCATTAGGCTGAACTCCATAACAGCAAGAACCTTTGTATTTCTCCCTTTAAGCACTTTGCCCTTAGAATTAGGGTCTCCCACATGGAATTGTTTTCATAGATGAGAGTTATCGTCATTGGTGCCAAAGCCACAGCTTGATCTTGTCTAACTTTGTGACTGAGATGAAGGAGCAAGCATGCTTATCAAGGGGAAGGTAACAGAAATCTAAAAGGAAGTTATTTATAATACTGAAGGCCACAGGATCGAGATTAAAAACGATCTTGACAGGCTTCGGGCAATCAGATGGAATATAACAGATAAGGTTCCTCATTTAATATCTAACGTGAATAGCTAACATGTATTTAGCACTTAACGTATGTTAGGCATCCTGCTAAATATACATGTCCTGGAATTCCAAGAGACCATCATTATAAAGATGGGGAAATTTAAAGTAACCTGCTTAAGACTGCTCAGCCATTAAGTTGTAGAACCAGGATTCCAACCTTGAGGGTTCCAGAGTGCACGCACATTCAACTGCTATGGCCCTTAGAAGAATGCCCCCCCGACCCAATCCCAAGATGACCACTTCCTAATCCCCAGGACCTGTAAATGTGTAACCGTGACAAAAGGGACTTTGTAGATGTCAGTAAATTTACTGACCTTTAGATGAGTCCAGTTTAATCACATGAGCCTTTGAGAAACTTCCTGTCTGCAGTGAGGGAAAGATGAGACTGGAGAAGGAGATTTCAAAACACAACCTAAACCACTAAATAATCTGTTTTTCCAAACATGAAATACCAATAGCTAATGCTTATTGCCTGGCAAGCATGCTGATGGATTTTTGCAAATAACTTTTCAAACATCCAATTATATGTTCATGATACTCCTGGAACTGGAATTTCTTGGCCAAAAACCAGTCACATTTCAAATTTTGTCAGGATTGCCAGATTGTACCCCTCACTCCAAGAAAGGTTAACCTGTTAAACTTCGTTAATCTGATAAGTAAAGATAAGCTCAATATTATTTTAATTTTTACATTAATTGCAATCTGTTTTCATTATTTTTTATTGCGTGTTCATTGATTTGTAAGCATTCTTTCATTTTAGGGAGATTCTGTCTTGACATGTTGCAATTTTTTTAACCCACTTGTCATTATAGAAGGATTATAGAAATAGTAATCTACATTTTCTTACATATCTTTACAGACTATCAGATATTCTTTTTAAATTGCTCATTAATGTACCTCAAATAGCTAGAGGGGAGAGAGGGACTCATAACAGGATGATTATTTGTTGGAAGACTATTAAGGAACCGAGCCCTTCCCACCCCCTACCCTGCAGTAAGATGACTGCCTCTTCCTTACCCCAAAAGAAGAAAGGAAGTGTATTTTCTTAAGAAATTCAGCTAGAGAAGTATGAGACTCGGGAACAAAGGCAGGGAGAGTGAGTGTTGAGGCACAATCCTAAAAATGAAAATTAAGTGAATATCTACATATGGAGACGGAGACTCACTCCCCTGACCCTTGGTCCTGGCCCAAGCCCCGTTTCCTTTGAACTAGGCTCCCTGGGCAAAAACTGGATGATGATTCTTTGGAGAGTATGTCTAGCCCTAAGGCAAAAATACTACAGATTCTGATATTTTAGGGTTTCTTGTGAAATGGGCAGTCACCCTGCCGGGATGGCTACTAGTAAACCACCCTTGCCCCTGCATTGCAGAGCTTCTGATTGGCTTTTTCAAGGGCTCTTGAATATGAGTGCACTGCCATGAAAGATGACCCACATACAGAAAGAAGAAACCTAGAGAAAACATACTCAGGGGGCAGAGAAAACTATTCAAGGAGCAGAAGAAACTTAAAAAATTTATATTCTTAGATGGGAAGATTTAGCATGAGTAAAAGGATGGGATGCTTTTAAACAAAAAAAGAACCATAAAGAACTCTTAAGAAATGAAGAAATAAAAGTCAAAATTTTAAAAAATGAATATGTATAACAACAAAATCAAAAAAATTAAGATACCACTTACAATAGCATAAAAATATGAATTATTTAGGGGATAAACCTGACAAAAGATGTGTAAGACCTGTATACTGAAAATGCAAAATGTTACTGAGAGGTTAAAGAAGACCTAAATAAATCGAGAGGTATACTTGTTCATAGGTTAGAAAACTCAATACAGTTAAAATGCCAATTCCCCAATTGATCTGTAGATTTAATACAATTCCTAGCAAAATTCCAGCAGGCTATTTTTTTTTTTTTAGATTGAAATTTATAACCTGTTTCTAAAAATTCATACGGAATGTGAAGGATCCAGAATAGCCAAGGCAACTTTGAAAAAGAACAAAGTTGGAGAACTAAAACTACTTGGGTTCAAAAATCAGTATACGGCTATAGCAAACGAGACTGGTTGACGGTGTACGAAAGAAATAGAGCAGTGAAACAGTAAAAACAGGTTCACAGATACATTGATAACTGATTTGTTAAAAAGATAAAGAATTCAGTGGTGAAAGGATAGCCTTTTCAACAAATGTTGCTGAAACAATTGGGTATACATGTGAATAAAAGAACATCCTATACCGTATACAAAAATTAATTCAAGGTGGGTCATAGACCTAATGTAAGAGCTAAAACTATGAATCTTACAAAAATACAGGAGAAAAATCTTTGTGACCTTGGTTTAGGTGAAGATTTTTTAGTCATGACGACAAAAGCATGATCTATAAGAGAACAGTCATAAGTTGGACTTTATCAAAATTCAAAACTGCTTTTAGAGAATGAAAAGACTAGTTATAGCCTAGGAGAAAATATTTGCAATGTGCACATGTTAAAGAACTTTGTATCTAAAAAATATAAAGAACTCTCAAAACTTAATAAGAAAACAGTCCTATTAAAACTTGGCAAAAAGATTAGAATAGACATTTCACCAAAGGAGATGTATGAATGATCAATAAGTATATGCAAAGGTGCTTAACATCATTAGTCATTAGGGAAATAGAAATTACCACCCCGTACTTATGAATGGCTAATATTAAGAAGACTGACCATACTGAATATTGGTGAGGATGTGGAGGAACCAGAACTCTCATATACTTCCCATGGAAATGTAAAATAGTACAAAACTTTCCAAAAAGAGTTTGACAGTTTCCTAAATGTCAAACCACACACACCTGCCATCTGATCCAGCCATTCACTCCTGGACTTCTTAAACAAATGTTCACAGCAGCTTTACTTGTAAAACCCCCAATTGGAAACAACCAAATACCCATCAACAAGTGATTGCATAAACAAATGGTGGCGTCTCCATACATAGTGTCACTTCTGCCATGCCACAAGCCTCCCCAGGTTCCAGGGGAGGGAACACAGGCCCCACCTCTCACTGGCAGGAGTGTCTAAGTCACAGTGTCAGAAAAGCACGTGGGATGAGAGATACTGATGAACATGCCACGGTGTATCATCTACGTTCCCTCTGGAATGCCCTTTTTAAACCCTACACCGCATGTCAAAATCGGAACAAAGAATCATTGTCCCTCAGCTTGATAACAGTGTCTGCTTGTTGAGAACCCATGAACTAGAACAGCTCTGCCTCCGCTTAATGAAAGCTCTTCTCTGAGAGGCAACAGAGTGTGTTCTATCAGAACTAAGTGCTTTTCAAGAACTGCCTGATTAAACAAATGCAGTACAGAGTTGTGGCTCCGGGGTCAGATGTGAACATGGCAGTCAATTTAGGTCAACACTTATGGCTACTGTGTTCAGCAGAATATTTCTGGCCACACTTGTCAACATTGTTTAGCTCTACAACCACTATACTATTTTTAGAAGGTGCTCACTCACTTAACGGAGATATTGCAAAAGAACTCCAGGAATTGGACCCAAGTGGCTATTGAACTAGCTCTTTAATTTGAAAATGGTAAAGGAAAAGAAACATTTAACTTACCTTTCTAGTAGGAACTGTTTTTGTTTGTTTTTAATGCTGAAAAAAGAGCTCCAGATGATGAGGAAAAATTTCTTTTACCAAACAGATACTTGTGAATAACATAGTAGGAAAGATAGAATTAGCAAATCGACATCCTGCAATAACCTTAAGGCAGGCAACAATTACCAGTGGCCTTATAAGCATTAGGTTATGATTGATGGGAAACAGTTCACACAGAGCCAAACTGATGCATATAGGTTACACCCTAGTTGCAAGGGGAAACATGTAACTGTCCCATCGTGGGATCAGAAGTCATTACCCTCATCAAGTGTTGATCTTAGCTTCACTAATGGTAGGTCAATCAGGTTATGTTGATTCCTGATGTGATAAGGGTATGAGGTCAACAGCATTACCTACGGTGTGTAGCCAAACTTAACTATGAAACTTTAGTAAGTCAGTGTTAGAAACTGTTATTCGTTTAGAAGAGAAAACTTATAATGCAATGTGTGAAATGATTAAACCAGATTATAGGAAATCTGAATATGGACTGGTATTGGAAAAGTAGAAATCATCAAATAAAAGATCCAGGTTATAAAATAGCACATACAGTATGGCCTGGTTTTGGTACCAAAACATACAGAAATATATACACGTAAGTTGTCTAAAATGGAACACTTAGGAGAATAAAGTGGGGCACTGTTGCTATTTATGCCCGGACAACAGGTATAAACCAGGTGTTCCTGGTGACTTAGGAGGAACGGTCATCCTACAGGCAGCTGTTCTCAAAGTTGAGGGTGCAGCAGAACTGCCTGAGGGTGCTGGGTGTGCAACATGTAAAAGGAGGGTTCTTAGGCCCCAAACCCAGAGATTCTGATTGAGTAGGTCTGGCAGGGGTTCAAGGATTGGCCTTTTTGGTAAGTGACCAGGTGATTCTGATGCTGGGACTGGTGAAGGAATGGAGCTGGGCCCGGAGCAGTTTCTGTTGACATCACCACTAAGAGAGGTTGGCTCACCTCTGTGAAAATGTTCAACTGCATTTTGCTTTTTGTTTTTCTTGAGTTAGTTGCTCAGCAGTCCCTCTGCTGTTCGTGGGAAGACAGGAAAGCACAGCAGTTAAGTGAACGGCCTGTGCCGTCTGGTAGACCTGGTTTGAGTACCAGCTTTCAAGCTCATGAGCTGTAGGACATTGGGTATGTTTCTCAACATTTCTAAGTCTTTTCCTGTAGGCAAATCAGAAATGTTGGTAGAATTCTTATGGGGATTAAATAAGAAAATATTTAAAGCATATATACATCTCAATAAAGAGTAGTTATGACTTCTTATGATCACTATTACTGTCACTGAACAGGCAGTGAATACACTGTGCTACTCCCTGGAAGCTCTAGGTTGTGTCACCTGCTTCCCAGATACAGGGTGTCTTCTGGAAAGCAAAATGAGCACCTCTTCCCTGACCCTCACGATGACTCATAAAAGCCTAGTGGACGGCTTTCACTGCACATCTGTTCTCCGACAGCCCCTGTAGAGGTTGGTGGTGGAGCTGCCTGAGTCTGTGGGCTTGGGAGACCTACACAGCCCAGCTGCTTTGATATTTTGCCCTGAAATCTCAGGTCTGGTTACCGTGCAGTGGAAAGCTGGTGAGGTCAGGGACTAGAAGAAGATTCTCCAGTCTTTTGAACTCAACTTGACCTTTCCGGCTGCACTTTCTTATCCAGCATAAGTCTAAGGAGGGAAGGCTTTCTTGGCAACATAATTATTACTGCCCAATATGGGAAGATCATTTCTTAAAGATTCCTGCTTTCTTAGTAGGTGGAAACTCCTGTGCTCTCCACAGGTTGTGTGTTGTTATTGTCCTTCTCAGGTTCTTTCTTTTCTCCATTCTGAGACAAGAAACAAAACATCCATAGGAAACAACTGCTAGTTCTGTCCCTGCTTGTACTCACTTGTGGCGGGGGTGTCTTTGGTTTTTATTTCTTTTGCTTTCTTTTCTCTGTCTTTTGTATTTCCATTCTGTAACCTTATCACTTATATGTTTTTTTGAAGAGTTGAGATGCATCATTTGACACATGGTCTAATGAAATATTTGGAATATATGGGACTGTCCCCAAAACTCTGGGACCCCGGTTATTGGGTGGAGTACCTCCCGGAGGGGCCTGAGTACCTCTGTCCAAATACATGTGAGGGATTAGGAGGGTGTCCCCCATGTATCCTACTTTATTCCATATAAGGCCCAGGAAAATCTTACCCTGAAACTAAAGGAAACTAAGCTTCAGTAACCCTCACTTGCCCGGGTCTGGTCTTTTCTAAGGCTCTGGGAGGAGACCTAGTGATGTGTTCATATATTTTTATAGAAATAGCAAAAATGCTTCAGGCCCCTTAAAACTGGACTCACTCCTGACAAGGGTTTCCTCTCTGTCCATGGTTGGTGGATACCACCTTCACACAACCAGATAGTAGGCAGCCTCAACCCCAGGCCAGGGCACACTGGGATGCCAAGGATTGGTGGGAATGGAAGGGAAGAGGAGCATTCACCACCCAAAGAGTTGCTGGATCCAGAGAACACAGCAAGCCTGAACCATAGAAGAATCTGCAGAGAAAACAAGCCATAGACTCGGGATCTGGTGCAAAGGGTTCCTTGTTCAGAGGGGTGGTTAGTAAGCAGCACTAGTCAGTGACCCACTTTAAAGTTTTTGAGAAAAATTAATGATCTACCTTTAAATTCTCCTTAAATAAAAATAGCATTGCCAATGTGCTGTGCCACAACCACCCCCACGCGCCCGGAGGGGCCGTGTCCTGCGGTGGGGAGAGCCCTGGTGTGGCCCTCACCCGGCTCCTCTGCAAAGTACCGTGTGGCTTCAGCCAAGTTATTTATTAATCCTTCTAAGCAACCTGACTAGTCACAGCTTGTGGCGCTACAAATGCCTTGACTTTGCTGCTCTAATTAGAAATTTCTAAACCATTCTTCACTATTTGGATAACTCCTTTGGTATTAAAAATACAGGAGGAGAAGAGGAAGAAGGGAGAAGGAGAAAGGGGTAAGGAAAAGGAGGGAGAAGAAGGGAATGGAGGAGGAGGAGGAGGAGGAGGAGGAGTCCATGTTAATAATAGATTCCAAAGAATGGTGCCTGGGATGCCCAGACGGGGAAGGACCCACCACCAGCAGCAACTCCTTACCCAACCACCTTCAGTTTCTGAAATGTGAGGCACCCCAACACTGCTCAATTAGGGAACTTCTTTTAATAGAAAGTTTAAATTCTAGATGGCCTTAAAGTTCAAACTCCCCCTACCGCTCTTCAAATAAAAGCTCCAAAAGGCAAGAACAAAACAAACACAAACGAAAGCAAAGGTGTTGGATTAGGCAGCCTCACTCTGAAGTGTGGTTAATTTTATGGTACGGAGGTAGAATTTGAATGATCTCTGTAGTGATTTAAAGGCATTTCCATGAGGAAAGGGAGGGAAATTGACATATGGAGAAAAATTAGACCATATGGGATTAAGAAATTAAAAATGATCTGCTCAGTAGAGATGTGCCAAATATGAGCCTCTCATCCCAAGAACTGTCTCCTTTTTAGTAAATGAGAATAGGACATTATGAGCATTTCCAAAATTAAAAGAATATTTATGTCATGTCAAATGTGTGACGTGTGTAGGCAGTGATGTGCTGGGTTCTAGGAAGGAAATCTGTATTTAAGATGTGTTCTTGCTATTTAGGAGACTATAACTAAAACAAGGCTAGCCTAGATGAAACAATTCACAAACAAAGCTGGTGAGATAGAATCATAGCCATGACTAACGATGGACAGATTTGGTAAATCATGGGTCTATGGCATCATCAGATAGAATGAACCACACTTATATGTATTGAGTTGGGAAGGTGTAGCAGGCATTTTGTTAAGTGAAAATAATAAGCAAGTGGAATAAAATGAGCATAATCGTGTTTTTGTAAAAAAGGAAAAATGAAACTCTAAATAGGTAGTTCTATGTAAAGTGTAGAAAAAGTATCCAATGATACACACTAACATGTTAATATCAGTTACTTTAAGAGCATGGGGTTTGACAGAGGAGAAGAGAGGATTTTTTAAAAATCTGTGATTCAGTTTGTAAAATTGTTACAATGACTGTGTGTTATAATTAAGTGCTTTTGTAAAAGAAACAAAAAAGTCTAATTTTTGTTTCCTTGGGCCTCGCCAGCCTGTGGATGCATGTTGGATCTTATAATGGTTATATCTTTCACTTGGCAGTACCACCCCCAACTCCGGCTCCCCACTAAAACTTACCCAGTGATTTTGGCGCCTGCCCTGTCCGGTGGGGCCTGAGCATCACTGAGGCAGATGCACTCCCTGGGGGGTGCCGTCTGTGCTTGGCCAGAGCAGTAAGAGGGCACGTGCTCCGTCAGTTCCCACGTCCTCCAGTCTTAGCTCCACGCCTTACGAGGTCTATGGCTTGAAACCAGGGCCTAAACCTCTGTGAGCTGCAGAGCCACATCTATGGAAGGAAGAGAATATCGCTTACCTCACAGGCTTGAATGAGGCGTCAGTCACCCAGCACTCCCTGGTACGGAGCATCGTGGCTGCTCACCATCTGTGCCGTCCTTTTCTTTCCCAGTGGGACATGGACAGCCCCTGTAGCGTCCTGAAGAGATGCGGCCCAAGAGGAGTGAGCATGTTAGGAAGATCGATCTGATGGGGGTGTGCGAGACGACCGGAGTGGGAGGGCGTAGGCAGACCTGGGAGCGGCCGGGACACTCCAGCTCGTCCGGCACGCACCGACCACTGCGGAGGCCATATCACATTCTCACAAGCAGCACAATTGTCCCAGCTGCACGCAGGTAAAGAAGGAACGATGGAGGGGGCCACACAGTGTGTCCTCTACAGCAGCCTCAGTGGGATAGGGTAGAAGGAAGAAATGCTAACGTTAGAGACACTTCTAGAACAGCAGCCAGACTCTGGGCTGGTGAGGACAGCAAGAGAAACCTCCCCTCGGGGCGCAGCTGTCAGCAAAGGGATGCTCATTTCTAACGAGTACATAGGCTACAACATCTTCCATTGGTGGATTGTTGTAGGGCTTATGGAGTATAGATGACACGGAACTGGCCATGGGTTGGTAATTATCAAAACTCACGTGATGAGACTACGGAGGCTCATTATACTATTTTCTCTACTGTTGTAAACATTTGAAATTTTCCCTATAAAAAGTTAATGCCCTGGCTCGGGTTGCTCAGTGGATTGAACCCAAAGGTCTCTGGTTCGATTCTCAGGCAGGGTGCATGCTTGGGTTTCCCGCCAGGTCCCCAGTTGAGAACGTGAGAGAGGCAACCGATCATGTATCTGGCACGCTGATATTTGTCTCCCTCTCTTTCTCCCTCCCTTCCCCTCTCTAAAATAAATAAAATCTTTTTAAAAAGTTAACAACAACAAACCCCAAAGGTGTGTCTTTCTCTTGTTTGAATGAAAAAATGTTTTTAAAAATTAATAATTCATAGTAATTCCATACTGAAATATAAAATGTGGCTAACATTATTGGCGCTCACTGTGTGCTAGGCAAACGTATAATATATACACATAATTTTATATATATCATGTACCTGTATAATTATATACTACACATAATTATATAATGTATAGGTATACATGTATACTTTTATATGTATACGTAATTTAGTATGTACATATACTAAACACACACAGACACATGGTGTATCAGTTTGTTCAACTGCTGTCAACAGCCCCATGAGGCAAGTTCTATGAAAATTAATCTGCGTTTGCAGACGAGGCAATGAGGTGATACGGAGGCTGAATAAAGTGCACACGTCGTTAAGAAGGATTCTAAGGCTCCAGAATCCACGATCCTCCTGAAACATCCCCTTCTGTTTCTGCCTGCATCCATGCTGTTCTGTACTATTGTGCTATCACCAACAACTTCCTTTATCACAGTTTATTTTTTATTTTTACATTGATTTGAGAGTAGTGGGTAGGTGGGAACATTTTTTAAACAAGACTGCGCAGCAGTTCTGCCGAAGATCCTGAACTCGTTGGTTCCAGTGTGACTGAGCCCTGGTTAGGCGGCTTGGCTCAGGAGGCCAGTTCTCTTGGGTCCTCTGCCCCCGGAAAGCCAGCGGCCGGATCGACCGCTCACCCACCATGGAGCGGCGCGCTGGCAGCCGCGGGCGCCACCTAGTGGCCAGAAGTCCCACAGCGGGCGCCTCAGCCGCGCGCCAGGGTCCCGGGACAGGACACGACCGGACGCGACAGAACGTGGGAGGGGGCCGCAGTGGGACCCGCGCTCCTACCCGCCGGCGCTGCCCTCCCGCGGGACGAAGCAGAGGGGTGTCGGAGTCCTTGCAGTCACAAGCCCAGGGCAGGTGGAGTGATTTGCCAATGAGGAGACTGTTGGTGGTGGGGCTTGCATCAGGTTTTTTGTGTGTGCAGTTCTCTGAGATGGTGAGTGAATTCGGTTGTAGCTGTGAATTCTGGGGACAAATGAGCTCTGTTGGAGCCAGCTCCCATCCTGGCAAAGCCACTTGAGCTTAACAGAGCCAAGAGAAAACCAACAGATGAGGGAAGGAGTGATGTCCACACTTGGACTCCCACTGTTATAGTAACCTCTGTGACCCAGGACAGTCTTGACTTGGTAACTGCCGTGAGAGAACCCAAAGGATAGGGATAGAGTTTGGCTCCTTAGATGGTCCTTCCTCCCCTTTCTCCTTCTGATGCTAAACTTTGCAGGATCTAGGTTTAGTTTCATTTAGGGTATAGTTTTTCCTTGTAATCCATGGTTTCAGTATGAGTCCATACAGAAACTGGTTAAAAAGGTAAATGCAACATTTGCTTGCATTAATAGCAGCAAAGCACCGGGTCAAGGGATGTAATCATCCTGTTGACATGCGCTCCCTTTTTGTTGGTTGTTGGCTGTTACTGTGTTGGAAGGAGATGGAGATGGCTAGGTCCTGGCCAGCCCTCATGGCTAGGTGAGCTTCAAGCTGTCCTTTTCCCTCCAACTAAGTCCAGGCCAATGGCCTCCTTTATCTGACCTTTTTATATGGTCAATGAGAAGACCTGGGTAAAGGGACCACAGCATTTTCCAGCCTAGAGCAGAGCTGTAGGTTTCACCATATCTCCTTCGCCTGGCTTCACCTTGGTCCTCCCAGCAAGGGCAGGTTCCCTCCCCTGCAAGAGGCAAACCCTAGGCCTTTTGAGAAGACCAGAAGCATGTGCTTCCGAGGGATAGAGATTCTAATGAGGAGAATGGAAGAGGCCAGAAGACTGATTTACCAACTCTGTACCATGACCAGACCCTAGCTTCCTCCTCTACTAGCGTGGATTAAGGGAGCCTCGAACTTCCACTCATGGCTATACTGTGCCGCAACTCTGGTCAAACCATCTCTCTAAAAAGATGTGTGGTCCATTAGCAGACAGTTAGTTAAAAGGACACCCTGGATGACAGCCTGGGAACCAAGAAACAGTTGATGTAACTAAAGATATTTGGTTTGGAATAAAGAAGACGCGCATGGCCCATGCATGTCTCTTTAAATACTTAGAATGTTTGTGGAACAGAAGGTATTTGTTCTGTGTAGGACGAGAGAGCAAAATTGGGCCCAAGGAATAAGTTACTAGGAAGCAGGTTTTGCCTCAATATTAAAACTCGTCCCTCCACCAGAATCCCAAAGGCATTTAGTAAGGTGCTGCTGACCACATGGCACACGGCGGTGTCCTGGGAAGGAACATTCTGGCTGGAAGGCCACCCTTCCTTGAAGTCCCTTGTTGCAGGGTTTCTGGAACAGTCCTATTTTTCAATATTCTGCCTGCGTTGGTGACTATAAACAACCATATGTCCCAGAAACTGTGTTACCCCCACGTTCATTCCACACCCCCTAGAAGGCCTCTTGCTTTTGGGAACAGAATAAGGATGTTTTCTCTAATATACCCTGACCTGTGAAATGTGGGCAAGGTGCTCAAGTTTCAACCAACTCTAAAGGTTTTTTAAAAAATCATTTATAAGATGAAATGAAGTAATCACTTTAGATTCCCCAGTGACATAGTGGCAGGATGGGAGCTAGCACCAAGGATCTGACTTACTTATTCAGGCTCTTTGAGACTTACAAATTCTGGCTCAAAAGGGGGTGGCTTCCTGTGATGAGAAACAGGGATCATCTTGGTTTGGAACAAGTTTCCCCTGTTTAGCTCTGCCTGTCCCATTCTGCAGGTCTTCCCCTCAGGTTCTTGGCCCTTGAACATCTCCCTAGTGTTGGCTTCTATCTTATCTGTTTGGATCCCCCTGGTAGGAGATGTGGTGTTTTTCTGGAGATGAGCTCTCATCTGTGCATATGCACTGTTGGCAGGGACACGCCCTGGTGTTATCTAATGTCCCCATGCTAATTGCGTGTTTGGAGAGTGCCTGAGAGGCTGTCAGTCCTTGAGGGCAAGGAACAGGAATCATTACTCTGAATCTCCAGGCAGCTGATAAGGTTTTACACCCTGTGAACCTTTGCTAGATATTTGCTTTTTGTTTCTCTTCTCCGAGGGGGATCTCAAGATTCCATCAGCCAGGGAGCCTGGTCCACCTTGTCTTCCTCCTCCAATTGGAGCTCAACTTTGGAAGGTAAGGCTTCAGAAGGGGAGTGTGTCTTTGCATATACAACTCTGTTTTCAACTTAACGTGTTTATTTGAGTACCTAGACACCATGGTGACAGGTGCCATAGAAATAGAAAGAGCAGGGAGGTACAACAGAGAAAGGAACGACCCAAAATGCCAGGGAAGCATTTTTGTGACATCAGTTTTTACTTTGAGCTGGCAATGTTATTTATCATGTGTCCCATGCACAACCTCTCTCCCGGGAACATAAATGCTGTGTGCTTCCTTGTGCACTCATATCCTCCGGGTCTTGAGATGTGGAGACATGCTGAATTTAGTGTGTAAAGATATGCATCATTGTCACTACTTCTTATATTCATATGTCACTTGACACTTTTCAGTGCACATTCATGCACATTATTTCCCTCATTTGATTTTATGTCAGCGATAGTAATCACTCTATTTTCCCAATGAATTTGAGATTCAGAGACTAACTTGTGCAAAGTCATACAGCAAGTGAGTGTTCCCGCTCCATTTCCTTGTGTAGGTCTCCTGAGCTAAGAGAGGGCTGTGAGGTCATGGGAGTTCAGGACAGCTGCAGCCCCAGTGCATTTTGGGAAGTGTCATCTGGTTAGAATGAGCTGTGTGCAGTGATCGGGTCCTGGAGAAACAGCTGGTGCTTCTGCACGAAGCCAACAGAAAAATGTGATTGGCTGCAGAAGACATTTTGCTAATTTTATGTCTTGAGACAAAGGAAAGTGTACACCATAAATGTACCATTTCAGGGCTGACAGCCATCCCACATAGCTCCTGGCCAGCCCAAGCGCGCTTCGGTGCTCTCAGCTTAATCAGCCTGTGCTAACCCAAACACTGGTCCCAACACCGGCCACTTAGCGGTCTCTATCCCTGCTCAAAGCAGACTGAGCCAAAAGCCATGGGAAATAGAATCCTGGGCACACTCCCACCTTCCTTCTATGACCCCCTTCATGCATGTCCCGGGGCCTTCACCTCTGCTGGGCCCACCATCTAATATGCCCTCTGCTTCCCTCTCCCTCTCACCTGACCATTAATCTCTTCTTCTTGGTGATTCGCATATTGAATTTGGAGAAATGTCTATGTAAGTCCTTTGTCCATTTTTTAATTGGGTTATCGGGGGGTTATTGTTGTTGATTTGTGGAAGTTCTTTGTATATCCTGGATATTAACCCCTTATCAGATATATGATTGATTAATATTTCCTCCCATTCTATCAGTTGCCTTTTCACGCTATTGACTATGTGGCTTATTTCTTTTATCAGTCTGAATTTTTGTGGGGTGGGCTGGGCGGTGCAGGATTGTACTTGTATTTCAAGGAGATCTTTAGGAAATGATTGTGGAGAGAAGCAGGGGAAACACATCGAGGGTGATCAGGTATATGTACTTTTAATTAGGCAGAATTTAGGTTTTGATGGGCAATGAGGGCAGATGCTGTCTGCCTGTGGTTCCCTTCTCCGCTCCCACCCTTCCCTTCCATTTGTTCCTCTCTGCACAAGCACTATGTCCTCTATCCACTGGGTGATCAAGTTCAGTTTAACAAGTGGTTATAAAACACCTACTGGGTGTCAGGAACTGTGCTAGGGTTACAAAGGAGAGCAAGGCAAAGCTCTACCCTTACCATGTGCAGACCAGATGGGAATTTCAGCATTATGTGGTGACTGTGCACCCTCACATGGTGATTACACACCACAGGCAAAAAGGCAAAGAAGGGCATCTAACCTGGACCGAGGGGTGATACAAGGCTTCCTGGAGGAGGTAGTCCTAAAGTCATTTGGCTTCTGTCCTGGTTTGCCCTCAGGACAGCCTTGATTTCCTCCACTCCTCAGATCTAAGTGGCCAACGTCCAGAGTTAGTCAGGAGAGGGCGCATCATTGCAGGAAGAGGTAGCGAGTGGATGTTACAGTTATTGTCACTAACAAGTTCACTATTTAAAGGTGCAAAATTAATCCTAGACAGTAACTGAAGAATCTCAATAAACTTTATTTCTTTTGGAAAACTAAAAGGGGCAATACACATGGCTGGTAAATTTATTTCAAAAATGAAATACTTAGAAAAAATTTTATTGTGTTTAATAACAGATTGTGCTTTATATGTGCTGGGCACTGATCTAAACACTCTACGTGTATTTAACTTAATTACTTCTCACAACAACCCTATGAAGATGGTATTATCACCCCCACTTCTGTAGATAGGGAAACAGTGGCACAGGGAACCTAAGTAACTAGCCCAAGGCCATAGAGTAGAAAGTGACAAAGTTGGAATTTGAACCTGCAACTTGGCTCTAGAGCCTATGCTCATGGCCTTGAATGGTTTGGTTTTTACATGTTAAGAAAGTTTTTCCACTTCAATCAACTCAAGCCAACAGAATATGTGTTAAAAGGCCATTCCCTTTAGACTCCAATTTATCGCTCACAGCTTCTGAAAAATTCACCATTGACTTAGACGTTTGATGTAGGACTTAGTGTCTCAGAGCCCTAGGAATGTCTCCCTAGGGATTTCAAAGTCACCACTTAGTTCTGTTGTCCAGATGCCTGGGAATCTCACTTAAATAACTAAAAGAAAAAAAAAAATCTATAGACATAAAGAGGAAAAAATCTATGAGAAAGGTTTTAAACCATAATCACTATACCATTACCACACTCCATAAAATTAATAATAATTCCTTAATACCATCTAATACTAGGGTTCAATTTTCTCTGATTATTTTAGAACTATTTTTTCACCGTTGCATTTGATTGTAGGTCCCTTAAGTCTTTTCTAATATACAAAAGAATGACTTCCTTTTAATTTATATTCATTTTATTTGGTAACAAAACTGGGTCATTTGTCCTGTGGAATAACTAGGAAGACTGGGAAATAGGGTTTAAGGTGTTGTTGTCACTTTCTTGGTCTCTAGGCTCTATCCCATTCAGTTGTTCAGTCAAGATATAATGAAATACTTGGACTCTTAGCAAAATATGATTGAACAACAACAAAAAGATATAATGAAATAATTCTCCATGTGATCATGAAGTCAAATTGATACGCTGTTGCTTTTATTTGTCCCAGTTTGTTTTTGATTGGTGGGGATTGCCTTTTCTAAATGTAATTTTGTTTTTTAATACTGTAAAATATCTACATGGCTGAAAGTTGAAATTATAAAAAAAGACATGAGCAGAGAAGTACAGCTTCCTGTTTTCCTCTTCCTCCAACTATCAGCCTCTTCCTTGTCTTAAAGATAACAGTTCTTAATTAGTTTTGCTTTATTTTCCCATTGTTTATATGTTTGTGTACTTGTATTCCTCCTCCCTTTCTAACAAAAACAGACAGCATACTGTGCTTACTCCTCTGACCTTGTGTTTCTGGAAACCATTCTTATTCCTTTCCACCGCTGCTTAGCACTTCTCTGTGTGCACACACCAGTTTCCTAGTGATGGACATTTGAGCTGTTTCCAGCCTTTGCTATCCCAGATAGTGTTGCAATGGAGAACCTTGAGCACTTGTCATTTCACAATTTTGGTAGTTATTTCTGGGTAGACTCCTAGAACTGTGATTGCCGGGTCAAAGGGAAAAGGCACAAGCAAATTTGCTAGATGTTACAAAATCCACCTCTGTAGAGATTGGACCGTTTTGAATTCCCATCAGCGATGTATTGGGGCCTGTTTCCCCAGAGCCTCATCAACAAACTTGTGGATTTTTGTCTGTCTGAAAGATATGTTATCTCAGTAGAGTTTAAATTTGCAGTTTTTTTTGTTATGAGCAATGGAGAACATATCTTCATTTGCTTTTCTTTTTCCGTGAAATACCTATTCACATTTCTTGCGCATTTTTTCTATCGGGTTACTAGGCTTTTTCTTTTCTGAAGTTCTTTAATTGTTAAGGATTTTAGCCCTTTGTCTGTAATATAATTTGCAATGATTTCTCCCAACTTTTTGTTTGCCTTTTGATTTTACTTAAGATGTTTCTATATTGCCATTGAGACAAATGCATTAGTCTTTTCTCCTATCACTTTTGGATTTTGCCTCTCCTAGGTTATAAAATATTTCACTCATTTTTCCCCTTGTTTTTATGGTTTCATTTTTACATTTAGATCTTTGACCCACTTGGAACTATCCTGGTCTTTAGTGTAAGAAACTGATCCAATTTTATCTTTTTCCATATGGCTATCCAACTGTATGGTATGCCAATTATGTCTCAATAAAGGTGTCAGACAAATTTATGTGCCAATGTAAGATTGTTTGGAAGGATATATCCCCACACTTAAACACTGGTTGACTCTATATGGTGGGATAATGAATGTTTTCTATTTTGTGTTTTTTTTTCCCCTTATTTGACCAGATAGGCCCTGCTTCCTCCTCGGCAAGACCTTCTTTCTGTGTTATACACCTCAGAAAGCTGGGACATTTATTTCTGAAAGGATATAATGCAAGCCCAATAAAAAATATTTTTAAAGAAGTTTTCCCATAATTCATATTCAGGCAAACAACAAATATTTGACTATCAGTTGTGCACACTGGACTGTGCATTGTGCTGGGGGAAATTTTAAAAAGCACCATCATCGGGGTAGACAAGTCAAGTCCAGCAACGTGGAGGGGCGCAGGGGCCATTTAAAAAGCCGGGGGAGCTGTCTGCAACAGGCGTGGGTCACGCTCTCACTCGCTCTCTTTCTGTCGCCTTCTCGGTGCTGCGTTCCCTTCACTGCAGGTTGTGTCTTCGCTACTACTCTATCCGCAGCCCCCGCCTTTCTTGAGGACTAAGACACCCCCAGGACTGACAGCTAAGGACAGCTGGAGGCATTATGTGGTCGCAGGGCCCCTCCTCGACCCTGGGAATTGTGGCTTTGATGCCTCCAGACAAAATGGGTCTGCCACGGTGTCTTGACGAGAGGGCTGCGGACCTGCCGGGAATCCAGGGCTGGTGCGATGGGGGCCATCACGGTGTTGGGGGCGGAAGTGCAGTGCGTCTGCTCTTGCGATCAGCTTCACGGGAATCCCTTGGAGGTTAAGGGGTCACGGCCTTGGAAACTCACCTCCCCTAAAATTGTTCTTATTGTAACAAACGACTGTTGAGATTTCCCCTCTTAAATCTCAAAAGTCGATAAAAAGCCAAATGAGTATACAGACAGAGGGGGTGAAGAGTTCACAGGAGGGACAGATCTCCACGGGCAGGCAGGGGCGACCTGGGAGGCTTTAGCGAGGCAGTGTCTTCCAGTTAGTCCTTGAACAATGACTAGGATTTAGACTGATAGGGAGAAAACAGAGGTGTATCCAGCCGAGCACAATACTGCACGTAGGGGTGAATGAGAACCCCTTGAGGCATTTGGGGGACCAGGTAGACAAGCCTGGTCAAAGAGGATATGTCTTGAGCATCTGACGCTGTTCATGGTGACTGGGGAGCAAAGCTGCCTGCTCCCCAAGGAGGGGAAGCTGCCCTCAGTCCAGCAGGAGCCTCTCAGGGGAACCAGGTGCACGAGAACCCCGCCCCAAGGAGCTCACTTTCGGTGGTGAGCTCCTTGCAGATGCTGAAGCCCCTGGGCAAAGAGACTGTCAAGGTTTGGGTTGACGTTGCTCTTAATCATCTCACCCCTGGCTGGCACCCATGGTGTGAGGACCTGGCGTCCACTCCAGGACACAGCCAGCCCTGCCGGGCAGAGCCTGTGGAAGGCAAACCCAGACCTGGCTGGGCTCCTCCTCCTTCAAGTATCAGAATAAGCAATGGCATTTATGTTGGTAGTGGGGAGAACAGGCCAGTCTTACAGTCTCATGGTGGGGTGAACAGAGCATGGGTCTCAAGTCAGGTGAACCCTGGCTCGGTCACTGCCTGCTGGCTGACCTCGGGCAAGTGACTGAGCTCTGAACCTGTTTCTGTGCCTTTGCCTGGTTGTAGGGGACTAAATTACACAGGTAAAGTGTCAGCCTCATGGGCAGAACGCTACAAAATTAGGTTCTGAGAAAAGAGTGATGGAGAATATATAAAATGGAGTCACTTTAACCAAGCTGTAAACATTATTAACATTATGAAGGTTGAGGCATGAGGAAAGACTCCATTCTTGTTCTAACTAGCCTGGGAACTTAAACTCTTTTGAGCGCTCCCGTCCTGCGTCAATGCCTGGTTATGCATCTGGGCCTCCAGGTAACCCTCTAATTACTCACTGAAGGACTCATATATCCAGGCCACCTGGTAACCCCCTGAAGGACTCACATATGCATCCACATGACACCCATTATACAGACCACCAGGCAGTGGCCAGACCTCCTGGCGCCCATCATCCATCCTGACTGTCCATCCTCTGACTGGTAAGTGTCCTGGACCAATCCTAGGGCTAAGAATGTAGGACTGATAATCCTCAAGAATGTGCTTTCTGCTATAACAACTTTTAACTTCTCTTTCTTCTTTGGAACACTTCTAGGTTTTTGCCTGGCTGTGTTGACAGTTTGCACTCTAAGACCCTTGACTATGTCTTTATTATTATTTCTAGCAAAGCCTCCAGACTCCACATTCATTTGTTAGGTTCAAAAGCCTTAGCTGGTGTAGTCCCCGTGCTTTTCTGTGTTTTGAGTCCTCTAACCTTATCCATCCTGATTTCCAGCACTTTAATCAGTCGCCCTCTTTGAGTGCATTGCTCTCTACTGAGCTTACCCAGAGCGGGCACAATGGTAATATTTCTTTCCAGGCAAGGTTTCTATACCAAGAACTGGCTTCTAGGCCCTAGGTGGCTGCCCCAGGGAGAGACTTCCCCTGGACACTGCTTGCAGAACTGGAAAAGACAGAGGCTCTTGTGTTTACAATCTTGTCCTCAGTTATCTGACACCAGTGTCCATGGGAATTAACAAAAGGCAGCTCCAATTTCAGGGTACATATTTCTATCTGAGGTTGTGCTATCTTCTCCCTCCATGGACTTGTACCACATCCTCCCAGAAATAAGTGACCTAGTCTCCTTGCGGAATGACCTATACAGATAGCCTGCCTTCTGTGGGACGAGAACTGGGACAATACAAGAGGGAGAGGGGAAGCTCTTGTGAATTAAACAGACGCACACAGCTGGTCAGGAGCCAAGTCATTAGTGTTTCCGCTGATTTCCCTTTGGAACAGTCAGGAACTATTTTTCTCTCACCTTTACCCATGTCCTTTGCATCTTGTAGCCCTTTTGATGGTAGAACACAGCAGCAGGTGTCCCAATAACTTCTCATAATCTTAGCCTAATATCTCCTTTCCTCTGTACCTCGGCAGCCACCTTCATGCCCAAGTCTTCGCGCTAATCCCATCCCTCATCTCATTTTCTCCTGAGGCTGGCTTTACCTATGGTCTTACCTATAAAAACTTCCTTGCATCTCATGATCTCAGCACCAAAGTGGTAACAGGCTAATTTAATTAATGCTTTCAAGTTAAATGATGGAAGGTCAGAGGAACTCCAGGTTCCCAGTTGAGTTCCTATGTAGGCCCAGATACAGCATCCCTGACTGTGATTCTGAGGTTGGAAATTTCTCATAAAGCAGGTGATGCTTTTGGGCCAGTGGGTCATTCAATTGCCCTCATATCATCCTGGATACCAAAGTGATACATAAATTAAAAACAAAATTTTGAGCTGACCATCATGCTCCTAAGTAATAAATTGAATCCTGTACACTGGTGATTGGGACCAGTACTCTAATTAAGTGTGCTGTTGTCTACTTAGTGATATTATTTTATGCTTCCTTCCAGCACTACAATTAGTCATTGAGGAAGAGTATTCTTCAATTCGACTTTTCTATGGTAAGTTGTAGTTTCTTTCCCCAAAAGGTAGAAGAGTGGTTTTCAAAGTATGGTCCCAGAAGCATCATCATCAGCATTATCCTGGAACTTGTTAGAAAGACAAATTCTCAGGCTCCATCCCAGACCTATCGAATTAGAAACTCTGGGTTGGGACCTGGCAACTTCTGCCAAGAGTTGGTGATGCACACTCAAGTGTGCAAACCAGTGGTGGACAGGAAACTGTTAATCAATTAATAGTCTATTTAACTGCTCTAGCTGGAATGCTGCCCTGCCCCTTTGCAAGAGGTCTCACAGAGAATATAAAATTCTTGTCATCCTTGTCTTTTATCTAATCAACTTACTTCATTCTGCCTGGAGATGTGAGTTAGGTGTGGAAGAGGAAACAGCAGGAAGAGATGCAGGTAGAACTCTCAGAAGGAACTTGCTTAGCACAGCTGAGGGCTGCAAGCAGAAGGTGACGTGGGATTAAGTCCAGCTGAGTTTAAACTGAGCCAAAGGGGAGGCTCAGACACCCGCAGTACCCATGAGGGCTGCTGGGCCCCACTATCCCAGGAGTAGATTCCTTGTCTGATCTGTCTCCCCTCACTCATCAGTGGGACAAAGAGAGCTGTATAAACATCTCTTACTGGAGTGTGGCCTGGCTTTAAAGTAAGTCAGGAACAGGACTTGTCATCATAGGGGTGGCCTACAAGGAAAGAGCCTTTTTCTTGACTAAGAGATAAATTAGATTGAAAGTGGTTTCCGCTGAAAAGAGATATTTAGAACACTTATGGTTCCCACTGACTACATACGTCTTGTGATCTGAGTGGCTGGCTAGCTGATGGAGTCTGGTAAAGTTCCAGCTACCTCACTGTATTTGCGACTCATGAGAGGCACTATCAATAGCCTATTTATAGATGGGGGAACTGAGGCTCAGAAAGGTTGAGTGAACGGCCTTCTAGTAAGGGACAGAACTGGTACTTAAATTAAGCAGCCTCCAAAACCTACATGTTTAACCACCAAGCGGGGCTTCCTCCCATGAGTCTAATGGGCCAGGATTGTCCATTATTAGTTTTCATGAAACCTCAGCTTCTCTGCTTCTCCCACCCCTCTTAGCTTCCTGGCCCTCTCTCCTACTTAGTCTCTCTCTTCTTCCTTTGTTTGTTGACAGTCTTTTCTGCATCCCAACTGAATGTTTTGTTTTCAGGGATCTCTATGTGGTGCTCTCTTTGCCTGAACCATCCATAGCTAATCCTAAAAAATAATCCGAGACAGAAATTTGTATTAAATTTTTTTTGTGTGTACTCTCCTCCTTAAAAAAAAATCAATGGCTTTAGAATAATATATATTTGCTGAATGAAGAATGAGCAAGTGGGTCCCTCTTAGATGTCAATGGTGTTGGGCTGAGGTGGAAGTTATAAGTAAACCAGGGGCTACCCGAGCCCCAGAGTGGTCATTCTCAAGTGAGTCTGGGTGAGTGGGCTACACACCCCAGGGGGTGGTATTTGAATCTGAGCCTGGCTATTTCAACTCTTCTCTCCAATCTGATTCCGAATCCCCAGGGGCAGGAGCCAGGTTACTGGTCCTTTTAAGAGGTCTCCGGTAACACTAAAGACTAAGCCAGCTTGGGAAATGCTGACTGAAGCAATAAACTTCACTTCTCTCATTTTCTTTCACCTCCGAGCCGCCCATTTTAGAAGCTCCCTTGGGAGATTCTGAGGCCAGGGTTCAGGGGACCAGAATTTGAGAACATGCTCTAGAGCTGATGTCCTCAAACTAGAGCATGCACTACAAGTTCTCCAAAGGCTTGTTAACACACAGATTGTGGGCCCCTCGCCCATGTGTCTGATCTGGTTGGCCTGGGGTGAGAGGTTGGGGAATTTGCATTTCTAATAAGTCCCCAGGTAACTGACAGCTGATGCTGCTGGCTTTACCGTAAATGTGAATGATTAAGTGACTGAATAAACCAATGACCCAAACAGTAAAATGACACAGACAAGTAAGAAACAAATACATCAGTAGCCTCTAGACTCGGCCTGGTGAAATGAAGCTCTGGGTGTCTTCTGCTTTAAATAGCATTTCAGGCTCCCCACAGGTTCCTAGTATTCCAGCCCAATTATGATGAGACTTAAGGAACAAGATTAAGGTCATCAGGGGACTCACACACCCTGGCACCAGTGTTGCTCTGCTTCAGGGCCCAAGCTACAGCATGGAACCAGACCCAAGTTAAGCCCACCCTGACAGATGATGACGTGAGCAGTGACTGCCTTCTTAGGGAACCTCCTTGTGGGATGATTTCTCTTCTTCTTACAAAGGCCAGAGCCAGGCTCCATGTTCCAGGTACATTTTCCTTTTAGGGTCTCACAAAACTGACAAAGTCCTGTGTATGGGCTTTTCCTTCAATTAAATTTGTCAAAGGCCCCTTCCACAGTATTCTGCTCTGCTCTGCGGACAGTAGGCAGGACCCGGTTAACCTAGTGAAAAGGAACAGCTTTCAGTGGTGGTGATGGTAATGGGCTAATGTTAGACATAACTGAAAGCCAGAGGAGAGGCATGTCTGGAAAGATGGACCACCAATTCCTTTTTTCTATAGGTTAGTTGTTTATGTATTAGATTCAAGGCCAGATCCTGTAGAAGATTAAAATCAAACAAAGACAGACAGACACACTTTCCCCTCCAGAACTTTACAAATGAATACTGGAACCCATACAACGCACAGAATATTATAATAAAGTCAATATATAAGAAGAACAATCATTATCTGTTTAATAATGATTTACTTATTCCTATAAATAGCTTCTCTTGCCCTTCTTTTCCTCCAGTTCACCTTTTCTTTTTCTCTACCTTTATCTGCTTGCACTTGGCAGCTCATGGAGACATTCCACAGAAGAGCAGTTCCTGTGAAAACCAAGAACAGGAAAAACGATAGCTTTTCAGTCAATTCTTGTCAGCAGGAAAACACTAGAGATGGAGAGGGTCATGTGAGTCAGTGCACTGTTGCTCCTGGCAATTGAAACACTTAATCTGTCATCTGAAAAAGAGAGGTCAGGACTACCCTGGAGCTCAGTTAAAAACTGTGGGCTTCTGCAAGGTCTTGGCCTAGGTTGTCAGGACAGGAGAAGGGAAATGACCAGGTGCGGCTGGGGCCAGCAAAGGCTCCCAGGAAGGACGTGCCTTCTTACCTCTGCTCTTCTATATCTTGCATCAGACTTCTCTGGACCTCTGTTCCTTCATTTGTGGCACGGCCATAACATCTACTGTATTAACCTCACAGAGTCGCTGTAAGGATCGAATGAATTAACTATGGACATAAACTCCACTCCACGCACACAGCACCGGACTTAGTGGCCGCTCATTTCAGCGGAACTCATTATTCTTGGTTCACTGGAAAAGAGATGAGATTGGCAAGTACCCAACACCCCATTACACTAGAGAAGTGATTCGGTGATTTCCCCCAAACCTCCTAAGGACTCAAACAGCTTTTTCAGGCGTCCACTCTTGTGTGACAGCTGTGGCTTAATTTAATCCTGTCAACAACACTGGGAAGAAGGTATTTTCTTCTTAGACAGAGGGAGAAACCAAAGCTCAGAAGAGTTGAGTACACCATGCCTGAGATCACACAGGGATTCGAACTCGGGTCTGTCTCACTCAAAGCACATTCATTTTTCACTGTACCTCACTGGCTCACAGCTCTGATGGATATGGAAATAAAAGCTAGGCCTGCACATTAAGTCATCAGGGCACCCAAGTAAGCCATGGAGAAGTGAGAGAAGAGATCTTGGAATCTCTGGAGTGGTTACCTCGCCTCAGGACTGTTTTGTGAAAACAGCCGAGGGACGATAAGAAGTCTGTGTCCACTAAATGGGATCACCTTATTCTCTTCTCTCCTTCTCCAGTATCTATGAAGGATGACCCCAAAGCCATGGTCCACAGGACGCGTTTTCCTGGCCTCACACAGGTTTCCCGAAGCTGCCCAATTACCCTCCAGCAATCAGACCAGATGGACACTTCATGGGGAACAACTTCAGAGCTTAATGGGCTAGGGGGTGGGCAGGGGGCAGGCAGGCTTCACTCTAACTCCCTTTCTCAGTGCAGTGCTGGATGCCTCCCCCTTCTGGCCTGTTTTCTGATGTCCCCAAGGCCTTTTCATGTACGGAGAGTGGAAGGACAGCATGGATGTGGCCAATCAAGAAACGACATCCTCTAATCAGGTCATGCAGGCAGCCCCTGGTCCAACCCAGCTAGCTCTGAGCCTCTTTCTTGCCTGGGGCTCATTCTGTTTTGTAACAGTAAAGCTGACCTCAAGCTAGGCCACTCTGTCTAGATCCTTGTTTGAGCTAAACAAGCACAGCAGCTGTCTCCCTGGAGAGTTCTGTCTTGCTGGTAGGTCTCCAGAAGGGGGCGCTGTTGTTTAGTCGGGGGAATCAGCAAAAGGTATTTCCACCTGCTTAGAGGACTTCGGTAACCAAGGGTAGGCACCTGCTGATGGGCTTTTCTCAGGAGCAGAAGGATCCAGATTTTCTAGAGATGTGTAAAAAGAGCTTCATACAATTTATAAGAGAATGCATCAAGGTTGCTAAATAGAAGATCATTATACAAAAATCAATTTGTATTCTTATGACCAGCCACCATTAGAAAACAAAACTTTTAAAACTAACATCCATAAGAGAAACAAAAGCTGTAAGGGACCAGAAAGAAACCTAAGGGAATATGTGCATGGTTTTAATGAAGAAACTTATAAAACTTCACTTATTTAGGTATTCTTTAATCGATAAGGTATATTCATGATATGAAGATTCACTGTCATTTTAATTTTTTCTAAATTAATGTATAAACTCAATGTGACTCCAGTCAAATCCAAACAGTGGTTCTTGAGTAACCAGATAAGATGATTCTAACCTCATTGTGAAAAAACAAAGGGCCAAAATAGTTATGAAATTCTGAAGAAACTAAGATGAGTGACTTCCTTTATTGGGCTAACTGATGAGTACTTTATTTTTTAGATTTTATTTATTTATTTTTAGAGAGAGGGGAAGTGAGGGAGAAAGAGAGGGAGAGAAACACCAATGTGCAGCGAGAGATACATCAATTGTTGCCTCTTGCATGTCCTCAACTGGGAACCTGGCCCGCAACCCAGGCATGTGCCCTGACCGGGAATCAAACCAGTGACCTTTTGGTTTGCAGACCGTTGCTCAATCCACTGAGCCACAACAACCAGGGCCTGATGAATACTTTTGACATAACTTGTTTTGGCCACACTAACTCCTGAAGGAGACTAATTATGATTTTTGTAAATCTTTCATTTATTAAAAACTGACAAAAATTTTTTAAATTATTTTTCCTCAGTTTGAACAACTGTTGACATTGCTAGAAGCTTGGTGGTATTCTTAAATGTCTACTTTGAGTGGGCCTGGCATTTGGAAGTACAAATCGGGGGTGGGGTGGGAGGGGAGAATATGGAGGGGGCTTTGGTGGGGAGGCCTATGTGTCCCTGCTGCTGGGGAGTGGCCACACTGGCCCTGCCTTTGTCTAGCATAAGCTGATGGTCCAGCTGCTGCTCATGTGAGCTGGCCTGGAATTCTCATTATGTCGCAGGAATCCAGTTCTGGCCAGTGATGAAACTGCAGACAGCAGAGTCCAGCCTCACCTCTGTGACCCAAGAGGGGAAACCTCTCTTCTGGATCCTGGCTTTGGAAAACCTCCCAGGCCCTCCCTGCCTGGCCCTTATCCCCAGTTGCCTTCCTGAACTGTTTACCAGTCCTTTGCTTCCCACAGGAAAGTGTCCCTCTGCTGACTTTGTCACAACACCCTTAAGTCAACGATAGGTAATACGCACTAAGAAAGAGCAAAACCCGGGTTGAGGCTGTACATAAGCAGACCAGATCAGGTCTGGCACCCAGAGTTTTCAGTCAAAGGGATTGTTATTTCATTTAAAAAATCTTATTCAGAAAATATTTATTGAGCCTTACGACATCCTCGGGGAACAAGATGGGACAAGATTCCCACCTTGTCCTCAAGGCACATAAAACCTGGAGAAGACAGATAAGTGAACAGGCAGTTACAAAAGAATGAGGTAAGGGCTGAGATAGATAAGAGCCAGGTCTGTGTGCCCACTGCAGCCGGATCTAACCCCAACTGGGACATCTGAGAAGGTTCCCTGGGGAGATGCCAGTGTCACTGGGAGGGCAGGAAGGACCAGGACCTAGCCAGGTGCTCTGTGTAGGGTTTGGTGTGGAGTGAGGGTGACTGTTAAAAAAAACTTTCAGACAAAGGAAATAGCCTAGAAAGCTTCTATGGCAAAGAGTAAGGGCAGAAGGAAATCGCATAGCCAAGGGGCAAGTTCTGGGGTCAGGGAAACTAGGTGTGAGACTGGGACCCAAAGCATCCTTTAAGTCCTCAAGGAGTCTATGGGAAGAGTCTCCTTCCTTTCCCTTCTCTTTCTTTCCTCCTCCTTCTCTTCTTCTTTTCTTCTTCCCCCTCATTAACTATTTCATCATGCTTCTGTGCATTGGTAATGTATTGGTGACTCCAGATGAGAAAAGCTGGCGGCAGTGGTGTTGGGATGAGAAGATGTGTAGTAGACAGAATAATCGCCCAAATGGCAAAAACAAAACCCAACAAAACCCAGGTCATTTCCTAATCCCTGGAAAGGGACTTGGCAGATGTGATTCAATAAGGATCTTGAGATAGGGAGATTAACCTGGATTATCTAGGTAGGCACAGGGTAATAATAAGAATCCTTGAAGATGGAAGAAGAAGGCAAAAGCCAAAGTCAGAGAGATTTGAAGATGCTGTCCTGCTGGAGGAAGAGGCCAAGAGCCAAGAAACACAGGCAGCCTCCAGAAGGCATGCAGCCCTGCGGACACCTGGGTTTCGGTCCAGTGAGACCCATTGAGATGTCTGACCTCCAGAATGGTAAAATAATCAATTTGTGTTGTTTTAAGTCACTAAGTTTGTGACAGTCTGTGACAGCAGCAGTAGAAAACTAATATAAGCTGAATAGATTCTAGAGTGAGTTGGTAAATCATTTGATTTCGAGAGAGGAGGTGAGAGAGGGGCATCATAGGATTTCTCGGTCAGGGATTATGGGGAACCCAGGTTCCATTCCCTGAGCTAGGGTTCCATAGGCAGGGCTTGGGGGAGGAGGGATGTCAGGGATGCCATATCCCTTTGTGGTCGCATTAGGTTTGAGTGTCTATGGGGTTCAAGGTAAAGAGGGTTAGTAAGCAGCTGTCTGCCAGGAGTGAGACTGGCCTGGAGAAGGACATTGTATATGGTGACTGAAGTCATGGGCCATGTTGAGATAACCCACAGAGAGTGAGGACAGAGCTGAACATTTGAGGGAAAATCTCTTTATTGGTAGAGATGCAGAACTTAATGTAGCTCTGGTGTGTTCTTTTTTGTTCTGTAAACCCTTCCACACTTGTAGTCTTTTTGCCCCCAGGGCTCTTATGAAATCTCTTGTGTACAAATGGGTGAAATGGGCAGCTTTCAGATCTGCGTGGCTGGATTTCACCCTTTATCCCTGCTCATGCCTTCCCAGATACAGAAAGTCATGCACAGGAGCTTTAAAATGTTCCTGGGCCATCCTGACTGGTGTGGTTCAGTGGATTGAGCACCAGTCTGCAAACCAAAGGGTCACCGGTTCGATTCCCAGTCGGGGCACATGTCTGGGTTGTGGGCCAGGTCCCCCATTGGGGGTGCATGAGAGGCAACCACACATTGATGTTTCTCTCCCTCTCCTTCTCCCTCCCTTCCCATCTCTCTTTAAAAATAAATAAATAAAATCTTTAAAAAAAAAACAAAAACAAAAAAACACACTTATAAAGAAATGTTCCTAGGCCTCAGAGCCTCTGCTTTTTTTGAGCAGAGCAGCAACCCTCTGACTAGCTGGGAACGTGCAGGTCTGCACACAGCAGCAGCAGCAGGCCTGCTGTCTCAGCTGGGCCAGCTCTACCAGCCAGCATCCCCACTGGCCCGTATGGGCTTCAATGCTCAAGGGTGGTCTGGGCAGTGTCCTGGACCTCCCTTCTCTTCACCCTTCTCTGTCCATTCAGTCCTAGCCTGTTCTCACCCACGCTCTTCTTTCTTGTTCTCTTACTCAGATTTTGGCCCCATCAGGAGACATTTGACTCTGCTCCTGACATTTGAACTTGAACTTAATTTACTGTTTCAGGATTCGAGAACCCGGGCCGTACACTCCAGCTTTTGCAGATATTGTTCTCTTCCTGGAACCCCTTCTGGAAGAAACCACCGGGCTGACCTGATTCAACTTTCAAGGGACTTCTGCAGGACTTTTGTATATACTGGAGATAGTTTCATTTTATGTACCACGTGAATTGTAAAGGACTGTTTACTGACCTGTGTCTCTCTTGACCATAAGCTCCCTTGTGAACAGGGACCTTGGTTTATTTATTTCAGTATCCCCGGCACCTAACTGGGTAAGTACATGGTTTAATAAATGTTTTTGTTGAACCGAACTGAACTCTTCTAGACTTCACTCTGACAGCGAGGTGAGCTTGCAGAAGCAGGCAGATTTTTTTTCCCAGCCCGGCAGTGCACTAATTAGCAACAGGTGACTAGCAGTGCGCAAACCCACGTGCTTTGCTTACATAACAGCCCCCTTTTCTCCACCTCCATCAGCTGCCTCCAGGCATTACGCAAAAGCCCCAGTGGCCTCATCTTCACCTGCCAGAAGCGTTGGGGACAACACAGATCTCTGCCTCCCTGACCAGATACCTGTCTTTGGCCTCACATACCTTGCTTGACAACGTGAGCCAGGCAGAAAGGAAGACCCTGTCTTAGAATGCTTTGGCTGGAACCCAGACTGAGCCAAACAGAATGTGTGGCTGAGGGGAGGGATGGGAATGGGGCTGAAGGGTGACTGAGGGTGTCACTGAGTCTCCAAGGGTATAAAATTCCATCTTCCCTGGGGGCGGGTGGGAAGCCGTGCTAGGATAATTGAACTTGAAAAATGACAAGGAAAGCATGTGAGTAGTCTGTTGTTACTTGCCTGTCACACGCCAGCGTCTGAGCTCTCGCTTCCAAAGGGAAGAACCAACTGGCGCAGGTCTTAAGGACACCTCTCAGTTGCCTTTCCGATTCAGACAGCTCAGAGGAGCCAAATGCAGCCAGAGCCCGCCCTGCCCTGCCCCAACATCTCTTTGTTTACTTTGTTGCATTTCCCCTGGCCTAGAAAAAGGAGAGATGGGGTTGATCAAAATAACATTTCGGCTCTGTGGTGCCTCCTCCTCACACCCAAGGTTAAAAGTTGACCCAATCCTGTAAACGCTGAGCTCTACGTCATAGAAACCCTGCACATTCCTGCAAAGAATATTTAAGTACAAAAGCCAAACATTGATCGATAAATAGCAAAGGGGTGAAATATTTAGTACTTTCATAGTTCAGTGGGCCTGCCATTCTGCTAACGCAGGGGTGGTTCTCAAACAAGCTTCCTTCAGCATCACCAGAAGGGCTCGTTAAAATGCAGGTTGCTGGCCCCACTCCTAAAGTTTCTGTTAACTTTAGATCTGGGGTCTGGTGGGACATTTATATTTCTAAGTTCCAAGGCGATGTTGCTACTGGTCCAGGGATACTGCTTTGTTGCTTTTTTTTTTGTTTTTTTTTAATAGCTAAGGAAACTTATTTAGAGAGAAATAAAAGTAAACAAAGAAATCAAAAAACAAAAAAACAAACCGACACAAAAGGTACTGTGTGAAAACCTGGCCTCAGGGTAGTCACAAATAGAAGACCTCTGGACACTTTCCTTGCTCCCTTGTAAGGTAGGTCACCCTCTTCCAGAGGCAACCAAGGTCCAGGCTTTTCCGAAGAGGGTGCTCTGGGTTTCATAGCCTTTCCCCCTCTTGGCTCCCACATCCAGCCTCTTGGTGCACAACTAGGTGCAAACAAAGGTCAGGGCGCAGCACATCTAAGACGCGAGATTTGAAGGTCAGAGGCTCAGCTGGTGTTAACCAAATAAATATACGCCGGAATTATTTCCAAACGTGTCTAGTTTCCTGCTCTTCTCTACTCCCCCAGCCCCAGCTTAAAGCAGGCCTGAAAAGCCAATGCTTCTCCTTGAACAATTTCCTCCCCCTTTTCCTCAAGAACACAGGCACTTCTCTGTGGAAACTGAGTTATTGTTTGAGTCCTTAATTTCCTAGATGAATCGAGATAATTTTCCACTTGGGCTCCTGGTCTAGATTCACTCCAATACCGTTCTCTCAGTAGGATCTGACAGCCTCAGCTCCCTTCCAGGAGACTTCTGGAGTAGGACTCTGTCATCCCTTCCCCACTCCGAGGTGACAGCATGGAGCTCAGCTCCTCCAGAGAATTCTCATCCCTGCCCCAGTGAGCTGCTTTTAGACCACTCTGCAGTGCAAGGAAGCCTCTGTCTCTCCCCTGGGGATGTCTCTCACTTTCTAAGCAACAGTTTCACTCCAATGCAAACACCCCACCCCAACTCCCTTAGGCTGGATTAAAAACTTGGCAGAGGGGTGAAGTAGGAGGCCAGAGGACTGAGCGGTGGAGATCATTTGCTAATGAAACATTCATCATAGGGAAAAGCGGATTCTTGTTCTCTGTCCTTCACACTTAAAAAAGAACGCAATTTGGTGGTGTTCTTTATTTTGGGTGAGGTTTCTTAATCGGTTTTGTGTTTATGGTGTGTTTTATTCGGGCTCTGACCACCATTGCCGAGACATCGACAGTGGCTGCGGGTCGTGTTTTAGTGAGAGAAACTTACTCATTGCTTAGCAGGCTGTTTTAGTTTTAGACTGGTTCAAGTATTTGTTGAAGGAAAGAGTGCTTCACTCTCATGTGACTCCATGGGCCTGTTTAATGGAATTCATAGTAGACTTTGCCTCAGAAAATATCTTAAATTAAAAAAAAATTTTTTTTTGAGGTTGAAAAAGGTAAAAGAGTCATTTTCTCCTGGAGGAAAATGACACATCATGTGACAGGGCCTGTGTGAGCCGAGTGACTCAACACAAACACTTATTCTTTTCTCAACCCGCAGCCTTTCTGGGGTTGGGGGTCGGCATCCTCGGCAAGGCTCGAGGATGGAGCTCTGCGATTTCTTACCTCTGACCACGTGGAACAACTGTCAGGCATCACTCATGAAGCAACAGTTGAAGCCGGGGCAGCAGAGTCCAAGGACTGGCTTGGGATCTGATTCAAGGACAAAGGTCTCTATGCCATCTGAGCAAACACCAAGAACTGGTCACCGCCGCGTGCCATTCACGGCTCACATCTGGGGGTTAAGAAATCCAAACTCAGAGCCAAAGATGTTCTTCTGGCTGCACATGAATGCTTTCATTGATGGACGCTGCAGCCGAGGGTGGAAACCCAGCCAGCAGCTAACCAAACACAAAGGAGTCACTCAAATGCAGTGGTCGCCTTCCTTCTTCCCAGTCCTCCTGCTCTGGAGGGGACCTTTGAGGAGTCATGTGACATCTGAGTGGTTTGAATTAGAACCACTACAGAAAGAGCAGAGTGATGATTGGCAGAGACACCCCCACCCTCACCCACAGCCCTTTGCTACACAGAGTGGTCAGCCCGGGCCAAGTCCTCAGGGTTAGGGCCCCACTTGCTCAAGTTGCTCCCTCGTAAATGGCAGAGCGAAGTCACTGAGGCTGAGTTTGTGACCTCCCCACTCCAGGGTCCACCATGGGGTCAATAACCATTGTTCTCAATAAAGGGCTTTGCTGAGAAGGATAGACTACATTCTTGAAATAAAACTCCTATTAAAATGTCCACCTCATTTCTAACTAATGGCCCTGGCTGGTTTGGCTCAGTGGATTGAGCGTCGGCCTGCGAGCTAAGTGTCGCTGGTTCGATCTTCCAGTCAGGGCACATCAGAGAAGGAAAACTCTGACTCCAAAAAACCTCCGCTGCCTTGCGGCATACCTCTTCAGGGGAAAGGCTAAGGGAGTAAACCCCGACAGAAAATCCGGAGCCGGAGTCCCTAAGGCGGTTCGACGTTGTAGTCAACACCGGCAACTCCTGCGGCGCACCTGAAGCCAAGCTGTATTGACTCCGTCTTTCCCTTGGACCCTTCAGCTGCGAAGAGAGGGGGGGTCTGCTGCATGGGCAACAGCAGACCCTCCATATCACCCTGCCCAGGCTCTGTAGCTTCAGCTTCACTGGAGAGGACACTCCAGTGTCATCGCAAGATGTCGATTCAACACGGGAGGAGACAGATACCGTGTCACTCCCGAGTCGGACTGCACAGCCATTCTCGGCGGTGCAGATAGACTCTTAAGAAGCTACACCATCGTCTCTCGAGACGGACGGCTGCCAACGATTTCTAACTAAAGGGGGTGGGAGGATTTCTGTGATCCTAATCAGGAAAAGTAAAGGCAGAGGGAAAGTTGGGGAATGACTTTTTATTTTTATTTATTTATTTTATTGTAATTTTTTCATTACGGGGAATCACTTTTTAAAAGGTATTCACAGCAAAAATAATTCTCTGTACTTTTCCAGTGGAGTTCGTTGGCCCAAGTTGTTTCTCTTTGGGATTCTGTGACCTGTGCTCAGGATCCCTTGGCAGAAACGCGCACACCTGGGAAATCATGGAGCTGGGGTTCTTCCGGGACACCACAAGCCAAGCAGTCCTAATGGTCATTTGTGGGACAGATCATTACGATTGTCTTTCTTTTCCAGGGGGATGCTGAGACTCTCAGGTAGGAGGGAGTTACAGGAGGTCCCACGGGACAAATGCAGCAGAACAGAAGGCCAGACACTACCCCTGAGGGAGAAGTGCTAACACCCATCCCGGGGCCCAGCCACCCCTCCCAAGGCCCCCAGGAGGGGCTTCAGCCCCATGTGCACAGGAGGGCCCTGGGAGCTTCTGGCCAGAGGAATGTGCTGCTCTTAATAATAACAGACTTTAATCGACCATTTCCTGTATGCTAGGCACTGTTTTAAGCACTTGACATTAGCCTTATTAACAACCGTCTGAAGCAGGGGGTTGTTAATTAGGTTAATAGGGCTTTTATTATCATCCCCATTTTACAGATGAGAAAATGGAGGCACAGAAAGGCTATGTAGTTTGTTCAAGATCACCCTTGCAGGAAGTGCCAGAGCCATGATCTGAACCCAATCACCTCTCACTCCAGAGCCACGTTCTGCCATCTGTCTCATGCCCTTCACTGTTTGTCTGGGTGTAGAGGACAAATATTTGTGTAGTACAATGAATGTGCCTAAGTAGAGTCACATGTGTAATCATACTGCTTTCTTTGTGTAACAGCCCTAGGAGGTAGGTAGATATCGAGGACACTGAGACAGAGGTGACCATGTTTCTCAAGGTCACCTTACTGTTAATAATATACTATGGAGGGCTCCTGATTCTGAAGAAAAGTTTGTTCCATTAACCACAAGGTATTTAATCCTATGTGTTGGATTAGGAAGAAGTCATGCCCAACCCTGAACTCAGGGTGTCAGGTGATTTAGGACCCAGGCCAGACTCATCATGACCTGCTTATAGAATGGAATGGAATAATCACTTCTAGGTGCTTTGGGGTTGCAAGGAAAAGACAAGCCTGTCTCTTCTCTGGTGATGGTTGTTGATTGTAAGGCCACAAGGGAAAGTGAGAAGCTGTGGAAAGCCATCTCAAAAGTGGTATCCCAGAGCTGGCCCATGGCAATGCCTTGAAGAAGTGGGACAATGGCCAGTCTTTATTGAGAGCACTCTGTCTTTCTGTGGTTGCTCCAGTTTGATCTCTGTAAGAACCTCACTCATCCTCTTGACACAAGTGGATCTGAGGGTCTGGTCACCATCAATAAGGAAGACTGTTTTTGGATAAAGTGCTCACCTGCCGCCTCCCTGGTGGCTGGCCTTATTTCGTCCAGAGTGTGGACTGCTTTTGACTCTGGACATCTTCTCTGTCCCAGGCAGTCCTGAACAGGACTGCAAAGCTGATTTTCTTCAGTATGCAGGACACTATCCAGAGTAATGTCACCAACAGAGCTTCCTGGGCCCCTTCGCTCAGAAGGGGGCTCCGGGCTTACCAGGCAGCAACCATCAGAGGCCTGTTAAACACAAAGATGGAGCTAGGAAAAACCTGAGAAACCACCTTCTAATTTCATTGAAAGTCAAGTTTAGTGACTCAAGACATTTGGGATGACTGGAACTGTTTGTGGCAGAGATGGAAGCAGATCCTGGCTCCTGGCTCCTGGCTCCAGACCCAGCACACTTTCTACTGTCCCAGAAGACGTCAAGGAGGAGTCCACCATCTGTTCTGCTGGATGCTTGCTAAGGGCTGCCCAGTAGTTTCTTTCTTTCTTTCTTTCTTTTTTTTTTAAAGCAGGGCTTTCTTGGGTACAAACATTTCCATATCTTCTCTCCCCTCCAAATTCCTGCTGTTTAATTTAATGTAGACTCAGTATAGAAGGGATGAGAAGGCATGAGGAAACCCCATGCAGGAGAGCCAGGAATCTGTCTGTAAGAGGGAGACATGTGGGAAGGATCAAGCAGGTGGGCAGGTATTAGACACCACGTGTCTGCAAGCCAGCAGCACTGCCACCCAACGCTGCCCCGGCTTCCTGGCGCTGTCTGCCATCCCCCCAGGCCCCAAAAGGGCTGATTCAGCCAGAGAAACTGCTAGGCATGGAACACCAAGTAAACAGCCCCTAGGAATTTCTTCTACTTGAATTTCAGTTCATTTACTTGGGAGCATCTGTCCTCCTCACCCGGTTGCGGTTGCGGAAAGGGAGAGTGGGGGTGGGGACGGCTAAGATTACAATGTCCGTCCCCCTAAAGGAGGCTGTGTGGTCTAGAGATGCTGTGGGTTCCCAAACACCATTTCCAGGCTGTTTGCTGGGGGTGTTGTGAGAACAGAGAGCGGCGCCAAGGGGAGACTTAGAAGAAAGCTTGTGTTCCCTTCATTCCCACGCTCCTTGCCCCCAGCAACTCAGCTTCTACTGCCTGAAACAGTGGATTCTGCTTATATTTTATTTCAGGCGATGATTCTGTGGCTACAACTTTTTGAGAAGCTCTGATCTAATGGGAGAACGTAGGATGGGAGGGAGCAAGGTCTTAGGCTGCCACCAACTTTGTCCTGACCTTCATCAAGGCGGCCCATCGCAAGAACCAGACTTTGGTTATTTCCACTTTTAGGAAGGCTCACGTGGGCTTTGTCCTCTCTTTCTAATGGGAAGGGGGTCGAAGTAACAGCTTAGGCAAGCTACCCTTCCTTAGAAACTTTCTGTGTTCTACCTGTACCCTCAGGCCAGCCCCATAGCTCACTGCCTGCCAGATTCCCCCACTCGCCTGCCATTCTATTCCCAAAGTCTTTTCCAGATGAGTTCAAAGGTGGGACACTAACTGGAAAGATAAGAAAGATGATTAAAGATCAAGGTGTTATTATGACATAAATTGACAAGGAAGAAGAAAGACTGGAGGCAGGGGAAGGGCAGGAAGGGGGAGGAGGAATTCCCAGCCTGCAAACACTGTCAGGGTTACTTTTAGCAGTTAACATTCACTCCTTAGTCAAACAAACTTTGTAGATTCAGTAGAAAGGGATGCAGCGTTTGAGGCAGCTCTTCTTGCTGGTTCTGGTTAGGTAAAGTACACTAATTAGGATGAACTAGGAAGCCAGAAAAGACATAATTACTCATCTGATTCCAAATGAGGCTCATTGAACCAATGGGAAGCTTGCCACAGTAACACACCCAGTTGGAAAGGTCAAAATCATCAAATGAAAGTTGCAGACAGATCAGGAGTGTACTCTGACGTTCAACCGAGACCTGACATGTCCGGAGCGATGAGAAGGACCAGCACCTTTGCTGACTGCTGAGTTCCCAAACACGAGTTTGCTCTCTAAATTCCATGACGAGCATAATGCTCTGCCCCCACCCCCTCCGTGCCTCCCTGCTGTTCTGTGCAGTTATCTATTAAAGGAAAGATGACTTTTCAAAATAGCATTCCCTGTGTAGTAGGTGTTCAGGTGGGGGGACTTAAGTGATTTGGGGAGTAATGATGATAATGGAGAACCTAAAGAGGGAAAAACAACACAGTTATAAACAGGTTAGCCAATCTGGATTTTTGAAAGTCCATTTTTGAAGCTACCTATGCCCTCAAAATAGAGGTTGTGAGAGAAAACAAAACCAAACCATAGGCCTAAACTTCCCATAAAGATTCTTAGGAACAAATGGATTTTAGCCCATGGGGATGATTACATAGTAATTCAACTCCCTTGTTCCCATGACTAAAAATAAGGATGATTAAAGAATGGAATCTCAGCTCCCTGTCATCCCAGACAGCCAAGTCTTGTCCCTCGGCCTGCAAATTGAGCCAGCAAGCACACTGGAGAAAGATAATTGCCTTTATCAATATTTTGCTGTTATCCACCCATTATGGAGGCAATAAGGTTGAGGGTCAAAAGGTCCCTATTAGATCCCCATTGGGTCCTTCTCTGGCCAACATTTTCTGGGTGGGTCAGAGGCCATGCTTAATGACTCCCGAGTCACCTGCCATCTCAGACCATCTGTCTACGTGTTTCTGTATCTTCTGTAGCTGGTGGCCATTTGCATGTCCTCCAGAATTCCTCAGGCTGGATCTCCAAATGCTGCCTGCACTACTTGGAATGCCATCTTCATCTCACAGTCTGTTTTCTCCAGTCAGGGATTTCTCCCATAGCTCTCACTGCATCTACATTAGGCGCTCACATTGCCACAGCTGGGAGAGGAGACAAGAGCCAATGGACAGGTGAAGCTGTCACTTCAACAACTTCTCAGACAAGGCAAAGTTATTTCGGCATACCACAGAAGCCAAAGAATGTCTCTGTTGTGAAAGCTAGTCAGTGGGACACATGAATCCTTAGGGGAAAGGCTCAAAGTTTTCTGAACAGGGTCAAGGCCAGTACTATGGCTCAATAGGGCAGTAAAAAGCTCTGCCTAAAAAAAAAAAGAAAGAAAGAAAGAAAGAAAGAAAGAAAGAAAGAAAGAAAGAAAGAAAGAAAGAAAAGAAAAACTTTACCTAAGACTGGGAGAAGCAAAGGTGAAGGATATGAACACATCCTGAAACGTCCTGAACCAGGCCAGCAGAGGACAGATTTAATAGCTCGTGTGTGTGTGTGTGTGTGTGTGTGTGTGTGTGTGTGTGTGGTGTTTAAATTTCTTTAGGGATTCCCCTATATTAAATTCTCTGAGACTTTGAAATGACAGCAAGTATGGGGTAAAAATTGCTCTGTGTTCTGTTTGCCTTCTATTAGAGGTGTGCAGATTATGATAGTCTTTGTCTCTTGTAGGTTGGCTATAACCAAACTGCGCAGACTCCCACGAAAGGTAAGGACATCACAGTAGGACTTCATTATTATCTATGTTGAACCAGTTTTTCTGCTGTCTTGAGAAAAAGACAAGATGTTAATGATATCTGTATTTAGCTGAGTTAGTATTAATTACTTTCAGGGTTTGCCTGAAAATTAGGAAATCCAATTTAAAAGGAAACAGAAAGAAAGGTTACCCTGCCATCTAGAAATCTCAGAAAAGAAGCAGCACAGAGTGACCTTGAACTGTTGGCATCTTCAAGGCTCCCCTTGGCTCTAATATCCTGGAAAATCTGCGAGAACAGAATTCTCCTACACCTGCATCATGAACCTGAGACACCTCTGCGTGCGCTGACCCTGTGGACTGCTCCAGGAGACAGTGATTCCTACCCACAGCCACGGAGGACCACAGGGTAGATAGATAACAAGGATGCTCATGAGATGTGGTATGGTGGAAAATCCTGATTTAAAATCTGGCTCCATCACCTACCAGTTCTGTGATCTTGCCCACATGTGCTAAAGTCTCTGGGTTTCAGTTTCTGGTCTACAATGACCAGAATGGTCTGAAGTGACCATGGATGCTTATTCTAGTGGCTTGGACATTGAGCCAGCTGGGGCCGGATCAGAGGCTTCCACCTTCTTCCTATAGGAGGTGCTGCATTTCAACTTAGCCCATGGGCCCCTTGACTCTTTCCCTGACAGGAGGGTCTCTAATGTCCCATGGACCCCAAGGTGTAGGCAGTTGGCATTTTCAGACAAGTTCTATCAACAGCTGGCAAATCCAGACTGCCTGGTACCACTGTCAAGTTTGTTCTTACACTTGCACTATGTGCAAGAAGAGTGACTGGAGTGGGGCCTCCACTGCCATGCAGACCCACACTGAGGGCCCAGAAGTTCCCTGTCCTGCTCACCTTTCTATGGGAGGGTGTGTGGATCTGAGGGACTGCAGTCTTCACTCATATTGTAGATCCTTGCTTGGTTCATTTGCCCTTTCCCCAATATAGCATATTCCTTTGCCCAGGTCTTATGATATCATAGTATTTGTTTGGATTCCGGTAACAAGAACCTACCTTGTTTGCAGAAATTGGGTTAATAACACTCATCTTGAAGGAGTGTGATAAAATTCATTTGACAAGCCAGACCCAGAGGTAATAGCCTGAATTAAAGGCATGAACTTGTGCCTGGGTTTGGCATATTCAGGAAATTTAAAAATTGAGACATTTGCTAATAATGGAATAAATATTAAAAGATTTCACCTGAAAAACCTATTGAATGAAGCTTGTGTTGTTCACTTGGGTTTCCTACCTGCCCCTTATAGGCACCTGGGCTCTTGACTCCTGTGTGATATAAATTGGGTTCCCCAATTAATTACTTGTGTTAAATTGAGTTCGGTCTGTGAGCACTGAGAAAAGTGTCTGCCCACAGGACCTGAGGTACGTGGGCATGTGTGTGGTGGTGGAGTGGATCTAGGGTTAAAATGAGAGAGGGGAGGTGGACCCACAAAACATGGAGATTCTTACATCCCATCATCCCATCACAACTGATCCTAGTGCTCTATGGCCAGCCCAGCAGGCTCTGACTCCTGACAGGGAGAGAGAATTCCCAGGTTCTTGAGGTCTCTACCCCCAACCCCACCCACAGCCGGAAGCCAGCCTTTCCAAGGTCCAGCCATTCTCTCTGCTCCAAAGGCACCAGAAAGTTTAACACCAATAGCATCTCTGCAAGGACTGCTCTACCCTGGGGGTTAGCAGGGAGTATGTGTTGCGGTGGGGGGGGGGGGGGTGGAGGAGGAAGGGTGTCTTCAGCTGCCAGATGAAAAGGACTGAGAGATCTTGGGAGGGCACTACCTGCAAAAAATCAAAGTTTCCTCAGAAACCTCTGGTAGCAGGCCCTGCAGGCTGGCTCTGGGAGCTGGGGAGAAGCAAGTCCAGAGGGAGGCCAGAGCTGAAAATGTCACGTCTTTTTTCCAATATGGATTTTTTTCTTTGAATTTATACAGCTCTTTGAATTTGCTCTAGGATGAATAATTATAGTAAATAGAATTTATTTTTGAAAACAGTTTTATTGAAATATAATTCACATACACAATTCATCTATTTAAAGTACAATTCAATGGTTTGGGGTATATCACAATACCAATTGTAAAAAATTGTGGTAAGAATATGTAACATAAAATTTGCCATTTTAACTATTTTAAGTGTAAATTCAGTGGCAATGATTATATTCACAGTATTGTGCACCCATCACCTTTATTTATTTATATTGAATTTATTGAGTGACATTGGTTAATAAAATTATACTGGTTTCAAGAGTACAATTCTATACTACATCATCTATACATTGTACTGTGTGTTCACCACCCCAAGTCAAATCTCCTTCCATCACCATTTATCCCTCCTTTACCCGCTCCTACCATCTTGCACTTCCCTTTCCCTCTGGTAATCACCATATGGTTGTCCGTGTTTATGAGGGTTTTTTCTTAATCCCTTTGCCTTTTTCACACTCCCCCCCAACCCCTCTGACAGCTGTCAGTCAGTTCTCTGTAGCTATGAGTCTGTTTCTATTTTGTTTATTAGTTTATTTTGTTCATTACATTCCATATATAAGTAAAATCATACTGTACTTCTCTTCCTCTGACTGGCTTATTTCATTTAGCGTAATACTCTCCAGGTCCACACATGCTGTTGCAAATGGTAAGTTGTCCTTTTTTACGGCCAAGTGGTATTCCATTGTGTAAATGTAACACAGCTTTTTTACCCACTCCCATTTCTAAAACTTTTTCACCATCCCAAACATAAACTCTAAGCATTAAGCCAGGGGTCCCCAACCTCTGGGCTATGGACCAGTACAGGTCCGAGGCCTGTTAGGAACCAGGCTGCACAGCAGGTGGGCTTGAGTGTAATGCATTTGAATCATCCCTAAAACCATCTCCCCTTCCCCAGTTTGTGGAAGAATTGCCTTCCAAGAAACCAGTCCCTGGTGCCAAAAAGTTTGGGGACTGCTGCTAGGCAATAACTCCCCACTTCACATGTTTTTTAATCCAATTATTTGTTTGGATTGTTTCCACCTTTTGGCTATTGTGAATAATACTGCTATGAACATTGACATACAAATATCTGTTTGAGTCCCTCCTTTTAATTCCTTTGGGTATGTACCTAGGAGTAAAACACCAACCATTTTTAATTCCCTCCCCCCATCCTGGCTGCTCACACCAAGCCAGAAAATTAACTCTGATCCTAAAAATAGGCAGAGGTTTAGAAGTTCTAGGGCAAGATAATGGCAGCGTGACCACCTAGAAGTACCTGTGTGAGCCCTTTGTCTTGTCACAGCTGCAAATGATAACGCTGCTGTTTGCAAGTAGCCAGCCCCCATAGAGGGCAGTACGTGAGAAAGTCAGACACCTGCGAGGGCGCTTCGCTGCTTCGCTCCTCCCTGAAAGAGCATAAAAAGAGCAAACCCCATCATTCCCGAGAGGAGCAGCCCCCTCAGGAGGAAGGAAACTGTGGAGATCGGCACACTGAGCTTTCTATGAGGGCCCGGCGCTGGGGTCAGGCTGTGTATCTGTTTGCGTGTTTAATCCTCTGGAGTACCAGTGTTCCCATTTTATAGACGAGGAAACTGGCTCAGAGAAGGTACCTCACAGACTCAAAGACTCAGTGGCAGCAACGCAAAGATTCGGAAACTGAAACAGATGTTGTCCTGGAGAGGGTCACGCAACATGCTGTGTGAGTTCAGGACAGGAAGAGACCACCGCTGCTCAGGGGATCAGGGGGATTTCCATGGAGAAGGTGGGCCATAAAGCTAGACCATGAAGGATCGTTTTCTTTGCACCACAAGGAGGGGCAGGGGTGGGGGATGGGAGCTGCAGGAGTAGATGCTGTTGAGCAATATGGAAATTGGTTTGTATTCTGTTATATATACCTGGTTAAATCCCGGGAAGTCCAGAAACTGGTGTCCTGTGCTACAGCGTTGCAGGGGTTTCCTGGGGAGCAGACTCTGAGATGGGCATCAGAGAGCAAGAGGTTGCAGGGAGTGCCATGGAGGTCAATACCTGGGGAAGGGAGGGGAAGAGAGAGGAGGGAGCAGGAGTGGCCTGAGGGGGAAGTGGGACTGCAATGCCTGCCAGCAAAGGTGTGCCCTTCAGTTTTCCCAGGTGCGCTGAGGGAGCCTAGCCCTTCTCTTCTGCATCTGGTCTGCTGTCAGATACGCTGCCCTTGGAGGGAGGTGTGACCTTGGGTGAGGCAGTAATCTTCAACCAAAATAATTCTCAAAGAGAGTTGACAGCTGAGACCTATCAGCTGACAACCTTCTCAGACTCTGGGGGAATCAGCTTTCCATTCCCAAAGGCGGATCTGATGGTGCCTCACAGGGTCCCTGTGTTCAGACTCCCCTGAGGGTCTCCCAGCCCTATTGTGCATTCAAGGCTGAGGACCTTCAGATTCCTCGGGCCTCTTCTCTCTCCTCATCCAGAGGATGGTTTTTAAAAATCAGCTTGACTATATTGAGCATTTCATATGTGCAACATCTCTGATATAAGACAGGATTTATTTGTCCTTTATGCAAATATTTAAATATATGTAAAATATTTTGAAAATATAGTAATACATTCTGATATTATAATTACTTTAAAATGAGATCCTTAAGGAAAATGTTAAGACCCTTGTAAACTTTCTGAGCAAAATTAACAAATCCCCAGTCCATTAGGGATCCAGAGACAGGAGTAGTTCTCCTTTCAGTGGAGAAAGGCAGGGACAGCTGCAGCCCTCCCTCCAGCTGCTCACATCTCTCCATTGTCTCTGAACTTTCTCACTTCAGTGTGAGTGGTTAACTCTTAAATGAGCTGGGGGACTAATAATAAGCCAGTGGTTGCCTCCTTCCTATTAAAAGGAATAATCGAAGTGGGTTTTTGACAGCGTTCTTGTATCCATTCTTTTGGTTTTGTTTTGCAACTCACAATTAAAATGACCTTAAACAAAAAGAGAAGATATTGGCTTATGTATCTGAAAAGCTTAGATGGCTTCAGGAGTGGCTGAAATCAGTGGTTAAAAAAATGTCGTCTAATTTCAGCTTCCCTCTGTCTCTTGGCTCTGCCTTGTCTCAGTTGGCTCCATTCTCAGACAGGCTTTTACCTTGTAGTGGAAGACAAATGTAGCAGCGCCATATTTTTCAGGTTTATGTCCATCTGGAAAGAGCAAGCCTCTTTTCCAGGATTATCATGTGCTGCACCCAGAAATCCCCTCCCCCACTGAACATATGAACCAGCCCAGTTAAAAATAGCTGCTATAGCCAGAATAAGAGTATGGCAGACACAACTTGTTGCTGTGTGGTAGATTTAGGGGAGCTGGAACTCAGTAACTTCCATTCTTGTTCTGGTGTGTCTTTCTGTGTTATGGGGGATTGAGAGGTAACAGTTACATTTCTCAGACTCTCTTGCAGCTATAATTTCTGCTGTGATTTGATTCTGCCCATTGGATGCTCTCTGATAAATCTTGGATCACTAAGTTGAGGTAGGACCAAGATTCTGCCAGCATTTTCAGTTGGGGAGGTGTTTAGGTTTTTTTTGTAGTAGTAACTGTAGCAGAGATCTCAATGTCCAGTCTCTGGCCTTATGAATGTCGAGAGGCAGGTTAGACTATCTGTCAAGTGGACCACAGGAGACACCAGGTAGTCAAGGAGCTAGCAGGAGAACTGGTGGCTTCCTGGTGATGGCCATGGCAGTATGCTTTCAGAGCCTTTGACTTTCTGAGCACAGGGCAGGGCATCGGCTCACTTGTTGGCCCAGTTCTGCATGATGGCTTTAGGACTCTCTCATGACTGCTCAACCTAGAATCTGCTTCTTCAGCCCCTACAACAATTTTGTTTGCCACTTAATGCCCTGAAACAAATACCTTCTGCTTCATTTAATGAGAATGAACTCCATGCGAACCCTGTCACCAGCCCTATGTCTCTGCTGTGCTGTCCCCTTGCACCCTTTTACCCCCACATCTTCCTGCTGGCAGTGCCCACTCCTACTAGAGATGCTGAAAATCTTTTTTAGCATCTTTTGCAACTGGGTCTATGTTGGGCATATGTGTGTGAGGAGGGAACCTTTCCAGGACAAGTTTCTGTCCTAATAAAAAGAGACATTTAAGAACAACCTTTCCTCTTGCTTTTGGTTGTGGTTGGGAAGGAAGCTGCTGTGTGGGGCTGAAGCAGCCCTTGTGCAACCCTGAGGACATAAGCCAACTGACGTGCCACTACAGTCACAAATTTTGGAATTAGAAATTATATGAGAATTTTATGTTGTTTGAAAGGGAGACAGAGTGATTCAAACATTCATCTTCTGACTTTTTTAGTGCTGAGTGCATGAGGCTTGGCAGAGGCATGGGTGGCTGTAGGTCCTTTTGCTGGTTGGCATGGGTGGTGCCCCCTCATACCTCCCATCCTCAATTACTTTTCATAAAATAGTCTAGCTCTTACAGATGCTTTCCCAAGGCTTTTTATGCCTGTTTTTATGTGATCATGTAAAATCTTCCAGGTAGCAGGGCAAATAGTATCTGTCCTGTATTTGTGATGAGAAATCTAGGGCATAGACTTAAATTGCTGGGCCAATCTCACACAGCTAATTAAGGGAGGCACAGAGCTGTGACCTCTGCCCTAGTTTTATTTCTACTACACCACATTGCTGCCTCTAAGCTTTGGCAGGATGATTTGTTAAAAAAAAATTAAGTGCCTAGTAGAGAAAGAGCCTATGTGTTTAGCTTCTTGGTTCTCAAAGAACAAAGGGCCATGTGAGGCCGAGACTTCATCCTTTGTGGAGAGGTCTCACTGGTCTCTCAGCACCACATATGCCTTCAGCCTTCTGTGTTCAGCAGAGTCAGGAGATTCCTTGCAAAATTGCTCTTGAGCTCACTCATTTGTGAGGAACAGGAACCTCAAACACACTCAAGTACAGGGAGTTTTGGAAAGTGTGGTAATGCTGCATGCAGAGCAATAAGGAGCATCTCACAGATGTGCAAGACAGGAGACAGCCAGAGTCACTCACAGAGGCCGGCTGGAGGGTGGCTCTGGGTCATGTTTGGCTGGGCGACCCTGCCCCTGTCGTGGACATTGGTGACCTTCACTGCAGGCTCCTCTTGTGACTCAAGTGCCCTCTCTGCTTCTTTTTCTCCTGATATCAGCCTTTTCCTGGTCTTTCTCTCTTCCTCATTGTTTCTCTCCCTGACCACTCCCTCTTGCCTTTGGCCACTCATGACCTGTTTGGCCTCTTCTAAAAGGCTGGGAGAAAGGGACAGTCAACAGAGCAGGGGTGCCAGATTCATGAATGAGCTTTGAGGGTGGATTTTGCTTCTAGGACCATTGCCCTGGGTTACAGTTGGATGTGACCTCTCTGGGGTCTTGCTTCAGTTCTCAATGACATCCCTTGGGCCTTTCACACAGGAGATGTCAAGTGATTGAGAATTTTATGAATGATCCCACTGTGGTTTCAACTTTGTTTTCTTTAAGGCAGAGGAATCAAAATGAGGATTTAAAATACTTACTAACTTCTCTTCTAAATCACTCCAAACCCTTTTCAGCTCCTGACAGCTCCACAGTCAACATTTTCTTCCTGGTCCCTAAAACTCTTAAGTTCTTGGGCTGAGCTTTAGATAATGGACTAGTGTGTGACTGAGTATAAGGAGAATGGAGGAGGCCCTCTTTCCTTCCAATGTTGGCCCCGCAAAGTCAAAGGAGGCTACAGACTGTGAAACCAAATGAACACGAAACCTAATAGGGTTTGGCCACTCACTGGGTGGAATTAGACTATTTTTAGATGAACTATTTTAATATTATCCCCACCTGCCTTGCACTCATATTTTTAATTCTTTCCTGAAACTTCCATTTGTCGATAGTCTTGTCTTATTTAATTCCAGACTTCTGCTGAAGGTGTGATACGAGTACCTGCCTCCTGAGTTATTGTGGGACCAACAGCTGATTTGTAGACCAGCTCTCTTGCTGTTGATGTATGTTAGAGCACAGCTTTAACTTGCTGATCAACTTTGTTAAACTTCCTGTTTTCTATAGCTGCACTTGTACTAAGTCCAGACGCAGAACTGAGGTGGGGATATTGGATTGGTTCTTAATAAAGGCATGTTGAGTAAATAGATAAGTGACTAAGAAAATAAGGAAGTGCCTTTAGTTTAGGTCATCTGTGGCTCCTTGTCTTCCCTCTCTGGACTTCTCTTCCTTCCACCGGTGACCTGGGACACCATGGCATCCTCATGGTATCCCCTGCTACCTCCAGGCTCTCCCCTTTGGCACACCATCTAGGCCTGCCCTCCAGGATTCTTTTTTCAAATGGGATTCTTGGAGAATGGAATGGTTAATCTGAAGAAAGGACTCCTCTAATGGTAGACTTCCAGACCTTGGCAAACTGGGCAGAGGACAATATTTGGCTAGGATGGGGTGGGGTTAGGTAGAGGACAGCAAAAAAACATTTCTGGGATCCCAGATCTATCAGGTTGGCCCTTGTTGAAATTCAAACCCCAGTTAGCAGAAGCTATGGTGCTTATTCATATCCAACCCTTTATCTGAATAAGCTAAGGAAAGGGGAAAATACATTTGCAGATAAGGAAATCTGAGAACTGAAGAGCTGCCCGTCCTGAAGTGTGAGTACAAGAGCCAGAAGATTCCAAGACACTGGGCCTCAATTTAGATTACAGGACATGCCTGCAAAACTGAAAAACATGTGTTCTACGACTTAGAAGGCCACATAGGACTTCCTATAATGGAGGTAGATCACCTGTTTCGGTGATTCTACCACAAGTTTTTTGTTTGTTTTACAAAAAAAACCCCACAATTGAGTCAGTCTAGAAGACACACAAGAAAATAACTATTAAATTGTCATTAAAAAAACATAAAGAGGGGGATCCCTCAGCATGATAATGAGGCTTAGTCATTATTCTTTGAAACAAACAACTTGTTAAAAACAGTGTTATTAAGATATAATTGACATACAATAAATTGGACATATTTAAGTGTACATTTTGATGAATTCTGATATTTACAGAACCATTGCTGCAATCCAGATATAAACACACCCATCCCCCCCTAAAGTTTCCCTGTGTCCTTTGTCTTCTAGCCCGCCTACCCCATGCCCCCACCTACCCTGTCTCAGGCACCCACTGATCTGATTATAGCAGATGACAGTCTAGATTCTTCCTAAAAAGATGAGAATTTTCTAGTTTTGGGGATATGTCCCATAGGGAGGTTCCCCAAAGAAGCCCAAAGTGGTTTTCAGCATTGGTAGCCCTGTGGGAATAAATGTCTAGCTTCCAAGGAAGGGGTAGCATTCATTTGGATCTGTAATTCCTGGTGTGGCTTTTGAAGAATTAACTACATTATTGTATATTTTACCTTGCCTCTTATGCGATTCTGCAGTTGGAATCTACTAATCCAGATTAACTGGCCCATCCTACAACCACTGAGTTAAAGCCAGCCTCTGTGAAAGTCATAATCCTGGTCTTTATGGCAATGGTGTCACTCGAGGAAGTCAAACAGCCGGCAGGACACAGTGCTTATCTCCTAACTCTGCATTTTATGAGGGAAGAGTTCCCTTTTCTGCTCAACTTGTTTCTCGTGCCCCAATACCGAATCCATCACCAACAGGTGCCAATCCTGCCCTGTCACTGGCTATCGATTTCATCCCATTCTTCCTGCATCTTCTGTCAGTCACTGAGGGCCGGACATTGGCCCTTCTCACCCAGGTGACCCTGGACCTGTCAGCCTCCCAGCCTCTTCATTAAGTCTCCTGCTTCCAGTCTCTCCCTCTTTTTATCCTCTCTGTACCGATGAAATCTTTGTAAAAGGAAAGTCCAATCAGATTATTCCTCTGCTTCAAATATTAGCATCTGTGACTCTATGGCATGGCTTCTAACTACCTCTCCAGAGCCTCCCCACTCACATTCCCCATGTCCCCAACCCATCCTGGTTTTTCGGCTGCCACCAGGAAGGATGATACTAGTGTTACAGAGAGTAGAGCAACACCCAGATTTCTGTCCAATTCTATCTCTGTTTCCTGACACACACTTTCCAATCACACCAAGCACATTGAGGGCCTTGAACGCACCATCCACTTTCCCACTCCTGTGCCTTTGTGCCTGCTGGCTTCCCCTACTTGAAACGCCCCCTTTTCCTTCCCAGTATTCCTGGAGGACTTTGGTGTTATTACCTCCCTCCTTTGCAACATTCTTACAACCATCACGGCCCTGGTTGTTGTGAATGGTAATTGTTTGATCAGTCAGGTATAGTGAGGGCAGGGATTATCTGCATTTTGCATTACAGAATTCCTGCTCTTGGCACTTTTGCTTGTGGATAGAATGAACCAATGCAACTTGTCTTATCCGGAATCAACATCTAAAAACCTCCAGGACTGTGTCACTGATGAGGAGGATTTAACAAGTCAGAAATCATTGGTACTTGATAAGAAGTATTTGTAGCCTGGCATTTCCAAATGCTGTCCACTTACTGGGTGTGTGTGTGTGTGTGTGTGTGTGTGTGTGTGTGTGTGTGTGTGCTATATCTGCCTTGAACTCTTTTCTCCCAGAGAGTGACATGCTTTGCCCCCTTACCTCCATCAGATCTCTATATCTTGATTAGCAAGGCCTTCCCTGCCCACACCACCCCAAATAGCAGCAGCCTACACCCCAGCAATCTATCTCTATTCTTCTACATCCTGCTTTTTTCCCTCCTCTTTCACACTTACTACCATCTCTCTCTCTCTCACTCTCTCTCTCTCTCTCTCTCTCTCTCTCTCTCTCACACACACACACACACATACACACACTTGTGAATTTTTTTATTGTCTATTTATTTGTTATCATTAGAATGTAAGTTCTGTAGAGCAGGAATTTTTTCATTTTTCATCCCAGCACCTGATACAATGCCTGACATACAGTGGGTGCTTGTATATGTGCTGAAAGATTGAATGTGCACAGAGAACACTGTGTGTCACTGGGGACAATGCTACGCATTCCAGTATGAACATGATAAAATAAATTAAATATGTGTATGTAGGAACAGTCACAAACTGTGGTCATGAGGATGGTTTGGAGAGTTCCAAACAGCCTTTCTCTGCCTCAAGCAATACAGAAAAATATATCTTATAAAGGCTCTTACCTGTGTCTGGAATACTAATAATGTATGTGAAGGAACAAGATCAAAGCAAACAAAGAAAAATGAATTATAATATATCAGGTGGGGTGGGCAGGCTCAGCCACTTCAACCTTTCGCTGCTGTGAGCAGATCTGTGTGTTTGCTCTGAATTCTGTAAACCCAATTGCACTGACCTGTGAGAAAAACCAAATGGCAAAGACAAGCTGAAAGCTGGGATTTTAATTTGAGAAGCAACCCTAAGGGTGACGGATGATTTTCCTGAGATCCAGCTCAATCTCAGTTATGAGAGGGCAATCTTTGGGCCTGGGTGTTGGCTTTATGCCCAGCTGGACCCAGGGTCCAGGCCAACCTGCTTCCTCCTCTGGGCCTTAGCTTCTGTAGGCAGGAGAGTGAGGGAGTTGATGAAAACTGATTTCCAAGGTCTCTTCCACCTATGAAGTGCTATGATTCTGCATCTTGACACGTTTTGAGTTTGTCCTCATTAATGTAGAGATTTAATTCACCGGGACATTAAATTCCCTAAACATTTTGGTTCATTGGATCTTTATTAAAATAAGCCCCAAAATTTGTTCACTGCATTAAAAAAAAACCAACAATGTATTTTTTTTTTCATTATTGTACACCTGTGGGAATGTAAAAGCATTTAACTGTAACAGCTGGAGGTTGGACTGGAAGTTATTCTTTAAAGCAGAGTTTCCAAACATTTTTGGGCAGCACAGTGGAGAGAGAAGAGCACTGAACTAGGCATGAGAGTTCTGAGGTCTAGTCTGGGTTCTGTTACTGCCTGGCTGTGTGAACTTGGATAACTCACTTAGCCTCTATGAACCTTAACTACCCCCAAACATGAGAATGCCTGTCCTGGCTACCCCACAGGGTGTTCACAAGAATCGAAAGCAATAACATGCTTTGAAAATTATAAAGTCTGATAGAAAGGTAATGCATTATTAATAACAGGCTTTTAGGTCTGAAGTGAGAATTTTTAAGTGTATCTGAAATAGATTATAAATCAGATGAAGCTGAGGTTTGGGGAAAGTTTTGGCGGGGTGGTGTACGAAGTTCCATTGCATATCAAGATAAGGAGTCCTATTACCCTCGGGAGGGGTTATTTTCCTCATCGTGCTAACTTCTCTGTCTCTGTTTCATCTTAGACTTTATTTTGCCTCCTCTCTTCTCACCTCCCTCCTTTCCTTTCTGCCTTTACATTGTGAAAGGGATCTTATGGTCTTGAAAACCCAATTCCTCCTTTCTTGAACAATGCAAATCAAGAAAACCATCTGCATTATGATTCATTTACAAATACCAGTCTTCTGAGGCCTTTGAATCTAGTGTGTAACTGAGAGAAAGAAAGAGAGCAGATGGTCACTGACAGGCATGCGGACCCTGCAGGCCTCCCTGATGTGGGCAAGGTCCTTTGCTCCTTGACTCAAGTTGAAGGGAACGGATTTCTGACAGACATTTCTTGTGATCTCCACCCTGTTAGGACCAGAGCTTTATGATCAGGGAAGATCACTGCTTGGAGAGCTGTTAAAGTTTCTGCTAACTGAGCTAAATTAAAAATGATCCATGGTGATTTTTTTCCTTCTTTTCTGATGAGTAGCAAGGAGGAGGCAGATAAATGTGTACTTCAGATATTTTAAATACCTCCATAAATTACACTTATTTTATGAGGAAAAAATCTGGTGTGACAGAATGTTAAAGATATACCTGGTCTTAGCAAGGTCCCCAGGTGAACCAGAAGTGTCATGCCCCTAACCCAAAGAGAGGTGCTAAGATTTTGCTACAAGATATTCTTTAAAACCCTAGCCAGTCACCCAGTGTCATCCCATATACAGGAGAAGGAGAAAGAGATAGAAGGTGGATGAAAGTTGTTGGTTCAGTGGGTAGGCTGCTGTGTGCTTCTTCTCCCCTCCCATTTTACCTCCAGCCAAGGATTTCGAGAAAACTGTTACTATAGAAGGGGGCATGAAACCAGAAAAGCTGGCATTCGTGCTCCTTGTCACCACCAGAACCATTAAGTAGAGACAGGGATTGAATCTTCATGGGCGCTTTATTCAGGTTGCTGGAGATCTGAGAAGACAATGGGTTATGTGCCCTAAAAGACCTTTTTTACAAAGAGGGAAAAAGTGTAGTAGGTAAGGAATTTGGAACTCAGGAAAAAGGCTAAGCAGATAAAAGCTGCAGTCTGGCAATTTCCCTAGCACCCTTTCAGCTGTTAACTGGTGGCTCTTTATCTGTGTCTTGTGCCCTTTGTCCTGGGCAGCGGATGTCTCTCCCTGGAACACAATGGCTCAGACACCATCCTGACTGCTTGCAGTCTTCCTGGGGCACAAAGGTGGAATTGCTTGTGGTCTCTTGGGGTCAGGGTGGATCATATCTTCAGTCCCTGAAATAATAGCTTTTTACATGCATTCATTACTAAGCTTGTTAACTATTCCTTAAAACTAAAAATGTTCAATTCTTGAGTTCTCCCATCAGGTACACCATTAAGGGGAAATTGACACCTCCAATTGCTTCTCTCCCAGCAGCACTGTTGAGATCTGGCCACATGCTGTCACTGTCGAGACCTTGACAAAGGTCTTGGAGGCAGCTTGCAATTCCACAGTGTGGTCGGCAGCCGTCCGTCTACACAGTGTGGTAGACACCGATAAAAGAGGGTCTGGCGTGAACTGCTTCAAAAGGTCTGACCCAAGAAGATGACCTGTAAGGACAAGGAGGTCTTTGCTCACCATCATTTAATTAATGAGAGATACAAACTGTGGTTTGAATCCAGGTCTTCTGATTCCAATTATAGTGCTCTTTCTACTTACCCTCAGCTTTTATTAATCATGACTTATTTAGTAGTGTTCTCAGTCTGGGCTTGAAGCTGAGGGTGAGAAAGTGGGTCTTATTCTCCCCAACTCCCGCAAAACACGTGCTCGCAGATATAAGCTTGTCTCTTCTTTTGGTTGATGGAGGGAAAGTAGGGAGGGGGAAGGAGGAAGGAAAATAATGCGGTATGCTGTCAAGTGGGAGGTGGGAGCTAAAACTCAAAAGAAGTAGTACAACTTTCTCTTCCAACCTCGCTCTTTCAGCTTCAACATCATTCATCCCCACCTGAGATGACCAGTCCTGAGCCAGGTGCTCAGAGAATATTGTTCATCAAGATTAACCACTAGGATTGTACTCTTGGAGCTCAGTGCTACATAACAGGCACTTTAGCCATGGGACTGCTTGGGGGCTGGGGCACAAGAGAAGCAGAAAGGAAAAAACTAAAAACAGCAAAATGGAGATTTCTCCCATTCTCTCTGAGTATTAGGAGTTGTTCCCTTTCCTGCTTTGAACCGTAACCAGAGTGCTGCTCCTGGAGCTCACAGTCTGTGCCCCATTGTCTGGGTTTTGAGCTGCTTTGAGTTCAGGCCGGGAAATACTGGAGGGAAAAATAATGGCACACTCACCACCAGTTCGGTGGTGCTTAAAATTCCTCAGTCCAGTTGCTACTATTTACTTTTCAGAGTTCTGAAATACCTGCTCTGTGCCTTCAGTGCGAGAGACAGAGTTGTCCCACCCTGAGTCAAGAGAGTGGGGCTTTCCTACCCCCTCACCCCACACCCCCTCATTCATTGGCGAGGGGCCACAGGACGTGCGGTTCAGTTGCCAGCTATTCTAATTGCGGGCAAAGTGGATTTCAGTAGCCCAAGAGCAGAGAGAAGGCATGCTAAAGCGAGGGTACAGGCTCCTTCAAAAGAGATCTTAGAGAACAGGGGAGGAGCACCAAGACTCTCTACTAGAGGGGCATGCCTAGGTTGGGGAGATTCTAAAACAGACTGTGGCCAGATGACCCAAGAACACTCAGGCGTGTTGGCCTAGGGCTGGGGGTGGGCAGCCTTTGGATCTGTTCTATCTGCTCCAGGAACCATAATAGTGACTGTCTTTGTGCTTTGTGTCTACCCCCTGGCTGAACTGTCCACAAAGGCTTTAGATTTCTGTGGTCGTCGGCAGCCGTCCGTCTCGAGAGACGATGGTGTAGCTTCTTAAGAGTCTATCTGCACCGCCGAGAATGGCTGTGCAGTCCGACTCGGGAGTGACATGGTATCTGTCTCCTCCCGTGTTGAATCGACATCTTGTGATGACGCTGAAGCTACAGAGCCTGGGCAGGGTAATATGGAGGGCCTGCTGTTGCCCATGCAGCAGACCCCCCCTCTCTTCGCAGCTGAAGGGTCCAAGGGAAAGACGGAGTCGATACAGCTTGGGTTCAGGTGCGCCGCAGGAGTTGCCGGTGTTGACTACAACGTCAAACCGCCTTAGGGACTCCGGCTCCGGATTTTCTGTCGGGGTTTACTCCCTTAGCCTTTCCCCTGAAGAGGTATGCCGCAAGGCAGCGGAGGTTTTTTGGAGTCAGAGTTTTCCTTCTCTGATGTACCCTGACTGGAAGATCGAACCAGCGACACTTAGCTCGCAGGCCGACGCTCAATCCACTGAGCTAAACCAGCCAGGGCATATTTCTGTGGTAAAGTGACTTAAAAACCTCTCCTGGCTTTTAAAAGAATTGTTTCTGGCTTGAATGCTGTTCGGGAGACTCTTGCCACTTCTTGGAGCCCTTCACTTACCGCTTCTTCCTTCTCCTTTTAGCAAGCGGCTCCCCATCTGTCCCAGCTGCTGTCAAATTCTTTTTGGAGTTTTGCGGGTTAGCTGCCTTCCCCTCCACATATATGTGGCTTATATTTGGATGCGGGAAAACAGCCTTCCTGGTGGCGGTCCATGGCCCTCCAAAATGATAAACCACAGGGGGACACCCCGGTAAAGAGGCCCCGGCAGCACTTGTGCCATATCAGAGCTGAGGCATGCGTAGTCCTGGGTATACCTCAGACAAAACTGTCAAGCTGACCCCCGAGCTGTAGCAATTCCTTATCTTGTAAAGCGGTGGCAGTTTGGGTACCAGTGGTGGGTCTGCTGACCACACTCTGACTAGCTGTGGCTTAGGGGAATTCTTCCTAATATTCCACAGCAGACATGTGCAAGAATGTTCATAATAGCTTTGTTTATAATAACTAAAAGAAGAAATAACCCATAAATCCATAAATAATGGAATGAAGAAGTTATTATGGCATTTTTATACAATGGAATTCTACATAGCAAAGAAAGTAAATAAACTTCAGCTACACATATTGGCATGGAACACACACATATCAACATGTGAATTTCATAAGTACTGTTGAGCATAAAGAGCAAATTGAGAAGACTATAATTAATATAGTTTCCTTACATGGAAGTTCAAAACCACCATCAGACACTATAGTGATTAGTGATCCATTACAAATGGATTGAAGCCGTAAAGAAAAGCAAGGGAGTGAATAACACATGTGTTAGGTCAGTGGCTTGCCTGGGGGTGGGAAGGGAGAGGGAGGCATTTGGGGAGGGGCAGGCACAGAGAGAGCCTCACAGCATTGCTGGATGGTGGATGCTTGGTTTTTATTGTTATCCTTTAAACTGTATACATATGTCATGCACACTCTTGTTAACTATGATCTATTTCACAATGAAAAAAATTAAAAAGTACTATATTTAATCAAAGGCAAAGCTCTCCCCGACACCAATAACAGGTAGAGGTCAGTCAGTGTGGGTGCATGGTACCAACAAAAGGACCGAGATCTTTTCCAAATATGGTGCCTTGAAGGTCTGGAATAGCCTCAGGGAGAAACAAGGAAGCTAAGCTGACTTCAGCATTCCTCCACTCCCCCACCCCCACCCTGGGGAGGAGGTGTGTCCTGCTCTCCCAGGATCTCCTGCTCACACGGCCCTGGGACCACAGCTTGCCCACTTCATAGCCTTTCTTCCTGCACCACATTGCGCAGAATTTAGCCTGCTTTGCTTTCCTTTTAAGAGCTGCTACCATGTGTTCCGTTTCCTGTGGCTTTCCCACGGCTGTCTGCTGAGTCGAATGCTATTATCCCAACTTTTCAATGTTTTGACCCCCAAACGAGTGTGCTGGCCCATTTGGAGTTAAAAGTGTGAAAGCATTTTGTAGAAATTGTCCTTAATACCACTTCCAAAGTTGGGTCACTCACCATCTGATTACCTTTTTAGGGAAGGTTTATAATTTGCCAGCTGAAGTTTATTTTAAATTCTGTCTGGTTGCAAACACATTCTTGGTTGACAGCTCTAGTTTGAAATGTTTGGGCTCACTGTGCTCTGGGTAAAACACGTTGTCAAATCTCTTTTAAAACCCTCTTGTCAGATGGCTTTTCTTGCCTTGCCATTTGGTGTCATAAAAGCTTACAGTTAGAAGGAACCTTGGAAGTCACTTGTCCAACTCCCCATCCAATGAAAGAACTTCTTGAAACATGCCTGATTCTAGCAGCTAGTGGCTTGCTTTGTAAGGGCCTTGCTGTTGGGACAGAGTACCAAACTCCCCACAAAATTTTGCATATATTTTCATTTTGTCTCTGAGAATCAGAAATCAGTGCAAGGAATTCCAAGCTTGCTAATTGAATTAACATGAACACAGATTCTTTCAAAAGAAGGTGCAGAAGGCCTTACATGGTCAAAGACAGCTTTAATCTATTTAGTGTAATCTCATCCCATGTTAGGAGAGACAGAGAGACAGCAGATGGTTGAGTTCATCCACACACTTGGAAGTAGGGGCAGAGAAGCCTAGGAGATTGGGCTAATCTCCCATGTGTGCATTTCCCTCTGCTCCTTGTCTCCCCTTTTTTGTTTTCTAAGGTACAGAAACAAGTGTAGACATTGATTCTCCTAAAAGATATAACACTCACCACTTATGCCTGCTGAAGGGAGCAGGACTAGTCTGTCATCCCCCCTTCACTCTCTGCCTTCCTCACCTCCCTGGGGTCCCGTTAGGTTGAGTCCATGCCAGTTTCTGAGCCCCACCCAGAGATCATGTGATGTATGTTAATAGTTGCCTTTTGTTCTGCTCTGTTAGAGCTTGGAACGAAGCCATGACCCCAGCTGCCATCCAAGTTAAGTGGATTTGGGTTCTGGGCTATGCCGGGACATTGGTGGCACAGGCCCTTCAGATTGAGGAAAGGAAGCCCGTTTAGAAAAGACCAAAGTTAACCCATTGGAGCAGCAGGGTTTTTCCTTGCTGAACTCCCAGTCTCACACAAACTGGAGAGAATTTTTGGGCTAAAGAGGGTATTTGAAGATACTTCTTAAAGATGGAGGGGTGGGCAGGAAGTCCAACCATGAGTTGGGAAGGAATAATCAAAGGTGCTGACCCAGCCCTGACAACATTTGTAAGGTCCAGTGTGCACAAGAGTTTCAGGCAAGGCTTAGTAATTGTTGTAGATGTGTCCCCTTCACAGCAGGATGTCCCTGTCTGTCAGAGTCTGTGCAGGTGGGGATTGCTGGGGTGATGAGCCAGGGGACAGGGTTTAGCCCATGAGGCAGGCTAGAGCCATTCAGGGTATCAGGGCCACTATTTGATGGTCAGGGAAGGCCATGGTGCCCCCAGGCTACCAGAGGCAGAAGCCTCCTTTGCAGGCTGTGATCCTGCTCTGCATGGTGCTTCCCTGGACACCCTGGGCTTGATGCATTAGCAGACCTGCCTGGGTTCCCCTAGGGACTGGGAGGGCCCTGGTGAGTCTGGGGCTGACTACCTGAACTACTGGGCTGTGATTTCTATCATTCAAATCAGCAAATAATTGAGCCTTTATGTGCAAGAGAATTGAGGTCAGACAAAGACAAAGTGTTGGGTGGTCAACTGGTAGGTGGATTAGGAAATGCCATCTGGACACCATACCAATCATAAAGCAGTTTGCAAAACTAATTACAGTAAGTCATTAGTCGATATAGACTAATGACTGCAAAATTACTGCAAAACTAATTACAGTAAGTCATTAGTCGATATAGGCCCCATTTGCATGGGGGAAGGGGAGGTGAAAACAAGTGAGGGAGAGGCGGGGAGGAACTTTTGCACAGATATTGCACAAGCTAGTGCAGATCTCTGACTTTGTCTCCCCAAGGACAGTTGGGCGGGGTGGGGGGGGAGCAGGAAGGAACTGAAGGAGCTGTTTTCATTGGACCTCAGGGAGACAGAGGCCACCCCTGTCTGCTTTGGTTCCAAAGTAACTCGCAGGGACACTGAGTGGAGAAGGGATATTGTCCTCATACCTCTGTGCAGCAAAGTATTTCTCTAAACCTGAGGTGAGCAGGGAGCATAATTCCATGTTGGCTCCTATACCTTTGGCGTCAAGGAAACAGCCCCCCCTGGCAGCAATACAGCTGTATTCCCAGAGGAGCCACATGAGTTTCCTTCCCAGACTCTGGGAACACCGGTGGGACTTCCGTGGGGCTGGAAGGCTTGTTTTGTGTAGGTGGAGACAAGAGCCAGTCAAGTGCTGGATACGCCTGTTTGAGTTGGTACTCACAGCCCAATGAGACCTGGAGACACCCCAGATATGGATGCTAGCAAAGTGATAGTGTTACAGACTAAAGGGGTTCATTCACCTGCGCATATCAAAGCCCAATCAAATGGGAACAGGAGTTTGCAGCAAAGTAAAGTTTTATTAGTTAAGGAAATGACGCCAAACTCAGAGTCACAGGTGAATTATTTCTCTAAGACCTGACTCCCCAATGGCCTCTAGGGGAAAAAATCATTAACCATAGTGACTGAAGGAGTTCCGGTCCTAGTCATGGTCATGGTCTTTGCTGATTGGTCAATGCTGGGGGTCCTGATGCCACCCATAGTGTCACTATGTCTGCTTTTGTAAGGGTGTGGTCAGTGAGATTGTTCTGCTTCTCTGTGTCTGGAGGTGAAACACAACTGAGGTCTAGGCGTTATGTTTAGTTTGACTGAAACTCTGTCTCTGTGGTCAACAGACCTGAGGCTTTTCCCTAAGATTGTTTAATTCAGACCAGGACCTCATTGTCCGGAGATCTCAATGGGAGTAAACATGCAAGGGAGAAGGAGGTGGGTGATTCAGAGTGCTGGATGAGGCCAGTTTGAATCAAAAGGAAAGAATGGAGAAAAGTTCATATAAAGAAATGAAGTTTTTCCCTGACTGGTGTGGCTCAGTCGGTTGGGCATCGTTCCGCAGAGTGAAAGGTTGCTGATTGATTCCCAGTGAGGGCACATGCCTGGGTTGTGGGTTTTGTTCCAGTTCAGGGTGCATAAAAGAGTCAACCAATGGATGTTTCCCTCTCACATCGATGTTTTTCTCCCTCTCTCTCTCCCTCCCTTCCCCTTTCTCCCTCCCTTCCCCTCTCTCAAAAAAAAAAAAAAAAAATGAAAAGAAAAAAAGTTTCTGTGTAGATAAAATAGAGCAAGCGAACACTTCCATTTTCACCTTCATAGTAGCCTTGAAAAATTCTGCCCTTCCCTTTAAATTTACAGAGCTTTTCTGAATCTGTAATTACCTGATTTTCTTCGTTTAGTCCAAGGGGCAGCAAATTATTTTCTATAAAGAGCCAGGTAGTAAATATTTTCAGATTTGTGGGCTATACAGTCTCTGTTACAAACGCTCAACTCTGGTATTGGAGCATGGAATGAATGGGACTAGTGTTCTAGTAAGTAATGAATGGGACTTTGTTCCAATAACATTTTACTTGTGGACACTGTATTTTATATAATTTTTAACAAGTTATAAAATATCGTTTAGAAATTCCTCTACAAATTCAAAAATATAAAAAACACTTGAACATGTAGAGCACAGAGACAGACTGTGGCCATTGTTGGCCAGTCCCTGTGAAGGCAGGAATTGGCTCCTCACTGTGTCCCTAGTGCCTAGCACAGGGTCTGCTGTAAAGACTAGGTGCTCAATCGATTTTATTGGAGCAGTGAACTTCTCTACTTTATTTATAAGAAAACCATGAATTAATTGCCTCTCCCAAATGTGGGGCTAGAACTCAAACTTGCGTGGTAGTTGGATGTTATAGGGTTGGGTCGTTGGCCGTTCTTCCAAATGCTATGCTCCTTCTACCAAACCATGCATCAACCTTGGCAGAAAAATATTGCTCCATGGAAGTTCACAGAGTTTGGGATTGGGAATTTCACTTAAGCAGTTAACCAACCAACTCTATACAGTCCTATTTCAATGTGGTCGAGTTGTAGAAACATGACTTTAATTACTCAGTTTTTGTTTTCCTTTTAATCTGGGGACCATGCTCTTGATAGTTTACCTTGCAAATAGCATCCAGGACTTTGCAGATATTAAATAGTCACCAAGAGGGCTGTACTGTGTGTATATTCTTCAAAACTAGGCATTTTTAAAAATCAAAATCAGTTTGTTTGTTCTTTTTAAACAATAGCTCTGTGTGAGTTGGGGGCTACAGAAGCCCAGTAAAGTCTAGTTGCCTGGTGGAAAAACTGGTTTTCTTTCAAAGTTAGCCCAAGTCAGTCTGCATCTCTTCCCCCATCTCTGTCAACTCCTACACTCTGTTTCAACTTAAGTGTCTGTCATAATTACTATGCTTTTTTTGTTTGTTTTCACTCCTATTACTCATTCCCACACTCTGCTCTCTCTTGGCCTTGAGCCTGCCCTGAGGTTGGGTTAACCACAAACCAGAAGCAGGTGAGAATGCCTGCTCCTTCTCTAGGAATGTGTGCTGGTGTTTCTCGCTCAGCCACTGGTTTGGGTGGATTCTAATACCGCATGCAGTCTCTGTGAGGCCTGGGCACCACTCTGCTGCCTCCCCCAGGCCCTTGGGTGCCCTCCTGATAAGCAGTAGCAACAGCAATGAAGACTGGCTTGAGGAGCTCTCACCCCCACACTTCCCACTGTGGCCAGAATCTTGCCCAGGTCGAGGGCGTGGCATCTCAGGGCCAGGCAGTTGACCGCGCTTCCCGGGGACTCTCATTCAGAAGGCCTCATATCTGATAGCTCATGTTTGGTTTTGAAGAATAGTTAATATCAACAGAAGACCCACCTCCCCATTTTTTAAATTATAAAAGTAATATATGCTCAGTGTGGAAAGTTTGAAAATACAGATAAACACAATGATGATAAAATTGACCTGTAATCACTCTTTTCAGAGATAACCTCTATTAAGCATTTCAGAACAGATCTTTCAAGTCATCTTATATACACAGTCTTCTAAACATCATATTGCAATGCTGTTTGGTCACCTGTTTTGTGTTTTTACTTAATACATCATTGGCATATTTTCATGTCATATCTTTATATAATATAGTTCTTTTTTATTGCTATACTTGGTGCCATGGTAAATGTGGGCACAGACTACTTAATAAATGCTGATTGTTGGACATTAAATTTGTTTCTGTTTTTCATACCAAGATGAACACCCTTAATTATAAATGCTTTTATGCATATCTTGCTGCTTCCTTAGGACATATTTCCAGAAGTAGAATTAATTTGGTCAGAGGTTCTTCACATATTTAAAGGCCATATTTCCTTCTAGAGATGATGCAATTTTTGCTTCTACTTTAGGGCAAAAATCTTCCTGTTCTTCAACCTGTGCCAACATATTGGATATATAATAACTTTTAATTTAATTGGTGGTAAACAGTATTTAATTACTGTTTTTGCTTTCTTATACAACTGATAAGGCTGAATATTTCAAAAACTTTTTAGCCATTTATGTTTCTTTTATGATTTACCTTTTGTGATCATAAATAAGTTGTGCATTCCTTCCTCCAGTGTATTTATTAGACCTATCTTAGTTTTAAATCTTAGCTCTACCAGTTTGTGACCTTGGGTAAATCACTGAATTGAGCCCCAGTTTCATCACTGATGGATTAGAATAATAATTCCTACTGAATAGAGTGACTTTTAGGATTTAATGAAAGAACACATAAAGAGAAATAACATAAAATTTCTGGCACAAAGGAAGTACTCACTAAAGGCTAACTTCTTTCCTTTCCCCTACCATGGGGAAGGTGAGGAATGCAAAAATTTATAAAACAATGTATTTGTCTTCAAGAAACATGTAATCCAATAGGACAATAAAATATACCGAATATTTGACTTCAGAAGATGCGTAGAATATTGGCAGCATGGGAAGAACTGCAGGAAGGGATGTGGCAGAGGTGGGAAGGAGTCCAATGTATCTGGGGAGTGCTAAGTGCAATAAATTAAATTCGCTCTACTAAAGGCTTTTTAACAGATAAGCCTAGAAGTATGGATTATGGCCTGTACTGTGAAGGGACTTTGACATCCAAGCTCATGAATTTGTATTTTGCTCCCAAGGTGATGGGGAGCTATTGAAAACTTTTGAGTAGTGGGATAACACCATTAAATTTACAGTAAGTGTTGATATGACAAAGACTGGAACTGGGGAGAGGAGCTGAAAAAATCCAGGGTGGGGCAAAAGTAGGTTTACAGTTGTGAGTACATGAAACAGTTTATTCTTGTATTATTATTTATTAATTATCGTATTATTTTCCATACGAACAACTGTAACTCTGCTTTTGCCCCACCCTGTATAATCATGATCAGAGTTATACTATATATAAAATGCCATATGCAATGCTGAATTAAAGAGATGCTGGCAATGAGGGGAGTCCTTGGCGGCTTGGGGCTGCTGTGGACAGGAAAGGGGGATTCGTGCAGTTCTCCAAGGCTGAGGATGTGTGAGATTCAGAGACTAGCGGTTTCAGTAACTACTGAAGACCTCTGGCACAGTGAATCCTGGTGGGCCTGAGAGGAGAAAACGTGAACACAAGGAGGATTACTCTTAGAAGGTGGAAATGGGCTCTGTTACTCAGCAGCAGAGCAGGGGTTATTTGAATAAAGTGACATAGAGTGAATGCATAGCATACAGAGGAGAAGCAGAGAAAGGGAGGGAGAGACCGAGGGAGGTGACCTTCTGGAACAGTCACCAGGAATACGAAGAAAGCTGGTCTCCCCTCTCATGTGGGTGAGTGACAGGGCAGGTTTAAGGTAGTGATGTTTTTCTTTCTTTTTTTTTTTCACTTTCAAGTTTGTTTCTGAGTAGGTAATATGCTCACATAGGCAGAAATTCCAAAGATGCAAAAGAGCACCTAGGGAAAATTCCTTCCACCCCTGCTCCCAGACAACGAGGTTCTGCCATCCCCGAGGCGATCATGTGAACAGTTATGTATCTCACAAGAAACTGTGGTCCCTGGACTCGTCGTCGTCGGCAGCCGTCCGTCTCGAGAGACAATGGTGTAGCTTCTTAAGAGTCTATCTGCACCGCCGAGAATGGCTGTGCAGTCCGACTCGGGAGTGACACGGTATCTGTCTCCTCCCGTGTTGAATCGACATCTTGCGATGACGCTGGAGTGTTCTCTCCAGTGAAGCTGAAGCTACAGAGCCTGGGCAGGGTGATATGGAGGGTCTGCTGTTGCCCATGCAGCAGACCCCCCCTCTCTTCACAGCTGAAGGGTCCAAGGGAAAGACGGAGTCAATACAGCTTGGCTTCAGGTGCGCCGCAGGAGTTGCCAGTGTTGACTACAACGTCAAACCGCCTTAGGGACTCCGGCTCCGGATTTTCTGTCGGGGTTTACTCCCTTAGCCTTTCCCCTGAAGAGGTATGCCGCAAGGCAGCGGAGGTTTTTTGGAATCAGAGTTTTCCTTCTCTGATTCCCTGGACTAGCAGAAAAATAATCACCTGGGAACTTGTTAGAAATGCAGTTCTCAGGCTCCACACCAACTTAGTGAGGAAGCATTTGGGGGTGGGGCCCAGAAATCTTAATAAGCCCTCCTGGTGATTCTGAAGTCTGAGAACCACTGTCCTACGTACATTCTAGGCATATACATACAAATATACATCAATTTCTTCCTCTTTTTTATATGTGTTTTACATTCATACTTTTGGAGATCACAGACCCCTTTAAATATTCTTAACACTACATACAATGTTTAAAATTTGGCAAATATTTTCAGGGAGCTCATAGCCCTCTTTGTGGTGTTCATGACCCTCACACTAAGAACTTTTACTGAGCAGGAAAGGCAGCAAAAGAAGATGGAGGTCAGGTATATTAGGAGAGATGGTCCATTCTTTCAGGGGAGCACAAGGCTTTGGTGGCAAGTACAGGTAAAAGAATGGAGTAAACAAAACAGATTCAGGTGAAGAGATTTTTTTTTTTTTTTTGAGGTGAAATTCACATAAATACAAAGAACAACTTTAAAGTTTAAAATTCAGTGGCATTTATTGCAGTCACAGATATTGTGCAATCATCACATCTTTCTAGGTGTGAAGGGAACTTTGCCTACTTGGAGTCAAGGTTCCTTGAAAAGTGTTCTTGGGACAGCCAAGGAGGATGTATGAGGCGAGGCCATGCAGGAGTGGAGTAGAGAGGGCGAGAGCAGAGTGGGTGTCAGGGGGCAGCAGGTGCTGAGCCGGTCAGGGAGTCAAGGGTGATGGGAGCTCAAAGATGCACAGATGAGTAGCTACTGAATAGCCAATTTGGATTTCTGTTGTTCAGCTGAGAACCATGGCTTCTTGGGCCCCCTCTCCCAGTGAGACTAAGGAAATGAGGTGCCAGTCATTTTCCAGGGAGATCAAGCCTCAGGCCCCGACTGACTTCTTTCTGCAGACTTCTTGACAGGGAGAAAGAAAAAGAAGCAGGAGAGCAGGGTCTGGCTCTTTTACCGATTTGGACTTCAGAAAGACACAGAAGAGAAATCATACCTCATATTCTGAGACTTCTAACCAGGCAGTGGCTCCACTCACTAAGACTGTGGCCATTTAACACCCTGGGGGCAGAGGGACCCAACATGTCCCTGGAAACTGTGATCAGTGCAAAGCACTGGCTGCCGTTTGGCCTTGATTCAAAAAATAAGTTTTCTGAGTGCCTACTATGTCCCACACATTGTTGTAAGTGCTAAGAAAGTAGTGACTAATGGACAAAAAGCTCTGCCTCCTTGGTGCTTGCAACCTAGTGGAAGGAGGTGGTAAACACAGAAATAAAAAGTAATTTATGTCAAAGGTAGTAAGTCCTGTGGAGACAGGAGCTAAGGATTACTTGGAGGTGGAGAAGGCTGAGCAAGTCGCACTTTTAATTAGCATCCCTGAGAAGGCCTCACTGAGAGGGGACATGAAAGAGGTGAGGGACTTAGTAACAGGGATCAATTACTATTACAGGGATGTTTACCATGGCTGTACTTTCTAAGCACCCTCTCCTCCCCACTGAAAACACCTGTCAGACACAAGCCCAATTATGTGCGCTGTGGGTAAAGTGTTTGAAGGGAAACTGGGCCACATGTGTGTCTTGTGTTCTGGTGGGTGAAGGTTAAGATCTTCTGGGGTGACCCAAGTCATGAGGTTGGATGGGGCCACCCAGCTGGGCAGGGCTTCCTAGGGGACATGACTTTTGAAAATGGGAATGGCAACCACCCAGATGCCCTCCCTGCTGAGAGGGCAAGTCCCATCAGTGCCCCGGTTGGAGTCTTTCTCCTCCAAGCAAACATCTGTGGATGGCAGGGGGAAACCTCTTCTAGTCTTATTGCTCTGCTAAAACAAATACAAACAAAGAAAGCCCTACTAGGGGTTCTCTTTTGGAAGCCTGATTCCCTCAGAGTCATTATAAGCCAGCCTGGGCTTTTTGCTTTCTTCGCAACCAGACTCCTCTTTTTAATACAACAACCCTCGCGTAGTATAACCCACTGCCTTCCCCAAGCTCTCATCATCACTATGATTTAAGATACCGAAAGGGACAAGCACAGTAGGTTTCCCTGGAATGCGCTGTTTGGGCCTTGCAGATTTTAATTACTGAGGGACTCTGTGCCTTAGAAACTCTGTGTTACAGGTTTTTGTTGTGATCAGGAGCAATGCTTTGTATACACTACTGTGCACAGGGACATGATCTGACCTACATATGAATCCAAAGTACCAAGCGATTTGTAATGGGATTTTTTAATGTGTCTTCTGTCATCATCCAAGAGGAACCTTCCCTATGAGTACTTGTTCCCTTCAGAGTCTGTGGCAGGGGCCAGAAAGAAACCAGGGGAAGTATATCCTCTTGGATTAACATTTTACTACGTTCCAGAGACTCACTTACTATCTTCCCAGCCAAAGTTCTTTATTTCTTTGCCTGGCACATGGTTATTGCTGGGGGACTTTGTGGCTTTTGGGAGGGACAGAAATTGAAATGCAAATTGGTGTGATATATCTATTTTGCTTTGCAAAATTCTCATCTGCAATCTAACCCAGTCATGCAAAGCAGCCAGATATAAAAAGTTTGGATTTAATACTTCAAAAGAGATCTGTGGCAGGAAGGGAAAATGTTAGTAAATACTATACCCATGTCTCCCCGGTCTTTGAATATATATTATACTTTCTGGGTACTGATATCAATAAGCATCAGAAGTCATATTCAACTAGTCAGTTTTAAAAAGTATCTGTGCATCCATGCACAATATTTATTGACTATCTATTAATGTAAAAAGACTCTGCTGACCATTGGGTCATATTCTGCATCCTCAATAAGCTTTGCATTTTGGCGGGAGCAGCAAACAGACAACCAAGAAAGAATGAAGTAAGGGGTAAATAGAGAGAAAAGAACTGTGGAGATTTTAGTAGTCAAAATTGTTGCTTTTTTTCATCCTGGCCAGTGCGGCTCAGTTGGTTGGGCATCATCCCATAATCCAAAAGGTCATATGTTCGATTCTTGGTCAAGTCAAATGCCTAGGCTATGGATGCAATCCCTGGTCTGGGAGCATACAGAAGATAGGAAACCAATGTTTCTCTCTTACATCAATGTTTTTCTCCCTCTCTTCCTCCCTCCTTTCCCCTCTCTCTAAAATAAATATATAAATATTTTAAAAAATTATTGCTTTCTCAATCTTCATGGTTCATAGATAATGACTGTGAAAGAGGTATTAGGTCCCTCCTATCCCAGACCAACAGCACATGAGTGCACCACGTGTTGAGCACCAATTATGTGCACACACGTGTTACACTCTTCACTTGTGTTCTCTAATTCAATCATTACATCGATTTCATAAAGTAGGTCCTATGGTTAACTTCATTTTATAGATGAGGCAGCAAATTCAGAAAAGTTAACTTGCCCAGCATCACACTGCTAGGAGTAACAGAAGTGAGATTTACAACCAAGTCCAAGACCAAGTTCTGAGGATGAGCACTTGGTGACCTAACTTTTTATTACTCTAATCACAGCCACAGTGAAGAGCCTCAGAGCACAATCTATAGTTCAGACACTACTGATAAGTGGCTATTGTTGGTTGCTGAAACTGCCCTGAATGGGTGCCCCAAGTCAGGTGCTGAGGACCTGAGGACTGAAACCAGCTGTAAAGGAAGGGAGTGAAAAATGTCTGTTTATTACCCTCACTGTGAATATGATAAACTTTGATGTTTGCTCCCATGTTTCTGTGTTCCATGAGGGAGAAGCAAGGTGAGCTGTTTTGCAATAATTCCTCCAAATCTTCAGACTGTGGCAGCACCAGAAAAATATTAAGAAGTAAAGACCACACCTTCCCCACATGGAGCTCAGTGGAAGATGAACTCAGCTGCCTGCATCATTCTCTGAAAGGCACAGCTGCAAGACAGCTTCAGCTGCATTGGTCTGGCAACCCCTCAAAGTCGGCCACGCCCCTCAGGCTGGTGTTAGCACAGCTGTTATTCCTAATCCCTTCTATTGGGAGAGGGGAAGTCATGAAGACTGCTGCTGTGGGCTTTGGAGATGAACAAACCAAGATGGTGGCCCTGCCAACCACAGGTGGAACATTTGGGGTGACTTACTCATCTCCTGGTCCCTGCTCTTGTACACCTTCTCTCTCAGGCTCAAAGATGTGTATTGTGCTAGGAGGAAAATTGCAACAGAGTTTGGTTTAGTTGTCACTGGGGCAACACCCACAATACCAACTGCAGTGGAGGTGGGAAATAAGGCCCAGGAAAATCTGATGATGTAAACAGTTTGAGAGCTTCCAGCTAAACCTGTCTCACAGAGCAAATGTCAGATGTTATGGTCAGTCCTCCACTCTCATTAGAGGAAAAGAAACTTCTGGGTTGTATTCCCACTCTATACTCTTACTCTTTTTGTATTTCTGGTACCTAGCAGAGTGCTTGGCACATAATGGCTGCTTGGTTAATGTTTGCCAAACCAGTCTGGAAGGAGACACTTAGAGGGAAGCAACAAGGCCACTTGGAAAGTGGCTTTTCTGTTGGACAGGCCATGACCTAGAAAAGGGAGGAACTGCTGGATGAGACCTTAGATGCACCCAAAACTCTACCCTGGGAGCAGTCAGAATTTTCTTGCACTGGAATCTGGTAGGGAAATTCTACAGTTAGATCTAGGGAGACAGAAGTAAGAACATCCTTCCAAAACCAGAGTTGAAGAACTAAAATTCACTGAAAATTTAAATGGTCTGCACTGAGAACCCAATCCAGTAATGCTGGAGGTCCAGCTTAAAGTCTAGAAAGAATTTGGCCTTAAAGACTAGTATCAGATTGGGCAGGCTGTTGGAGAACAAATTCTGCAGGCTCCCACCTATTATCCTGTAAAGAGCGCATCCACCCATTTGGGCAACAGGTTCATACAGAAACACCTGGGATGCAGAGGTTGTATTCTTCATTAAGAAATCTTATTTTTAACTTGCCCTCAACACGATTTCCCTGTGCTCTTTATTTGCAGCTGCTTTAAGGATAGCAAGCTGGGCCTCTGCCCCACAATTTTCCTAGGTGACTTAAAGCTCACTGTCTCTCAGGAGGAGAGGCTTTCCTGTCTGGGACTCTGCAGACCTCATTTCCCAGGAGCGCTGCTATCTTAAAGTGCGCCCTCCTGTCTGGACTTGCCTGAGAGAGAGGGAGGGCTGGGCCAGCCCTACCTGTCCCATCCTGGCCCAACCTGTGTTTCTCCTCCTGCAGCAACTGCAGTCCCTGAGAACACCCAGGAGCCTCCTAAAGAGGGCATTTTGCTGCTGGTTACACACCCTCAGGTTCCCCGGTGACAGGGGAAATAGAGTTAAAATTCTTTTTTGGGCCAGCTTCGTTTTCTCTTCATTCTAGCTGTAGGGGATGACTAATAGAATATGTAACCAATTGGTCAAATGTATGTTTTTAACCTTCTGTTCTGGCGGAGATTTTGATGCAGTTAACAGTTGACCAGGAAAGAACAAAGTGACTTTTAACTCCCTCCCTGAACCTGTACTCAAGGTCACCAGGAATGTGGAGACTGATGGATTGTGTTCCAGAAACACCAGGCCACCACTTGATTGGCTTTGAGATCCTTATCAGAATGCGAACCATCCTGGTCCATTCATCAAGACCCAAACCCCACAGAAAGACTCAAGTTCCAAGAGTGCCCATCACCTTTGTGCTCATTTTCCACATTCCCTTCCCATGCTTCCCTTAAATAAACTTGCCCCTGACAAGCTTAAGGGAAAGCGGATGTTAGGGTTCTTACCCACTGCCACCTTCTCAGATTGCCAGCATCTGATATTGATAAAAGCACAATTATAATCCAATACCTGTCTCTGCTTTTTTTGGCTGAGCAGTGACAGGCAGCACGAGCGCCCAGACTCACTTTACCTCGTTTCAATTTCTGGCAACTTGGCCAGGACGACTGTGGGACTCTCTAGTAAGTCGGATGGGGACTTTCAGGGGGAGCTCCAGAGGCTGCCTGGACAAGGAGGCCCCAATCCTGAGCTGAGGTCTTCAGCAGCTGCCTGGTGATTTTGCCAAGGGAAATAGTAGATCCCTGGACCTCAGCACTTCCTATTGCCTCACCTTTTAGTTAGAGATTGGATTTGCACTCAGAAAGCCCATCTAGTTTCTGGCTTTTGGCCATCTGGTGGTCTATGGCCCAAATCCTGGATAAGTCAACGTTGCGTTGGGCTTTCTGTAATGAATATCTGGTAACCGGTTTTTTCCCTGGTGTTTGGTTTTGTGAGTCAGATCTGAAATGGGTGTGGCGGCCTCTGTTCCAAAAGACAGGCTGTCGGGGGTGCATTATGGCTGATTGGCCTGCTTATGGGTATGAGCTATGGGTATGAGCCCATGACAAAGATAGAGGTGATTTTTTTTTTTATCATAATACTGCTTAGCCGATGTATATACTTGACTCAGGGGTGCTCTGGCCATTCAGTGGTTCTTTGAATTATTATACTATTTTGCAGTTAAAATTGTTTTGTCAGTGGTCAGGGAAATGGGATGAGATTCCTTATGTTTAAGCATTTATGGCTCTTCATAATCAGGATGCTGATAAAAAAGGGAACAAGTTGGTGGTACAGTGGGCTTGGGGGCCAAGGCAGGGTCTGAAGATAAGACTCCGGAGGAGAGGGAGCACGATGGCCAGGATGTTCTAGTAACTGTTGGGGGGGGAGGGTGCGTGTCCTTCGTCTGCTCCCCCCCTCCTCTGGCTCCCACCGCGCCCCTGTCCCCTGCTCCTGGAGCCCTAATGCAAGGGGAGGAGGGCAGAATAAATCCGGGAAATGCAGGAATGGCTTCTCCTTCTTGTACCAGGTTCAGAGTAGGGATGGGGGTTGGGGAGGCAGGCACTTGGAGCAACAAGAGTAGCTGGCTGGTTACTATTGGGCACATGCTCCTTTTTTAACCTCTGATTTAGTAAATTGGAAGAATTCTAACCCTTCATACTGAGATGATCCAGCTAAAATGACTAGATTACTTCAATTTTTGCAACCCATCAGCCTAACTGGGCAGATATAAGCCCTCCTGATCATTTTATTAACAGCTAATGAAAGATAACTAGTTATAGACATAGCTAATGAAGAGGCTCAAAGGTTGCATCAAAAAAATCCAGGGTCAGTGCCAAACCCAGCAGAGGCTACACCATTGGTAGAGCTAGGCTGGGACCCCAACAGTGGAGGGTTCCCTCATTTGGAGCATTATAGAAGATGCATTCTGGAGGGATTAAAGAAGGGGGTCCCCGAGCAAAGACATTTACATATGGTGCAAACATACAACAAAAAGCTAATGAGAATCCCTCTGAGTTTTTGGAGTGGCTATATCAAGTATATAGAAAGCATACTGATTTGGACCCACAGGCTCCAGAAAACATAAGAATGGTGAATATGACATTTATTTCCCAGCATGCCCCTGATATTAGGAAGAAACTGTAGAAATTAGGGCATTAGGGATAAATCCCTCTCAGTTGGTGGATATTGCCTTTATGGTTTGTAATAGAAGGGAACAGTGCAAGGTATAGGCCACACTGACTGTCTCCCTTAATCAGGTCTGAGGGAGATCCTCTGGGAAAGAAAAAAATCTGGGAGGGCAAAGGCAAAACCCCTTAGATCCTAACCAATGTGTATATTGTAAAGAGGAGGGCTGCTGGTGTAAGAATGGAGTCGCTCAGAAAACCATCAAGACACAGCGAGCAGAAAAAGAAGTTTATTGAGGGAATTAGCAAGCAGGCTGGGAGCTGTGCCGTGAGAGAATGGCTCTGACACTGGACTCCAAGGGGGAAGTGTGTTGCTTTAAAGGGGAAGAAAAAAGGTATTATTGTATTCAGTATGTTTATCTTGCAGCTGTGAGTCTGACAGGCTGATCAAGGCCGAACGTGGTTCGGTTTGGCACACCCTGCGATCACGGGAAACTCCTGGCTCAAAATATCGCTTTTTCCCAGGCAGCTGCAGGCAGGTGTGTGTGTGTTGGGGGGTTGGGGGGGGGGCGGTTGGTGTAGGTCATGGGAACTGAGACTGTCAGCTGGAAAAATGAATTCCCTAAGGAAAATAAAGAAAGGCCTGGCCACAGAAGAGGCCTCCCATAGCCAAATTAATGGCAGGAAGGGATCCAAGGTCTGATGAGGACTGATGGCCTTAGGGGCTCCCTTGGATCCTGGACAGCCTCTGAAAATACCCCACAAGGGCCCCAGGTAAAACTAACAGTGGGGAATGGGGTCAACAAATTGAATTCCTGGTCAACACAGGGGCAACCTACTCAGTACTCAATCACATTGATAAAATTTACTGCTCAAACTGTCACTGTGAGTGGTGTCTCAGGCCAAAATGAGATACAGCATTTTCTGAAACCTTTGGAATGTACTATTGGAAATCAACACTTGACTTGTAGGGCTTTTGGGTAGAGACCTTTTAACTAAATTGCATGCTCAGATTACTTTCATGCCAGAGGATCAGCAATTGCATCTCCAGGTCCCTGTGTAGCACCCTGTGGCTGCAAATGCTCCTTGATGCTCTGGATTCACCTCTGCAGTCTACCTTTCTGCCAGAGATCAATGAACAGGTGTATGCCAGCCCATCTGCTTTAAGGATGAACCTTGATCTGACCCAGATTGGGTTCTGTATGTGGATGGCAGCAGCTACATGGAGAGAAGTAAGAGTAGAGCTGGATATGCAGTAGAGACACTGGGAGCGACTATGGAAGCCAGGGCCTTACCACCTGGGACTTCAGCACAGAAGTTGATAGCATTGACCTGGGCTTTGGAACTGGCTAAAGGAAAAACTGTACCTTTTCTGGATGGATAGAAGCTTACCCAGTCTGGACAGAGAGGACCTCAAACGCTGTCAGATGGCTCTTAAAAGAGTTAATCCCTCATTTTGCATTTCCCAGCAGTTTACAAAGTGACAAGGTGCCCTCCTTTGGGTCAGAAATAACTCAGAAAGTTAGTGAACATCTGAAAATAAACTGGCATCTACATTCAGCCTGGAGACCACAATCATCTGTCTGGAAAGGTGGAAAAGGCTAACCACACTTTCAAGAAAACACTGGCTGAAATCTGTCAAGAAACTCGTCTTCCTTGGGACCAAGCCCTTCCAATTGCCCTGTTATGTGTTCGGGTGGCCCCCAGGAGCAGACTTAATATTAAGTCCTTTTGAAATTATTTACGGAAAGCCATTCCAGGCTAGGATGGGGTCTGCTAGGCCAGATTTAGAACAAGAAATAGATGTTAAAAATTATGTAAAGCATTTAAGTCAAACATTGTTAACCATGAAACTACTTAGATTAGAAAAATTGTACTTCAAAATAAAATGGCTTTAGATATCCTTACTCCACCTTAGGGAGGAACTTGTGTTGTTATTCACACTGGACTATTGTGTGCATATTCCAGATAACCACCGTAACGTAACTTCAGCTCAGATGACTGCACAGATACAACACAGTGAGAAAATTGGACAAGATCCACTGACAGCTTGGTTTCAATCACTTTCTACACCTTGGAAGAATATTCTTATGCTCCTTTTTTAAAATGCTTTTGTCTCTTCTGTTTATTGCTTGTCTATGGTTGTCTTTGTCCTAGTCTGACTTTAGGAAGAAGAACATCAGAGCTCCAGTTACCCCTTTGCAAGGCAGCTAAGTTCCTTCAGGCACAAGCTGCAGAATTCCATGCAAAGAAAGTTTAAACATTTAATCATATAGATATGTCGGTGTCGGTGTCGGCAGCCGTCCGTCTCGAGAGACGATGGTGTAGCTTCTTAAGAGTCTATCTGCACCGCCGAGAATGGCTGTGCAGTCCGACTCGGGAGTGACATGGTATCTGTCTCCTCCCGTGTTGAATCGACATCATGCGATGACGCTGAAGCTACAGAGCCTGGGCAGGGTGATATGGAGGGTCTGCTGTTGCCCATGCAGCAGACCCCCCCTCTCTTCGCAGCTGAAGGGTCCAAGGGAAAGACGGAGTCGATACAGCTTGGCTTCAGGTGCGCCGCAGGAGTTGCCGGTGTTGACTACAACATCAAACCGCCTTAGGAACTCCGGCTCCGGATTTTCTGTCGGGGTTTGCTCCCTTAGCCTTTCCCCTGAAGAGGTATGCCGCAAGGCAGCGGAGGTTTTTTGGAGTCAGAGTTTTCCTTCTCTGATGTGCCCTGACTGGAAGATCGAACCAGCGACACTTAGCTCGCAGGCCGACGCTCAATCCACTGAGCCAAACCAGCCAGGGCCATATAAGATACTTATTACTAACAGTGGGGATTGATCAGGGAAATAGAAATAAAATTCTTTTTAGGGCCAACTGGGTTTTCTCTCCATTATAGTCTTAGATGGTGACCAACAGAATATGAAACTAATTAACCAAGTGTGTATGTTCAACCTTGTGTTCTGACTGAGATGTTATTGCAGTTAACAGTTGACCAGGAAAGAAAAAGTGACTTTTAATCCAGCCCTGAGCCTACACAACTCATCACCAGGAATTTGGAGACTGATCGACTGTGTCCCAGAAACACCTAGAAACACCGGGCTGACCCACACCAGACCACTGCCCGACTGGCTTTGAGATCCTTATCAGAATGCAGACCATCCTGGTCCATTCATCAAGACCCCAAATCCCACAAGGACTCAAATTCCAAGAGTGCACATCTCCAGAACCCCTTCTGCGCTTTTGCAAATTCCCTTCCTGCGCTCCCCCTATATAAACATGCCCTGGTAATCTTAAGGGAAGGTGGATGTTAGGGATTTTACTCATCACCTTCTCAGATTGCCAGCATCTGATATTAATATTAAAAACTCAACTATAATCCAATCCCTGTCTCTGCGTTTTGGCTGAGCAGTGCCAGGCAGCTCCAGCCCCCAGGCTCGGTTGACCTGCCATTTCATAAGGAGGATGCTGCCCATTTAAAAGGTGTTTGTTCTCCCAGTGTCAGCAGAGTACCTGGTAAATCTCCCGCATCCATCTGTGTATAGGAGGGGCTCCTCTTCCCTTCTCTTTCCCCTCACTCTCTCCACCCCCTTCTCCACCCCTCAGCCACAGGAGCCTTAACTTGATGATCACGATTGCCACAGGGGAACAAATTCCTTTTAGTTTCAGCAATGCTGAATTCTGACTGCTGTGCTGATTTTAGGTCTCTTTGTTCGCTTGCCAGACTTAAGATCTGGACTTCCTCACCCAGATGTGGGGCTCAAGGGCAGCTGGAATGACCCTCAAATATACCTCCCTCAGGGGGGACACTGCTGAGGCCTGCATTTTTTCCTTTCAAGTTACTACAGCAGCTGAAATTCTTATAAATCTTGCAGTACTGAAAAAAACAAAAATTCTGTGGGAGAGATTAAGATAGCAAGCACTGGGTGCATACCTGAAGTATTTCGATTAATCAGAAGTTTCTTCAAAACACCCAGATAAGGCTTAACATTCTTGGAGGAGGTGCTTCTGGAAGATGCTAGTTACCTGAGGGAGATGGGAGAGAGCCTAGCCCCAGGGGAAATAGTCCAGATAACCAGGATAAGCTCTCTGCCAGAACTAAAGAATCCTCTGAGAGAATGTCCTAGAAGCAGTTCTCAAAGTTCAGTTCTCAGCCTTGCTGTAGGGGACCATTCTGTGTGGTTTCGAGAATTGTACCCCAAACCTTGAGCCAGGCTCCTGAGAGCCTTGTCAGACTCAACCAGAACACCGGGAAGGTTAGAGGCAGACATGACTCAAAGGCCACTCAGAAGGTTCCCATGGGAATTGGATTTAAATAATGCATATTATGCTTTAGAGCTTGCTCTGCTTTTCTTATCTCTTAGTTAATTATAAGCAGTGTGTAGCAAAGAATGTATGAAGCCTTGTACCTGAGGTCAGTATGGCGCCGGGATGTTTAACAGACCCTGACACAGAGTTGACACTGTGTTCTTTACATTGATATCTGTAATCAGTAACTGTCAACTATAACCCAAGAGTCTAAAGCTTATTGATGACTCATAAGTCTTGACCTTGTATCTCCCGAATCCCCTCCTCAAGAAAAGGGACCAGGAGAAAACATTCAATGCCCTTCTCCACTAGAGAGATTTGCTGCCTCTCCTCCTCCCAGACAAAAGACAGTGTCCTGGGTAAATTTGTTCTCTCGTCCATGATCCCAAAACCTCTGCTGGACAGGGAGTTTCCACCAAACCAGGGCATTGGAGGCAGACTGCCTTACCTCATGATGGTCTTAGAAAGTCTTCCAAGTGGCCTCCAAACTCATTCAAATTACCTTGATGTAGTTCCTCGGTATAACACTTCACCTTTGGGCGCCAAATGATCCTGTAGTTAAACCTGTGGTGCTCCGTTCTTAGGGAGCACCCTATCAGCATCATCAGCATCATTATTATACTCATAGAGCATTTCCCTAGATTTCATGAACTCAGCCTTCAACATTCATTCACTCAATCAACTTCTATGAAATATCTTACTTCTGTGTACTGTGTTAGGAGAGGAGACAGAATAAAAAGATAGTGCTTCTGTCTTTCAAAAGAGCTTGTTTACTCAAGAGGGGACATGAATGGGGAAAGCAATAGTTCCTGACAACGTGGAGTAATTCTCTAAATACTGACAGAAGAATCCAAAATGCTATGGAAACACAACCTGTGTCTGCAAGTGCCAGAAAGTCACCAGACAGGTAACTGCTAGCAGAGTTTTGAAGGCATACCAGAAGCAAGACTTCCCAGGAGGCAAGATGCCATGTGAACATGAAACATGAGCTTGCTGAACTTTGCTCAAAAACCAGATTTTCTAAAGAAGCAGCATTGATCCAAAACCTAAAGGATATACCCTATTTGGACGTTTGGAGATGAAAGAGGGATAGGTGTCCTAGGCTGAGGGACCAGCAGAATGAAAGGAAGCGGGGAGTGAGTCATTCAGTTAAGAGTATATGAAGGAAAATGGGGAAAAGCGAGGTTGAAATCCAACCTTCTCCCCCATGGACCAATCAACCATCTCATCTTATCAATTCCACCTTAGAAAGGCAGAGTGAGGGACGGAGTTCAGAACTCAGGTTTTGCCTGTCTTTTGGTCCTTGTTGCTGCAGCCTAGTTCATTCAGGACCTCGTCACCTCTTTGTCTCCCCTCGCAAATGGTCTCCCTACCTCTGGCTCCTTCCCCTTCCAATTCATTATCCACATCCCCGTTAGGGTTATTTTTTTTGCCTAATATGCAACTGCCATTTTTATGTATGACCTAGCTCAGTGGTTCACCGTGATTGCAAGATAATCCTCAGCCCTTAGAATGGCTCATATTATAAGAGACTTTGGGATCCAACCCCTGGCTGGCTGCCTGCCTAGCTCTGCATCCCTCATCCCGCCTTGCACCCTGCTTTAGATACACCCAACTACAACTCTGCTGTGTTGTTTCATGACTTCAAGCCTTTGCACAGGCTGTTTTCTCTCCCTGGAAAACCCTTCTGCGTCTTTTCCTCTAGGCAAACATATTCATCCTTTAAACCTGGACTCAAATACCAACTCCCTCAACCTTCCATACAGAGTTAATCACTGCTGTTACTTCTTTATATTTATCTAGTTACTTGGGATTCTCATAACTGCCATGACCATCAACCGGCAGGGCAGTGGTGGGGAGGTTGTAAAAATACCCACATCCATGTTCTCCCAGTCAATTCAACCAAGATCTCTAGCGATGGGGCTGGGCAGGGTTTGAAAAACTCCCTATGTGATTCTAATGTGAAATCAGATTTTTGAATCTGAGAATCAGGAGACCTAAATCCTAAACTCTGCCAATGGGGCATTCCTCTGGGCAAATCGGTCATCCTCTGTCCTCATTTTCTCATCTGGAAATTGGGAGTTCTGACCCGGAAGATTTCTAAGGCCCATTCCACATCACTGAGCCTTCTTGAACCATCATGAAACATTCCCCAGGTTGGAGCAAGTGCCTGGCTCTGGGCACTCAGTTCTGCTCTTTGCCTGACTGGTGGGGGAAGTTTGCTCCTGGGGTCTCAGCCTTTCCTGCTCTTCCCTCGGCTACTTCTCCTTCTGCTCTCCCTTTCCTGGGTTTTTCTGTAAGCCAGCCCTGGGAAGCAGCCAGGAACAGCCTGGCAGCAGGCAGGCTCCCTGCTGCGGTCACGCAGCTGAGCTGAAGAGGGTCCAGGAGAGCTCCGCACTGGGGCTGCTTTCAGGACACTAGAGATCATTTCTTTCGAGAATGAATGGGCTGTACCTACTGCGTTTTCTATTCAAAATATCACACTGCACTTTGAGAGCACATGTAGGAGTATGTAATTAAAGCATTAATGGTAAAAAATAAATAGAAATGGTGCTTCCCTTGTGCTTTGCTGACTGATTCAGCTGACTCTGGTGGGAACCCTCACTGCTGTGAAATTTGGGTGGTTGGACATAGGGAAGTTCTCCAACATTGAGTTACAGAACAAGAGTGGCCTCTTGCAGCCCCTGCAGTTTCTGTCACCAGCCATCCAGTGTGTTCTGATCATAGACGAGGCTCTCTTTCATGGTAATGAGCAAAGACAGAGCCCACGATACCTCCACTTTCATTTGAAATAAATATGTCAGCCTGACCCCACAGTCAGTATGAATTTGGTGTCTTGCAAATAAAAGCAGCTCTAACTTGAGCAGACACGATTCGTTATCCTGTCATCCGTTGTGTCCCGGTCTCCAAATAGGGATAAGGGAAAGAGAGGGTTTTCTTGACATCTTGGCAATTTGAGTGCAGAGGAAAACATAATGCCTTTAAAAGACAATTGGCTCTCAGATTAAATAGCATGAAATCAGCCTTGGGTCCATATAGTCCCCAAATGACTGAGCTTTCCCATTTCTATGATTTTATATTCCCCATGATGATTAGGGAGAAGAAAAAAAATTAGTTTTTGTTTCTCAGATATTTGCCATTTTTTAGTTCCTGACCTTGATTACCCACTAGAATCTTCTGGGAAGCTTTGGCAGTACACTGATGCTGGGACTGCACCCCTCCTTCCAACATTGATATAATTGGTCTTAGGTGGGGTCCAGGACCCTATAACTTTTAAAAGTTTCTTAGGTGATTCTAAATGTGCAGGGTGAGAACCATGGGACTAATCATTATAGAGCTTTATATGCCCTTGTTTTATGAAAATAATTCACAGAGTTATAGGCTCTTGTGAATCTTTCTTTTCAAATTCAACATTGATGGCTCTGTGATGGGTTGACACTACCTGGGATACCAAGATGAGTTTATCCAGATCCTTGCCTTCCAGAAATAATATTTGAGTTAAAAAAAAAATTTACTAGCATTGGTGTTTGTTATTTGACAAAAATCTTAAAAATCAACTAAAAACAAAACAAAATATATACTTCCCTGTAGCTATTTGGTAAAATTGCCATAAATATTAAAATGCACATACTTTCTGCTCAAGAAATTCCACTTCTAAGGACTTATACTGAAGACACTATTTAGAGTGTGCACAACGAGGATGCTTATCAGAACATTGTTTATTCCAGGGAAATGTTGGAAGTGCAAGAGGATTGGTAAATCATATGGTAAGATAGCCACATCGTCTAGAACACTATGCATCATTAAAAATGATAATACAAAAAACAAACAAACAAACATATAGCCCCAAAATGAAACAAAAAAAAATCAAAGAAGAAAAAAACTTAAAAAAAAATTGACAATGCAGAATATTTTTAGTAGATTAGGGAAAGTGTTTGCAATATACTAAGAGAAAAAAAAGAATCAGGGTCCAGAGCAATTTCCTATTGATGTAAAAGAACCATTATAAACTCATAGGGAAAAAAAAAACCCTGAAATTGAGACACACCGAGTATTAACTGGAGTTCTCTTGGTTATGGGACCACAGGTGATTTTACTGTTTATCTTTGTCTTAGGAAGAAGCTATAAAGGTGGATGTTGCAATAAATGAACAAACAAGACAAAAAAAGAGAAAAACTTGCAGACATGAACAATAGTACGGTGGTTAGCAGAGGGTAGGGGGGGTGAGCAGAAGGTAGAAGAGGGTGAAGGGAGTCAACTCTGTGGTGATGGAAGAAGATGTGACTTTGGGTGGTAAACACACAATGCAATATACAAGTGATGTATTATAGAATTGTACACTTGAAACCTATATTTTATTAACCAATGTCACCCCAATAAATTGAATTAAATAAAAGAAAATAGAAGTGGACATTGAATGACTAAGTAAAGTTGGCCAACTTTAGGAGTCAGAGAAATCTCTCAACTGTTGATGTATTATAGTCTGGAAGAGCTGAACTCTACTGACATAAGAAATGTCCAAACCCATAAAGAATTTTTGTAAGTTTTTATCTGAGCCAAACTGATGACAGTTGTTGGGAAACGAGATCTCAAATCCTCCAAAGAATGACAGTTTTGCAGTTTCCTTGATGCATTTGACATTAAAGAGGGAACATAAGAAAGATTAGTTAACAAGATTACGTGCTTTCTTGAGGGTGTTACTTCAAAGATGTGTTAACCTGGATGCACAGAAACAATGGGCAGGGCTGGCTCAAGGCAAAGCTAAACCTTTCACTAAAAAAGTTACTGCATTGGGCATGACTACCCATCATGACCTTTCCAGTTAGGAATTTGTGATCAGATCACCCTGTAAGGTTACTTTCCATAGAAGCCCTTGTTCATCCACAGCTCCTACTCTGAATCACAACTTTGTCTGTATTAAGTTGGAGGTGGCCTCACCCCCCTCCTCCCTGTAGCACCAAAGCATGTGATCATGGGTTGCCTCTCCACAAGCAGAATAATTGCTGTGAACAGGGTGGCTTCAGGATTTCAACACGGGAGAGCTTAGGGGTACATGGAAGGGTGGGAAGTCTGGGAACTTTATCTGAGGATGCTAATACCCTCTTCCTTAAATTGTATCCTTTAGGTAGATAAATAGAAAAAAATATTTTTTAAGTATATTTTATTAGTTATGTTGTTACAGTAGTCCCATTTTTTCCTCCTTTGCTCCCCTCTGCCCAGTACCCTCCTTCCTCCAGCAATCCCACCTCCCTTAATTCATGTCCATGGGTTGTGCATATAAGTTCTTTGGCTTCACCCTTTCTTATATTATTCTTCACTTCCCCCTGTCTATTTTGTACCGACCAATTATGCTTCTTAATCCCTGCACCATTTCCCCATTTCTCCCCCTTCCCCCTCCCAGCTGATAACCATCCAAATGACCCCTATACCTATGATTCTATCCCTATTATGGTTTGCTTAGTTGGATTTTGTTTTTATTTTTTAGGTTCAGTTGTTGATAGTTATGAGTTTGTTGTCATTTTAGTGTTCATAGTTTTGATCTTCTCTTTCTTAAATAAGTCCCCTTAACATTTCATGTAATAATAGTTTGGTGATAATGAACTCTTTTAACTTTACCTTGTCTGGGAAGCACTTTATCTGCCCTCCCATTCTAAATGATAGCTTTGCTGGATAGACTAATCTTGGTTGTAGGTCCTTGCTTTTCATCACATTGAATACTGCTTGCCAGTCCCTTCTTGCCTGCAAAGTGTTTCTTGAGAAATCAGCTGCTAGGCTTACAGGAACCCCTTGGTAGGCAACTCTCTGCTTCTCTCTTGCTGCTTTTAGGATTCTCTCTTTATCTTTCACCTTTGGCATTTTAATGATGATGTGTCTTAGAGTGGTCCTCTTTGTGTCTAGCTTGTTTGGGACTCTCTGCACTTCCTGGACTTGTATGTCTATTTCCTTCACCAAATTTGGGAAGTTTTTCTTCATTATTTTTTCTCATAAGCTTCCCATTTCTTACTCTTCCTCTTCTCCTTCTGGCACCTCTGTGGTTTGGATGTTGGCACATTTAAAGTTGTCCCAGAGGTTTCTAAGCCTTTCCTCATTCTTTTCAATTCTTGTTTCCTCATTCTGTACTGGTTGACTGTTTTTTTCTTCCATGTGTTCCAAATCATTGATTTGAACCCCATTTCCTTCCCTTCATTATTGGTTTTGTGTGGATTTTCTTTCATTTCACTTAGCATAGTCTTCACTTCTTCCCTATGCATTTGCCATACTCAAGTATATCTGTCAAGCCTGTGAGCATCTTTATCACCAGTGTTTTGAATTCTGCATCTGTTAGGTTGTCTATCTCCTCATCTGTTAGGTTGTCTATCTCCTCATCGCTTAGTTCTCCCACTAGAACCTCAATCCATTCCCCATTTTGGGCCACACTTCTCTGTCTCCTCATCTTGACAGGTTCCTGTGTTTGTTTGCCTCTGTGTTTTAGGTAGAACTGTCACTACTGTTACATTTAAGTGATGAAGCCTTAGGTATTTGTCAGTTCAGGGAGACCAGTTTCACCATGTTGTGGCGCTGTATGTGGGGGAGGGGTCTGAGAGGGAACAATGCTGCTTGCTCAGCACTTGCCCCTTTTCCAGGCACTTCTTGCACTTTTGTATGGGACTGGCGCCTCTCTAGCTGTTGCCCTGGCCATCGTTCCCAGAGTGGGTGGGTCTGCAGATGTTCTAAGACTATGGGGGCCCTTTAAACAAGCGGACTCTGCCGAGGGACCTACAGTTCCTTCCTCCATCCCAATCCCCACTGGTTTGCACAGTCAGAAGCAACGAGGCTTGATTTTCCCCTGTGCTGGGACCGTGAGCTGCGAGGTCTGGTCAGGAGCTGGGAGCGCTCACCAGGTGTCCCTCCTCACTTTTTAGAACGTGTGACTGCGCTTTCTGCTGGCCTGCTGCTGCCACTGCTGCTGCTGCCACCACACCACGTCCTCTTCACCCTGGCTCTGCCCCTCCTACCTGTCTGGATGAGTATTTCTTCTTGTATCTTTGTTTGTTGGACTTCCATGCAGCTTGATTTTCTGGAACTTCTGGTTTTCCCTAGTTTTGAGGTAATTGTATTCCTTCTTAGTTGTGGAGGGAGACCCAACATGTCTGTCTAGGCCTCCATCTTGGCTGGAAGTCTCTGAAAAAATTTTTTTCACAGATATCTATTCACATTTTATATAAGACTATGAAAATATCTGTTGTTTCTATTATTATGATTTGAAGACCTGGAGAGAACTAAGAGATGTGTCAGTCAAGGTCCAACCAGGAAATCAGAAATCACCCAGAGTATTTAAATACAAGGAATTGAATGGGGATAATTAGTTACACAGTTGAGGGGTGAAACTGAGAAATGAACCAGGGGACAAGGAGGCAACTGAAAAATCAACAGTAGTTGAACATCACTGTCACCCTTAATCTGGAGGGACAATGGAAAGGAGGAAGTGAGTTCTCAGACCCCGGAGGCAGGGGTCATCTCAAACAAAAAGGTGGGCATTGTGTGGCCCAAGATGGAAAAGAGGGTAAGAAATACCCCAGCATCTGCCTTTCTCCTGTCTTCCAATCTTCTGCCAGTGTCTCCCATTGGTCAAACTCAGTTGTCAGTCGGTGATGAGGAGACTTCTTGCCTCACAGTGCAGGACAGGGGAAGTGGGAGGAATGGGACTGAGGCCATTTAGGACAGGACTGAGTTACATAAATGAGCCAAAGATGACTTCTGTGTATTGGCCCCAAGATGGTTAATATTTTTCTACTGCAGTCTGGATCCATTAGCTGAAAAGCCAGCCAGCATCAAACTCAAATTTTTGCACACCCAATTATTTAAAAAATAACCCAAAACAAGCATATTTTTCAGCCACTTAGAATCTCCTTCTTTGCATACCCAGTGAAACCTCACACAAAATTTGCTGGCCATTGATAAGGTAGAGCCATGTGGTTATATGGCCCCAATGTGCTATGGAGCTTGTGTTGCTGAGCAACATCATCTAGACATAAAAGTCTCCTCTCAGATCCCCACATCCTCATGCCCTCCTCTCTTTCTGGATGGTGACTCCCCTACCATAAGCCTCTGGACAGTCTTTCTCTCTCATGCAACCCTGTCCAAGTGCTATTCAGTAAAGCTTGGAAGTAACTGCCTTTAGTGATTATATCTATTTCCTTGATCAGCCCCAAATTCCCTGAACTCTCTACAGACTGGCATAGAGATTAAAGAAGGGAGCCAAAACCTTTCTGGTTACCCCTTGGACCCTCCACTTTTTGTAAAGAATGAGTGACATTGGATAAAAACAAATAATAAGAGTATAACTTGTATTGATTTCATCATTGATTTAAGCCGTATGAATTACTAGTATTCACCCAGTTTTGATCCACAAAAATGGCAATGCCATATGGTTCTACCTTAGATTTTGAACTTCACCTGTCTCCATCCTATCAGTTTCTAAAATCTGTCTATATTCCATTCATTCATTTATACTGACTGCATGTGCTTCATGTGACAGGGTCCTTGCTTACATGTTTCTCTACTAGTCTCCTCTTCAGAACAGGCCCTGTCCTCTCTTGCCTAGGAGACTGCTTGCAGACTCTAATATACCCCAAATTACCAGGGAGAGATAGATGAAAATGCATATTCATAGGTTTCCCTATTGAATATAAATTCAATAGGTCCAGGGTACAGGTAAAATGATGCTTATTTATTGTAAACAAGCATCCAGGGTGTTCTGAGGTCTGGGGGGAGGGTGTTGACTAACCTTTAAAAAGGGTCATTCTGGCATCATGTTGCCAGAATAATCCTTCTAAAATATAATTCTGTGTCACTCTCCAGATTAAAATACCATAATGCTTCCCACTGACTGCACATCGAAGCCCAAATACCTCAGCTAACAGGAAAGACCTGCCGCAATTGGCTTCTGCCCCACTTTTTGGATAGACCTCCTGCCTCTTTACTTCCCCAAGAACATGCGCTCCTGTTCTGCTGAATACTGTTCACACACACACACACACACACACACACACACACACCTCTGAGCTTGGGAATTTATCTGTTCTGGTCCCTCACTTTTAAACCAGACCAATGCATCTAGTGGTGGCCCGCAATAAACAGGAGCCTCTGTCTCTTCTAGGTCTCCTCTCTCGTCCTGTTCTACCAGCTTCTGACCCTTTGACTGTTGCCAACTGACCTGACCTTTGTCAGCGATGACCTCCCAACTCTCTGAAGGGCCTGGCCGGTATTCCTCTCTGCCTCTACCCACACCTGGCCCACACCCTTAGGGGCCCACTTTGGCTCCTGGTGAGCAGGAGTTCAACAGTGCTTGCTATTCTCTGTCACCTGGAGTGGTCTTTCCTCACTTCCCAGCCAGAGGAGCTCTTAAGACTTAGCTTAAAAGCCACGTCCTCAAAGATACCCTTTCCAAAGTTCCCCAGAAGAATTCGCCTCTCCCTTCCCTGGTCCTCCTGGGCCTCTGTGCACACTTAAACTGCCCTTATCACATTGGTTTACACATCTACCTCACCCTTGGGGCCAGGACCCTTTCCCTTAAGGGAACTGCCTCTATGCCAGGTATTCAGTGAGTGTTTCCTAAGTGTTAATGCAATAAATGAAGACTTTCTGACTTCACTCTGTCTCAGGTTTATATTCTGGGTCCTCTGTGCTGGTTACCTAGGGAACACTAACAACAAATTGCACAGTTCAGTGGTACCTCAGTACTCATCATTAATTTGTTCCTGAACTTGTGACAAGTGCTGAAACCGATGAGTACCAAACGATGAACGACGAAGCATTTTCTCTTGTGGAGAGGCGCCGTGACTCATACAAGCACTAGCAAGGACAACGAGTCCCGAGCAAGTGTGGAGTGCTGAAACATTTTCTTTCTCATCAGAATGTGACGAGTACAGGGTTTGACGAGTTCTGAAGCTCTTGAGTACCGAGGTGTGACTGCAATTAGTAATAGAACAAAGTTTAGGAATGTGCAAATCTTAATGAGGCTGCGGTGCCTTGTTCCTTGGCTGGGTCATTCAAGTGAATTTATGGCCTTGTTGCCTGTGGTTACCTTACTAATTATTTTATGTATTGCACACTTTGACATTTCTGCTCAGCATCACCTGACCTTAGGAATTAGTTTATCTTCTTAGAGCTGTGCATTATCTAAGTGGTACTCCCAGATGATAATTACCATGACTCTCTTTGTCACTTAGTAATTATAAGCAGGAAGAAGCTTAGCAATGTTTAATATATGTATTGTTAAAACCCAATACATAATTCTTACAGATAAATATTCTCACAGTTAGTTTCAAATTTCCCTTTTTCTTATTCATCTCACTGGAGGCTGACCTGTGAAGGCATAGCAATCTGTGTAATAAGGACAGGTGAGATCTTAACCGAAAGTTGGTTGTTACTGGCTGTGCCAGGAAGAGCTCATTACAGGAGGTTTGTAATGAGCTCCAACAGCCAGGCTCCAGTGAATGCTGTAAAGTCTAAAAGTCATGAGGAGTGTAAAATGTATACCCAGGTCTCCCGTTGAGATGAAATACCCAATAAAGCTGAGTAGCTCAGTTGGTTGGAGCATCATTCCATACACCAAAATGTTGTAGGTTTAATTCCCAGTCAGGGCACACACTTATGTTGCAGGTTCAATTCCCTGGTTGGGTCTCTCTTTCTCCCCTCTCCCCTTCTTCCTTTCCTCTCTCTCTAAAATCAATAAACATATCCTTGGGTGAGGACTGAAAAAAAGACAACAGAAATGATAAGCAGCATTATCTTATAGCGGACAAGGATTTTATATTTAGAAACAAGGACTAACTTTGGCTTAGGGATTGGGCTATTTTCCATCTTTTAACAGAAACCATGACAATTCCATGCAGAAAGAGTGACGATGATACTTCTAAATTTTATAGGCGTAGTCTCATTTAGTCTCTCTAGCCAAGTATTATAAACCCTGTTTATAAGCAAGGAAAACAGAGTTAAGCATTTTGACCAGCATTAAAAAAAGTAGGACCTTTGCAGGTAGGCTTCCATCTTTAAAATCCAGTATTTGATGCACAATGCTGGGTTCTATTTCCCGTGGAACAGCTAGAAGTGCCAATTGGATTGTTGTGGCCAAGGTCATGGGTTGTTTGCCTAGCTGGCTCACTTAGCCACGTGGAGAAAAGGAATGTATGTTTCATCTTCATCCTTCCCAGTGAGCATGGTTTCACAATTACGTCATTGGTGTTTCAGGCATCAAATGTTATTGAGCATCTCTTTTATGCGAGGCTCCGTACTTGGTGTTGGAAATGCAATCTTGCTTTCAAGAAACTCAGGATTTAATAGCAAAGACAAACAAGTAAATACAGTGATAGAAGCACCCAAGGGCATGTATGGAGTCAGGTGAAACATATCTCATTCATAGTGGGCGCTGAGGTCAGTAAAAGTTTCCAGGAATCTCCTGACTACACAAATCTTGAAAACTAGTTAGCTAGGGTAGTTGGAGGTAGCCAGGGAAAGACATTGCAGGAAGAGGGGACAGCTGTGCAGACATTCATTATAGTGTAAGAACATGGCATAACCAGGCAATAGCAAGTGACTTAGCATGGTGGGAGCTCAGAGTAGACAAGGCGAGGTGGGAGGGGTAAGCAGGGTCCAAACTGAGAGTGGCCTTGAGGCCCATGATAAAGAGTTCATCTTCATCTTGGTTGTTTTAATGAGCCAGGAAAGATTTTAAATTGGGGTGGGAGGGTGTATATTTCATGAAGATTCCTCGAGGAAATCATATGGAGGGGGAACAGTTGGAGAGAAGGCTGGATGCAGAACCCTAGATGTCCCAAGGAGTGGCAGCAGGGGAGGACATCAGAAAGGGACCCTGCAGAACACCAAATCTATCCAGTGTCATGAAAAGCCTTTTGTGTGCCAGGCACCATGCTAGGTGCTCTTCATGCATTATCTCAGATCATCATCACACAGCGATAAGTATGGGAGCAGGCATTTGAACCCAGTCCTTAATTAACTTCAGAATCTCAGAGCTTAACATCTCCTTCATATTGCCTTTTGTCGAGGATTGGCCTCATCTAGAATACAGAATGAGGTATTTGTTTAAGACACAGGGACTCTTCCGAATGAGTAGCTCAATTCCCCCCCCCCCCCCCATTTGATAGTGATAGAAAAAAAAATCCTTTGTATTATAAGCCGGTAAGTGGTAAGGATTCCACAAGTGGCTTATCTAAAACAGACTGCAGCCTCTGTCTTTTGGCATAGCTGGGATACAACAGGGAAATTCTTGTTTTACCAGATGTGACTGGAATTGGCAAGAACTAGGAACAGGACGAGATGATAACCCATGCTTATTCTGATCAAACGTGGGGATTCCCTTCTTAGGGGCTTGCCATCCCATGCCATGCTGTGACCCCCTGACCAACTCCCCCTCATCTTGGGGCTGCAGTAGACATAGCTATGTTACAAAGTGGGTCAGTGAGTTCCTTCTGAAGATATAGGATGGCAAACTAGAAGGAAGGGGAGTGGAGATCCTCTTTCCAGTGGATAAAGCTGCAAGATAAAATAGTTAGGAGCTGTTGGTGGCTGGGTTTTCTATCATGAGGAGAAACCTGGACTTCAGAGAGGAATAAGAACTTGATCTCCTATAGGGAGAAGCAGAGACTGGCAGCAATGGGGCTCCTGGTTTTAATTGTATGTGAGGTCCAGCTGCATCCCAGCCTTTCTTAATATTGGATTCTTTGATTCTTCCTTGAATGCTATAAATGCCCCCAGTATTCATCCAATAGAATATTTTCTTTGCTTAAGTTAGTTTAAGTTTGGTCCTAATTCATTGACTCCAGCCCAGATCCTCTGAATAGTAATTGGTCTGTAGTTTCAAAAGGAGAAGATTTGGGGGGAGATAAAATGTGACTACTAGGTGATAAGTCCACCTCAGTGTGGGCAACTAGACATAAAGGCTCTAACGGTGAATAGGGAATTTTTCAGCAAGAGGACATGCTCATGCCATGTCTGTTTGCAGCTGCTTTTCAAAAGGTGGGTCTACCTTGCTGTGGCTCATTAGTCTATGCAATCTGACCGGTAAAACAGGTTGGCTACTCCTGGTTCTGTGTTGTAGTTGGATACCTGAACGAGGTAGGATTCCAGGAAGGGCCAAATAACTGCCCTCTGGTTGTAACAACTGACTCATCTTCTATTTCGTCTAAAGTTCTGTGTCAAAAACCAGAACTTGTCCAGTGGGGACAGCTCACTGGTACCTGTATGTGTGCTGGGGCGTAATCACAGGGGAGCTCCAGGGTTAGTACAAGCCCAGTGCTGATAGTCAAAAGCAAGGAAACAGAATGAAATCATATTGTCCAGGGACCAGGAACAAGGCACAAAGCCCAGATGGTCTCAATGAGGACACACAAATGGAGTTAGGGTTGAGAGCCAGGCAGAAAATGAAGGTAGATCATCTAAGAAAGTGGTTGCCAATGGGACTGGCATGTCCAAGTCTCCCTTTCATTAAAAGACTCACTTTCATTGATGTACACTGACCTGTGTATACAGGCCTATTTAGATTAAAACACCGGTTACAGGTGGACAGTTCTAGTAGCCACTCAAGGATTTGGTTACCTAATGGATTTGAGGAGGACCTGGTGTGTGAACATGAGGCAAGCCAGGAGGACAAGACATTAAACAAGCATCCTTATGCAGATCCTTAGGCCCAGGAAGCCCTTGCCTTTCTTTGGCCATGGAAGCTACACAGCCATAAAATGGAACACAGTTGAAGAGCGTTCCATGCTATGTCAATTTGTGTTAAAGTGACAGATAGGGAATTTCATACAACATCTTTATTTATCCAAACATTTGGCTATGTCGGTGAAGATAACGAACGTTATCTGGGCCCTTGGGGAGGCTCACCATGACATCAACAGACACAGTTGCCCTCAAAACATGCTTTCTGTTCTAACAGCTGTCTGGCACTCACTAATCAAGCCAGTGTAAGAAATAATACTTCTTTCTGCACTTGCTTTATCAGGGCTGGTGTCTGCACATCCCCGTCTTCTCACAGTCCAAGAGTTTTGTTTGGTTGGGTTTTTTTTTTTCCTGATCTGAGCAAATAGAGTATGGAAATTGTTGTTGAATTAACAAGCTCATGGGATCCATGCTGCTTTCTCGGCGGGAAGGAGGCCAGTAGGTTGACTTGAATAGTGATGGGAATCACTCTGGGGGTTCAGAGAAAAGGGCTTGACCATCAAAGGAAAGTCAAAGTGAGCTAGTGGGAGGTGGATGACGAACTCCCTCAACGTGCCCTCCCATCCCATGTGGGAAGCAGACCCCTGAAGTTCAAAGCTTAGCTTCTTTTGTTCGGTTCTTGACTGCAGTGATAGGTATTTTATAAGTGGAATCAGGGGGAAGGAAGGTAAGGTTTTTTCACTGCCTGGAAATTGAAAGGCATCCTTTGCTTTATGGTAGTGAGCCGTGGAGTATGCAGTCAAGACCGTGGCCAACTCCTCTGTCAGCTATGGAGAAGCAGCAGGTAGTCAGTAGTTCAACAGAGACCCAGTTCTCTTCTCTTTTCCAAAGCAGGTGGGGGCAAGAAATGTTTCTTGATCTCCTCAACATCTTCTCCCTACCTGGCAACAGAGCCATGTTACTGCTGGACAGATCTTTCCACCCACTAAAGTATATCATGATCCTGATTAGAAGTCTTTGGGGGTCCTCATCTGCTACAAGACAAGGTCCATACCTCTAAACTGGTGTACACTTAGCTTGCACCCCCATGTGGCCCTACCTGCATCTCTAAGCCACCTATCAAGGTCCCAGCCGCAGATGGATCTCAGATCACAGAGGCTCTTCTACCTGTGTGCATGCTGTCCCTCATCTGGATTGTCCCACATACCTGGGTGCAGTTGTCCCCTGTCTGAGTTGCTTTCTCGGTTCACTTGTTCACTCATCCTTTAAAATCTGATTCAGAGGGTGTATCTGAGTGTCCATCCCTGATGATCCTGCTTTGCCCAGGGAGACCACTCTCCTCTGGGCTTCCCCTTATCCATACACAGTCCTTTATTTTCTCATGCAGTACCTAAATGTCACTTGAACATCCCCAACCCATCTCTACCCTCCCCCCACCCCTGGGACCTCACTAAGGTGTGGGCACAAATGAAGTCAAATTAACAGCTAGGGTCAGAGTCCACTGGCAGCCCATCCCCACCAGGATGGTAGCAGGACCGAAAGTCCCCTTTCGGGTTCCCTCTCATCTAGTAATTTTCAGTGGGTCCTCAAGTGAGGTCTCATTCTGGTCATTGCCCATGCTGCATGATTCCCCCTGCATTTATGGAGGTACCACAGCTGTGCTAGTCCCAGGGGATGCCTGGTGTCTGAGTACCACACCAACTCAAAGGGTGGCCACAGACCTGTCCTTAATTCTACTCCACTGATAGTTCTGAGAAAATAGAACACAGTACCCTCTGCCCAGCTTCTAGACATGGCAGCTCTCTGAGCTCACAGACCCAGTTCCCATGTTTCCTTATAGGGACTTCCCTGTCACATGGCAGAGGCACCTCCCAGCCTACCCATCATGGGCTTCCCTGGGTCAGAGCCTGCTTCTCTCAGTGCAAAACTCTAGTATGCAGTGTTTTCATAAAATGCAACCTAAGTGGCGCCCCCTGGAGTTGTCCAACAGACTCGCCCTGAATGTACCCACTTTCCAGGCTTTTGGGGATACAGGCTCCAGAGAACAAACCTAGAAAGGCCAGGAAGTTTCTGCCTCTCCCCTATCCAAGGTCAACCTTCCAAGCTCTCATTGAATATATTAGCTTCTGCCTCTTCCCAGCATGCCTGACAGTGGGCTGAGCCTGCCCCTTACCCACAGATTGGGGTGTCCTTTGTGTCCTGCTAACTGAGTACTTAGATAGCCCACAACCAACTTCTATTGCACAATTACATTACAGGCCTGTCTCCCTTACTAGACTATGCACTCCCTGAGGGCAGGGAGTGGGTCTTATCCTTGTATCCCTGGAACCCAGCTGCTGTCAGAAAACGGAGAGTGAATGGATGAGTGAGACTCAATAATGGCATTAGCTTTAAAAGGCACCAGTGGTGACTTCTGGAAACTTGCCAGATCTCCATGTCTTGGTCATCTCCTTCTATCACCTATTCTGTAACTCCTGAGAGATCCTTACCATGGCTCCCTCTCAATCTATCCTAGATTTCCTTGTCACCCTTAGTTGCACATTAAAATCACCTGGAGAACTTGAAAAATATATTGATGGCCCCCTCACTCTAGCTCAGTCAAATCCAGTGTGCAGCTGAGGTTGAGGAACTTCCCCTCTGGTCCCTAGGCCACCAGAAGACTCCTCATGGCATGCCTGAGGTGGTGGTCTCTTCAAAAGCATCAGTTGGTGCTCACTGTACTCAGTGTCCACAGTACACATGGGAAGTCCAGAGGAGAGTAAGAAAAAGTAGGAATGGAATAAAAAACATGCTCTGGATAAGAGACTGCTATATAGTGACTATCTAATGTGAGGGACAAAACATATCTCTGTCCTGGAACTTTGTCCTGCAATCAACTGTTGTCCAATCTTCTGTAGACCTTTTGCTCACACTCCAGCATGTGACCAGTTGATTTAGGCCCTAACAGCCACTGCACAGATACCCCCTGTCCTCTTACTGCTCCTTGCAGCCCAGGGTGGCCATCAGTTTTGTCGGACGCAGGTGACCTCTAGTTTAATTGGCATTCATGTCCTTTCAGGAGGTCAAGCTGAGATCACCAGCTGATTACCCAAGGCCTTGCACAGCTAAGGGGGCAGCTGGGTCATTGCATAATCATTAGGGCAACACCGCTGTGCCCTGGGGCTGGGACCACTGGCTTCTGAGCATATGAAGCAACTTCATTTTGTCTTTTCAGCTGCCAGGGTTGCTGTGAGCCTCTGGAGCAATTTCTACTTGAAGTGTATGCGTTAATCCTGCCATCATGGCTGTCTTTCCTCCAGCTTCCTTCTGCCAGGGGGTCAGAGACTTAATTAAAAATCCTGAACATTTAAAAATACTTGCAGTCATTTTGCTCTGACTGGTATGGCTCAATTGATTGGGCATCATCCTGCAAAGCCAAGGTTCTCAGGTTTGATTCCCAGTCAGAGCATATGCCTGGGTTGCAGAGTTGGGTCCCTGGTCAGGGTGCCTGAGAGAGGCAGCCGATTGATGTTTCTCTCTCACATTGATATTTTTTTCCCTCTCTCTCCCCCTTACCTTCTCTCTATAAATAAATAAACAAATAAATAAAAAGTTAAAAAACAAACAAACACGTAGTCATTTTCCATGGGAGTGCTTGCACTGGGTTCTGCCCAGAGAATGCAAGTCAGAAACCAGTTACCTCTTATTTCTCAGGATCATGGAGTGTCAGAGGCAGAATCTTAGCTGCCACCTCCCACACGTGTGGCAACACATTAGAATCACCTGAGGAGTTGTATTTATTCTTTGTTTCACCTGAGGAGTTTTAAAAAGTGCTGATGGCCAGGCCTGACTAATGAAATACCACCTCCAGAGGCTAAGGGTGGGGAGGCTCAGGCACCTGTTTTTTTTTTTTTTTAAGTATATTTTATTGATTATGTTGTTACAATAGTTCCAATTTTTTCCCCCTTTGCTCCCCTCTGCCTAGTAACCCCCTTCCCTCCATCAATCCCATCTCCCTTAGTTCATGTCCATGGGTCGTGCATGTAAGTTCTTTGACTTCACTCTTTCCTATATTATTCTTAACTTCCCCCTGTCTGTTTTGTACCAACCGATTATGCTTCTTAGTCCCTGCACCATTTCCCCATTTCTCTCCCTACCCCCTCCCAGCTGATAACCCTCCAAATGATCCCCATACCTATGATTCTGTTCCTATTCTGGTTTGCTTAGTTGGATTTTGTTTTTATTTTTTAGATTCAGTTGTTGATAGTTGTCAGGCACCTGTGTTTTTAAAGCCCCCTCATGAGGCTCATGTTCGTCAGGGTTGAGAACCATTCAGGAATTCTAATTCCTTTATTTTTAATATGAGAAAATCAGGACTGAGGTGTTTGGGAGCAATTCTGAGTCGTTAGCCCTGTTTGGATGCCCAGCGTGCCTGACAAGCCAGAGCAATACACGGCGATCAGTTAAGTTCTGCTCTTTCCTGTGAAGTAGCCCTGCCTGCTCTCCCGCTTCTTTCCCCTCCCTGGTTTTCCATTTCTAACTCACAACTCTCTAGAATCTCTCATCTTTCTAAAGCCCAACTCTCCTAATTTACAGATTCAGTAGACGAGCTGGAGCTGAAGGTGCCTCACCCAGGACCACCCAGCAAGGGACTGTGTCCAGGGTTCCGTTTGCCGCCCCCACCTTGGCAATCTGCTAACTTGAGCTCTCACCAGGGGACTGCTGGGAGGACTGTTTATATTTACTCCTGTTTCAAAGCTGAAGGTTGGGGCATTTAAAACTGTATTAGTTGCAACTTGGGCAAAGCTAGAAATTTGTGATTGTGTTAACTCCTCTTTACTGTGTAGGTGCTGAACCATTGTGATGATGGGTGTGGGGAGTGGAGGGCCTAAAGGGGAGGGGATAACTGAGCTGGGATGGCGGAGAGGCAAGCAAAGGTCCTTGGGTGCAAAACTGATGAAGGTGCTCATTCTCAAGGTCACACATGGGCCTCCTTACATTTTGTGCCTCACGCCTTTCGCAGGCGTCACCCTAGACCTGGCTCTGAGGCAGGAAGAGGGAGGGGAGGGGAAGAGGAAAACTTCTATCCCCGCCAAAGAGCTAACTTTAGAATTTATTCCAAGTTAAACAACGTTGGAATGCTAATGTGCCAGTCTTAGTCTGCCTTAGGCACAAGTCCAGCTCAAAGACCAGTGGTCTGGAGAGTAGAGAAGGCCAGAGCTCGGACACCCCCCAGGGTGCCAAGTCAGCACTGAGGGAAGCTCAGCTTTTCTCCCTCCCGCCTGTGGCTTGCTCAGTGCTACCACCTGCTTCACCAGCCAGGGGGCCTCTGGGTGAAGGTGGTTCCTGGAGAGGCAAAGGACAGAGAATCCCGAGAAGCAGCAAGTCTAAATATTTAAGTTGTTCTGTTTGTTCCTTTGACTTGAGGAGCAGCTTCAGACAGCAGCCTGGGTCCTGAGGCTTTGCATTGTTCCCAGTGTGCAGGGCAGGGAGTGTGACTTCGGGCCATGGAAACGCTCCTCCTCTCCGTCCTCTCTGTTCCCAGAGTCTGTAATTAGAGCTTCACAGACTTTTTCCAGTGTGGACTACAAATTCCTTGAGCAGTTAGCACACACTGAGCTATATCAAATATTACTGAGACCTGGATGCCTTCTCTAACCCCCTCTGTCATGAAGTAACGACATCTCTCTGGGCTCATGTAGGGTTCCACCTCTTCTGAGATGCATGTCTCAGCCTCCTTCACCAAGAAAGGATGCTTGATAACTATCCTGTGACATTCTCAGTGTTGTTATATTAACTATGGTAATATGAAATCCTGAGCAGACAGAGGATATTAGTGGAAAGACTGGTAAAATCCAAATAAAGTCTGTAGTTTAGTTAATAATTCACCAACGTTGATGCCTTAGTTTTGATAAATGTATCATAGTTAACTAAGATGTTAATATTAGGGAAAGCTTGGGGAAGGTTATATAGGAGCTCTTTGAGCCATTTCTGCAACTTTTCTACAAATCTAAAATTATCTCAAAATTTAAAAAAAGTTTTAAAATGCTTTAGATGTTTTATCCTGTAGTGAAGTTAAAAGACTGAGGTGTTACTGTAAAACTATCAACCCAAACACTTGCTAGTTCCTGGGCAAATAACTTGAATCTGTTTATTCTGCTGTGAAAGGGAGATAATACTTGTGTGGTCAGGATGGGTACTTGTCAACCAAAACTGCTCTTCCCCTTCTTCCACAGTAATAGAACATGGCTTCCCACCTTGCAATTAATTATGGCCCAGGTGACTATTTTGCCACTGGCCCGATACCTGATCAGACCCTGGAAGCCAGTGGCAAAGCTGGCTAATGCCGGACATACTACTCCAGACTGGAGGGAATTCACATCGGTGGGTTGTGAGGGAGTTGGGATTAGAGCCATAGTGATTATGGTGCTCCATATTACATGACCAGATGCGTAGGCCACACCCTGGACCAATGAAATCAGAATCTCTGAGGGTAGGACCCTGGCATTAATATTTTCTTCAAGTTCTCCAGATGACTCCAATGTGCACCAAGACTGAGAACTAGTGAATTACATTGTCTTTAAGTTTTTTTCCATTCTCAAGCTTCTGTATAGTGCAAACCCATGTTTTTGGACTTTAGAACATGTTTCTATGTCAGTTAATAATGGGTGTGTTTGGAAATCAAAACACTCTGAACAAAGTTTCAAAGTCTCACATTGTAGGGCTGATACAGGAGGATTTGGGAAGTAAAGTTTCCTCATTCTGACCCTTGTCCAGTCCTGCCTTACCCTCTTCTCAGTGAATAGAGTCAGCATGAATTTTCAAATGGAGACACTCACCATGCTTCTGAGTCCTCTTTTCTGAACTAGGAGAAATAATTAAGTGGACTTCAGTAAGGCAATAGAGAGAAAGGAGAACATGTGGGGTCAAGGAAGAAACTTTCCCAAAACAAATATGACTATTTAGAAAAGTACATATACTAGTTGTATGTGTCCATAATAGTTGGAAAAATATAGAAAAGTACAGAGAATAAAATTTAAGTAACTTATTACACTATCAATTTCAGAGATACAGACTATTAACATTTTGGTATATGTATTTAGTTACCCTTTTATATTTATGAAAAGTTGGGTGATGGTGAATATAAAGCTTTCATTCTGCTTTGCCATTTATTATTAATGTTTTGCACTATTTTTCATTTGTTTATTTGTTTTTGTTCTTTTTTTGAAATTCTGATTTGAGTGGCTACATAATATTTTATCATATGGTTGTCCCATATTTTATTTAACTGTTTTTGTATCATTCATTATCCTTCCTTTTAAGATTTCCTTTTAGAAATTGTTTTTGTGCGTGAATATCTGTGATCAAAATGCCTTTAAATGTCCTGTGTGTTTGTGTGTGTGTGTGTGTGTGTGTGTGTGTGTGTGTGTGTGATAACTGAGGGTTTGTTCCATATGCAGCAATAATCTGCTCAGCATATTGTTTGGGAAAGTTTTGCCTGTTTTCTTAGAGAGGTTGGGAGGCCTTAACAAATACCTGTTTCTTCCTTCTATTCATTTAATATCTTTTGGTCCAAAGATTTCATAATTCTATTTCCACCCTGTCTATTCTCTTAGGGCTGTGAGCAAAAAAGAAAAATATTTTGTAAAAGGCAGCGATTGTATTCTTTTCTTGGCATGTTCACCTACAAAGTACCACACTTAGGGCTTTGTATAAATAAATGACACAAATATGGATCTTGTGGGGGAGGGCTCTTTCCTGCTATTTTTCTAGGGCCCAATGTTATTGTATGGTTGATGTGTTTATGAATTGAGGCTGGTTTCTGCTTTGATTTAGGACCAAGTAGAGATGTGTGTGAATATTTGAATGAGGACCAAGTAGAAGCAAGTAGATATTAATTTTCACATATGCCCCTTTTTTTGAATTTGAGGAAAAAGATGATGAAAAGTGAAGGAGAGAAAAAGGGAAAGGAGAATAAATAAAAGGAAACAATGTGGTCACCAGGGCTCTAAAAAAACAAACAAACTAGGGCTCAATTTACTGTGTATCCAATGCCCTGGGATCCTGCTAAAAGGCAGATTCTGATTCAATAGGCCTGGGATGGGGCCTGGGATGCTGGGTGTCGCACAAGCTCCAGGTGAGGCTGATGCTGTAGCTGCAAGGACCTCGCTTGAGAAGCATGGCCCTAGCATGGTTGTACCTCTTTAGAACTAATGCAAAGGCACTCTCCTTCACTGCTGCTGTGCTTTTGTGCTGCATCTGCCACACCTGTTACCTTCTTGGTCACTGATGATGCTTTTTGTCTTCATGCCAAAAAAAGCTTTGTCAAATCTTCCCTCAACATTGCACGGGAGTTATCTTCACCCCAAAGTCCCTCTGTTAGCTTCTCCTTCTGCTCCACCATGATTTTGATTTCTCGATCTCATTTCTAGTCCTTTCTTGGCTTGAATCACTCACTCATTCAATTCTCTGTCCTCTTCACTTTACCAAATCTGGTCTTATTTCTCTAGAGATTTTAATGTCTAACTAATCCTTGCACCAAAAACAGCCTTCCACCTTTTCTTATTGGTTCCACCTCAGAACAGAATTACAAATGGGATCTTCTATTGGTGGATGAGTTTTGATTAGACTCAACTTACAGTTTTGGTGGACAGCTTTTGTTCATCTCCCAGACCCTTCCTTATGAAGTAGTGTTCACTACAATATATTGATTCCAGCAAGTCTGGAGGAAGACTAATGTTTTCCCTAGAATGCAATTTCTATGTCACTGTGGTAAACAGGAATTTTCAGACATACAGTTAGTGAAAGCTTTTGAAATTCTCTTCAGATGCATGTAATCCTGAAGGCTGCCTAGCCTCCCTATAAATAAGAATTTTACAAGGCTAATTGCCCAAATGTTTAATTCTCCTGCCAGTAAACAATGCTTTGAGTGTGAATCACTGAGCAAATATCATAATGTCTGACATGTCTCTCCAAACTCACACAGGATGAGCAGTGACAATTAAATCTATGAAGCTGGAACAAATCTTTCTAGCTCTGACTATGCATTTAACCCATGAAAACCGAAAGCTGTTTTGGCGATAGCCTCATTAGATTGTTCCATGGTGTTTCAATAAAAACAAACAAACAATATTATTCAAAAGTTACTTATGTACCATTCTATGAAATAGACTTTCTATTAATTGGTATTTAAGAAATTACACAAAGTTATGATACAATGGTAAATAATGTTTATAATGTTGAGCCCAAAGCACTTGCTGTAGTGTCTTCTGAATCATCAAAGAAAGATGTGATTTTTGCTTAATGTATTTTGGGGTTAAATAATACATTTGAGCTTCATTCTTGGGAAGGCCACACATAGGCAGATCAGTTTCCTATTTATCCAGTATTTTACACTTGATCTTAGCCAAAAGGCTAAGAAGTTATCATCCAGTATTTTAAACAAGTTTATAATCCACTTCTAAAGCTGAAGAAATTAAGGTGAAATAACTTGTCCACAGTCCATGAAGGTAGTAAGTGGAAAAGCTAAGACCCAGGATCTGGGTTTCCTGTTTACTTTATGTTGGTTCTTTATTGTTCACCAGAACACCCATTTCTCTTGCAACCTTAATGAATAAAGCCAACGGAATGTTATCCTGTCTCTAACATGTGACTATAAACTGAGGAGATAAATTTGGTTTTACCTCCATGTACACTCTGACAGAATTTGCATATCCAGAATTCACATGGAAGTTGTCCTTTACAGTAATTTATCCAGGAATGATATTTTCCTTATCACGTGATTTGTGAGTTGAACAAACAAACAAAAAATAAAATGGCTTGTTACTTCAGAGTCACGCTGAATTTCAAGTCAATCTGATTCAATAAACGTTGGTTAAGTATCTTATCATATGCCACACAGAGCCCACTGCACAGGGGACATGTGGACGCTGATAAGACATGGTCATCTCTGCCTGTCAGGATTTATAGGTTGTAAAACAGGTCAGTCCAACAAAGTGGTGCCTAGACTACTGTAGACGCCCAAGGAGGAAATGGTCAACTGGGGGAGGCAGGTGGATGGGAGGGAGGATAAGAAGACAATTACAGTGGGTCTGGTTTGGCACTGAGGGTCTCATTGAAACCTCTAGGATTACTCTGCTCTGCTCCAGGATAAACACTTTGAGGGACACCCCACTCTCATCCAGCCACCCGCAGTTCACTCCTGCTCAGTCTAGCAGAGAAACAGTCATCCTGTGTCATATTTGCAAATGGTTAGATGAATAACAAAAGCAATATCATTGCTTGCCCTAATATCTTAGTATCTTCTTTGGGCTTACTGAGGATTACCTAACACAGCAGCAAGTTTATACAATATAAAATTATCAGTAATATGTGTAGTACATACACAGTGTACTTATTACACAGACATTCAGGATTCTGCAAATTTTAGCATTTAAAACAGCTAAGTTGTTTAAGTAGAAAGTTATCCCCTCCTCCCCCCAGGGCAGCACACTAATTTATAATTTAAAGAATATGCAGATGTAATTCTTACCTACCTGTGCTCCCTTCACTAATACTTTAATTCTCTTTGATACTTTCTTTTGTTCCTTTGAAGGATGAAAAATTTTTAAAGTACATGTTTCATATTTCTTTTGAAACCTTTGTCTTGTGCCTTTCTTGGCTTTGCTGATATTTTTAGAGACAGATATTAAAAACTCTCATTATCAGAACTGTGGGCCCCCAATAGAGAGGAGGAAGGAAATTGCCACTGATGTTGAGTTTGGGGGAGGAGGGGAAATTGTTGGGTTTGGGAGAAATGGCTGCAGACCCTCTTCTTCCCCAGGAGTTCAAGCCATAGTCCAAACCACTAAGCTCAGGGAGTGGAGCTGAGTTTGATCCAGGCTAGGCCAGTCTGTGGAAGATTCTATCTGGTTGAGTGGGTAAGGCACAGGATGAGATTTCTAAGGAGAGTTTGGGTGCCCATGTATGTCCAACATGTTTATCCAAGGGTCCATCTGTCTTGGGGAAGAAACTAAAATGGACAGGGTCCAAGCCAATTGGATCAGGATTCAGGGATAAGCCATGGTCCCAACAGGGTGTTGGAGAAGGAATTAGAACCACAAATCATGGCTGAGGATAGTCAGACAGATGGATCATATGCAGTGGCTTGTGATAGGGAACCTACAGCTCCACACTTCTGTGTACACCCAAAGGCAGATTCGTTCTTGCCAGGAACACTGCACACGGGGCATGGGACCCTTTCCAGCTCCCCCCAACAGCAGGAAAGACTCCACATGCATTGCAAGCATAGTCTCACATTGGCTCAGAGTTCAGGCAGAATGAGCCTACAGATCTTAGAGCACCTATCTTCCTATTGTGAAGAACTTTTTTTCCTCTCTACCCCCTTACCTATCCAGAGATACCACTGTCTTATACTTACAGTTTACAAAGCAGTTTCATACAGTACTGCCTCAAATGGAGTTTGACACCAGCCTAGAAAGATGAATAAAGGGGGAATTATTACTGATAAGGAAATGGAGGTCAACTAAGTTGACCAAGGTCACAGAGTTAATCCTGTTATTTTGCTCCCCGCTCAAGTTCAGGGCTTGCCCACATTCCGAGGTCAGTTCCAAGGATGTCAACAGGAATCTGCTGGCTCAGAAAATCCATGGTTCTGATGAGTTCCCTGGGTAGGCACAAGGAGCCTTGCCTGGGTTAAGTTCCCTAGGACTTTCCTTCTTTGGTCTCCAGTCTTATTACTGGGCTTTTCCACTGACAGATTCTGACAGATTCTGGAGTGTGTCTGCCTAAGTCCATCAGGCCCACCTACTCCCCTCTCCCTTGAATGATGCTCCTGGATTTGGACCTAGATTCTCACAGTTTGGAAGCCTCCACTGTCTCTTTCGGAGGGAAGTAATAGATTACTTATCTGCAGATCCTTCAAGGCTCTGAGTCTGGGGGAGCAGGCACTTGGGAAATGAATATTTCTTTCCTGTCCCATATTTTATTTCCTTTCATGAAGAATTCATTGTGTGTCTTTTTGAAGATTTAAACTTATGACTCAAAAATAAATTGTGTCTCTCTTATGGATGGTCTTCTTACCATGATGAGTCTGAGAAAGTCTTTGCTTTGTGACGTATGCAAGTAAATTTCCATGTCACACATGCGCATGCTAAAAGGTGATGATCAATTTATTGAAAGTCACAAATCAAATCAGAGGTGAGACAGAAACAGGCTCTAAATCTCTTTCCCCCAAACTTTGTTTTTCCCCGCAATGACAGGCAGCACTGGAGAGCCTGGATTCCTCCTCTATTCAGCTGGGATAAAGAGCTAGTTATAGATCTCCAGCAGGTAGAAAGTGCCAGAAATAAAAAGATCAAAAGAGGCACAGTGCTACTGATGAGTCTTTTCTCATCTTTTGATCTCCTTTCTAATATCCAAAGTAAATGTTTTAGAGAATCCATTGAGGGTGGGATGGCCACGGTGCAGGGTTTTACCAAATACTCAGCATCACCACCTTCACCCTCCCACTAACTAGTTATAACTTTCAATCTGTGGACTTTGCTCACATCCCAGGATGGACTTCAGCCCAGGATGCTGGTCATGGGATACATATACACACAGTATCTACAGTAACCTGCATATCTGCTGCAGTGGGTCTCTGGGGCTCATGGCTTTTCCAGACAGGCTTTGACATAGGAAATAGAATACACTCCTCTTATCACTCTATGTCTCAGGTCCGGTACCCTAGAAGCCGAGCCCTAGGTGGGGGATTTTAGTGCATATTTCCTGGAGGAGTGATGCTCTAGGAGAAAGGGAGTGAGGGAAGCAGAATGAGACAGAGGAAGCAGCCAAGGAAGGATGTCATCCACGTGGAGTTGAGCTTTGGTCTGATCCCAGAGGAGAATGGATTACACCACAGAGCTTGAAACAGAGGCACAGCCTTTTGCACAGGGAAGGGGCCACTCCTTACCAGTCAGACATTGGTCAGCTGCCCTGAATGAGGGTGTTGGTGCAAGCTGCAGGATGAGGAGTTCCCGTGTAGTGGAGGCTCATTTTCCAGAGAAGGGACCAGCTGTGAGCCCTTCGCAACCATGCATGAGGGGCATTGACAGAGCCCACCGACTATACAGGGATGAATGGATGGTAATCAGCAAGGACCATTTGGCAGAGCTGAGGCCATAAAGAGAGGCCTGTTATATTCAGGCTTCCTGGAAATAGACCGAGCAGCTATGATTAAGAGACTAATCTAGGGTTTGTGGGTCCTGAAGCTTATTACAATTTGGGGAGAACACAAAGCTGAATTAAAAATTAGGTTCACAGCCTATGTAAGGAGTTGGTCCCAAAGCTCAAGTTTTGTTAGTCTCAGTCATCTCTGGGTGTTTTAGCTCCTTTGTGGGAAGAGAAAACTGAGGTTCAGAGTGTTAAGTGAAATTGCCCAAGGTCATCAATCAAGGAAGTGGCTGGAGCTAGAGCTCATAGGACAGAGCCTGCTCTGTGATTACACCAGCCAAACCCACTGCAGAAGAATGTGGGGAGGGTCAGGAGATAACAGAGGAGAACATGCTTTGTAAGCTCTCCCTGAAGTGTTGCGTGGTTGTCTATAAGGCGTTATGATTAAACGAGCAATTGATCTGTGAGATAGAATTATGCCAACTTGTGTAATTCAGTCAAAGGGGATATATGTGTTTCCTCTCCTGAGCTTTCTATGCTAGCTTGCTAGGTCTGTACAAAAGCAAATATCCCTGGCTTGATTCAAAGTTGCAAGCTTCCAAAATTGGCATGAATAATAAACTGATAAATCTCCCAGGCTCCTGGCTTCTTGTTTGAGCATGAAAACAGAAAACACAGGCGTTATCATAGAAAACAAGAACATTCCTCCTTATCACTCTACCAGAATGAATAGGTGGTGAGCACTTAACGGTTCATAAGAGGCAAGGCTGAAGAGATAAGAGAATTAAGAAGCAGGGTGGGGGTGGGGGATGTCTCTTGAATTTATGGTACAGAGCAATGATATAGTGGGTTTCTAAAAACATTTTTTTTCTATCCAAAACCTGTTGCCAATAGGTGCAGCTAACTCTAAGTCCTAGATGCTTTAATTTATGCCCAGTGAATTTTCCTTCATCCAAATTTTCAGCAGCAGTGGGTTGGAGGGGCCCATCAGTTCCCTGAAGGTCACTGGATGTCATTTAGTTGGAATTATATTGAGCAGTGCTACTGAATTTTGGGGACCATAGCACACTGAAAGAGTTGAACAGCTAGCTTCGTTGCAAAAAGGCCTTCTGAGCCCTTGTTTTCAGCCCCTCCTCCTCAAGGTACCCAAACTCAGCCAGCTGGGAGAGGCTAGCTCTTGGGTGGCCTGTTTGCAAGCAGAGGACATTCCACAATCAGCTTATTTGTACGTTAAGGTCTGTGGAGAATAAGGGAAAGTGGGCTTGAAAGTTGTCCCTCTCCTATTTATAACACTGGACTGTGCATCTTGCTTGAGGAGAAAGTACTGTGTGGAAGGCTATTTCTCAATCAACTCCTGGCCCTTCTTGGTTTCCACACAGTAAGCCATTTTTTAAAAGTGTCTCTCAACTCCTGGAGGATGGGGATGGGCATGAGCTGTGGGTCCTCCCTTCTTGAACTACTTTGTTTATAGAGCTACATTGTGTTTGGCCTTGGAAAGATTCTTCCCGGTCACGAAGGTGTCAGAAGGAACAGAGGAATGGTGTGGGTGGGGTTAATGGGTACAGTGAAGCGCAGAAAGCAAGGCTGCTAGGTTGTCAAGATCCTGGGGTTTTAGGGTCTTGTTGATTTGTTTGAAATGGAAGAGGGCCAGTCACTGAGGCTGGCATGGGAGCCAAAAGAGGAAACCACATCTTTGGAACTTTCCTAACTTTCCTTTTTTGTGCATCCCAGAATTCTAGGTTCTGGGCTGCAATCAACAGTCATTTAGATGTTACATTTAATGTGACATTTAACTACGAACTTTAGAGAAGTAATAACCCGAAAGCCAGTTTCGAGGAACTCTGAAATTAGAATGTGTGTTTTTCAGACCTCTGTCTGTGGTATGTAATGCTTGCCACTGCCAAAAAGGAACCAAGAAAAAAAAGTTATTTCCTCCTTCATTCAAAACAAATAATACACAAATATGGGCTGTGAGTTAGGAGTCCTGGACTTTCTATCCGTGCTCTCTAACACTGGCCACAATCAGTAAAAGAGAAGTAAAACTCTCCTCAATAAAATGGAAGGGACAAAAAGTTACCTTCTTACTTAAAAGAAGGTGTGTACATACAGAGATTGTGAATCAAAATTGTTAAAGTGTAAGAGAAAAAAATAGTTTCTATTGGAAATAATAGGACTTTGGGTGACATCATGGGCATGACCTCTGTGGCACAGCAACCCCCATTCTTCCCGCATTTCCTTTTCTAACACTGATGGGACTGAAACAGGTCATGTGGCCAAAATGCCCATGCCAAGAGCCCGTCTCCTCTCGGAGCTCCTTGGATGATAATAAAAGTAACAGAAACCAGCGGTTATTGAGCACATTCATGAGCATTATGGATATGTGTTGAGAGCTCAATCAATATTACCTTGCTTATTTCTCACTCGAAGACTTTGTGGTATCTTCATTTTTTTAGATGCAAAAACGGAGACTCAGAGGTTAAGTCACTTGCTTAAGATTATACAACCAGCAGAAATATAATTCCTTCACTTCCTCTAAGTGTCTTTTGTATTTACTCTACCTGAGATCAGCATGTTATGTTGTTGTTATTTAAGTCCTCTGGTCTCTTTCTGAGGGTTCCACTTTACCTACTTGTTAATTTCATCCGCATAGCTGCCAGTTCGAGGTGATCGAGTGAGGTAAATCTGCTAGACTGCAAACCCTGTTAAAATAAGGAACTTTGCCCACCATGTTCATGACTATATCCTCTGAAACATATATGACACATATATATTATATGTTTGTTACTGAATAAGTGGTATGTCAACAGAAACTCAGATTCAGGGATTTGCTTTTGAGCTGAGGTCAGGCTTCTTGAAGCTCTGGGTCTGGGTTGGCTATCCATGGGGGGGTGTCCTCTGGGATTTGAGGGTACAGGCAGGCAGCTCCCCCAGGGGCAGCCCTGAGAGAAACACTGATTCAGGATCTACCCAGAACATATGACTGAAGACTGCTTACGAGAATGCACAAACTCCTAGAAGGTAACAGAATTGTTCAAGAAATGTATGTCTAGCCCTGGATGGTATGGCTCAGTGGATTGAGTGCTGCCTGTGTACTGAGAGGTAGCCAGTTCGATTCCCTGTCCGGGCACATGCCTGGGTTTTGGACCAGGTCCCCAGATGGAGGCATGTAAGAGGCAACCGATTAATGTATCTCTTGCACATTGATGTTTCTCTTCCTCTCTTTATCCCCTCCTTCCACTCTCTCTAAAATAAATAAATAAACCCTTAAAAAAAAAAAAAAAAGGAAATGTATGTCTGTCCTTGATATTAGGAACAGAATGAAATTTCTCCTGGGGATCCTCATAAAGAGGGTCTTGCATGATGAATACACAACATATTCAATGACATTCATGCAGAAGACACCATGGGGATAATCTGTGGCTCTTTCCTATGGCTACACTCAGAAGAGGTGGATGGGAGCTTCCGGAAGTTCAATCAGAAGTCATTAGCCCAGTCCTTGGACGCCACCGAAGAAGCAGCCCTCTCTCTGCTTCAACCTTCCTTGCTTCCTGGCTGACTCACTGTGGGAGTTTGCTCTCTGGGAGCAGAAGGCCACCCTGGGATGGCTTCATTCTTGGATTGTCCTAAAAGTAACACTAGAAATTTAAATACATGCTCTCTCCTACTGTGCATCCTGTGCCTTCTCCTTGACCCACTATTCCAAAATGTGCTGGATCTAAGTCTTTGGATCCAGCACTTGGAGGGAGCCAAAAGTATTAAATGAAAAAGATCTTACTGCTTTCTAAGTGAGATGATTAAAAAAATGCAAAATAACCCCTGCAACAACCACCCTGTTTGGTGCTGGTGCCTTTTGTTTTGATGCAAATTTAAGACAACCGCTGCCCAGTAATGAGAAAAGGGCAGTGTGGTCCTGGTCCCCAGAAATGCAGGTTTTCACTGCATTGCTGAGGTGGCAGGGATTTGGAAAAGCCAGTTATTCAAAATGAACACTTCTAAAATTCTAGAGCCGTGGAGAGTCTTACAATTTTCTTTGGAGAGGAAAATAAATTTCAGACCTATTATTTTGATGTTCAGCGTCCCCAAGTCCAGAGCCAGAATGTTTAGGGATGCTGACAGAGTTGCAAGGAAAAGCTCTCCCAAGGCCTCGTTCTGTTCCAGCCAGCCTGCTGGTTCTGCCTGTCCATCTAGAGAGAGATTGGGTAACCCCAACACCCCTGGGAGCCCACCAACTGTGCACGAGCCTGCCTCCTACTTTAACCAGGCCTGGCAGGTCCCCCAAACAAAGAACCATTTCATTGTCCGTAGAATGAGTGTCAACAATACCCCGCTGGGCTTAAAGCTACAAGCCACACACCTATTGGCACAGGTTCAGTAGTAGCCCCCTTCTCAATTTGTAAGTTAGGATTTCTGAGTGAGGTTTGGGTTTACCTTCTTCTTCTTCCTTGTCTATAACAGGAAAGGACACAGAGGCTACGACTAGTGTTATACACCCCCAATGAGGATAGCATCAGAGGATGACAAATGTAGGTTCCATTGAAGTAAGAGCCCTTGGCCAGGGTGATGGACACCAGAAATAGATTACTGTCCCCTGAAGGAGGTGGTGTGGGCAGCTGGACAGCTCTGATTCCCCTTTGATGTACCCCGGACTATCTCTAAATTATGATCTGAGGGAGGTCAGGAAGGCCTGTCTCCAAGCATGTCCATTGTTGGGACTTTGTTTCTTACTGAAAGCTGTTCAGTGCTAGAATGCCCTGTGAAAATGCAGTTACCTTGTGGTGGGTTCTGCCTTAAATATAACCGGTTTCCTAGTGGTAATAATAGTAGCAGGGAGGAAAAGCTTCAGAATGGGGGGAGGGGGCAAAGAGATGGGGGTGGCAGTGGCAGGAAGGGACCTCAGGTCAGGGCAAGGCTTTGATTGGAAGAGAGGTCGAAGAGACTGTTGAAAGAAAAAGAAACATTTTGTTCCCAGACCGCATTGTCTTCCAGTGCCACTAGCAAGACAAAACAATGACTAAAGGTTCCTCTCTGCCACCAGGGGTTGAGAATATATCCAGGCTGAGAAAGTAAAAGGGGGAGAAAGAAGAGAGGAAGAGAAGAGAAAGGAAAGGGATATAGGAGAAGGCTTCACGTGGGGAGGGGAGGGTCAGCGACTTTGTTGAGGGTCGAGTTCATGCCCAGATTCCTCCCAGCTACTTGCTGATGACCATGGGTCTGGGGAGGCATCTGCAAGTGCAGGCAGTGTGATGAAGTGGAAGTGGCACTGGCTTGGACCTCAGGGGTTCTGATCCCTGTCCTGTAGTCACTGGCTGGATGACCTCTGGGATTTCTTATCCATAACAGGAAAGAGTTGGCCCTATGGTCTCAAAGGTTGCTTCCAACTGGAACAGTTTTTGTGTTGTGAAATGTTAATGATTTTGAAAGCCCCACGACTCCACCACCTCAACCAGAAGATGCCCTAATTAACCCAAGGGCCTCTGTCACCCCTTGTTCCCAGCGGGGCCTCATTGTTGGCACAAAGTTTATAGGAAAAGTTCTTGGAAACCGCTGCTAGGCTTAACTCCTTTCTTTAACCTTGAGATAAGAATGTCTTTGTTTGAATCTCAAGCCTGCCTGAAATTATGTAACTCACTTTTATTAAAACTCTCCCTGACTGTTTTATATTCAGCCTTTTAGTTGTCCTGGTTTGTGGCTTTAATTGAATAGGTGGCCTTGTATTTCTGCTCAGTTTTTTTTTCTTTCTGATCTTGACAGGGTAATCTCATTGGTTTGTCTGGTAAGCCCCGAGGCCTGTGGCTGCCCTGGGAAAGCCTCGCTCCTTGGACAGAGTTTTCAGGGGAACAAGCCCCACCCAGGCCAGATCTGCCTCCTTCCTAAACCCATCACCCCTTAGAAAGCCAGACAATTTAGTTCTTGTGTATTGAGCAATGCTGGGGGACAAGATTCTTTTGGGGGAATAGTTATTTCTGACACCCCAACCCAAGTAGCTCCCTTCCCCCATGCATAGTTCTAAAGTGGTCTTTATGACGCTCACTGCTATTTGAAGTCATTTTGTTTATAATAACTGTCATGCTCCACCTTGGACGGCAGTGTGAGTTCTCCCAGGAGCAGGGGAGTGCTCTGCCAGTGCCCACAACTGGGCCTTGCAGCAGGAGGCACACAACCATGCAGTCAACGATCACTTCTTGAGCACCTAGTACGTACTAGGCATTGGGCTTGCTGGGATGGATGTGTCTGTAAAAAATAAAATAAAAATAAATGGGTTGCATGCTTGGAGGTAATGTTGGCAAAACTAGAAGTTTCCTCAAGCAGTTGTGTTCTCTCCCGCTAAGTATTTGGGAGGTTGCCATCCACTGATTTACTGCCCGATATTGTGCTAGGTACTGAAATGGGGCAAGAGAATGCAGGAGATGGGGAGAACATGTTCTCAAGGGATTGGCTGGCCTGGGGGGGGGGGGCGGGGGCAGCAGGGGGAGAGCAGTGAGATTGGTGCCTTATCCAGTGTCCTGGGAGCAGTATTCAGGGGAGGAGGACAAGAAGACTTCCACTTTATAGAGCAGAGATTCAGCGGGAGTTTGACAGCAGAGGGGAAAGAGCGTTTAAGACATGAGGAACAGCATATGCAAAAATATGGAGCCAAGAGAAGGGTTTTGCTAGAAAAGCAACAAGTTGGTGGGGGCTTTGCACAGGAAGGCCTTGGAGAAGCCGTGGGGTGTGAGGCTGGAAAGGTCAGCTGGGGCCAGAATGTGGAAGGTGTTAGGTCCTGCGAGAGTGAGAGGAGAAACGACAGGAGAACAGGACATGAGTCCAAAACATTTATTTGGCCAGCTGCGACAAGCGGGCTGAGACCCAGAGGTGTCAGCAGCCAACAAAAGAAAGGCAGGGGGTTTAAAGGGGGAAGGGAGAAGGGAGTTGAAGGGACTCTCTGTGGATGGCTTTGGGGGAGTTGGCCCTGAGAACAGAGAGACTCACTAAAACAGAGAAGTTACTAAGTTCTTGCTGGCAGGCTACGATATCTTTGAGGGACATGGGCCTTGCCAGCAGGCTAAGATATCTCTGAAGGACACAGGCCTTCGCTTGTGTCAGCAGTTACTGCGGGGGCAGCAGATTTATCAGGGGTTAGGCAGTCCCTGACACCAGCAGTTACGTGCGGGCTTGCTAAAACCAGACCTGGATTCCCAGAACTCAGGCCTTATGCCTGAGAGAAAGTATTACTCCAGGGCCTAGAAAGGAAAAAGAAGGGAATAGGGCCACTCAGAGAAATGCAGTCTCAGACTTCCTGGACTGGACAGGAGGACCCGAGGCAATTGAAGGGAGACACATTTACAAACCTTGGGGTCCTGACTTGTTGCTGATGCTCTGATTCTAGATATTTGCAATGGCATTTGGATATATTCAAGGGTAGGGACAGATTTGGGGAGTTTTTTTTTTTTTTTTTTTTTAAAGAAAAAGAATACTAAATCTGATTATGAGAAGGCTGGAGTGCTGCCCAGGGCCATGGAAGAGCCTTGTATAAGCAAGGCTCTCTGAGGCTTACGCTTCATTAGCTTCACAGTGAAATCACCTCTGGGGCGGTGTGGTGACTGTCCAAACACTGCATGTCGAAAGTAAGGCCTGATTTTATAATTTCACAGCTATTTCCCTAGGAGAAAAGTCTTTTGTGGCCAGTTCTTCCTCTGCTATAAGCCAATCTTAGTCCCGTGCTCTCTTCTGCGTATGTCCTCAGTGATCTTGCCCCTCACAGGCCCACGATGTCTTTGTGATCTAGCCCTGTCTGCCTTTCTTATTTTTTCTTTTTTCTTTTTTCATTGACTTGATTGGGGTGACACTGGTTAATACAGGTTTCAGGGGCACAATTCTAGTATCTGCCTGTCTGACCACCTCTTGTCTGTTTCCCTGCTCCAGCCACACTGGTTCTCTGTCTCATCCTCATACATGTCAGGCTCCCCACTATCTCAAGGTCTCTGCATCTGCTGTTCCCTCTGCCTGGAATACTCTATTCTCAGAACTTCATTGTCACTTGCAGGGAACAGTTCAAAAGCCACCACTCCAGAGAGACCTTCCCTGATCACTCAACCTAAGGAAACCTCCTAGTCACTTTCGATGATACTGCTTTGCTTCATTTTCTTCATAGCACTTTTTATTAACCAACGTCATCTTATTTTTTGTTTGCCTTTTTACTCTGTCCTCTCCCACCACATAAGCTGCTTGCGTGTGGGGACCTTGTTTGTCTCCTTCACTGTGCTGTGTCCTCAGAACCTGAGTGGTTCACATAGACTTGTTTTGAAAAGAATCCAGCAGATTTTAGTGATAGCATTTTTACACAGTCATAATACTTTGCATTTGTGCAGCACTCTCTAGTTTCAAAAAAACTTCAATATACACAATCTCATTTTCACCTCAAAACAGGTAGGTAGGAAGGGATTGTCATGGCCCCGTTTTAAAGATGAGTAAGTTGCCATTTAGGGAAGCGGGATGACTTGTCTAAAATTTTCCAGCTAATGAATGCCAGCATCAGGTCCTTCCGCCAAGACCAACTCTCTTTCCAGTCCTCATAGTCCCAAGACTTGTTACTTCTCCTAGCTCCTCGGAGCACAATAATCTATCTACATGAGGAATAAGAAACACCTCTCTCCACTTTTCTGTAAGAGAGGGAAGAGAGCCTGGCTTCCGCATACAGGTTTATGACAGCCAGCCAGGCCCGCCTCCACTTGTGGGTTAAGCAGAGATCAGGTTAATTGTTATGTTGTGATGATTGGGCATGGATGACAATGCATTCCCTTTGTGCAGTAGGATTTTGTTACCTATCATGAAGACAGTGAGGGACTTAAATATTCATTTCCATTTAATGTCAAAAGCATTGACTGCAGGACAATCTGACATGTTTCACTCTTAAAGACAATTCTGTTAGATAGTGGAGAAAAATAAAAACCAAACTTGTTATGTTTTAGAAGAGATATTAGAAGTAACATTTTTCTAAAATTGCCTAGAGAATCAGTGATGAAATAGGAAGTTCAGAAACCTGAAATTCCTGGTCCATTTCTGGGCTTCAATTCTCCATTAATAGAAACATTTAGAATAGATTGATACATTTGTAATACTTGAATATGACTCTTGCATGGATTTTTTTATTGACAAAGTACATAGAGAAGTGTGCAAATCATATGGAGTTCAATGAAGTTTCACAAAGTGAACACAGTCATGAAATCAGCTCCCACATCAAGAAATAGATCATTACCAGCTCCCCAAAGTCCTTCTCTTGCCTCTCACCCCAATAACCACCCTCCCTGAATAAAGGTAACTGCTGTCCTGAGTTCTAGCACAATAGATCAGTTTTCCCTGCTTTTGAATTTTATACAAATGGAATCATATAGTATGCAGTCTTCTTTTCTTGTCTGGCTTCTGTTTTTCCACATTGTGTTGGCGAGACTCATCCGTATTGTCGTGTATAGTTGTAGTTTTTCTTTTCTCACTGCTCTACGGTAGCTTATTGCCTGAATGTGTACCTTGTCTCTTCTACTACTACTGATGGTCAGTTGGGTCGTTTGCATTTTAGAACCATTATGAATAGTGCTGCTATGACTGTCCTTATACATGCTTTTTGGTGGAAATACATATGGACTTATTTGGGTATAAAATCGGGATTAGAATTGCTTGGTTTTAGGATATACTTATAATCATAGATAATGCTAAAGAGTTTTCCAAATGATTGTACCAATTTGTTTCCTTATCATTGGTGTGTGAGAGCTCCAAATGTTTCACACTTTTAACACTTGTCATGATCTGTGTTTCATTGTAACTATGCTGGAATGTGACCCATGTAGATTTTAATATATTTAAATTAAAATGAATTGAATTTGTTATAATTTCAGGTGCATAACAAACCTGAGATTAGGTAGATGTTTTAATGCTCATTTGTATTCTTGCCTTGTGTTGTTCTCAATTTCTTTGTATGTATAGGTTCAGCCCACCCAAAGCTATGAGGTTTGTAAGATGGCAAACTTCTTGAGATCAAGGGCTTTGTTGTAAGCTTCTTTCCTAGTTGTTGTAGCCCTTAGCACAGTGCTGGGCAGAGAAGGCACCCAGTGAATTCTGATTGAATTGAGTTGAACTAAATGATGGTGGCAAGAACAGCAAGGTCCATGGTCCATGGAATATTTATTTGTTCGTAGTTTCATGCCTAATTGCTCTGTTCTCAGGCACTGCCTAGGGCGATGAAAGGACCAGGAGAGAGGAATTCTAAGAAATGTCCAATTCCTTCACGTTCCTCTGGAGCCTACATGCCAAGTGTTAAAACTCTTCAGGGGGAATGAACCCTTCTATTTTTAACAGAATTTTCCTGAGACAGTACCTCAGTCCAACAGAAAGTGAAACAGATAGAAGACTGTCATATCCCGGGTTGTCAGGAGAGAGCATTGTTTGTGTCCCTCCATGCTTGAAGGGGTGCTCTGGACTCAAAATGTCTGCTCTTATTACACTAACCTGCTTTCCCCGGGACTGAATCCAGTTTGATAGAAATTTCTCCGAAGGTCACAGCACTCTCTAGGATACGTAGTTCCCTTTTATTTATTTTTTGCTGATTTTTAAAAAATCTCCTAAGTTTTAAGAACTATTTCTGTCATCTCATCAGCTAAAGAATTTGTACTCAATTGTCCATTCCAACATGCAGCATTATGTCACATGCTATGCACATTTTTGTTCATACCAAATATCGGCTATTTCTGGACTAAGATCCTGAGAGGGTAAGTTAGTACATTTTAACAGTTCTGATTTAATTTGAAAATAGGCACTTATTGAAAATAATTGGTGAACTATTCCACACCCCTCCCCTCTTTCTCTCAGTTTTGCACTTTGACGTTCAGCAAGGAAGATGGGCTTTATGGGCATGATTATGAAGTGGGGCTTAAAGAAGGAAGAAAATATGAACTTTGAGGAACATGTATAAAGTGCTGATAAAACTCAGTCAGTTTCCAGATTCCATTTGGGCCACTTGCTATCAGACATAGCATAATTGAATGTGTGTGTGTGTGTGTGTGTGTGTGTGTGTGTGTGTAGGAGATAGTGAAAAAAATGAGAAATCCCTGAAAAGAATATTGTGGTACGATCCCAAAAGCATATCAGATAGTAACTGTATACAACCACTAATGGGAACAGGCTTGTTCTGCAAGCTGAAATCATGATCAGCAGGTAATCAGAGCTAGTGCTCTAAGGCCTCCCACGACACAGTGATTGTTGTAGACTAGACCAAAAACAATGGGATATTTGAGTCTCTCCTCTTTCTCTCCTATCAGGGCTGGCCAGCTTCCCACGATGTGTGGGGAGGGGGAGGAGGGCTGTGAGTTTCAGAATGCTTTTCCTCTGGGGATGGGGCCCTTGTCTCAGATATCCTGATAGATCATATGTCACATACATATATGTCTCTCCCTTCATATATGTATTTGCTTTTCAATCTCAGAGTGAACTGGCTATGACTCTTGGGTTTATTAAATTCAGGTCCATTAGGCAAGTCCATGGATACTTTTGATGAGGTAGCCAGGGACCATAAGCTCAAATGCTGGGGGTGGATCAAGCAAACAGCATAAATATGAAATGCGGTTTGTAGCAAGCTGGGGAATCTACTTCCCTTCCAAATAGGGATTCACTAGTCAGCTTCAGATAATGGCCACTATGTAGTGAGCTGGCCCAAGTGCTCAGAACTTCTGGTTTTTCAAGAAAAGCCAGAAATCCAAAAAATTTTAAATGTGCATAATTTTCCGTTTTTAAAATACTTATAATTAATTTAAAATGAAAAGAAAATCACTTTGCAGGCCACCTATGTGAAAATCAAACAAAACAAACCTGTTGGTCTCATTCAGCTGCCAAACATCCAGGTTGAATTAATTGTCTGGTAGGAAAAACCCAGCTTCAAGTCAGTTCAAATTATGGAGGATTATTTTATAAGGATATGTGTGACAATAAGATAAACAGGATTTTCAGACATGCAACAAAGCTTCATAAAAAGCCAAGAACTCTGTAAACATCCCAGGCCAAGGGATGAACAAAAACACCAAGTGCCTAATTAATACTTACTGAGAATTGGAAGGTCCTTTGTCACCACTAATGATGAAATGTATGCCTCTCAATCAGCAGCATGTTGCAGCATAAGCTGCCTATGACTCACATTAATTTCTCTGGTAATGATAAAATAGTTGACTGGGTCTCAGGACTTTCAGGCTGCTCCCAGCCTGTTCTAGAAGGGCCTTCATTACTTTAGTTATGCTCACATTCCAAGGGGTAGATGTGGGTTCATTTTCCTTGTGGCAAGTGGATTGCTGGAGCAGAAGAGGAGGAGCTGGTAGATCAGGTTGTATCTGAAAGTTATGCCTATGTTCTGATCTGTGACAGGTGCTGTGGGCTGCCTCTTCCATTGGCTACTCCTCCCTTTTCCCTTCTTAATAATGTTCACCTTTGATCAGATATCAGGCAATTGATGTGGTTCAGGGACAGATGGATCTCACTTACATTAAATCAATTATGGCAACTCCATTTTCCTTGTTAGATTAATTTAGAAGTTGGCATGTGGAACAATTTTGAGTAATGGGACAGAGAAAGTCTAAGAAAAAATTTTCTTCTGATGAGAAGAGATTCAAGGCAGGAAATAGACCTTTTTTTTTTCACACTGTTGCATTTTTATGAGGCATGTAAAACTTCAGCAACCACTTTACAATCGTGGTGGATAAATGTGTGGGCAAAAGTTAACCTGTAGAGGAAGGAAAAGTAGATCAGTTGACAACAAAAACAAAAACCCAGATGTCTTCGTGATGCCATTGAACAGTGAGTTAACCAACCCTGAAAATATTCTACCTTTGAACTTACTGTTCATAAGATATAACTACATTCTCCTTTTTGTTGATGACACTCCTGATTGGGTTTTCTGTTATTTTCAGCCTAAAGTATTATCAATTATTACTTCACTTATAATATTGAAATAACCTAGTTTTCCCCTGTAAATTAGATTATGTCTTCAAAGTGTTTTACTAGAAGCAGCCTATGAGTTTTATGTTGCAATTATGTTTAAAGAAGAAGCCTCTGCAGGTTACAGCTGTCTATGTGTGGAGGAACCTGCTGAAAGCTTGCAGGTGTGATGGGGCATCTCACTGGCAGGAGACGAGCGCTATCTTGGGCGTCTGTGGTGGGTTGGCAGCTTGTGCCCAACACCAGCACCATATCCTTAGGTACACTGCTTGGAGAATCAGTCAGTCTTAGATTTAAATCATCCATTCTCATTGAATGCAGATAATATAAATTATCAAAAGATCTGTGCCTAAGAATCTATGAGCACTATTTGCAAGCCCATAGCAGACCCTTTGAGGCTCAGTCTACTGAATGGATCCCCAGCTCATGGTAGATTCTGCATTGAACTCTCCAGTCTTCCCAGAAGCACCTCCTAAGTCTGTTCCTATATTAAAATATTTGCTGCTACTGCCTTTTACACTTTGCTCTCACCTTCGTTCTCTGTGCTCTTTTCCCCTTCCCTGCTGCTGGGGAGGGAATAGCTGGCCAGGTTGCTTCAGTGCATGTTGAAGATGGTCGGCTAGAAACCAAGATCTTATTCATTTTCTTGCTCGTGGGGCTTGGAAACATCATCATTTGGTGAGTGGATGCAGATTCTCTAGACTCATATGGGATTCTAATATATTCCGTTTATTCTCTATCTTTCTCTCTTTTTTTTCCTGGGAAGAGATCAGTGTAGCTTCCACTTACTTCTCTGCCATCTTGGATCTCTCTTTCCCTCTTTTTAAATTTCTTCTTCCTAGTTCCCGAATGTTTGTGTAATCTCTCTTTCCTCTCTCTTGACCCACAGTGGGCATTTTCTCACCTTCTTAGTTTGACTTCCTCTTTGTCTCTCTTTCCCATTCTTGACTGCTCACAACTAGCTCCTTTACCCCATACTATCCCTTTTCCATCTTCCACCAAAGACTTGTTATTTTTCTTCTACCCTCCCCAGAATATCTGTGTGTCCACCTGGAATTTCAATAGTTTCCTGGAGCTCCTCTCCTGACTTAATTTTGGGAAATAGCCATATCTTCTGCATATTCTGCTTAATTCCCTCTGTGCCCGGAATGGCGACCAGATCCTCTACTGACAGTCATGGTGTACTGCCCATAGTTTCCCTTAATTGATCTGAATATAATAAATTCTGTCAATCACCATCAATTAAGGATAAAATAAAATAAAACATCAATGTTTTATCATCAGTGAGGAGAGAGTCCCAATAAAAGACACAGGGTGCTGTTGGTCATGACCTTCAGATTTAAACATGCCCATGAACTAAAATGTAAAATTGCTGTTTTCCAGCTGGACATGTACATTTCTGGTTCTACTCAGGTGAAATAAGAACAGGAAGAAAATATCTGATCCATGCTGAAGTTCCTATTATTTTTAACATCTGTTACTAGGCAATTTTGCTCTATTGAGCTAGGGCCAATATACAGCTAGTGAGGACACTATTTCTCCTTCAATTAAGTCCCTTTCAGCATCTAGCACCCATAGGGGGAGGACTGGTAAGATTAGGGCCTGAGAGGTGAATGGTAGAGGACAGGCTCAGCATCTGTTCCCTGTCTGTCCTTTTGGGAGCTGCTGGAGACCCCTGATTTGGGGGGTGAGACCAAAAACAGGAATTGGCTTCATTAGACTTTGAGACATGACCAGCAAAAATGAGAGGAAGGAACTGTCAAGCTTCTATTCAGGAGAGACTTTGGGAATCTTAAGGCACAAGCAGAACTGCTCAGAACAAAGTGTGGCAGGCCTGGCTGGAGGCTGATCTCACTGTCTTGGTATGGAATCTTCTCAGCTGTGGTACCCAGTGGACCAGAGGTGCTAGAAGCATCAGCAGTCTGCACACTTGGCCTTGATCCTGGCTCTCTCCATGGGCACTGTCAGCACCCTCAAGGATATGGCTCTGTCCCCAAGAACCTGGAGGAAAGCAGATGCTGATAGGAGGGAGGTGTTGAAGGAGATGGCGAGGCTGGGCAGAGAAGTACACTGAACATGAATATTTGCTCCAGATAAAACAGACCAGCCAGCCTATAAACAACTGTGGTAAGTTGCACTTCCTTCAGTTCTGTGGAAATGAAAATGCATAAAAGTTAAATATGTTTTCAAGGTTCTTATCACAGAGTTGAAATTGCAATCTGACACCCTTGCTGCTGCAGTTTCTGGGTTACCCATAGCAAGTGTGGATTTCTAAGGATGCATTTTTGTGGATAAAATATGCCTTAAAGATGCCCCAGACACTTCTGGAATGGAGCAGGGAATGGAGCAGAGAATGGAGCAGAGATGGAGGGCATGGTTGGCCTCTGCCAGTGCGGCCCAGTGTGGTATCCAGAGTAGTGATGGCTGTTTCTCTAGCAACCGGCGACCTTCCATCAAAGCAGTTTGGGCTCTGGATTTGAGAAGCAGACTACACTTTATTAAGTGGAGCATCCATGACTTTATCTTCTGAGATTGGCCACTGATGTCACAGGTGACAAGAAAGAGACTTGTGGAGGTGGGAGGAGATAGGCTAACCCCAAGGAGCTACACCTGAGTGTAGTATCATACACCTGGAGTTTCTCAGGCTGTTCCAGGAAAACAGAACTTAGTTGTTCCAAATGTGAACTTCTGAGTTCTACCCGTGGGTTCAAAACCAAGTTAAAATAAACTGAGTAACCTTCAGCAAATTATTTAATTTTCTTGGCTTCAGTTTTCTTGTTGTAAATGGAGATAGTAATGATATCTCTGTTTTAAAGTTAACTGTGAAGCTTAACTGAAAAAAAGTAGTATTCTATAAATGTTATCTTATTATAGTAATATGAATGGCCAGACACAAAGTGTTTAATATTGTTTTAAGTCTTAGTAGTGGATTCCAGGGATCATCCCCTGTGATTTGAAAACCTGCTTTCGGTTATCTTAGGCTCCACTGTTTCTAGCAATAGCTAAAGAAATAAGGCTGCAGACAAAGTGGGAAATGTACAATGGTGACTGGCAGGGGAGAGGCCTGGGATACAGAGCTGGGTCCCAGGGCTCTTGTGGGGAGCCTTGCTGGGCTCTGTTGTGAGGTGTCCTGACTAATCTGGTCCCTGGGCACCTCGCACTCCTGTGTGGAGTTGGAGCTGACTTTGTTCTTTGGCGTGTCCAGGATCCAGCACTCTTTTTCTGCTAATTCAGGTCACCTCTCTGATTCTTACCTCCACCCTCCCTGTGACTCCTGCCTTAGACTGAACACTGTGCTCATAGTGATGACCTCTGGTCCCCAAGGCAGCTACCTTCCTAGCCCTCCCCTGTGTGTTGTGACTTCTGGGCCTAGCTAAGGAAGCTCAGAAGAGAGAACCAAGGCCAATTTCCACCTTATCTCCATGCACCATCATTTTTAATTTGTTGTGATGATTTCTTGAAGGAGCAAGGCCACTTCGTGGAGCAGTTCCCTCCCCGAGTTCCAAATGGGGAAGAGGGGCACAAACTGCTTTCTGCTTTCAGTTTTCCCTTCAGTCTCCTTAATGTTGACTTCCTGGATTTAAGCCCTAATAGGGCAGACCAGAGGTCCATGGGCCCTCTGTCTCTTTATTCCTGTGTTCCCAGACTCAAAGGTGATAGGAACATGTGAGAAGTCAGAAGTACATGTGTCCTGCTGTGCCCAGCACCAATAGTATGTCTGTGGTGATTGGAGGAAAAATAATATTTGTAAAGTATGGCGACAGAAACTGGTCTAAGAAAAATTCTTTCTAATCATTAGATGGATAAAAATTATAGAAAGAGGATTTTGTCTTCATCAATGATAATTAAAATGGTATTTCTTGCCTGTTAAGAATTACTGCATAATGCAGCATATATTATACAATTATAAACACCCCATACATTTTTAGTTCAAGAGGTATTTGAGATGAGCCACCGAAAAGAAAACTTGTTGCAACATTCTTTTACAATAGCCAAGATTTGGAAGCAGCCTAAGTGATAAAGCAGCTATTGTACATTTACACAATGGAATACTACTTGGTCACTAAGAAGAAGAAAATTTTACCCTTTGCGACAGCGTGGATGGATCTGGAGAACATTATGCTAAGTGAAATAAGCCAGTCAAAGAAAGACAAGTACCGTATGATTTCACTCATATGTGGAATCTAATGAACAAAATAAACTGACAAACAAAATAGAAACAGACTCTCAGGCACAGAGAACAGACTGACAGCTGTCAGAGGGGAGGGGGTTTGGGAGGAGGCAGGGACTAAGCAAAACAGCAATAACAACAACAAAAACCCCACACCTCATAGACACAGGTAACAGCATGGTGATTACCAGAGGGAAAGAGGGGGTGGGGGGTGGTAGGAGAGGGTAAAGAGGGATAAATGGTGATGGAAGGAGACTTGACTTTGGGTATTGAACACACAAAACAATATACAGATGATCTAGTATAGAATTGTACACCTGAAACCTATATAATTTTATTAACCAATGTCACCCCAATAAATTCAGAGTAACACCAACAACCAGAGAAGCATAAATAAATAAATAAATAAATAAATTAAAAAAAATTAAAGAAAAGAAAAGAAAGAAAACTATCAATGTCCTGAAATCCAAAATTCCTACAGGAAAGAGACCTGATAGAGTTTTTCCCAAATTTGACAATAATCCTAAAAATTTACATGATATCAACAATAAAATGTTATGACAATGAAAGAGACTTTTTGAGGCTGTCAGTAAGTAAAAGCTTTATTAACTACGCTGAAGGAAAAGCTAAATCATCTTTCTATTTTCTCTTCAGAAAATGATATCCCAAAATGGCATGACATAAAGAGCCGGTCCAAGACTCTGCAGCCAAAAAAGTAAGACAAAAACTATTCGAGAGGTGTGCCATGCATTTAATTCATAAATATAATTTTTCTGTATCTTTGTGGTGTTAACTTTATAAAATTTGGGATTTCTTGGGATTTCTTTCGTCATTCTAAATAAATATCTACTTTCACATCTAATTTGCTTTCTTAAAGAAGTGTCCCCAATTTGTAGATGCTTTAGGCCCCACAGATCTTGGATCTGCTCCTGATCAGAGCTGCCTGGCCAACAGTCTAACTTACAATGGTCACCAATGGATATTCGGGCAGGCGGATGGCAACACATCCTGCAAGCAAATGCCGTTCATCATTTGCATTGCTTTTAAGTAAAACGAAACAGCAACATCAACAGAAACAAAGAACCACCGCTCTAGACAGCAGAAGCAAATGAGTAACTTTACCAACAGGTGACATTCACAAACCTGAACACAGTGTTTGTTTGCACTTTTATTATGCTTACATGTTTGTGCACTGCTGTCACTCCATGTGCACACATTCTGGCTACCTATTGCTATCGTATAACAAATTACCCCCAAACACAATGTCTTCAAACACAATAATTTCATTATGTTTTACAATATCTCACTTTCTTGGATGGTAATCAAGACAAGCTTGAAATACAGTTAAAAAACAAAAACAAAAACAAAAAGAGAAGCTTGGAAGTTAAATATTTGCCAGGCAGATCCGGGGGCAGTAGCAGTACCTGCTGGTGTCTCCACTTGAGCAAAGAGCTGTTATGGGACGTAGAAAGAAGGAACTCACATTTTAAACATTAATATTTGAAGACAGACCCTAAGAATATTGAGAGAGGGGAGAAATGGTGAGGGGCTGGGGGAAGTGTTTGAGATAAGTTACAGATTTAACCATCAAAATATAATGATGAAACTACTCTAGTGGCAGTGAATCCAAGGTTTAAATAGGTTACAGCAAGGACAATTCTAAGGACATTGTCAGGGTGGAGTGTTTTGCCTGTCAACTGGCCAGTCAGTTTTTGAGAGTTTGGAATTAAGCTTAGGTGCTCTCCAGTTACAAACAAAATACGTTGATTGTAGTAAGGCCAATGTAGATATTGTTCTAATCTTAAAAGAAGCTAAGATATGCAGTTTATTCTGTGAAACACAGATTTCCCACTGACTTCAAAGGCATTCCTGAGGGCAGGGCAGTGATGGGGAGACATTAGGTGTGTCCAGATAGGCTGTCTGGATGGATATCACTCACTGCCCTGTTTCTCAGTGTTTGCTTTAAGCTACAAGCACATTTTCTGTTTCCTGATGGCTACATTCAGTCCTCCATTGTTATTTTTTAAAAAAGTGTTATAGAATATGATATAGTTCCCTATTTAGTATCTATTGATGATTCTTGTCTGAACCAATCTCTGCCATCATGGTTGCAAATAGATGACTTTTCTACTGTAGCACTTCCTCCACATTTACCAGTCGGCCTTCAGTATTTTACTGTAAACAGGAATCCTCCCTTCACATCTAACTGTCTATCAATCAATCAATCAATCAATCTATCTATCTATCTGTTATTAGTATAGAATGATAGATTCCTGTCTTTCCAAAGATCTGTAATTCACTATTGCCCTTAGTTGTTTTTTTTTTTTTTTTTTTTTTTTTTTTTTTTGGTTTTTCAATTACAGTTGTCCCCTTTTCCCCTAATTTCTCTCCCCCACCCAACCCACCCCCTCGCCCTTAGTTGTTTTAGTGCTCCAATTGTATTGTTCTAAGTTTGGTCAGTGGGCGCCTCTTCAAGATTACTTTTGTGTCTTTGTGACATGCTCAATTATATTTTTGAGTTCCTCCTTAATTTCTAGCACAAAAATGATGCTCATGGCTCACCTGGTACCTACTCTGCTCCAATCCTAGAATCAGCCATTTCTCCAAAGACTCCTGTTTCCATTTATTAGGGAATGATATTAGAGACCAAGACTGGGCACTAGGTATGATCATTGCTACCTTGGTGTCTTTGTTCATAGTTCTGTTCTTTGGTTAGAGTTAGGAAGTACATCCATGTGTATACATACATATACACATGTATTTTTACACTTGCACACACACACATGTACATACACATATTTTAGAACTCTTTGGTTCATATTTATATCTCCAATTTAATCCATCCCATAAGGTTCATTTTGCCTTCCCCCTTTTATTATTTGTATGTCCCTTCTTCCTCATTGAGAATGATGGCTTCCAACATCAAGGCATTTTCACATTTATTCAGTTCTGAAGTACATCTAAAATAGGTTCAGAACCGCTATGCCCATACTTCTACAAAACAATCCTGCCAATAGGAATTTGGGATTTCTTTGATGTTCTCCCTCCACCCTAACCAAGGTGGAGAAATATATATCATCTAAAATATGTTTGTAAATGACTTGGATTAGTTGGCTCATTTTTTCTTATTTGTTTAAAATAGTATTAGGATTTTATTTCTTTTGCTTTCAGTTTTAGTCCCCACTTCCCATCCTTGCTGACTTCATTTTTTTGATCATGTAGAACATGATCCAAATGTGGTCAGCAGAAGCCCCCTTTTCCCCCCAAAGTCAACACTGTACAAAAAGGTACACTCAGATAAATGTCACCATATTCTCTCTTCCTGCTACCTCATTCCACCACACTTTACTCTCTGGAGGGAACTAACTATTGTTTTCTGTTTAATATGTTTGAGTTTCTTTTTGGACAGTTAAGTGGACATATATATATATATATATTTTTTTTTTTCTCATTTCTCTTTCTCACACAAAATATTCTGCTCATAGGTAGTATACTACATATGCTGTTTTGTAATTTTTTTTTTTTTTCACTTAAAAACATCTTTTGGAAAATACTCCATGTCAGTTCATAGAGATACATCTTTTTAAAAAATAGCTACCAAGCGTTCCATCATGCATATTTATCGTAGCTTGTTTTTAACTGATCAGCTATGCTTGGATGGTTAGATAGTTGTGAATATTTTGCAATTGTAAAGAATGCTGCAGTGAATAACCTTGTGTCAATGTATGTTTTTGTATTACTGGAGTTGTATCTTCAGAGTTAGTGTCCAGAAGTGAGGTTGGCTGGTCAAAGAGTAAATGGAAATGAAGTTTGTTGGATATTGGCAAATTCCTTTCCATAGGGATTACACCATTTTGTATTCCTGATGGAGAATGCAGTGTGCGAGTGCCCATTTTCCCCTACATCCTTGCCAACAGAGTTTAATCCTAAGCTTTTGAATTTTTGCCAACCTAAGCGAATGGGTGAAAAATGGTTTCTCGGTATTGTTTTAACTTGTATTTTCCTTATTATGAGTGAAACTGAACATTCTTTATGTGTTTAAGGTCCCATTTTAATAACTTTAAAAAAAGTATCTGTGTATGTCTTTTACCCATTTATTAATAGGATTTAAAAAATTTAAAGTTGTTTATTTGGCAGAATTAGCTTTTAATGCAATTGACACTAACTGAAGGCAAAATTCCGAAGCACCTACTATGGGTTCTGCCTTCTTGGAAGTTACAGCCTATAAACCACACACCAATCACAACAGATGAGAGCATATAGGCTCTAGACCCAGATCGCCTGCTTTCAATGCCAGTCCTGCCAAATAGACAAGTTTATTTATTTATTTTTTAACCTCTTGATGCCTCAGTTTTTACATCTGTAAGGTGAGAATAACAATAGCAGTTATCTCTTAGGATTGTTGTAAGGACTAAATTATGTAAAATACTTTGAACAGTGCCTAAAACAGTGAAACAGTCCACAGAAGTTAGCTATCTTACAGTCTAGAAAACAGTTTCAGTACATTATTTAACCTGATCCCTGAGAGTTTAGAAACATTAAGGGAATCAGTGGTAGAATCAGAATTGTAACCCATTCATTCATTCATTCATTGCACACAAATTTTTTTTGAAGTCTCTCTATGGACTAGGCATTTGTTTAGGTGCTGGAGATGTACCCTGAACAAAGCAAATCTTGGAGCTTCTGAATCTCACTTGCTTGTGGTGGCGGGGTCTGTGTGAGGTGTGGAAAGAGACTTGCTGGATGTGGATGTGCTATAACTGAGGTTTCACTGTGATAAGAAATTGAAGAGGAATGGCTGACTGCAGAACATGGAGGAAGGCCTTTTAAACATATGGATTTGCTGTGATCATGAGATAATTCTTCATCTCTTGCCTGTAGACTCACAATTGGCTCCTGTACACTCCATCGGAGTCAGGAGCTGTGGACCTGCCTGGGGCACAGAAGTAGTAGCCTATGAGATAAACAGTGTCTAATACAGCAGTCCCCTCTTCTTTGCAGTTCAATAGTCAACCGTGATCTGAAAATATTAAGTAGAAAATTCCAGAAATAAACAATCCATGAGTTTTTGAAAAGTATATTTTATTGATTATGTTGTTACAGTAGTTCCAATTTTTTCCCCTTTGCTCCCCTCTGCCCAGTAACTCCCTTCCCTCCAGCAATCCCACCCCCTCTTAGTTCATGTACATGGGTCATGTATATAAGTTCTTTGACTTCACCCGTTCCTGTATTATTTTTCACTTCCCCCTGTCTATTTTGTACCAACCAATTATGCTTCTTAATCCCTGCACCATTTCCGCATTTCTCCCCCTTCCCCCTCCCAGCTGATAACCCTGCAAATGATCCCCATACCTATGATTCTGTTCCTATTCTGATTTGCTTAGTTGGATTTTGTTTTTATTTTTTAGGTTCAGTTGTTGATAGTTGTGAGTTTGTTGTCATTTTAGTGTTCATAGTTTTTATCTTCTTTTTCATAAGTAAGTCCCTTTGACATTTCATATAATAATGGCTTGGTGATGATGAACTCTTTTAGCTTTACCTCATCTGGGAAGCACTTCATCTGCCCTTCGATTCTAAATGATAGCTTTGCTGAATAGAGTAATCTTGGTTGTAGGTCCTTACTTTTTATCATACTGAGTACTTCTTGCCAGTCCCTTCTTGCCTGTAAAGTTTCTTTTGAGAAATCAGCTGATAGTCTTATAGGCACCCATTTGTAGACAACTCTCCACTTCTCTCTTGCTGCTTTTAGGATTCTCTCTTTATCTTTGGCATTTTAATCATGATGTGTCTTGATGTGGTCCCCTCTGGGTCCAGCTTGCCCAGGACTCTCTGTGCTTTCTGGACTTGTATGTCTATTTCCTTTGCAAAATTTGGGAAGTTTACCTCCATTATTTTTTCACATAAGTTTTCAATTTCTTGCTCTTCCTCTTCTCCTTCTGGCAACCCTATGATTTGGATATTGGCACATTTAAAGTTGTCCCAGAGGTTCCTAAGCCTCTCCTCATTCTTTTCAATTCTTGTTTCCTCCTTCTGCACTGGTTGACTGTTGTTTTTTTCCTTATGTTCCAAATCATTGATTTAAACCCTGGTTTTCTTCCCTTCACCATTGGTTTTGTGTGGATTTTCCTTTGTTTCACTTAGCATAGCTTTCACTTCTCTTATGTGTTTGCCATACTCAAGCATATCTGTCAAGCCTGTGAGCATCTTTATCACCAGTGTTTGGAATTTTTCATCTGTTCAGTTGTCTACCTCCTCGTTGCTTAGTTCTCCCACTGGAGCCTTGATCCATTCCCTCTTTTGGGCCATACTTCTCTGTCTCCTCAACTTGACAGGCTCCTATGTTTGTTTTCCTCTATGTCTTAGCTAGAGCTGTCACTCCTGTTACATTGTAATGGGTGGAGCCTTAGGGATTTGTCAGTAAGGGGTGGGTGAACCATTTCACCACGGTTGTGGTGCTGTTTGTGGGGGCGGAGTCTGAGAAGGAATAATGCTGCTTGCTCAGCACTTGCCCCTTTTCCAGGCACCTCTCCCACTTCCGTATGGGACTGGTGCCTCTCTAGCTGTTGCCCTGGCCACCGTTCCCAGAGTGGGTGGGTCTGTGGACATTCTAGGACCATGGGGGTCTCTTTAAACAAGTGGACTCTGCTGAGAGACAGGCAGCGTCTTTCTCTGCCCTAACCCACACTGGTTTGCACAGTCAGAAGCAATAAGGCTTGATTTTCCTGGAGCTGGGATCGTGAGCTGCGCGGTCTGGTGAGGAGCTGGGAACGCTCCCCAGGTGTCCCTTCTGACTTCTTAAAATATGTGACTGCACTTTCTGCCGGCCTGCCGCTGCTGTCTTTGCTGCTGCTGCTGCTGCCGCCGCTGCTGCCGCCGCCGCCACCACCACACTGAGACCTCTCTGCCCTGCTCTGCCTCTTCTACCTGTCTGGATGAGTATTTCTTTTTGTATCTTTGTTTGTTGGACCTCCATGCAGTTTGATTTTCTGGAACTTCTGGTTGTCTCTAGTTTTGAGGTAGTTGTATTCCTTCTTAGTTGTGGAGGGAGACCCAACATGTCTGTCTATGCCTCCATCTTGGCCGCCAATCCATGAGTTTTAATATCATGCCCTTCTGAGGATCGTGAGGAAATCTCATGCTGTCCTGCTAGTCACCTGGTAGTGGTCCCATTCATGAGATTTATTGTTGTATATCACAGTGCTTGTGTGCAAGTAACCCTTATTTTATTTAATAATGCCCCCAAAGCCACTCATATAACTTTTATTACAGTACATTGTTATTTCTGTTTTATTTTATTAGTGATGTTGTTTATATCTTATTGTCCCTAATTTATAAACTAAACTTTATCATAGGTACATACGTATATGGAAAAACGTAGTATAGTATACATAGGGTTTGGTACTATCCATGGTTTCAGGCATCCACTGGGTATCTTGAAATATACTCCTCCCAGTTAGGATACCAAGTGGCCAACTTTGTTGAGGGGGGTCCCTGATGGGGTGCACTCAGGGCTAAATAACTACTAATTCTAACTGGAATTTTATTCTTCGACACCAAAATTACTCATCTTTGTATCTTCTTTCATGCCCAAGATGATACCTTGCATAAAGCAGACTGTGGACAATATTAAATAGATGCCACAAAGGGAAATTATGAAGAAACTCCATTGTAAGGAAGATTTACAGCTCGGGGCTTAGGCTGCCCCAGGAGTATTGAACCAGGATGCAAGGAGTTAAGAGTTCAGGAGGAGCTCTAAACCCCTTTCCATAGACAGAAAACAGGTGAATAAACAAGCAGCCCTACGAAAACACCTATAGAATGGAACTCTGCAGGTTTTGATGACACCCATACTTTTCTAGTAGAGGTCATACAAGATGAAGGCTGAGAGTTTTAGACTCATGAGACTTGAACAAGACAGAGATGTGGACACCCGTTCTATCTGTCTTTACCAGAGAAAAGGAATTTCATTTTTAAAAATCCTTCCTTCCTTCCTTCCTTCCTTCCTTCCTTTTTCTTTCTTTCTTTTATTATACTTCATAGAGGTCTGTACTTGCTTTTCAAAGTTTGCATGAAGGGCTTTTGCAGGATTTTACTGTTAGAAATTTGGTGTGACTGAAGAACAGAACACATACCTCATGCCCTAGTGAGAGGCTAGGTGAATGGGTCAGAGGAGGAAGGAAGCAAGATGATGAGAAGTAGATGTTGATTTGAATTAAGGTCAAATCCCCTGGAGAGCTTCTGAAACTGCCTTCGAGTAAGTATATTATACGCATCTTAAAAGGCATCAGACCTCAGCTGTGATATCTGCATGTGTTCCTGAGGTCTCCCCTTTCCCCGCTTAAATTACAGGAAGCTACTTTGTGTCTAGATGAATGTTTAGAGAAAGTAATAATCAATGGGAGCGGTCATCAGCCAATGTCTGTTAATGAGCTGATGTGCAGAAATTCCAGCTTTTTCACCCCTTGGATAGAGATAAATCTTAGGTGTGTCAATTCCCAGAGTTTCCCAGCAAAATTATACTTCAGTTGCCCACTATGATAGCTGGATTAATGATGCACTCTATTCGTCAGCTTGAGCTGCCATAACAAAATACCACAGATGGGGTGACTTAAACAGTAGACATTTTCTCACAGTTCTGGAGGTAATAAGTACAAGATGAAAGTGCTATCAGTGTTGGGTTCTAGTGAGGGCTGTCTCCCTGGCTTGCAAATGGCCATGTTGCTGTGCCTGCAAATGGCCTAATGGCCTTTCTCCTTTATTTTGTGCATTGAGAGATTTTTCAATTACAATTTACATTCAATATTATGTTGTATCAGTTTCAGGCTTACAGTACAGTGGTTAGGTACTTATTCATGAAGGTATGTCCAGAAAATAACCAGCCATTGTTAATATAACGAGAACAGTTTGTGTGACATCGATGTAATCAGGCACCCAAGAAGAGTGGAATGGACTACACGTGTGTGAACAATGATGACTTCACTGTACTAGTCAGTGGGGGCAGTTGACTCTATCTGTTGAATGATCGTGTGTACTGTGTGGCTGTCACATTCAAAATGATGTAGTGAGTAGAGCAATGAATCTGCACCAAATGTTGTGTTAAGCTTGAACATTCCTCCATTGAAACTATTTGGATGATTCAGAAGGCCGCAGCTATGGGCAATTGGTGATTGACAGTTTCATCATGATAATGCGTCAACTCATGCATCATGTCTAGGACAGAGTATTTTGGCAACACATCAAATTGCCTAGATGACTCAGCCTCCTTACAGCCCAGATTTGGTGCTCTGTGACTTCTGGCTTTTCTCAAAACTAAAATCACCTTTGAAAGGAGAGAGATTTCAGATCATCGATAAGATTCAGGAAAACAGGACCGGGCAGCTGATGGTGACTCCAACAAAGGATTTTGTGAGTGTTTTGAACAGTGGAAGAGACTCTGGGAGAACTGTGTGAGGTCCCAAAGTGCCTACTTTGAAGGGGACGGAGGTGTCATTGTTCTATGTACAATGTTTCTTATATCTTGTTTCTTCTTCAATAAATGTTTCTATTTTTCATAGTATGTGGCTGGATATCTTCTGGACAGACCTTGAACTTTACAAAGTGTTCCCTCCCATATTTTCATTACCTACCTGGCACCATACATAGTTATTACAATTTTATTGACTACATTCCCTATGCTGCACTTTACATCCTCATGACTATTTTGTAACTATTAATTTATACTTCTTAATCCCTTCATCCTTTTCACCCAGATCCCCACCCCAACCTCCCTCCTCTCTGGCAACCATCCATCTGTTCCCAGAGAAAAGGGATTTCTAATGCAGCTGCTGCTATGGTAAAAGTCCAAAAAAATAGGGACCATACATCACAGAAGTCTCTATAAGCTATTTTTAAGTGACCTGATGCCCTGGCGGGGTAGCTAAGTTGGGGTTAGAGTATCCTTGCCATATGCCAAGGTTGCGGGTTCAATCCCAGTCAGGGCATGTCCAAGAATCAACCAATGAATGTATAAATAAGTGGAACAACAAATTGATCTCTCTCTCTTTCTCCTTAAATCAATTAAAATCAATTATATAAGTTGTATAAATCAATTTAAAAAATTAAAAGCGGTCTGAACTTTCTGCAGGAGGTCACTGGATCCCTACAGGAAAGTTTATCACAGTTACAAAGGATCTGCTACAGTGCATTTTCTGATTGGAGTGCTTTGTGCCTTGCTTGTACAGTGTGATAGTAGCTGGAGGGCAAGGGTATGCACAGCTAAGAAGATGGGGGAGGGCCGCAAAAGTAGGTTGGTGCTGTCCCAAACAAACCATAGGATGGTCTCTGAAGAAGCAACATTAGGGACTTGTGCAAGGAAAGATCAAAAAGAAAAGAGGGCACATGCAATAGCTGGGGAGTGGGGGCGGGGTGGTAGGGAGGGAAGAGGGAAGTAGCTGTGGAGGAGGAGGAGGGGATTAAAGGGACGGAAAGGAGTGGAAAGTAACCTCACGTGCAGGGCACCAGTCAACTATTAAGAAGAGCTGTAAAGAGAATTGGTTTACTGTATTGGGAAGGAGGGACTTTATTCTAAGAAGATCCCTTCTTGGTTTATACAGACAGCCCAGCCCAGTGCTAAGGGGGGTGTGGTGCTGAGCTCAGTACAGTTGGGGTGTGAGGCGGTGGTGGTTGGGGAGCCGCCCCATTACTCCTAGAAGGTAAAGGCCAGGAAAACCAGGCAGGCCGGCGCTGCGGAGGTGGAACACGGGCGCTGATGGGCGTGACAGAGGGGCGTGGGCAAGACGAGGAGGTGCCGAGGGCGGCGCTAGGACCTGTCAGCGCCCCGCCGGCTCCTGGGAGGTTGATAAAGCGGCGGCGGCGTTTGACGTCAGTGGGGAGTTAATTTTAAATCGGTACAAGATGGCGGAGGGGGACGAGGCAGCGCGGGGGCAGCAGCCGCGCCTGGGGTTGCGGCGCCGGCGGCGGACCAGCGACCCAAGCACCGGCGTTAACCACGTCTCGTCCACGACCTTCCTAGGTACGGGCGGGCGTGGTGGAGGCTGTAGGGCCCGGGTGGGGAGAGCGCGCGGGCCGCTTGGGCTCGCGGGCTCTGGCCACAGGCGGCGGGGTCGTCGTCCGCTGCTGGCTCGGCTCTCCTCCCGCTGCCGCGTCGGGCCGCCGGGCCTAGCCCCCGCCGCACCCTGCGCTCTTGCCGCGCGCGGCCTGAAAGGGCGCCTCGCGGGCCGCGACTCCCGCAGCTGTCGGATGAACCGGAGGCGCGCGCGGCTGCTCCGGGTCCGGCCCCCTGTCCGTCAGCCGCGTGGTTGCAGCTGCGTCCGCCCCGACCTGAAGGGGCGGCCTTGAGCCGGGGCGAAGACCCGGGCGCGGGGAGGTCGGCGGCGGCGGGGCTCGGTCAAAAGAGCTCCCGACGCGGCAGGGCGACCTGTCACCCGGCGGGCACTCGGTGTCTTCTGTCCCTCGTGCGGAAAGGGTGCAAGGGGTGATCAGAGAGTGATGGGCCCCAGGGAGGAAGGCGCGGAGTGCGCGGGATGGAGCAGACACCTCGCTGTCGGGTCGGAAACCTCCGGACAACCTTCCAAGAGGGAGCCGCAGTCCGCAGGCCAGGGCCGTGCCCGGGCGTCCGCGTCCCTGGGCCCCTCGGCCCCCGAACTCACGGGAGCGCGTGGCTGGGGTGCGAGTCCAGATCTAGTTGTTAAACTGGGGTCATGAGCCCATGACTGCACCCGGTCACTGGAAGTGTCTGGTGTAAAGTCACCTGATCCGTCGCTCCCGGGTGCTGCTGAATTCAGTTCCTACTGTACGTGTGCCGGGAGCGCCGTGCCCCGCGGAGGCGCCTTCGCGTTGGCCGCGGAGTTGTGTGTCCCTCGTGCTGATAGCGCCCCTATTTTTAGGAGCGTAGCATTTGATCTTTCACTGTAGTGGGAATTGTACGCATGGAATTCTGATTGAGAATTTTGAAGGTACTTAAAGCTATGAAGTTTCCCAAAGGCGTATAAATAATAGAAGTTTACAGTTAGGTCAGTATGGCCATGGCGTAGGTAAGAGTTTGTTGAGTACCCTAAATAGGAAGTTGTGTGTTTCAGAATTCTCTCTTCCCAAAATCTGATTAGGGTGTTGTGAGATGAAATGTAAAACATTTTTATAAAATATTAACTATGAAGATTCACTTTAATAGAAAAGTTGATGTGAAATACACTTCATCATTCACGGTAGCCCTTGGACGTGTTGAACAACTGTCAGAGGTGATCACGTGAGAATGGTAGAATTTTGGTAAGAAAAAAGAACAGGAAATAAAGCTTATTTCATTATTACCCTCCAGCCAAAGCATATGGCAGAACGAACTGTTTACACAGACAGAAAGAAAAGAGAAGTTTTGTTTTAGATCTCTTGTGGTTGGCCTTCTCAAGTACTTGTCTTGGAATGGATTGGCTGATTTAGCTCTTTTGGATCCTGGGGGTTGGGGGGGGAGTGGGGAGAGTGTGTCTTATCTTTCTTTTTAGGGTAACCATTTTAGATGTAGTTTCAAAGTGTTTTATGTACTTGCCTAATCAAGCATAGCTTTATGACTCAATCATGGCTGTGAACATCGTTTTTATGCTGTGGTACACTGAGAAGAGATGCAATACTTAAGACTTGATAGACAAGGCTCACCATTTATTAAATGCTCAGCCAGCTACTCACAGATTTTAGTCTTTTTTTTTTTTCCTGTAGCTAGTCTTCACTTAATAGTCATTCCTAACAAATGAATGCCTAAAACAGTCCCTCTCCCTGCTAGTTTGCTCTGAGTCACCATTACTACATGAAAAACCAAATAAACTTGTTAAGATTTATGTTTAAGAGCAAATAAGCTGTGAAAGAGTAGGGACTCATCTATTTTTGACTGTAGAAACTGTCTCCTGCTTTCTGGAGAGGTCAAGTTGAAGAGCTAAATTGGGGTGAGTCAGGTGCAACTCTGGTCGATTAGTCTTAGGAAGACACTCTCTCTTAAGAGAAATGCTTACTCTTTTTAGGAATGTAGGATCTTTATAAAGCACCAACACTCATATTTTAATGACTTTGTAGGATGATAGGAATAAATGGATGTTATTAAATCTATTTAGTCAAGTGTTTTGACATCTTTTAAAATTATTTTTTTTGGTGGGGAGGAAGAAGGATCTGCCTTACAGTAAAGAGGTGTTTATTATAAAGAAAATTATCCATGAGTTTAAATTGAGATTCTGGACCTAAGTTGAGAGTACCTGTTTAGGGTAAAGTTTGAATATTTCCAAGTAAAAGTAATTTCTTGAAATGTTTATAGAGTTTTTCCTAAGATTGTAATTTATTTATTTTTATTCATTTATTTTTATTTTTTTGATATTAAGCAGCTACTGAGAGCAACTGCCTGGGAGATCGTCACCTAGTTTGATGCTGTAATTCAAGACGTTTGAAAAACTGTGACACTTATTAGCAATATACATTAAAAAAGATTGTTTATGCTCCATTGGAAGATCTGTTTGATACACATTTATAAGCTAAGCTGTTTGGCTGGATCTCAGCTTTAAGAGCCAGAAATGTAAGGGAAGGGAAAAGAAGTTAAACTTTTTTGTAATGGTAATTTATAGCTTTACGAAAGGAGGTTTTCCCTGGAGTGGGTGCTGGGGAAACAGCTTTCTTTTTTCTTTTTTAAAGTGTAGTGGTACTGTTGTCTGTGTAGCTATTTTGGGGCTTCAAAGTTCAGGTGTGTTACATACTTTCTTGAGCATTGCTTAACTAAGGAAGATAGTTGGGAATATAGAATAACTGAACTTGATCCCCCAATGAATTCATTACTCATGTATGTTTCTTCCTATCCTTTACTCTTTTCTTAGCACCCGTAATACAGAAGAACAATTGAGGGCTTTCTCTAATAGCTTTAAAAATGAAGAGCAGAAAAAAACAACCTGAAAATATGATATCAATAATATAATGCTTGTTACTTTATAAAGCACTTGAAACATCTTGTTTTGATTTTATTTCTAAAAACCTCCCTGTGAGGGAATTAAGCTATTCCTGTTGGAGGGAGTGGTTGTGACTTGTCAGCAGTCACAGAAACTACCCCGAGGCACTTACTGCTCCTCACCAGAGGAGGGTGGAGGCCTTTCTTCATTGAAGATCACCACCTAATTAGAGACGACTGGGCAAAACTGAATGAAGTCTGAAATCACACTAGTGAGAAGAAAAGACTGTTGAAAAGTAAAGATGGGGCAGGTCACTAAGAGAAGTGGGAAATTTTAAAGTAGGAAGGGAAAAGGTAGATTTTGCAGAAAGAAGAAGTCAATTTTTCTTGTTATGGGCATTGAGAAGCACAAAGTCTTCAGAAGTACAAAGCCAAGCTAACTATTTAAAAAATGACTTTTCACATTATTGCTAAACACATCTCTGTGTTTGGATGTACACATACTTTCTAAACTTGGATATATATATATATATATATGTATATATATATATATTTATTTTATTTTGGTAGAAAAGTGTGTATATAAGTAGCTACCCTCACTACCCACTCTGGATCAAATGGCTATAAGGTAGTTGACTTTATGAGCAGGTGATGTCTATTTGAAACAGCTGTTAAGTCATGAAAGACTAATTTATAAATCCTATATACTCCCAAGGAGATAGTTTGCATTTGTGATTGATTTTGGGTTTAGTCTTCTGGCCAGTACAAGTAGAATCTGGGTTATCTCCTTTCTAACATACCAGCTTTATAAAATTTACTCATACAATTTGTATTTCTGTGGTTGGCATCAAAATAACCAGTAACTTCATTAACTTGGTGAAATATGTAACTGATGAAAGGTGCTTATTTAATACCTCTAGTACATTTTTATTGCATGATACCCAGATTGTAGGGGTAATGTTTCTTTGATCATAGAGAAGAACGATAAGTATATGGGAAAAAGAATGAAGAATCAAAACCTGAGTGACTTCACTTAAACTGTGTATCTTGAAGCCTATCACAGAGGGTAGTGATTATCCCCTAACAGAACTGCTGTGGGGAACAAATGAGATGATAGGGTACAAGTGTTTTGTAAATTGTAAACTTGTTTGTGCTTAAGACACAGTGATATATGTGCAAGATTTTGCCAGCTTCACTACTTTGTTATTATGTAAATATTTGCAATCAGAAAGTCACTTCTAATTTTTTTTTTCTGTAATATGGATGAAGGTTTAGGTTGGGCAAGAGTGGTAGGTAAATTTTTAACTTTATAAAACGTGATAATGTGTTTATGATTGGGTTATTGTGAGTATTAAATGTGATAAAAGTGCTTAGAGAACATTATTGATAGTGGCTATTACTATAATGTATAGTTATCTAAGATGGGACTTTGAACAAAAAATTTATTTATAAAAAGGTGACTTGTAAGACGTTTGTTTAGTTTTTATTATAAGATAAAAATAGACATTCATACTTCTGTCTTCATTTTAATAAACTTGCATTTTAGAGAATAGTGTCGAAGTAGTCTTCTGAAATTGTTTATTTCAATTACAGGATTCAATATAATTAATTTTTTTTACTTGAGGTCATGGCAATTTTCAAGTAGAGTGTTTTTTAAACAGTAAATGTGCAAAATTTAACTAGGTTCCATTATGCACAAGAATGCCTAAAAAAGAATGATTTACTTGATACTATACTAATTGTGAATCTCGTAAAAAGCCTTTTCCCCCCTTCGTGCAGTCATTTACAGTAGAGTCACAGGTATTGATTAGAATATAGTTATTTTAACTAAAGACTTCAAGTTCTATAAACTTCCTGTGACCTTTGGAATGGATTGAGTGGAGGCTTGGATTTTAGTACTACCTCAGTAATAGCATCCCCCCACCCCCCATGGTTAATATCAACGTAGCAAACTTATAGGTCTTTAAAAACTTTTGGTTATTAATTAATTTATGAAGGCACTTTAGAAGCTTTAAAGCCTTCCTTAAATTCTTTAAAGGGGGTGAAATTGGCACACTAAACAAGCTGTTCTTTCTATGTTTGAATGAATGGGTTTATGAGATATTAGAAGTTGGATTAAGTTCGTTTTTATCAGAATGGGGGTGATGTTTTAATAAGTTGGAGAGAAATTTTGACAGGAAAATTACCCTTGTTCTCAGCTTTTTTTTGAAGACAATCAGATCTTCAGAAATTTCTGTTCTCATCAGCTCTTTAATTTTCAAATAAATACGATAATATAAATAGGCTGTGTGGAGTTTTGTTTAGAGTAGAGAGACTTTTTATTGCAAGAAAGTGGCAGTACACTTGGATATTATTTCTCAAAAAATTCTAAAGTAGGCTAGAAGGTTGAGGAAATGTCAACAATGTAGATGATGTCAAATGTCTTATAACTGGATATTACGATAGAGATTTACTGCTTTTAAATTACAGCTAAACTTGTGATTGATTGAACAGGGTTTGTGATCAGAGCTCATTCCCTAATAGTAATATGGTAATTCATATTTTGTTGTAAAAGTTTTTTTTTTAATTTCAAAAACAATAATCTTTGTAGATACTTGGAAAACAAAAAGGAAAAGGTAAAAATTATATCAACTAGTGGTAACCACTGCTGACATTTTAGTATATATTTTTTAGTTTATATCCTTTTTTAAATGCATAATTTAATTTTTCCTAAATTGAGTTTTTACTGTAATTTGTAATTTACTTTTTCATTTTGTATTATATTTCCCTATGTGATTCAATAATCTCTACAATATAATTTCTTAAGTGGCATTGTAGTACTTACTAAACTAATTGTCCTTTTGGATGTGGGGCTATTTCTTATGAAAAATGCTGGCTAACCAACGTGTAGTTAAGTCTTGACCTTTAGGATAAGATTATAAAAGCAGATTTCTGGGATTTTCACCATTGAAGACACACCTCAGTAAATCCATTCTAAAAAGCTGTATCCATTCAGAAAAGTTGTATCCATTTATTCTGTCTCCCATTAGGGTTAGGTTTGTGCTTCTTTACAAACCCAAAAATGCCAACATAGGTAAAAATGGGGATCTTACTGTTTCATTTGCATTTCTTTGATTACATTTGACATTGAAATGTTAACAGAGTAACTGAATGCGAAATATTTTTATTTTTATTTATTTTTAAAAAGATTTTATTTATTTTCAGAGACAAGGGAAGGGAGGGAGAAAGAGAGGGTGAGAAACATTGATGTGAGTTGGTTGCCTTTTGCACGCCCCCAACCAGGGACCTGGTCTGCAACCTAGGCATGTGCCCTGACTGAGAATCAAGCCAGCCACCTTTCGGTTCATAGGCCTGTGCTCAATCCGCTGAGCACCTTAGCCAGGGCTGAATTATTTTTATTAATTGCTTTTTTGTATTTGACCATCTCAGTGTTTCTCTTATTCATTCACAAATGCCCTTTTGCATACAAGAAATTCCTTTTCGTATTTGCATTTTAATTTTGTGCGTTTTTTTGAGAAGTAATATGCTTAAAAATTTTAAAATGTTTCCACAAGTGTTTTTCTTAAAGAAAATGGCAATTTATCAATTTATTAATTTAGTGTTAATCTCTTCTGAATGTTTAGGTATGCTACTGAAGTTTTTTTTTTTTTTTTTAATTGAAAAAGTTTCTTTAACTTTTAAATTCTTTTTGAGATATTGTTTATTCCTCTTTCTTTCTCTTTCTTTTTAAAGCCAGAGTATGGGCATTTCCATTCAGTGTCCAGTAGTGTGGTAGAAACTCAAAGTTTAGGTGCTGGGTTCAGATCACCACCACAACAAAGTTTCAGCTTCCTTAACATAAACACACGCACACGCAGATGCAGACAGTAGAATTTAAAATTAAAAGATAATGTCTTAAAAGCACTTGGCATGTATTGAGTGTACGAACAAAGTTATCCTCTTTCAGGGTAAAGGAGAACCTTAAGGGGCTGGGATTAGTTTTCTTTTAGGAGTGAAGAGATGGATGGAGAAGGTCAGGCAGATAGAGGACCATACTTAGACAAGAACTAGCTTTTTTTCTGTTTATGTTATAAGTTGACACATTGAGCCCCTACCTTATAAAAGGGCTTTGCAGTTGCTTGTGATGAACACTTATGTAGAGAAGTGCAGAACAGACCCCTGTTTGAAGCTTTATTGTACATGGGAGATCAGATAGACCTTATGCATATTTGTGTGTACAGTTTATCATTAAGTTTATAATTTTCAGAAGTAGTAATTACTGTATGCTGATGTTGAGGAAGACTTATAGAGGGTGGTGGCCTTTGTCAGGCCTCGAAAAACAGGTGGGTCTTACAGAGCAGTGTGTAGGATATATTACTTGTTTGTAGATAATAAAGATAGACGATATGTTAACAAGCTTTTTACAAAATAGTTTAAGCACTTGTGTCTACTTTCCAAGAATTTTTCTAAAAGGGTGGCTTTAAAAAGTATTTAAAAGCAATTAGGTAGAGGCAGTTGAAAGAGCAAATGGTGTAAGAGCATGTTTAATAAAAAAGGAGTATGGGCTGTTTTTCTGTACCCAAGTAGAGCAAATAATTGATTTAAATAACTGGATAATTCCTAGAAAAACTGTTGTCTGAAAAGCCCCAAATGTGATTTCTTAAAAACAAGCCCTGGCTGGTATGGCTCAGTGGATTGAACACTGGCCTGTGAACCGAAAGATCACCAGTTCGATTCCCAGTAGGGGCTCATGCCTGGGCTTCCAACCAGGTCCTCAGTTGGTGGCATGTGAGAGACAACTGATTCATGTATCTCTTGCACACTGATGTTTCAATCCCTCTTACTCCCTCTATTCCCCTCTCTCTAAAAAGTAAAATAAATAAAATATTTTTTAAAAAAACCTGTGGAGATGTGTTCCTCCATTCCCATTTTTGAACATGTGTATTTATCTACCCCAAGAAATTCTGATGTGTACTTTAAAATTGTCAAACTAGGAAAAGGATGAAAGCAGAGTATGGTGAGAACTTCTGACGTTTTTATCCCTTTTGTTTTTTCAAATTAGCCACATTTTATTTAGCTGGAAGGATGACTGCTTGTTTGTTTTTGGCACTATCCCCTTTTTTTTACTACTACTGTCTTAGGGATTCTGCCTGTATTGAGCCAAGTTTGGGATTTAAGTGTATACTTGTTTGTTTGTTTGTTTAAACTGCTGCTTTACTGAGTCATCTGAGGTAGAGTTGTGGCAAAATGGAACTTCAGAGTCTTATTTCCAGAGTCTTGGCAGATAGATATCTATTTGAGATTTGTCATGAAAACCCTATTCTAAATTTAAGCTTGGGTCCTTGTGTGTATTTTTTTTTAAATGACTCCTTTCCTAACTGGTTATCCCAAATTTCAGTAGCTCCTCTATGGGTTTAATATCTTTTAACTTACTACAGAGTTAATTTTGGGGGCCAAAAAAGGGAATGTTTAAACTATTTGTCTGGGTCAAGTAAACCTACTTTGACTTTGATGGATTCCTGATCCCTGTGTTACAAAAGTTTGTAGTCATTGTATCACAAATACTTTTGGAAATGAAAATTTAGTGTATTGTTGTCTTATAAAGGCTTATAAGAAAAGGGAAGGCCTCATAAAAAATGTGGACTAATTGAGTGTTACTTGTTGCCTAGCGCAAAGAGGGTGTTGAACCAGCTAGCTCTTGCATGCGTTTCTCTCCCTTTTTACTGTCATCTCCTGCTTTGGGCTTCTCCTCTCAGTCTCTTCCAGTTGCCTTATATCTGATTTCTCTGTTTTTAGACTCTCATTACACTTCTTACTCACTCATCACTTTCAGCTTATCTCTGTAACACAGCTTTGATCTTATCACCCCTCTTCTTCAAAATTTTCCGTGGTTCTCTTCAGGATAATGCCCAGCACTCTTACCCTAAACTTTTAAAGTTATCCTTAATCTGATTTTCAGGGCTCAGAGGGACGAAGCCTCCTCCAGGATGTCTTCATTAATAACCCTAGCTTAAGTAGTCCAATATAGCACTTTGTTTATACTGTCCTTTTATGCTTGTTTGTATTAGAACCTTGAGAGTAAAGGACTATATTATTAGCAAATTGTGCTTCTCTAGTATCTAGCATAGTGCCTTGCTCTCTAATGATTAGTTTGAGGTAGGTAGGGTGGGGTCCTTCCTCACTTATTCATGACACATTGTACTTATATATGTACCAAGCATTGTCAGTGACTATGAAACAGTGAGTTACACATTTATTTACATGTAAGTATAAATGCATATCTTACCAAAGATGGGCAAATATAATTTTATTGCATCTTATATTTTAAAAGCCTACAGCTTTAGCCCTGGCTCGTGTGGCTCAGTGGATTGAGTGCCAGCCCCCAAACCGGAAAGTCACTGGTTTGATTCCCAGTCAGGGCACATGCCTGGGTTGCGGGCCAGGTCCCTAGTTGGGGGTGTGCGAGAGGCAACTGATAGATGTATCTCTTGCACATTGATGTTTCTCTCCCACTCTTTCTCCTTCTCTTACCCTCTCTCCAAAAATAAATGAATAAAATCTTTAAGAAAATCTACAGCTTAAATCTCACCCTTCAGTAAAGCTTATGAAGGAAAAAAATTGTTCCCCAGATGGGGGACTGTATAAACAATGTGCTGACTGTATAAACGATTAAGTTTTGACAAGGAAGTTTTTGGAAAAAAAGGGAAAAATAGCTATGCTAAGATTTGCTATAAAGATGGGAGATCTACTCCTTTTTGTCAACAAGTTGTATTTTTGGTAACTTTTTTCAATTTTCTGGAAACCTTGAACACATAAGAATTCAGCTTTGAGTTTATTGGAAGATGATAAATTTGACTGTTGTACAAAGGCCTGGGTGTACATCATATTGATTACTTAAAAATTTATGTCCTTAGCGTCAGCCTGTGAGCCAAGTGTCGCTGGTTCGATTCCCGGTCAGGGCACATGACTCGGTTGCACGTCAGGTCCCCAGTTGGGGGCGCAAGTGAGAGGCAACCACACAGTGATGTTTCTCTCCCTCTCTTTTTCCTTTCCCTGCTCTTTAAAAAAATAAGGAAACAAAACAACAAATAAATAAATAATTAAAAAAATTTATGTCCTTGCAAATTGTTTAATTTGAGCCTCTGTTCTTTATATAAACAAGGAAATTCATCACTACCACACAGAGTGATTTTGAGGATTATAGAGATGATATGTAGTTTTTAGTATAGAATAGGGACTCTGAATAACAAATGTTTTTCCCTCTTCTGTAGTAAGGGGTACACCTAAAATAATGTTATACAGTAAATTATGTGGAGGAATGAGAAAATTACTAATAATGGTTTCATTTCTTCTTCCAGATAACCACTTTTCCGAGTTCTTTGCTCAGCTGTTTCCTTATTAGGAAGCTTTGCCTGAGCATTCTTATATAAAGTGACAAGCTCTGCTTTCATTTTTCTTAATCTACTTTATTTTTTCCCTGTAACACTTAATGCCAGCTGATGTCATATATTTGTTTTTTATCTCCTCACCTTTAGGATCTAATAAACTCCTAAGGGTTTGCATGTGTGTTTTGTTTACTACTAAATCTGCAGTTCTTAGAATCATGTTGTAGGTATTTTGTGAATATTTATTGAGGGATTCAGGGCTTATACCCACTTTCTCCCCGCCCCCATACTCTTTTTATCCCCTACATCAAAATGACCTTGGTGGTTTTAGTGGGGTGCTTGTTAACAAAGGTGTATTACTGGATCCCATACTGATCAGCTGTGTCAACACTGGAGGTCAGGTCCAAGAATCTGTATTCTATAAACAAGCCACTCAGGTGGCTCTTACGCTTTGTGTGTATGGGACTCACTGTTTTATCCGGTGCCTGTACCTGATTAAATATTGACAGCGTAACTCAGTTGTAGACCCATGTATAATTAAGATGAATCGACCATTCTGTAGCAAAGTTTATTCCCTGTTGATCTCTCTAGGAAGAGTTACATGTATCTGTAGTTTTGATTATTTTGCTTATTTTAGTTTTTGTCCAGAAATCCTGTTTAATCCAGAACTTTAAGGATATAGAAATCTCAAATACTAGATGTTTATCAACTCACTTCTCCCAAACAAAATAAAACCCTTTAAACACACACATAATCTGTATTTGTCATTTTTTACTGACAATGAGGATGGATGAGCTGATATTGGGGATTTAAGTGAAAAGCATCATTCAAAAGTAGGACTGATTTAGTCTTTTTTCTATGGCTGTATACTGGGGAACAATGGTTGATCCTATAACATTTAAAGGCAGTTTGGTATAGAGGAAAGAGCTTGGGCTTAATATAAAGACTTCGATAGAAATCTTGTTGTATATACTACTTTTTAGCTGTAGAATCTTTAAGAAAAGTTTTTATAACTTTTGTGAATATATTCCCCTTCTGAAATGGAGATAATTGCTAAGTCACAGGGCTGTTGAGAGGATTTCTGTCACAGTGGCTGGCATAAAGTCAGAGTCATTTAATAAATATAAGTTCCTTTCTCTGTGGAAGTAAATTCTGAAGCAACTTAAAATGTTTCATTAAAAATAATTGTAACATATTTCAAACTTATAAAAATGACAGAAAACTGTAATAGATGTCCCAAGTGCCCATAACATAGATCAAATAATAATACTATTGGCCATATTTGTAATGTTACTGTACAGTTGAATGGTTCTCCCAACATTTCTTGTCTTCCTTTCCTCTACAGATAATATGCTTATCATTTTTTAAAAAGAATTTATTTATTTATTTTTAGAGCGAGGGTAAGGGAAGTGGGAGAGGGAGAGAAACATCAATGTGCAAGAGAAACGTTGATCTGTTGTTGCCCCTTGCAGGCCCCCACCTGGGGACCTGGCCCGAAACCCAGGCATATGCCCTGATTGGGAGTCAACCTGTGATATCTTGGTTTGCAGGCGAGCGCTCAGTCCACTGAGGCATATCCGCTAGGACTATTTGCCTATCTTGAAGTGGTATATATGTTTCCTGGTTTTTAAGTAGTTCTTAACATGTCTGTATATTTTTTCCCTAAATAATATATACTATTGTGCTATATTAAACTTTTTTTAGTGTGATACATGGCTTCAACTGTGTTTTTGTGACTTGATTTTTTTTTTTTATATGATATGGGTTTTGGGTTTATCCATGTGTACACATTTAGATCTTATTATTTTCAATTCTTTGACTGTTTCATGATTTATTTGTCCATGGATATTTAGGTTGTTCCAAAGTTTTTTGTAGGTTGTTTTTACAGTTACAAATGATACTTCGGTAAACAAGAGACCTTGTCTCTTTCTTCCTGTGCATATGTGTAAGAATTTGTACAGCATATAGACAATTACCTAGAAATTAAATTAAATTTTAAAATTCTGTTTAAAAAATTTGGACCAGGGAACAAAAGTGTGCCCTCCTACCCCTCAAAAAGAGCAGATGCAAGACTCTTGGGGTGACTTGGGTGAGATTTTCTGCAAGATTTTCCTTTAGAAGAAAATAGAGAAGAACCTTAATGAGGACTCTTAAGTTGCAGAGCCTAAATAGAATTATTCTGAATTTGTCCTTTTGCTCAGAGTCCCGTGAGCCATTATGCATTTTTGCATCTCTTAACTAACCAACAAAATTGACTTTATAAACTCCAACCTTATTTAAAATATTTAATTTAAATTAACTTTAGTTGAAAGATGTTTTTCTTATCTCAGTATGCTGATATTCAAATATATTCTTTAAGATCTGGTTAGTAATTTATGATCAGTTTATATATTTGTAATCTGTTTTACAATTTTCTAACTATTTAGATAAATGCATAAAGTCATTTTTATGACTCAATATTCTTTAAATGGGAACAGCAGAAATTCTGTTACATCACTCCTGGTAACTATGGAAACAGTAGATTTCAAGTGAAAAATAATATGTGAATCTTATAGGAAAACAACTTTTTATTTATGTCCTGATTTGATAGTAATTAAGGAAGAAGATGAGCTACATTATATACTCTTTAAAAGCATTTTTAAAACTTGGTGATTTAGGGTGGTCTTGTTGCCCAGAGAAGCAAAGCTAATAGAGGAAGTTATCTGGAGGGGTTTTGAACAGACCTCCCCAAGAAGTGCCATTTTGGCCTGTGGATTATTTTGAGTTGAAGGCAGTCGAGATCCTAACCCTCTTTAACTACCTAGAAGAATCTAAATTAGAGGCCTTGCCCATAATAAAGAGTTATTACCAGAGATGACCTTCTATAACTTACAGGGCAGGGCAGACTTCTAATTACTGAACTTCTGTTCTAACCATCCTGCCAATGACCTTTCTCCCCTCTGAAGCCGCAAGGCATCTTAATCTCATTCCTTGCTCAGGGTGCTGTGTATACTTAATTTTACTTTTTTGTCTCTGAACCTGTCATTTAGGTGGGGTTCCCATATGTATATGTAATTAAATTTGGTTATTTTATCTTTTTAATGTCTTACATCAGTTTATCAGATCAGCTGGAAGAACCTAAATGGGTGAAGTAAATTTTCTTCCTCGTCCCTTACCTGATATCTAACATTGTTAATAGGTCCTCTTCAGCAGTTGGTAAGGTTTTTATTTTGGCAGTTTGCATTGTAGTTCTAGTATCATATGAGAGAAGTTTAACTTTATAAGTTCTTAATAACATTATTTTATAGAAGCAAACAGTTAAAACCTTTTTTTTTTCTTGTAGTACTTGATTGGCTGTTAACTCCTTCTCTCTTTAAACAAACAAGCAAACAAAAACAAAAACCTACTGAAGTCCATTTGGGTCCTTTTCAATATTCTTATTCTAGGCTGCATCTGTGTGGGGAGGGGAGAGGGAGGTCCAGCATTGCTATAAAAGCTCATCCAGGTGACTGATGATGATTCTATACCAGTAATTTTCAACTTGATCTATATATCATGTCAACATATTAAAATTTTTTATATTCACATTTTTAAAGTAGGGATGTCTATATACACTGCTTCTTTTCAGAATCTTCAGTAGCTAGGATGGAGTGGGTAGTTGTATCAGCATATTAACAGTCTTCCAGGAAGAAGGGAAGATTTTAGTTTAGCTTGAAAACCTTTTTGTTCTGTGAAAACCTTCGACATCACTAGGAACGACATAAAATAAAATGAATGATATTTACATACTAAACACCTGTAACATATTGTGATCCTGGGTACTCTGCTATTTTCTGAGGATCAGCAGTGTTGGTATCATGTTGGAGTTAGAAATGTGCAGTTTCAGATTCTACCCTGGGTTTACTGAAACAGAACATGCATTTTAACAAGATCCCCAGGTCATTCATAAGCAAGTTACAAGTTTATGAAGCACTGCTATAGAAGAACTAATACTAAATTAATATGACCTGGCCCTTCAGCAGTGGTCTAGGCATGCGTTTTCTTTATCTTTAAAATGAACGAGTTTGGCTGCATAATGTCCAGAACCCCTGTGAATGATATATTAGATTTAATTTTAAGTATAGTAAGTTCTTTACTTTGATTGGTTCTTGGGACTGCAGTGAAATTATATATTGCAAAACCAAGTTTAGCATAAACGAATTGATATAAACAACAGTTAAGTTCCTATGGCACATTTCTGGTCATGAAAGCATCACCAAACTTCTAAAGAAAGACCCAAAACACTTCTAGTATTATACATTGAAATAAATGTGAGCTATGTATACATTTTTGAAAGAATAGAAACAATAGATTACTATTTCCCAACCCTCTATTCCTGTTCAGGATAGCAGGTGGCCTAAGCCCATCCCTACAGCTCAGGACACAAGGCGTGAACCAGCCCTGGACAGGATGCTCTTCCATTGCAGAGTCACTCACGCACACCCACCCACACTCAGACTGGGACAGTGCAGGCACACCAGTTCACATAATGTGCACATCTTTGGGATGTGGGAGGAAACCGGAATACCTAAAGAAAATCCATATAGACATGGGGAGTACGTGCAAACTCCACAGACAGTGGCCCCCAACACTGCATTGACATATTCTCTCATTAGTGTTACAATGAAACACATTAAAGGAAACGATGCTTGAGGATCTGTGGTACTAGAACTTGAATGTCCTCATGTGTCTTGACTTGTATTCTAGGGAGTGTATGCATATTCTATTGATGCTTAAACTTAAAACACTTGTTAGGAGTAAAGAAGTCCCTCCCCAATATAAAAAGCTATCTCGTTGAGTTCTTTAAGGAAAAGAGTATTAGTAACCTCATAATTCCTTTTTATTTTTTAACCAAAATATTTTGGCATGATGAAGTACTAGATTCACAGGAATTAATTCATAAAGGAGTAAATTTGTCACCATTGGAGACACTCAAAATTATGTTTTACAGATCCTGAATTCAGATCAAGAGAAAATATTTTAAATTGAATTTGAACAGTGTCAGAATTGATGGATAGCCCTAGCTTTTCATCACAGTGGAGTGTAATGTTTATGGGCAGTTATCCTTGAAGGGGACCATACTAGTTAGATTATTTTTTCTGGAAAATGATTAATAAATTGGCTGTATCCCTTTATACTTCTCATTTAATAAATGGAAGTTTTAAGGTATTTTGATATTTTTCAAAATCTGTACTTAATTTACATAAAATCCATTGATTTTTGAGTACCTTTTCTTGTTTTGACAATTATATCATTGTGTAACCACCATCACCACAATAATGATGTAGAACGTTTCCATCATCTCAAAAGGTTCTCTTGTACTCCTTTATAGTTGGCTTAGCTAAGGCTGCTATAGCAAATTACCATAGGCTGGGTAGCTTAAACAACAGACATTTATTTCTGCATAATGGAGACGAGGAAGTTCAAGATTAGGGTGCCAGCAGACTCAGTGTCTAGTTGAGAGTCCTCTTCCTCGTTTGCAGATGGCTGTCTTCTTGCTGTGTATATGGTGGAGAGAAATGATCTCTCTCAAGTCTGTTACTAATCTCATGACATAATTATCCCGCAAAGGTACTGCGTCCAAGTACCATCACATTGGGGGTTAGGACTACAGCATATGAATCTGGGGGACACAAACATTCAGTCCATGGTAATAGTCAGTTCTCTTCCTTTACCTTCTGCTCCTGGCAGTCACTGATCTGCTTTGTTACCTGTAGATAATGCTGTTTCTAGAATTGAATCAGTACAATATTTTGCATGTTGCTTCTTTCGCTTAGTACACTGCTTTTTAGATTTGTGTTGTTGTGTATTTCAGTAATTCATTTCATTGCCAAGGAGTAATCCTGTTCATTTTCCAATAAATTAACATATGAGTTGCTTCCAGTTTATGGACATTATCAATAAAGCTGCTATGAACATTCATATTCAAGTCTTTTGTTGTCATGTTTATTTTCTCTTTTAAGTACATAGGGGTGTGATTCCTGGTTGTATGGTAAGTGTTTAACTGTATATACAGTATTTACTGCCAGAAAGTTTTTCAAAGTGGTTCTATCATACTATACCCTCACCAGAAATACACGTGAGTACCAATTACTCCCACAAACTCATTTGTCAGTCTTGTAAGTTTTAGCTATTTGGTGAGGATGTAGTGGTATCTCATTGTGGTATTGATGGATTTCCTTAATGTCTAATGGTGTTGAGTATATTTTTATGTACTCGTTGGCTATTCATAAATTTTCTTTGAAGTGTGTTAAAATCTCTTGTCAATTTTGAAATGAAATTGTTCTTATTGAGTTGTAGAAGTTCTTTATATATTCTGAATACTGGATTTTGATTAATGATTATATATCTGTCATGAGGGATAATAATCTGTAGTTTTGTTTTCTTATGTCTTTGTCTGGTTTTGGTATTAGCATAATAATACTGGCTTCATAAAATGAATTGGGAAATGTTCCCTTTTCTTTTTTTTTCTGTAAGAATCTGTATAGAATTGGTATAATTTCTCCCTTAAATGTTTGGTGGAATTCACCAGTGAAGCCACTTGGGCATAAACTATTCTTTATAGGATGTTTAATGGGTTTGATTTTTAAACCTGATTCTTTTTGGTTTTCTCTACTAAAAAGTTGAGTGCCTTCTTTTAGTTAGCCAACTTGATAATAAGTTTCTTAGAGTAGGGTTCTTACTTACAGATGTTAGGAGGCAAGAATTGATGTGTATTTAGAACTGTATTTCTGGGGAAATGAGTTGAGGTGAATGGTGGGATAGGCACAGAATTTTATAGTCACTTGACCTTATCTTGTATATACTGAAAACATTTTTTTATTTTTGATCCTCCATGACATCCTTCTGCCCACAACAAAAAACTAAAATGCTGTGCAAGTAGAAGGAAGGTTGAAAAAACGTTGGAGAATATTTGAGAGGCATTCTTTTGTTTCTAATAGCACTGGCCTGTATCTCTGTTTTTTGTATTTAGACTTGTTTCATCTAATAGTCTTTATTAGACTTATTATTTTTTTAAAAAAACCTCTTCTATTATGGAAATTTTCAAATCTGTACAGGAAACCATGTAGACATATGTCCCAGATTCAAAGATTGTCAATATAATGGAGACTTTGTTTTTATCTGTTCTCTCATAGCCAGCCTCCTACCAGGTTATTTTGAAGCAAATAGCAGATTGTATGAATGTTTTGTATCTTTAAAAGATTAAAGATGTTAAAAAGCTTAGCATGATACCATTATCACACTAGAAAAAATTTTAAATCAAATATCCTGAGTTCATATTTCCCTGATTGTTTCAAATTTTTTATAGTTGCTTTGTTTAAATGCTGCATTTAGTTGATAAGCCTCTTAAGCCTGTGTTCTGTAGATTCTCCCTTTTTTCCCCCTTTGCTTTTGCAGTTTATTTGTTCAGGTTTGTTTGTCAAATGGATTGTCCCATATTCTGGAGTTTTCTAACTCCTTCTCTGAGATTGTGGTGAATGTGTTTTCTATATTTCCTTCCCTTTGTTAGATCTAGAGCAGCAGTTTTAACCTTTTTCATCTCATGGCACACAAACTAATTGCTGAAATCCTGCAGCACACCAAAAACATATCTTTTTGCCAATCTAACACAAACAGGTATAATTTTGATTTATTTACAGAAAAATAATAATAGTAATTACTTACCTTTTTGCTCCAGAGTGACTTTTTAAAAAATCAGGTGCCTATATTTGTTTATAAGATAGTGATTTTCAACTGGTGTGCTGCAAGAATTTTTAAACCATGCAATACCTGACTATTTAGTCAGGGGCACTGACCTCTTTTCCTTTAGATGGTCAAATAAAAAATGACAACAGCCAACACAATAGCCATCAGTGTGAATGAATCGAAATTGTACCTATTTTTTTTGTCAGATTGGCAAAAAATACATTTTTTAGTGTGCTGCAGAAGTTTAGTAATTAGATTGTGTGCTATGAGATGAAAACGGTTGAAAATTGCTGATATATCCCACCAGCTTTTCACCCAGTAGTCTTAGTAATTGTGCCTTGCTTCCTTCGTGAAGTTCCTATTGCTGGAGAGTGAAGACTACCTGGATTCCGTTTTTGCAGGACCTTAGACACTACTTAATTGGTTCCTGGGTAAACAGTTTTCAGTCAGACAGATCTTTAGTTCCTGTGTGTGTTATTTTTAATTGGGAATTTGATTTAAGTAATTATTTCATTCTATATTGTAGTAGTTCTTGAAAATAAATGAAAATTAGGTAATCTTTTAAGAACATTTATTAGAAACACGAACTAGATATTCAATATAAGCATATTATTTAGTAGTGATTATATACTTAATACTAAAACAACCTTTTAAGGAATTTTCTTAATTGGCTAAATTAACTGATTGAGGCTTCTTAGAGCCTCTTCAAAGGTTCTTCTAAGAGCAGTATAAAGTGCAAGTCAGGATAACGTCTTTCCCTGGTAAAATTTGTTTTAGCAAGTATAGGAGTTGTAGATTATTTTAAAGACCTTAAAATTATATCCAGAGTTGTTATCATCTAGTTCATATTTTTCTTATTGACACGCTAAAATTGTGAATAGCAAATGCTAGAGAAGAGGTCTTTTTTCAATGATTCTTTGCTTTTCTACTTTGGAAGTGTTTTTTTGCTTAATTATGGTACTATGCATGAAATTCTAACGGGTCAAGTTTGCTTTGAAATTCTGCAGTGCTCTTTCTTTCTTGGCTTTACTAATGCATTCATTTTCTGAGAAATTCTGTTTTGTTGATAGTGATCTCAAATAGCAATTTCTTCTCAACTTCCAGGTAACATGATTGGAAAATTCTTCAGTGCATTTGTAATGGCATTTAATACTTTCCACTGAATTTCATTGCCAGTCAGTTCTCTTCCCAAACCCCTCACAGCATCTTTTGAGCTAAAAACTTATTCCTTTGCTAGCTCACCTATCCAGTTTTTAAGCATTTTAGAGACTGTAGATTGTGCCTCTCTGTAAGGAAATGGCCTCTTTTGTTCAGTTTTATGGATTTGCTGATACATACATTCTATCAAGTTGTCCCACATCATTAATCAGCCTGTCACATTTAACAAGAATTACTGGTAATTGTCCTGACCTAGAGATGTACGCTTCCTTCAGTTAATATTTCCTTGTCCATCACAACTGTGCTTGTTGAACATGATAGTTTGAACCTGGAAGATAATTTGTATTCTTTTATTCTTCACTTCTGTAGACTTTAAAATGCCACGCTTTATTTCTAGAGTGACAATTTTCTAACTTGAAAAAAATTTGACATTATGGTGACTTACTTTATTTTTTGAGATCATAATTAAAGCAAAAAGAGTTCCAAAATTTAAGAAATTTATAAAAAATAAAGAGCAGAGTGCATATACTTATTCTAAAGCACAACTCCAGATTTTTAACTGGATGATTGACATCAACTGATTGCCAATGATCCTTAGTTTTGAGTTGGTCATAGAATTTATGGTTAGAAATTTGATTGTTGATCCTTATTGTGGGAATCAACTATAATAAAGGTCACAAAAGCAGGGTAGGGTTATTGAAAGTAAAGCAATTTCAATTTGAGGCTTTGTCAGTTTGTGCTTATAAAGAGGCAGCGGTGGGGCCTAGCAGTTTTGCTCTTTGTAGCCTGTTTATAGGTAGTTCCAGCTTTTCAGCTCCATTCAATTGAGAGAAGCACATTGTTCCTTTGGGAAAAACAGTTGGCTTTATAATGTTAAATTGAAAGTTTGATTCCTGACCTAATGTTCCATAAGAAGTAAATTAAAGATATTATACAAGCAAATGTATAGCAACTGTTAACCTTTTTTATTAGCTCTCAGCATTAAATTATGTACTGTATATATCTCAATTTACTCTTAAATATATGAGCAGTACATAATCTTTTGAGTTTAAAAACTATGTGCAAAATACTGTTTTAAGTATTTAATACTTTGCTACCATAGGATTAAAAGGAGTTTTTTCCTTCTTAAAGATATCTAGATTATGACTGACAGTTCATACAAGAGGAAACATACAATGCATAGATATGTAGCCTGCCCAAGTCAAATATATACATATTAAATCAATATGGATAACATGACTAAATAACTGAATTTTGAATTTTATTTATATTTAGAAAAAGTGAAGTAGTTTTGTCAGAATGGATGCAATATAAATTGAAAATGATTTTTTTTGGTGTTTGATTCTGTTTTTGGAAAACTTTAGTATGTTTGGAATATCTTGCACATTTGAAGCTACTTTTGGTTGTAAATTTTATAAAGCCTCTTAAGTGATAATGCATTTTTAAATATACACTTAGTGTCTGAATTAAAATGTTCTGTGAGTGTAAAATACACTGCAGATTTCAAAGACACTATGAAAGAATGTGAATATTTAAAATATTGATTGAGTTGAAATGACTATATTGGATGTATTAGGTTAATAAAATATTATTAAAATGATTTGTTTTGTGAATAATCTGAATTCACCTAATGATATATTAAATTGGAATTTAACTGTGTTTTACCTTTCCTGGAAAGTTACCTTTTTTTCTTTTTTGCATGCAAATAGCTCGCTCATCTAAATCTATGTAACATTGAAATTTCTTGTTCTTTACATTATATTTTCACCATTTGCAACACATATTGAAGTAGTGTTGATTTTGATATATGTACAGTTAGAAGTTGCCTTGTAATGTGGAAGTAAAGGCTTTGCAAGTCAAATAAGCTAGATTTCTTTTTTCTGTAAAGAAATGAAAAATTCATTAATGTGGATATGTAATCTTTGTTCTGAGAATAGTGGTTATGTGGATGAATTATTGTCCCACTGTTGACTAATAATGTGGCACTCCTCAGTGGACCAGATGTCTCCCGGGAGAGCAGGGACTATTATTGCATTGAACACAGTGTGTGTTCCTTCAACTGGAAACTGGTACTTGGTAGACAGGCTTAAGGGGAGAGTCTTAAAAATGTTGATGTGGGAGAGAAGTTCCCATGGAGTAACTTGTTGCTACATGGGATCAAGCGAGGAAGAAATCCAGACGTACTGCATTAGGTTCTGAAACTAGCTAGGTGTTTTCTTGTTTAAGAAGAGAAACTTCAAATTTGTCTCTGCTGTTACACATTCTATAGTTATTTCTTCATTACTATTCAGTAAAGTTCTTCTGCAGAAATGCCACCTACTTTTGGTGTGCTGGGTGAACAGAGGAATAATTTATGTAGCTTTTTGGGAGAGCTATGTAATTTTGAAGAGGTGGCTGTGGTATTTGGTGAAAAATAGCCCCAGAGGCAGATGAAACTAAGTTGTAACTCTGCACCTCACTGACCATTCTTGTGTCCTCCACTAAAACATTAATCCTGTGCTTTACTTTAACATGGGCAGCTGTACTATTGGGTTGTTCTTATTAAATTAGGGACTTGTTAGCTTTATCATACGTATCATTTTTGGAGACGTCTTAGGACCTTAACTTAGCTCTTTAAATTTTAGAAGGAAAAATGTTTATGTTTTATACGTTTTAGTCTTTGTAATTTGGAGTAATTTCCAGGTAATGCCTACAAGAAAAATTGAGCTGTGAATTATTAGGGGAAATTGATCCTTCCCCCCCCACCCCCCCCACATACACACACACACACACACACACACACACACACACACACACACACACACACACACACAGTAGTGTGCACACAGTAGTAGAAGTTGTTTATAGAATAGTGCAGTGCTCAGGAACAGCTACTGTTCCCATTTAGCTGTTCAAATTAAAGACTTAATTGAGGTAGAGGCCATACTTAGTGTTGCTGCTTCTCTGTATATATAGTGGGAAATCTTACTGGTATCCTTGGTCCTGTTATATAGGGAATGAGAAATCCGATATGTATTTGAACACTAGTAACTGTTTTCAAATGATTGTAATGGGAGAGGGGTGGTGTGGTGTGGGAAGTAATTGAAATTTTGCTTTAGTTGTGATCCTTTAGAAAAAGTCTGTAATGCAGGAATTCAAGTAATGTGTTTCTCTTTTTAAAATTCTAGGTGAGAATTATGAAGATGATGACCTAGTAAACTCTGATGAGGTTATGAAGAAAGCATGTCCAGTACAGATTGTTCTTGCTCATGAAGATGACCATAACTTTGAGCTTGATGAAGAAGCTTTGGAGCAGATATTGTTACAGGAGCACATTCGTGATCTTAACATAGTAGTGGTATCCGTGGCAGGAGCTTTTCGTAAAGGGAAATCATTTCTACTGGACTTCATGCTTAGATATATGTATAACAAGGTGAATAGTGTCTTTTAAATTGAACCCAGTTAAAAACAACAAACTATGAACCAACCAATCTTATTTAAAAACTAATAGGAAAAAACCCAGTAAGCTGTATTTTGAGTTTTACAAAGATATAATTCTTTATAAGACTTCTCAGTTATGACAGTAATAAAAGTTTGTTTGAGCTCTTAATTCTTAACTCCATAATGCTTTTCTGCTTATAGTACATACTGATGCATATGATCGAGCATCTGTGTTCTAGGCATTGTAGCTCTGATCTAGGATGTCTGAGTATACGTTAAAGTCACAGAAGTATACTACTGTTCATCGCTCCCTTTTTGTTATTTCCTCATACCTTCCCCTTTTGATCACCTTTAAACAATGGGTGAAGTAGCCTGATAGAGACTTTTTGTAAAAGTACATCTAGGCTACTCAATTAAGTCACCTTCAGTGACTATTACTTTTTGAGATAAAGTCTAGTTCTTTATAGTGGCTTCCATGGCCTTCTGTGTTCTCTTAGCCTCATCTCTTGCCTTTGTTTGGAAAGTATCCTCAAATGTTGCTCTACCCTGCCTGATCTTTTCTTAGGAGGCTGTCCCTGATGTCTAAAGCTGTGTTATGTCCTCCCAGCTCTCAAGGCACAGGTCATGTGTTTCATTGATACCGATTTTTTTTTTTTTTTGATACGCCATTTTTACTTTTTTTTCTGGCTAGTTTAACCTCTGTCAGGAGTTGGCCTTATCTTGAATAAATACCATATCTCCTGCACCTAGCACAATAATTGGGCAGTCGTAAGCACTTACTTTATATTTTGGGCAATGATCTCCCTTTCTCTATACATTTTTACTTTTTGTTGGTACCAGACAATGGCTTTTTCCCTCCAACCCCTCCCCTACCCCCCACCCCTGCCAACTTTGGCTCAAGTAAAAAAAATTGTTTTACTTGAATCAGAATTGTTTCCCTGACAGTTGGAAATTGGACTGAGGGAATGGGAGTTTAATAGTTATCAAGAAGGAATTGGAATGGAGCATTTAGATGGAAGGGCTTTACAGGGCGTGTTTGACATTTAGAAGTATGTGAAGATACTAAAAGTAACACTGACAGAATTATGTAATTGTCTAAATAGTTGTCAGAGGTGCTCACCTTTATGAGTTCTGTGTAAATCTGTAACTGGGCATGCATCTGCCTTTCAGATAATTCTTTTCATAGAGATTCCTTCAGGCATGTTCAAGTATGTCTGAATATCAAGAATGTAGCTCATATTAACACTATTTACATGTGTCAGAGATTGAGAAAGATGACAGTATTTTAAAGTTTTCCCATTCAGATTTGATTCCCCACCCCCAGAGTTTTGCATCTGAAATAGAGAAATGTATGAATAGTGGCATATTCTTATAAAAGAACACTGTACATTTAAAGATGATAAACTTTCTGTATTTTGAGGTTCTAACTCCTTTAGTTTGTATATGTTGTATCTGTGTCTGATCTGTTCACTGCAAATGTATTTAATTTCAAGTAGGTCACAGACTGTAGAATGCTAGAAGGGGAAGGAGGCTTACTTAGATCACTTGTCTAGCAATGACAGATAAGTTCCACCTCTGGTGCCATTTCTGATTCCATTTCTGATCAATTAATAGGGACTGTTCAGAGGAGAAATAGCAGCCCATACATGTGTTTATATACTTGCAGTTTCTAGCTAATAGAATTCCCCCATTTCAAGAAAGGCTATGATGATCTGAGTGAGGTTACATACCTAGTTACTGGCTTCTAAGTTCAAATATCTTTATTAATTTTTATTCAGAAGGTTTCCATATAGAATTCTTGATATAAACAATCTTATTCTATTAATTAAAAATTGCATTAAGCAGTGTCTGATTTTTGGGATAACCTGCCTGTACTGATTTAGTGGTGGGTCATGCTGTTCCTCAGAGATGAAAGGAGAATAACAATGGAATTCTTAATTATTTTTTTGACATCCATGAATTAGTAGTTTTGACTCCTCTTTGATTTCTAATATTATTAATTTGTCTTTCTCTGTCTCAATTTTATTGATCTTTTCAGAGGACCAGCTTTTGGCTTCATTTGTTATTTTATCCTATTTATACCGTTTTCTTCTTTTACATTTTATTGATTTCTGCTCTACTTGTGTTCTGCTTGCTTTAGGTTATATTGCTCTTAGTTTCCTAAAGTGGAAATTTGAATGATTAGTTTTAGATCTTCTTTCCTAATATGTGCATCCAATGCCATAAATTCTCCTCTAAGCACTTCTTTTGCTGCATTTCACACATTTTCATAAGCTGTATTTTTGTTTTTTAGTTCAAAATATTAAAAAATTCCTATTGAGAATTCTTCTTTGATCCGTAAGTGTATTGTTTAAAGTCCAGTTATTCTGGGGGTTTTCCAGCCCCAGTTATTTACAGCTCAGATATCATTGGTTTCTAGTTTAATTCCATTATGGTCTAAAAACATACTTTGTGTAAACTATTCCTTTAAATTTGTTTTAAGGCCCAGAATGCGGTCTCTTTCGGTGAATGTTCTGTGTGAGTTTGAGAGGAATGGGCATTCTGCTGTTGGATGAAGTGTTCTGTAATTTCAATTATATAGTTCAGTGCAACTATATCCTTACTGATCTTCTGTCTGCTGGATCTGTTAATTACTGATTGAGGGGCATTGAAGCCTCCAAGTAATATAAGAGTGGATTTGTCTATTTCTCCTCACAGTTCATTATTTGCCTTACATATTTTGATGCTTTGTTATTAGATGGCATACACATTAAGGATTGTTAGGTTCTGTTAAAGAATTTACTCCTTTGTTACATGTAATACTACTCTTTATCCTGATCATTTCTTTGTTTTGAAGTCAGCTCTGTCTGAAATTAATATAGCTACTCTAGCTTTTGTCTGATTAATGATTGCCTGGTATATTCCCCTCAATTTCTTTGCTTTTAACCTACCTGTGTCTTTATATTTAAACTGGAATTTTTGTAGACAACAAATAGTTGGGTCCTTTTTTATTTAATCCACTGTGTCAGTTTCTGTTTTTTATTGGTTTATTTAGATCATGCCCATTTAAAGTGATTATTGATAAGTTGGGTTAACATCTCTTATGTTTGCAACTATTTTGTTTGTTGTACTTGTACTTTGTTCTTTTAATCTTATAGCTTATTCTCTTATTTGCCTTTTATAGTTTTTTTTTTTTAAGACTTTTAAAATTTATTTTTAGAGAGTGGGAAAGGGAGGGAGAAAGAGAGGGAAAGAAACACATATATGTGAGAGAAACATCAATTGCTTGCCTCTCATATGCCCCCTACCAGGGACCTGGCCTGCAACCCAAGCATGTGCCCTGACTGGGAATCAAACCTGTGACCTTTCAGTTTGTGGGATGATGCTCAACCCACTGAGATACACCAGTCAGGGCACCTTTTATAGTTTCAGGTGAGCATTTTATGATTCCATTTTCTATTGTCTCCTAGTATATCCATTATGCTGCTTTAAAAAAAAAAAAAGATTTATTTTCAGAGAGAGTAGGAGGAAGAAAGAGAGAGAGAAAAATATGATGTGCAAGAGATAAATTGATAGGTTGCCTCTCACATGCCCCCAACCAGGGACCTGGCCTGCAACCCAAGCATGTGCCCTGACTGGGAATTGAACCGGTTACCTTTTGGTTCATAGTCCGGTGCTCAATCCACTGAGTCACACCAGCCAGGGCCCATTATATGTCTTAAAAATTTTTTTTTTACTGGTTGCCTGGGGTTTGCAATATACATTTAAAACTAAACTAATTACACTTTAGAATAATACTATTCTAAAATACTACTGCCAGGTACCTTATGACAGTATTCCCAATGCATCCTTCCTGTCCTTTATAACATTTCTGTCATTCATTTCTTCTATTTATATACTGTAATGATAGCTTTGTTGGATAGAGTAATCTTGGTTGTAGGTCCTTGCTTTTCATCACTTGAGATATTCTTGCCAGTCCTTTCTTGTCTACAAAGTTTCTTTTGAGAAATAAGCTGATAGTCTTATGGGAACTCCTTTCTTGGTAACTCTTCTTTTCTCCTGCTGCTTTTAAGATTCTCTATTTTTAACCTTTGGCATTTTAATTATGATGTGTCTTGGTGTGGTCCTCTTTGGGTCTAGCTTGTTTGGGACTCTCTGTGCTTCCTGGACTTGTATGTCTATTTCCTTTGCCAAATTACAGATGTTTTCTTCCATTATTTTTTCAAATAAATGTTGAATTTCTTGGTCTTCCTCTTCTTCTGGCATCCCTATGATGTTTGTACGTTTAAAATTGTCCCAGAGGTTCCTAAGCCTATCATCATTGTTTTTGAATTCTTGTTTCTTCTTTCGGTTTTGGTTGAATGTTTATTTCTTCCTTTTGTTCCAAATTGTTGATTTGAATTCCGGCTTCCTTCCCTTCATTGTTGGATCCCTGTGTATTTTTCTTTATTTCACTTTGTGTAACCTTCATTTCTTCCTTTATTTTTTTTGCTGTACTCTGTGAGTTCTTCGAGCATCCTTATCACCAGTGTTTTGAACTCTGCATCTGACAGGTTGGCTATCTCCATTTCATTTAGTTCTTTTTCAGGGATTTTGTTCTGTTCTTTCATTTGGATCATATTTCTTTACCTTCTCAATATGGCAGCCTCCCTGTGTTTGCTTCTGTGTATTAGGTAGAGCTGCTTTTACTTCCTGGCTTAGTAGTGTGCCTATTTAGCAAAGGCACCTGTAAATTGTGTGGGGCAGAGTCTTAGGTAATTGCAAGGGCAGGGCCACCACTCACTGTTTTGTGGCTCTGTTTTTGGTGGGGGGCTCAGAGAGGGGACAGTGCCGCTGCCCGGCTTCTATAGATTTGCTTGACCTTCTCCCTGTTTCCCGTCACTCCACCCACTTCCTGTATGCAATTGACACCCTTCCATTTGCTACTCTGGGGTTTGCATAAGTTCTGAGACTTAAGGGGCCCTTTAAGCAGGGAATATCCGACAGTTTCTTCTGCCACCCCAAGCCCCACTGCTTTTTACAGCCAGAGGTAATGGGGGTTTATCTTCCTGGTGCTGGAACCCTGGGCTGTGCAGTCTGGCCTGGGGCTGGAATTGCTTGCTCCCAGGGTATCCCTCCTGATTTTTATCCACTACACATGAATGTGGGACCTTCCATTCTGCCACGGCTGCTTATTTGAGCCACACCACCTCTGTGCCCTGTCTCTGCAACTCAGCCCCTCCTATCTATCCGGATGAATGTGGCTTCTTTAAATCCTTGATTGTCAGACTTTTACACGGTGAACAGTATCTGCTACAGCAAGGCTGCTTCTAGAATTTATTAGAATACTCTTTGAAGGCAGGAATGTTCTTGTTCACTGCTGTATCTTAGAACCTAGAACAGTGACTGGCACATGGTAGGGCTTCAATAAATGTGTTGAATGAATATGAATGTATTTTATGAAATTTATCAGTATTTAGAAAAAGAACATATTGAAAACATACTGGTTTTGAATAGCTAGGTTCTCCAGTTTACCTTTTCGTCCTTTTATTGACTAATCAGTTTAATGTTTTTTAAACATTTCCATTACTAAGGAAATGCTAAACTAAGAAGGGATGATATGGAGTCAGTAGATTTTTAAAAAATGAGATAAAATATTTTTAAAGTTTCTTTTGGAGAGGTTAAGTTTACCAACATGCTAGCCTATGATTTTAGTCATCTATACTTTTTAAAATTTATTTTTACTGTCTCGACTGTGTAATTGTATTCTAGGAAAAATAAGGATCATTTTCCCCCCATATGTCTTACCTATGCTCAAAAGGGAACACGCTGAAGCTTCATAACAAAAATTTTAGAGGTATTTACTTATTGACAAAATAAATTTTGAGTATCTACTGCAAGCCAAGCACTAGTCTTTGTTCTGAGAAAAAACCATAATGGACAAAACTTCTTCATAGAACTTACAAGGAGATAGAGAAACAAGGTAAATAAATAAAATGTAGAATAAAAATAGACTTGTCTAACAGGATAGATTTTTAAAAATTATTTGTGTAGGTTGGACCTTTTAATTTAAATCAATTCATTAGAGACCACTTTGACATGATTGGGAATGATATGCCAGATATGAAAGCCTCGACTAGGGCAAGGTACTTTGGTAAACAGAGACGGAATTTACAGCCCATGCTGTCAAGACTCACACAAGAACTGCAGTGCAAAGCCATATAAAGATAACCACCTGCAGTGTCAATAATATGCTTTAAGAGTTTAGAAATGTTGGAGTTTCTCAACTGCTGGCCCAGTGTAGGCAGAGAACAGGTAGAGCAAAGATATAGATATGCTAAACAACATTTGAGGTCTGTCCAGAAAGTATCCAGCCATGTACTATGAAAAATTGAGCCATTTATTGAAGAAGATACGAGGAACATTGTACATAAGACAGTGATGCCTCAGCCCCCTTCAAAGTAGGCATATTGGCACCTCAGTAGTTCTCTCAGTCACCACCAGCTGCCCGGTAATATTTTTCTGAATCTCATCGACAGTCTGAAATCTCTTTCCTTTCAAAGGTGATTTAGTTTTTAGAAAAGCCAGAAGTCACAGGGTGCCAAATCTGGACTATAGTGGGGCTGAGTCATCTGGGTGATTTGACGTTTTGCCATAAACTGCGTGAGATATGATGCATAGGTGGGCGTGTTGTGATGAAGCTGCCAATCACCAGTTGCCCACAGCTGCGGCCTTCTGAATCTGAATAGTTTCCACTGAGGAATGTTCAGGCCTAGCGCAACATTTGATGCAGACGTGTGGCTGTCTTCGCTCAGTCTTTTTGAATGTGATGTCCACACAGTGCACATGCTCACTCAATGGCATGTACCGCCCCCACTGACTAGTACAGTGAAGTCACCATTGTTCATGCATGTGTGTTCCAGTCCACTCTCCTTGGCTGCCAGGTTACATCAATGTCATGCACACCATTCTCGTCATATGAATAATGTTTGAACTTTTTCTGGACAGACCTGGTATACATTGAGGAATTGAGACTTTTTTGGTGTGATAGAAACAAGAAGGTGTGCGTGTGTAGGTGTTGGGCAGATTTAATGGGTGGCATATCAGGAGCAGAGGAAGGAAAAATAAAGATGGATTATATGAAACAGATCTCCAGATAGTCCTGTAGGTAATGGGGAGCCACAAATGACTTTCTAGCAGGACAGTGGCATGATTACACTTCTTGTTGATAAAATTAACTGGGAAGGAGGAATAGAGGGACCTATTTGGAGAATTTAAATTATAATTTAGGGGCAGGACCACTGTTTTGCTTTTCTAGGTGGTACCGTTAATCTTTTAATCTCTGTGAAGAGTGTCTACTGAAGCACAAATCCATAGATCAGTATATAGTGTGAATGGATGGATTTGTGCCATGTTTCAGTCTTGTGACCAAGAGAGACGAGGGCCTTGAGTTGAAGATACTGTAAATTGAAGAAGAGGTCCAAGACATTTGTAATTGATAGGATTGGCAACCTGCTGATGGGGAGTTTTGTGGAATAAAATTATTGTAGGTGATTTGTGGTTTAAAGCTGATCTTCACTTTAGGTGATAGTTTGGACAACACTCCCTCCTGCCCCCCCCCCCATTCTATCTGCTTTTCTTAAAGTGCTTCATTCCTCACTGAGCCTACCTTGACATCTTTTCTCCACCCCTAATTTGAGTTTTGTTATCTGTTTTGGACTATATATCCAAGCTTATTAAAAGTATTTATGAAACAAAGGAATTTTTCCCATCAGATGCTTTGAGTAAAAGGTATGTGGGCTTTAAGTATACTGAAGTATAGAGATCTTGATAATTTGTCAAAGTTACTCATTTATTATGTCCCTGATTTAATTTTCTAAATAAATTACCTCATGACATAATAACTTTTAAGTTATTTCATAATATTCAATTGTAACAGTTCAGTCTTATGGCTTTAGTTAAAACATTTTGTTATGGATAATTTTAAACATATCATAAAATGGAATATAAGTATAGTGAACCCCAGTCTGTCAATATTTTACTGGTCTTGTTTCATCTGTTAGCCAACTTGCTCTTTTATTTTTGCAGTAACACGTAAAGGCAAATGACATGAATATCCTTTCACCCTTAATACTTGGGTATTTAACAGATAAAGACTCTTATTATTATTAACACAACCCTGATACTATTATCACATCAAATGATCAACTTTATCCTGATTTAACACCATCTGATATAATACCCACTCTGGTTTCAGATTTCCCTTTAGGATTTGAAAAAAAGACTTCTACAGTTGGATTGTTTGAAATCAGGTTCCAAATAAGTCTTGTGGTTATTTTCAAAGTTGGTATGTTTTTAAAGAGAAAAGGCAGTGTGAAAACATTTTAGTATAAGCTATTCTAAGAGAGCAGTACTATTTTTGACACTCATTCTGTGTGGAACTTAGTTTTGCTTATCTGTATAAGAGATGTCAAAATAGATGGTGGATATTTTTTATGATTTTTAAATATTATAGGGAATCTTCCCAAAATGGGTAGAAATGGGTGTGACCCCACTTATCGAGCAGCATAGAGAGTGAAAATGTGAGCAGACCTGAGAAGGTTCTGGTGTGGGAGAGACCACATCTCTCTAAAGACAGACACTTCAGATGAGATTTGACACTGCTTTTGTAACTGCTTGTGTAATGTTCCAACATATTTTATTTTATTTATTATTTAAAGATTTTTTAAATTTATTTTTAGAGAGGGTGAAGGAAGGGAGAAAGAGATGGAGAGGAAACATCAATGTGTGGTTGCCTCTCATGCACCCCCAACTGGGGACCTGGCCCACAACCCAGGCACGTACTCTGACTGGGAATTGAACCAGCTGCCCTTTGGTTTGCAGGCTGGCACTCAGTCTACTGAGCCACACCAGCCAGGGCCCAATGTATTTAAATCTCACTGGATTTACCTTCCTCATTTGTAAAAATAAAGAATGGGTGATTTCTTACCTTTCTTTTTAGTTCTTAATTTTTTGTGCTTTATTTTACTTTTATGCTTGACTTTAACAGGATTCTCAAAATTGGATTGGTGAAAACAATGAACCATTGACTGGCTTTACCTGGCGAGGTGGTTGTGAAAGAGAAACAACAGGCATACAAGTCTGGAATGAAGTGTTTGTGATCAACAGACCTAATGGAACAAAAGTAAGAAATCTATTGTTTTTAATGTGTGTTTCTCCTGTATTCTTTCCTGAGTTATTTTCTGGTATTAAAGGTTAAATAAACACAGAACTATTAATATGTCTGATAATTTTAACATACAGTATGGGACAAAAGTATGTCTACAGCTGTTCATATGGAAAATAATACAATAATTAAATAATAATACAAGAATAAAATCTGTGTTTCACATACTCTCAACTGGAAACCTACTTTTTTGCCCCTCCCTGTATATGGATTATTAATGTCAAAATCTGAGGTATTTAACTTAGAGTTAATATCTTGACATAATTACTGATTTTGGCATTTATCATTTTATATTTGATTTTTTTAGTTTTTATTTTGGTATTTTAAACTTTTAAAAATATTTTACTTAGTATTTTAAACTTTCAAATTCCTAGGTGGCTGTGCTGCTAATGGACACTCAGGGTGCCTTTGATAGCCAGTCAACTATCAAAGACTGTGCAACAGTGTTTGCTCTGAGCACTATGACTAGCTCAGTCCAGGTGAGACGCGGGATGCTGTGGTATGATTAGTTCAGATTCACCTTTGCTCTTCCTCAGTATGCCTTATGATTGAAGAATGGAGGATTAAAATGGGAGCTATTTTCATTTCATGCTTGCTGTTCTGGTTGGTTCACTATGCGAAATTTTGTACTTTGAGTGCTTACCAAGGAAGTAATAAACCAATAGCCAATCCCTTTGATTTTCATCATTGCATCTATTTTTTTTTTTTTAAGGAAAAGTTATTCTTAATTGGGTTCAGACCTATGGCTGCCAGATATGTCGTTTTCCTTGTGCAAGAAATGTTTCATATTTTTTCTCAGTGACGGGATAGGTGATACTGTCACAGTGTCTTGGATTTTTTGTTATGCTTTCCAGTAATATGTAGACATATGACAAGTCAGTCCTTAAGTTCCCATATCTATCCTTCCTCAGTTTGAAGTATCTAGCTGTCAGAGTGGAAAGAAGTTTTGGATGTTATGCAATAAAAGAGGAGTTACTTTTCAGCCTGGCTTCTGTTTATTACAGGGCTGGGGATCTGTCCTTATTAACTAAATGATGCTATTGGGGACCCCCAAAGTCTCTTTTTTCCATTTTGTTCAACCTCTCTTTCTCTGATCTTGCAAGGTGGCAGAACTGCTGACCCCTTAAGGTGAGCAGAAGCCACATGTTTGTGTTTACAGTATCATGTTGTGCCCTTCCGATTATCTGGCGTTGTGGCTTGCCTTAAATCATAATGTGGGAGTGCTGTGTCCTAAAACTTGTACCTTGGTGTTCTCTTGTTTATTTATTCAACTTCATGTTAGTAGAAGGCCTAGTTTTGGACAACCAACCACTTAGAGCCACTCACCTGCTTTCTTATCTGTAAAAGAAGGATTTGACCCATCTTGCCTATTTCACCTGGGGGGGTTGTGTGCAGTCAGTTATGAGACCTAAATGAGATAATGTGTAAGGAAATGCTTTGTAAACTACAAATAATCAAGAAGATCAAAGTTATTTTTTTATTTCTTTCTTCCCCATCTTTGAGGCTAGACTTCTGACCTTCCTTGTATACCCTATCTGGCTGATACATCAGTGACAGATTAATCCTCTTGTCATTTGTTCTTTGAACAAATAGTTAATTGAACATCTATTAAGTACAGTACACTATGTTAAATACTAATGATCTAAATAAAAAATTCTCTTTCTCATTGCTATTTGTACCCTGGCTCTGATAATGAAAGGATCTGGACCTTTTATCTAAAGTCCATATGAGTAAAAATAGTTTGATAATGCTTTCAGTTTTAAGGTTAAATCTAGAGTTTAATTACCTCGGTCATTAATTACTTTTTAAGAGCTCTAGAGTTAGTCAGCTGAGAATATTATTTTAATTTTGCTGACTATATTGGTGATATATATATATATTTTAAAAAATACTCACCAGAAGATGTGTTTATTGATTTGAAAGAGAAACAAGCATTGATTGATTGCCTCCCATATGTGCCCCAACTGAACCTAATATGTGCCCTGACTGGAAATTGAACCTACAACCTTTTGGTGTGTGGGATGATGCTCCAACCAGCTGAGCCTACCCATCTAGGGTTGTTTATATTTTTGACCTCCAAGTGATTCAGCTAGTTTATCAGTTGCTGTTAGAACAAATTGTTCTGTCTGTCTTTGGAGTAACCCTATTTTCTTAGACATAAGTTATTTCTTAGCAGATGTGACATCTGTGGACATCCATTTTTTCTTTTTTTTTTTTTTGCTTTGGTAGCCTAACAAGGTGAGTTAGAAGGACTGGACCTAGTGAGTCTTTTCTCCAGTTTTTCTTCCTTGAGTGTACTTAGACCTTCCATTATGAGCTTTGGTCTATGTGCCTTGGAAAGCCTTCTAAAAATTTTAGAAAGGGCAAGAGTGCCACCTACTGTTATTTCATTTTTATTTACCACAGACTGGTAAAATTTTCATGTTAAATTATTTAGACAGTTGAGTTTACTTAAGTAAAAAGAGAACCGTATTAGAATTGATGGCAGTTGGAACACCCACCGAATAACTATAAACTATGTACTATGATTGTATCAGGGAGGAATTTTATCTTTGTAGAGCCATGCCCCTCACTTCTGTTGACTTAGAAAATAATTGTGAAAACCTTCTTTACTTAAAAAACAAAACAAAACAACAAAAACAGACCATTTCATAACATTAAAATAACTTTGGGAGGGAGAAAAAGAAACTTACTATATAATACACTTAAAAAAATTGTCTGCCATTTTTTAGGCCCCTTATGCATGTATTCATGATTTTTAATTTATCACCACTGCTTCCCTCTTAATGTTTTGTCCTATTAGGAAGAAAGAGAATATTCTCCTCATGTACCACTTGATAAGATAGTGGCTAAGTGATTCATTTGTGTGAGGTACGAAATAGCCTTCATTTCCACAAGTAAAGCTAAACACAGCTGGGTGTTCAAAATAAAACACTAATAAAAATAAAATTTTGTTTTAACAGGTATATAATTTGTCTCAGAATATTCAAGAAGATGATCTTCAGCACTTGCAAGTACGTATATCTTAAAGGATGTATGCCAAGCATTGAAAATTTAATTTCTACTTTATTGTGATTTAACCCCTAGAAGCTTATAGCAATGTAAGAAGATTGAATACTGCATGGCTAAACTGATGTACAACTTCCTGACTTCCTATTCGTTAAACTTTTTTATTTAAATTTTAATATATACCTAGTCTGTTAGAAAATTAAATGCTGGACTTTCAGATGATTTTAAAGGCTTTGACATCTAGTGGTCTGATATAGAACAACTTGACAGATGTCTTCTTTCAATCTCTTTGGAGGCATTATTTTAAATAACTTGATTTAATAGTTATTTACAGAGTACGGTAGACTTGCAATGGAAGAAATCTACCAGAAACCATTTCAGGTAAATAAATATTTTATTATTTTTTCTAAAAGTTGTCTATGAACAGTTATCAAGGCACCTCATCTTATAACTCTGAAAATGTGAGGACATTACAACAAACTCATATTTAGCAATAGACTCAGCAGAATTGATACTAATTTATAGTAATATTACCACCAACTCATCAGTAGTAGGCTAACTGGATAGGAAATAGAACAAATGACTATAGATTGATTCTTAATACTTTTAATTAGATTAAGAGGTTAATGTTTCTCTTAATTAGATATTAATTCCAAAACTTATCATGGTTTCTTTTAACTTGATAAACTATTACAGAATATTATAGTTTTGTTTTGTGTGGTATATCACAAGTTGAGGTTAGTCTTAGTATTCTTTATTTTGGTTTCATATACAATTTATTATACTCCCCCACCCCCCACCTCCAACTCCTATAATGTTATGCTTTTTAAATGCTAGGTACAGAATATTAAGGCAGAAAATAACCAGGGTTGAGTTATTTTAGAAGCATTTGCTTCGCTTACTTCTGTGGAGTCCTTTCATTAGAGGTTAAGTAAACCCATAGCTAATTTATCTGTTGACATTAGTACTGTTTGGTCAGGTGTGTTACGTAGGTGAGAAGGACCCCACCCTGCTTGCTCCTACTGTGTGAAGTCCTTCCTGTGTGCTGACATCACTGGTGATTCTTAGTGGGTTTACACTGGTTCTGACTCAGCCTTGTCTGGCTCAAGTGACCACTTTTATGAAATATATGGACAGGTTATAGCTTCATTTTGTGTATATGGATGAAATACGCTCTAGTTGGTGTGTTTCTTTTTTCCGAACTGGAGTAATTTTGCCACCAGCGGGACATCTGCCAGTGTCTGGAGACATTTTCAGTTGTCACATTTTGAGGGGGAGGTTAATGCTCTTGGTATCTAGTTCATAGAGGCCAGAGATGCTCTTCAACATCCTATAGTGCACAGGAAAGCCACGCACAACTAAGAATTATCTGGCCGCAAATGTCAATAGTGTTGAGGTTGAGAAACCTAAGCATATATGAATAAAAATTTCTGTGAAAAGAATTAGTTAGTCTAGAATTAGATTAGCTGGTCTTCTAGTTAAACAGCCTTGACTTACATATTATGACCTATATGTTGTGATATGCCTTTTGCTCATTTTAAAAGTCCTGTACTATTTATTGATTGTGCGACTCTTTGTATATAGCCAGGTTCTAACATGGAGGCAATTGCTTGGAATAGGGGCTGGGAATGTTGGTTTAGAAAGGTCCTTGCTATACCTATGAATAGTATTAATTATTTTGTTAACTATAACTTTTGATAAGGATTGTTTAGGGGGATAAGGGAGACTTCGATTGTTAGTGATACTTTTGGTAACATTTTGTAAGAAATTACTTCTTTTTTTCCCTGTGTATAGACATTAATGTTTTTGATTCGAGATTGGAGTTATCCTTATGAACATTCATATGGTTTGGAAGGTGGAAAACAATTTCTTGAGAAGAGATTACAGGTGAGCCCCTATTTCTTAGAGAGGAGAGCATGAGCGCCAAACCAGGTGAAGGAGTGGGCTGCCTGAACTGCTGCTTAGACTGATGATCTCTAGGTGTCATTGGAATAAACTGAGTATCCCAGCTTAGCCCATCCATATGGAATTTATGAAAAGAGGACAGTGACCACAGGTAGAAATTAAGGAACAAATATTTCTTGTCATAGTCACCTGCCCCCCTCAGTGAATCAATATTCAAAGGGTAAAAGTTTGAAGGAGACTAACTTTTTGGCCTACTGAGGTAGCATACATGTCCCTCTCTGGCCCAGCTGAGCTTCTGAACATTGAGGTGGACCACTGCAAAAGTGGAATTTGTTTATTGGAAAAATGTGTATTTATTCTTACATGTTTAAACTTCAGTCACCTTCAAAGTAGTCTCCATTTGATGTAATATACCTATTGAGGCATTTTTTTCACTGCTCAAAGTTTTTGAACTTGTCCATTTTGATGCCCTTTAGTGCTTCTGCCATTTTTTGTTTCACTTCTTCCACCTTTGAGGACTTTTTTCATCCAGGGAAACAAACAAAAAAAAAGTCTCTTGGGAGTGAGATCAGGTGAATAGGAAGGGAGGGGCATGGGGGGGGTCGTGCCATTTTTGGTCAAAAACTGCTGAACACTCAGCATAGTGTAGGCAGGTGCGCTCATAAATCACCCATCATGAATGGGCAAACATGTAGAAAAAGTCTTCAAAAAAAATTCAGTGAAGCCAAACACAGCCTCTCACAACAAGGCCAGCTGGTACACTGATACAGATGGGTTCCTAGAACACTTACCTAGCGGGGAGGCCTGTACTATAGGGGCCCCACCCTCTAGAAGATAATGCTGGGTTTTCTGGGTTCCCCTCATATAATGTACATTCATTGAGCACAGAAGATGTCAGATCCTCTCTCCAAGGAATACTGTCTCATAGACAGCATATAGAGCTAGAAAAGGGATTTCAGATATCATCTAGTTCAGCCTTTTTATTTAAAAAATTTTTAAAAAATTATATATAACAAAACTGAAACCTATAAAAGTGACTTGCCTTTGGTCACTTAATTGATTATTAATAAATGGACCCAAATATCCAGACTCTTGGTCCATGCCATATACCACACCAAGGTATTCCTGGAAAATAATCTTACAAACATGATCCTTTATTCCCATGGAATTGCTCGGGAAACCCTCAGGTCAGATACTGCCCATCCACTCATATACACAAAAGATACGTAAAGGTCCCATTATTCATAAGTAGGAGAGTTCTCTCTTTTGGTTAATACAATTTTCTTTGCCTATGTGATGACGCATTTAGTTTCTCAACTGCAGTCAAAAACTTCGAGTACAATATAGTTTTCTTATTCCTAAAATAAGATTAAAACCAATTCCTCAATCTTGGAGTATTTGAAAGGCATTTTCAGACCCTACTGTTGTTCAGAAGGAATGAACACAGCACATTAGGCATACTACCTAAACTCGGAACTACGCACTTCAAGACAACAGGATTTTTAATGTCTTACTGAAGTAATATAGGAAAGTGCTCAGATTTTTAGTGTGCAGTTTGATGAATTTGTACAATTTAAACATAGCCAAATGACCAGCTTCCAGAAATACCCACCTCCATCTGCTGACCACCCCCACCCAGCCCTCTACTGTTGTCCTGACCTCTGAACAGGCTTTCTTTGTTTTTGTACTTTTTATGAAAGGAAACATATGTATTTGTTTGTGTCTAGCTTCTTTTGTCCTGTATTATGTTTCTGAGATTAATCCATATTGTTGCATGTAGTTTGGTTCATTTATTCTCACTGCTATGCAGTACTCCATTGTATGAATAGATAATGATTTTTTAATTCTAGTCTAAATGGAGATTTAGGCAGTTTCCAGGTTGATTATGAAGGGTGTATTTTTTGTATGTTTTTTAGAATGATTTTTGAGAATAGTCTTTGGTAGAGTATATGAATTACATTGGGATAAGTAATTATTAAAAATCGGAAGTTAAGGTTTTCTTCCAGGAAATACATAACAATCTCTCTTCCCCAAACACTTAACTAGCATTAATCACCATCATTGGGAGTGAGTGCTGAAATCCTAACACATTTCTAAGGTTCTTTGTGGACTGCACTGGAGCGGTCCACCTTAGCTGTTATTTTGCTCAGGGGCCAACCTTTTTATTTGTAGGCAGATTAATACTTTGATTTTCCTTTTGCCATTATAAGTACTTTTTAAAGGCAAATTCTTAATTTGTTACTTGATTTGTAAATCACAACCCTGACTTGTTATTCTGGTGTTAGACGTGATTAATTACTAATTTTTTCATATCTTTGGCAGCAAACATAGGGAAAAAACATCTTTTCTGGTTTAAGATAATGTGGGATCTTACCAAAGTGGTCAGAAATGGGTCTTCAGTAAGATTTTATATTGTCAAACACCTATCTGGAATAGCATCTGAGTTAAGTGTGCATGCATGTGCGTATGTGTGTGTTTTCTTTAAAATTTTTTTCTCCTGTCTGCACCTTCACTCTGTCTCCTTCTGCCCCCAGGTAAAACAAAACCAGCATGAAGAGCTACAGAATGTAAGGAAGCACATTCACAGTTGTTTCTCAAATCTTGGTTGCTTCCTTTTACCACATCCTGGTCTTAAAGTTGCAACTAATCCTAGTTTTGATGGGAGATTGAAAGGTGGGAATTCCCATTCTTGCTAAATTCAGAACTTATTTTTTAGGGGCTGAAAGTTAAAAAAAAAAACAACTTGGTTCCTTAAAGTTTGTGTCTATACTGGAGGGCATCTTGATGACATTATGTGATTACAATGCGCTGTGTGGTCTTTCTAGCTTCCGATTGTTTTTTGCAAACAGCTAGCATATTGATTAACATTTTATAATGTGGTCTGTTTGTTGCTCAGCACCGATGTCTTAAAAATTCTGAAGGCTAAAAACATTTCAGTATTTCATCTGGTTACTTTCTGCGAAAAAGCTTTATCAGTGTATTATATTGCTGCAATCAGATTTAAGCCTTTCTGTTTTAGGGGTGATAATATAATTTTTTTGTGTATAATTTTTTTGTGTTCTTTTTGGATTATTTTGAGAATGATGGTAAAAGGCTTGAAGATTGATGAAACTTTTAGTGTATGGCTGAAAAAAAATCTAATATTAAATTTTAATACAGTTTTGTAGATTACTTGCCTTCTGAAAGGGATATTTTATTAATACTTAATGTGGGATTTGCATGGGTAGTCCACAATTTTATTTATTATTTGAGCTGAAAGAAGTCATGGGGAGGATGAAGGGAAGAGGGAGGATTATATTTATTTTTAGGAGATAATGACATGTTTGGATGAGTTTTTAAAATGCATCTACTTAAGTAATAGATACTGTGAACTCTTATTTCATGAAGCAGAATTTTATGAACTCTTAGGAATGGGGATTTCATCACTTTTTTTGGACTAATACGTTGACTAATTTTATGTCCATTAGATATTGATGAAGACTTTAAACGAGAGCTTCGAAATCTGGTTCCATTGCTGCTTGCCCCTGAAAATTTGGTAGAAAAAGAGATAAGTGGATCTAAAGTCACTTGTAGAGCTCTTGTAGAATACTTTAAGGTAGGAAAACTCTTACATTAAGTAACTTTGTTTAAATTAGAAATGTAGCTGACTTAAAACTCATCTATATTTACAAGAAATATCTTTATTTTAAAACAAAAGAGTAACATAATTTATTTATCTGCCTTAAATTGGGTGTATCAATATTTAAGGGTATTTAAGATTGTAGCAGTCAACTTGTATCTTCTAGACAGTGATTTTGTTACAGAATTATCCTACTTGTTCTCCAGCTCTGACACAGAGACAAGAGCCACGCACTATATTATTATAACAGCACTCTAATAGGAATCGGGAACATAATTCTTGAGTGCTCACAAAAGTCTTCTCCAGAGTTCTGAGGACTTGATAAGAGCAGCTGCAAGTATTAAAACTGGTTTTTGAGCTTAAGTAAATTATTGATAGATTTTTTCTCTCTGCTGTTTTCTTTATTGCTTGATTGTCAAAGCAAGACCGTTGTAGAAGGTTGTATTTATTCATAGTAGTTAAGGATAGGTAGAGGGAAAACAGTTAACTTAGAGTGTATTTGTGGACATTTTATGGACTCTTGATCATTTTTATGTATATTACCTTTATTTAGTTATGAAATTAATTTAGAGTCTGTAGAAAGTTGAGATGAAAGATTCCTATATGGACTTGGTAAAACTTAAATCTTGCCTTACTTTTAAATCACAATTTGTAATTCTTTTTCTTAAAATGAAATATATTTAGGGCTGGTCAAAGTAAAATACTGATTTATAATGTTTTATAAGATATTTAGTTGAAACATTGGCAGTAGGGGAGAATTATGGATTTCTTTTCATAAAGTGAATGCTATTTTATATATAACTTTAAAATATGAAATGAAACTTTAATGTAAATTAGAATTATATTTAGAAATATTTCTCTAGGATATTATTTAGCAGCATATGTATTTAATAATGTTGAGCATAGGGTTAATGTGGAGATGATTTTTAAAGCCTACATTTTCCTTTTAATAGTGTGAATCATTTTTATATTTAATAATTTTTTTTTGAGATTGTAGAGCCAAATTGCATAATTTACTAATATAATGAGTCTTCTGTATTTTTAGGCTTACATTAAAATTTATCAAGGAGAGGAACTTCCACATCCAAAGTCCATGCTTCAGGTGTGTGTGTGTTGTACATTTATGTATTGATGAAGGAGAAAAAAATCTTTGCTTTAGAGATAAAGGCTCGAAATAGGGTGGTGCTTCTTTGCATGCACATAAATTTTAGATAGTTAAGGCAATACATGTCATGGCTCCTGAAGTTTTGTTTTTTCTTTCTTTTTATTGAATATATTGGGGTGACAATGGTTAACAAAATTATATAGGTTTCAGGTGCACAATCCTACAACACATTATCTGTGCACTGGGTCCTGAAGTTTTTATATGATTTTTTTTTTGTAACTACAGATTGCAGACCTTGCCCACACATAGGCCACCAGAAATAAGAGTCCTCAGTACCGTCTCTTCAGTTGATCAGAAAGTATAGGAGAATTTCTGTTGCAAGAGATAGCTTAAAATGGGCCTCTCGGAACCAGGCGTTTCCAAATCTCTTAATCTTTGACAGTGAATGTTCTTTGAAATAAAGCTTATTTCCTCTTTGTATTAATGATTTAAAGCTGCTTCTAATGCTACCATGGGCCATTTCTCAGTTTTATAGTGGGTTAAACAGTGTTTTCTCAAAACTCACCCAATAAGTAATGCTATGCATTTAAAAATGTCTCTTGTGTAATACTGATTATGATAGAGAACTATATGAGTAATACTTTATTTTTACATTTGGGGACTTGACACATTTTAGGGTTGTATCTATTTAATTCTCTTTAATTTCCTGAGCATATGTGGTATTTTCTATAAACCCATTTTAACAAACCTAAGCAAAACAAAATTAGGCAGGCAGTCCTAGTAGAAAAAAATTACTATATCCTTTATACTAGTGTTCCCTTCCATTGAAAAGGAAAATTGGAAGTTGGTAATATTTTCTGTGGTTCATTTTCAGACTTGTTCATTGTATATAACTTACTGTGTTAATCAGAATTTATAGAATCATCAGGTTTTTTTTGCATAAAATTGGCACATATTATTTTACTTTTTAGGCAACAGCTGAAGCTAATAATCTCGCTGCAGTGGCAGGAGCAAGAGAGATTTATGGCAAAAGTATGGAACAGGTTTGTAACTAAAGTTTAAATTTGATACTAGAATGAGATAGGTTTTTATTATTTAAAATAATAGAAATAATTTGTACTCCTTATGTATTGTTATGTTAGATTATTTCTTAATTACCTTTTATCATCTCTGCTGGAAGTAAACTAAGAAAATAATTCACATAGTGTACAGAATATGGGGAATAAGTTTTTATACAAACTGTACTGAAATATTTTCTGACCCCTGATTCAGGTGCTCTTTATTAGTAGCTTCTGATATAATTAATTTTAGCTTAAGGCCAGTAGCAATATCTATGCTACTTGAACATTAAAGTACCTTTTTTATTGATTATCTTTTACCCACTCTCTTGCCAGCAGTCTTTTGCACTTTCATGGTATATTGGTGGTCAAGAGAAGTCAGGTACAGATTGCAGTGTAATTTTTTGGCCTTTACTTACATTTGTCATATTTGGACAACTTATTTTGCCTGAGTCAGTTAAACATATAGGTTATACATAAATAGGCTATGCTTCTGTGCTGAGGTATTACGAACAAGTTTAAAACTGAATCATGTAGGTGGTGTGACTTTTTGAGACTAAACACTATGAGAAGGGAACTTTCAAGTGTCAGTCCTACCCTGTAATCTGTCATACTGTAATTGTGTCTGTACAGGTATGTGGTGGGGACAAGCCTTACATTGCACCTTCAGATTTGGAGAGAAAACACCTGGATCTTAAGGAAGTGGCGATTAAACAGTTTCGTTCAGTAAAGAAAATGGGTGGAGATGAATTCTGCCGACGTTATCAGGACCAGCTTGAGGCCGAAATCGAAGAAACCTATGCAAATTTTATAAAGCACAACGATGGGAAAAATATCTTCTATGCTGCTCGTACCCCTGCCACACTGTTTGCGGTCATGTTTGCTATGTATATAATCTCAGGACTGACTGGATTCATTGGCCTAACCTCTATAGCCGTCTTGTGTAACCTGGTCATGGGGTTGGCACTGACATCTCTTTGTACTTGGGCATATGTTAAATACTCTGGGGAGTTCAGAGAAATTGGAACAATGATTGATCAGATTGCTGAAATACTGTGGGAACAGGTTGGTATCTATCTTTTTGTTTTTCATTGACTAATCTTATCCCTGTGACTCCCCTCCTCCCCACACAATATTTGCACACCTACTTTTCCTTTATATGAGCACTGTCAAAGGATTTTTCTGTTTTGTTTGAATGTATATTCTGAATATAAAGTGTGAACAGGAGAGTGTTTTTTCCCTTAAAGTCGTAACTATATATATAGAGTGTTTTGGTTAGTTTAAATCTCTAATATCCTTTGGACAGATTCTTAATCATAGACCCAACTCTACCAAACAGTGGGCAGGGCAAGTCTAAGCATTTCTTCCTTTGAGAAAAGAAAACATAATCGGTGAAAGACTTATGGAGGTAAGGAAAAGAGATTTGGAAGTTCAGCGCCTTAGGAAAGCAAGAACAGTTTCTTACTAATATTGTCAAGTAGCAATGCATGCTTGTATTCCAGGAAAAATAGTAGATGGTATTCAGGTCTTCATTGTCTCCCATGAAGATAGTAGTGATTTACTGATGTACTACAAGGAACAATCCATAGGGATTTCTTACACCAAAAAACTTTGTTTGACTTGTGTATTATGGAAATACTAATGAACAAAGCAAAGCACTATAGAGAACCAACTCTTAGTCATAACCTTTAATTCAACCAGAATTCACATAATTTTTTTACTTCAAACCAGAAATCAAAGTCGAGCCTGACAAGTATCTACTAAGGAAAGCCATGCTGTGTCTTGGCCAGCAGTGTGTTGCAATTGCCTGTGTACAGAAAATTCTGCTTAAGGATGTTGTCATTTAAATGATCATCATGAAATACCTGAGCATCAAGTCAAGGACCAGAATGAAAGCTACAGTTATTACTGATGGACAGTAAAATAGGCATTTTCAGATACCATTTTGGGGCCATTGAAGTATTGGGCTTATTTGAAGATCTAGAATATGCAGGTCCATGTTGGTTTTGGCTTTAAATTCGAAGACTGAAGAAGCAAACCACTTTTTGTAGAAAGTTTGGAAGTTCAGTAGGATGTTGACTTTTCTTGTAATAATGTCATTATTTTATAAAGTGACCCACTATATTAATTTGAATTTTGTATTTATTCTTTAGCGAAATGCTCACTTTTATTCAGATCTGATTTGGAAGCTTGTTTTTGGATATTTGTTAAATTTAAATTTTTATCTCAAAAATCTCACACTCCTTTGGTACCTTCTAATAGAAGATGGATTAAAAGCTATTTCAACCTCACTTTTTAAAAAAGTATTATCCACTTAAAAATTTTGTACCATTGCTAATTTTCTGCAACATGAATTTCAATAATTGTACAATGTCTTCTTTTGAAAACCAGTCATCCTCTGTACAGCACTGATTCTGGGATTTTAGAGGTGCCATTATTACAAAACAGTTAAATGGAAGAATCTGGTGTCTGAAATAGTTTCAGTGTAGTTGAGGTAAGGTGGTCACTAGTCAGAGAAGGTCTGTGCTGTGTCAACAAACCTTGTCTAAATTTTTTTTTGCATTTCTCTTTCTTTTGCTTCAGAGGAGTCCCAGGAAGGTGAGAAACCCACAAAGTCTCAAATTCTTGTAGTCTTAAACTCTCTGAGTCATTCTCCTAACACATCACTCCATGTTTTAGGTGTTTTCCAAACTGTTTGAAGTTACTAGACGTCGAACGGTTCATCGTGCTCTTTCGTCAGCACAACGACAGAGACTGTCCTCCAACTGTAACAAGAAGAAAAACTAGACAGTATTTTAAACTTTTTTCTCTCTCTGAAGTGTTCACACTCATACATGTAGGACAGTAAGCAGGACCGTCTGGGCCGGTCTGCGTAAATGCTGTGTACATACCAGATTTGATGCTGCACATAGGGTATGGAATTGCACATCCATCTCATAGGAATTGTAAATGGTTTGACTAAGAGGAAAGTGGTTTCTGTTGCATTTTAAAGTGTCTAACTGCATTATTTGTAGCATCATAGCTTTTTTTTGGGAGAACCATCTTTTTATTTCCCACATTCCTGGTTATTTTCTTCATTGCTTTGAATTGAATTTTTATATCTATTTTTATATGTAACTGGTTTTTTTACCTCATGTTTTTATTTGTTTTGCACATTTCTCATACCACAGGTATTGAAGCCCCTGGGTGATAATTTGATGGAGGAAAACATAAGGCAGTCTGTAACAAACTCTATCAAAGCAGGCCTGACTGACCAGGTGTCGCATCATGCCCGGTTAAAGACAGACTGACCGTCCATCTCCTCATGGACTCCACTCTCCCTTTTTCATGCTTGCTGTACAATGAGAACTCAAATACGAATAAACCAAAGTTTACAATCAACTGTAGAAGTAGTTTAGTACAACTGGCTTCACAGATGGCTGCCACAGAGTGAAAATCGTTTGTTGTTTTTAAGCATTCTGTTCATGGCTCCTAAGGCATGGAGATTGGCTGAGGAGCAGTAGTTTATCATGCACATTTGTGCCATGTTTTTAATTCTTTTCCTTTTTACTTACTCTAATGTCAGTGAAATTTGTCTTATGTAAAAGGATATTTCAGGGAAAATATTTTAAGAAATCTATTTAGAGTCTCTAATAGTGTCCCGTTGAATTTTAATTTTTAGAGAAGTTATGAATCACTATCAAGAAGCAGATTGGAATGACAATGAAGCCTTTATTGAGCCACTACGTTAAAAGTATATATTGCTTTACTGCCTTCAATACCAGTATTACATAAATGCATGTATCGGAAACTTCACAGAAATTACATGACAACTCTTGTAGCTAAGAAAGTGATTCTGAGGTGTACATTTGTCTTGCCTTTTTAAATTTATAAACCTGCCCTAAAAGGAGATGCATATCTGGGAAACTGAACTGTCATGCAGTTTAGCCTTCATGTACATAAAATATGCCCTTAATTTTATTGGGGGAGAAATTCCATCCAAAAATGTTGCCTACAGCTATGAGTTAAGAGTGTACAGTGTGTAGCTTTTATTTTCTAAACTCACAGATAGGGCATGTATATGAATTATAAATATATAAATAGCAATTTTGTATTAAAAGTTTTGTAGTTTATGGCAAAATCTGGTTCTGTGGTAGGCTAATAAGTACAGTCCCTGTGAAGGAATGTTTGTGGCTCATGTCAGTGTGTGAATGCATAGACTCTTTGAAGTTTTTGATATATTTGTGATATTTATCTTCCTTGAGCACTGCAATCTCACCCCCACCCCCAAGGGAATTCAGTGGGAATGTTTATCGTGACTTTGTCCTCTGTTGCATTTTAAAGTTATTTCCTGTAATTTATTTTCAGTACATAATTAAAAATTTGTTGTATATATAAATTAAACTTGTGATTATTTTTTAAGGAGTTCTTCAAGTATGTATTCCATTACATAAATCATACTTGTTTATATTGAAAAGAGCATGAGCAGGAAACACTCACGTGAGAGCTCTAAGGCACTGTACCTTGAAGCCAAACTTGTAAAAAGTTATTTTTCTGTGTCTATCTTGGTTAGGGAGAATTTGTGATTAGCTTGGGTGTAGCTGGGGAATTTATTAATTTTTATTTTTTATTTTTTTGTGGTATATGTAAGGCTAACATTTTTGCAATACTTTTGTAGCCTCTTTATAAACATGTAAAAGCACCAACTTTGGTTTTTAAGTGAAGAAAATTCAGATATTGAGTTGCATGCCTGAAAGCTCTAAATTGACCTTGGTTGGTATTTTCTCTTCTCCCCCTTTCAACTCTTGTTTTGTATGGATTGTATTTGTTTCCATCTATTAAATTGCTACCAGCTCATCTATTCTTAAACATAAAGAATCCACCCGAAAAGTGTGTCTCTTTATTTCTTCTACCACCCTGTTTTATGAATGCTGTGGACTGTTTTTATGAATGAAAAAAATAAAAAGCTTGTATAATAGCAGTTCTTATGAAATTAAAGACACATAGCTTTTTTTTTAAACAAAGAATTGTGAAATCTAGACCTTTGGATTTCTTAGTATTGTTGGAAAGAGTGTATTTTCTCCAAAGATGATATGCTAAAGGATTTCAAGAAAGCACTTTGGTTTCAGCTGGACGATTCTGCATATTGTTAAGCAAGAAACAATAAAAGGGATTAAAGACAAACTCAAAACTGTTGACTGAAAATAACTTCGGTGTAATATATTTTCTGTGGTATAATTTCTTAGTGATCCATATTACATGGTAGATTTTTTTTAAGTATGACAAATGATTTATTTTCCTAGTTAAGACAAGTAATTTACTTTTGTGGAAGGGACCATTCATTTGTGATACTGGTATTGAGCATGCCTTAAATATTTCTTATGAAGATTGCTAGTCATCATTGCTCCAGTGAACAGTATATTTGTAGAACAGAATAGCATATTTCACTCTTGAGAGTTATATTTTCAGAGAACTCTGAGCTGGGCTCTCTTTAGTTATTTTATTGGGTTGGCCAAAACATCTATATGGTTTTTTCCATAAAATAAAAGATGCGTTTTTCATTTTGATTTGGATATTTTGAGTATGTCGGCTATCTCCTGCTATTGGCTTCTAGTGGATACAGGCCAGGGGTGCTGCTAAGCATCTTCCAATGCATAAGACAGCCCCACAGCAAAGAATTATTTGGCCAAAATGTCAGTGGTACCAAGAACTTTGCAAACCACTTTTGACATGTTCGATCAGTCACAGCACCTTCTCCATACACTGCAGTTTTTGTTTTTTGTTTTTGCATTTCAGCTGTATTTTCACCTTTCTCAAAATAATAAAGCATAATAAAGCTGAAAATGTTGAGTATCTTATTCCATTTTCAGTATTAAAATGGCTGCACAAATATTCACCAATTTTGATTTTTTTAAGTGCGCGCTGATATAACAGCTGTCACAATACAATATAACAAAATTGTTTTGAATGAATTTAAGTACTACTAGAGCCATTGTACAGAAAAAATGGACTTTTTGGCCAACCCAATAGTTCAGAATTGGACAGGTTAGGGACTTTACCCTTGTAGCTATGAGTGCTGTTGGTGTTAATTGCATTGTTTCATTATTGTGGGATTTAAAAAAATGTCAATTTGGTTAAGAACCTATTAAAAATATGCTATAAAATTTTGGAAAACACTGATGATGTTGTTACCTCATAGGTAGCTTATTTAGTGTATGTGCTATCAAAATCTTGTGCTTACTGCCGTGAATTTTTACACATAAGACATACTCTTGATTTTTATTTACACAAAAATATAATTACCCTGTACATGATAATTTTTTTGTATACCATGAACATTTCCCGGGGCCATTAAGTAAATTCTTTGATGCCCACATGGTTGCTTTGATTCTTCTGAGGGTAGATGGGATTTTGAGGAGAGATCAATAGACCTTGGATTATTGATAACAGTTTTCTACTTTTTATGACAATTTTCCCCCTACCACAATAGTAAGAGAATCAAATAACATGTGAAGGGTGGTTAGGAAATAGGTACAGGAATAGAACTTTGTACACATTGTTACTAGTCTTAAGGATCCATCTACTTGCTCTTTTTGGTCAGTAGTCTTATAACTGTCTTGAAGTTTGTCCATAGCTCTAGGGGGTTGGGGGCGGGAGCGTGGGGAAAGGGAAATACATTCATTTGGACTTAAGAATTTTAGTACTTTGAGAAGTTTATATAGTAAATAACATTCTGGAGGAAAATAAATCCATAACTATTGACAAGAGGTCATCAAAGTAGTAGTTGAGACTTCCCGAAAGTCACTAACTTCACGTAAAAGACTACCTAAAATCTTGTATAATCTTGAACTGGAAGAATGCTTAAATTTCAATTCCAAGCAAAGGAAATGGACTTTGAGGTTTAAACTGAGCTTTAATCCCAGCACCACCACTTTAAAGCCGTTGAATTTGGCAAAGCTCATGTAACAGGTAAGCCCTAGCTTCATCTTTAAGTGGAGATGAGTTAACATTCCCATCTGGAGCTGTTAGGAGGATGGGATGAGAATGTATACCGAAATCCTGGTTGACAGTCTTCTGACTCTAGTTTATGAGGACATTTGTGAAAAATGCATCTACCAAATCATACCTACTTTTAATCTTACACCCAGCGCGTCCTGAAGAGAAAAAGCAAGTTTTGCAAGGTGGTGTGGTCATTGCTGTTTTGTCTGAAAAAACGCGGTTTCACTAGGTTTCATTTCCTCAACTGAATGTGCACTTACTATTCATGGCCACTGTCCCTGTTGTGTGGCACAAGCTCTAGACATTACTGATTATCTCAAAAATTAAGGGCAATCCATTTTCCTTACCTCTTAGTCATTTCAGAATTGCACATATAGAAGGAGTCTAGGTTTCATCAGGGCATTTTTGATATCAACAAATGAAAGATCCTTCCCACTCCCCAAACCGAAATTGCATTTCAGCATCAATAGTTTTTCATTCATAGCATTGTAATTATAGATGTAGAACCCAAGGAAATGTGCTGCAGCTTTGAATTTCACTTCCTACCCCAGCAGGATATTGTAAGGTGAATACAAAAAGTGAACTGAGAAGAGCCAAGACAGAGCTATAGTAGTACAGTAATCTCCCCTTATCCTCATCTTCACTTACTGAAGTTTCAGTTACTCAGGTCAACTGCAGTCCACAAATACTCAATTTCCCCAACTATCTACATCAGGTGCTTCTGACAGTCAACTATTGGTGTCATGGCTTGATTCAGGATAACCCAAAGTAGATGATCCTCCTGACATATTGTGAGAAGGTCAAAAGTAGCTTAAGGCTACATCACGATGCCCACATCATTCACCTCACTTCAGCTGTCACATAGGCATTTTGTCATATCACAGAAAGGTTGAGTATACTTAGTACAGTAAGGTATTTCAAGAGAGAGAGACCATATTACTTTTATTACAGAGTAATAGAACTCACTTCTGAAACCGTCTCGCACATGGTATCTGATTGGTATATTCTACGATACCTGTGGTATTAATTTAAAAATTTCAATGTACTTGTAGTTAGTCTATATGAGGGAGGTAGGATTTATACCCAAGGAATGATCTGAGTGAGGAGAGGGTGTTTGAAAGACTTGAGGAGGGACAATTGTTGACTGGCTGCCCCACATCGGCGCACACCCTCCTTCCCTCATTAAAGTTCCAAGCTGCCTAACACAAGGTGACCATCCCTTATCCAAAATATGCTGAAGCAGAAGCCCCAAATTTCAATTCATCGCATTTCTCTCACAGTTCAGGATTTTGGTGTGATGTTCATTCTAATTTAAACACAATGCCGTCTTCATACCCTGTAAACTATGGATGAATGAACCGTAAAATGAATCAACAGAGGCTACGTAGAATAGTTGGGGAAGGAAGAGGTGAAAAAAAGGAGAATTATAAGTATTTATACATGTAATTCACCAAGAAAGGAAAAAATAAAGCTTTAGTTGATATTGACCTATGTTCCCTTTGCCCTTGGCCATACCTTCATTGGGCTTCACCTGGTGGGGTGACCCAAACCCTTATTCTGGAGGGATCTGAGCAGGTGGAGGCCCTCTGCTTCTCTAGGGTTGCTCCAGTCCTCTGTTAACTTCCACCATTAAACAGGGCAGTTCATTCCTGCCTGTCTCATGTAGTGCCAATCCTATTTCCCCTTATCACCCAGGATCAATGACCTCAGTTCAAGTGGTAAATATTCTCCCTGCACCCCGTTCCCCTCACCCATTTTATTTGCTTGTTGAGTTGTGGTGTTAAGAGACTGTCAATCTCAACTGGTTAAAATATTTTCCTGGTGGAAACATTTCTCTCTGGGATATTTTCTCTTATCACATCCATTGGCACTTAATTATATGCCCTGAACTGTTATGCATATACTTATTTGTTGACCCCTTCATAAAGCCAAAGCTTCTCCACGGAGGCACATAGATATATCAAATGTTAAAATCTTAGCCATAACTTGACTTGTTTTGTATTCAGTAAATCCACCCCCAACTAAAGACAATGCCCATCCTTCCCATTCTTGCCTTCCCTAATCCTTGAGAGATATACAGACACTCACTGGGGGGCTGGTAGCCACAAGGGTCTCTGGAGAAAGAATGAAGATGACACAGGGAACTTGATGATCTCTCCTCTAGTTCTGCCGCCTTGGAGACAATCGTATGTTTTTGTTTTTCACCTCATGTCTTTTAGATTCTAAATTCTCAAAGATTTATTTCTTGGCAGTAACATTGAGAAAATCTACCTTTACCCTTAAGTCTGAATACCTCAATTTTATTATTTTGTTTAGCCAGTGGCATTACTAGAGAACACCAGGCATGTTTATATCAAACGCTTATGAACAGAGAGTTGCTGAACATTTGCCTTGTTTTCTCTCCTGGGCCGACGTGTTGTTGGTATTATGCCTATGCAAACAGAGTGTGTAAGCCTACCTTCCTTACTCGTGTGCTCACTCATTAGGCACATAGACATTTGCTATAGTCCAACTATGCTACATGCTGAGATACAACAGTGAGACGCAAACACCATCCCTTTTGCCATAGCCTCTATATTTTAGAAAAGGATGCTATTAGTATGGGCCAAATTTGGCTCTTTCCTGAGGTTAAATTAGGAAGTCCTGTCATTTACCTAGAACACAGCAGGGGGCAGATGAAGTCCATTTTTCAAAATCATTTGTGGCAGTTGAGCCTTTCAGATGTAGCAGATTAAAATTGTTACCTTGTTCAGCTTTTGAAGGAAACTAGACTCTGGTTTTGAATTTTGCCCATTGCTTTCAAATCTGTGAAAAACAAAACAAAACCAAAAACCAAAATTTTCTGAAAGAGTTGTGAGGGAAGCTTGTTAAGTAAAGGGATTCTACTCTGAATGCTTTCAGAAAGAGAGACTATTCAATGGATTTAATATTAATTTAATATTTTTCTATAAATCTGAATTATCATTTATGTGTTTGCTTAAACTGAGCTGCAGCTGCGTTTTTATTGTTGCTGAATGGGTAAAAGAGACCATCATGCTCATTAGCTGGTCTTGTTTCCTACTTCAGCAATAGTAGCCCCTCCTACAACCCTAGCCTTTCAGAACAAATAAGAGGAAATTTTTAGAAATGTTGAGAAAGCAAATGCTGTGTGTGCGCATGTGTGTTACATATTATTATGGACACAAGAATCGTATCAGAAGGGACCAGGAATGTGCGGTGTTGCATTTTGGGCAAAGACCTCAAGAGAATATTCTAATTTTGGACTTTTTAATACTATCTTAGATTTTCTGGGTGCTTTAAAGCAATAAGTATACATTAAGAAATGTGGATAATTTTAGCCGTGAGCTGTTTGGGAATTGTGTGTGTGATTTCCTGGTCCACCTCTGGATATGATCAAATACAGAGGAAATAAGGAGGAATAGCTAAGGAACTGAAAGGCCTTCACACTTGACCATCCAATATTGTAGGTTCTTTGAATTAGAAGGGCCCTACCCTCCCTGTCCCACCATCCAATTCAGGAGTTCCACGATGTCCCTAAAGGGAAGTCATCTATATTTTGTTAGAGCACTCACCAAGTCTTGAGACAGCTATTGCATTACGAGACAGCTCTTGTTTCTCTCTCTCTTTCTCCCTCCCTCCCTCTCTCTTTCAGTGGGGCTTAGGGAGTGCAGCTATTTTAAAAATATAGAAAAAGACAGTGAAAAATGTAATCACATTATATGCTCACTGCCTAAGAATTACCAAGTCCTAACATTTTGTCCTTTTTGCCTCAGCTCTCCATCGTTGGGAAATAGTTCTCCATGGGTTTCTCTTTTTTTTTTTTGCCCATCTGTGAGTGAGCTACTGACACATCCTTGCTCTGGACTGTCTTTTCAAGGGTGTTTGCATAGTAAACAACTGTGGAATTGAGATATAGTGATTCCCTTCAGAGTTAAGGGCAGGTTTTTTACAACCTTGGAAGACAGTGTGTCTCGCTCTGGAGCAAAGAGTAGATTTGCTTAGCAACCATTGTAAAATAATCAGGCTCCTTCATCTCAGGGTTCCTCTCCCACACCAACCACTGTCACCTGGCCTCTTCACAGTGCCCTGTGGGAATTGGGGCTTAGGAAACTGGCACAAAAATGATGAACTTTCACTATTGCCATTACAGTAATATATTATATTTTTGTCTCTGAACCAGGGGTATTGTGCCAGCATCCATTAAAGTGTAACAGGTTATCATTTAAACTATGCTAGGCTATCCCTGGCTCGGTACCCAGTTGGTTAGAGCATCGTCCTGATATGTCAAATTGCGGGTTTCATCCCCGGTCAGGGCACATACAAAAATCAACCAATAAATGCATAAATAAGTGAAACAACAAATTGATCTCTCTCTCCTTTCTCTCTTTCTCTGAAATCAATAAATAAAAACAATAATTAAAAAACTATGCTAGGACATAGAAAAGGGTGGAACTAGTACTTAAGTAATATTAAAACTTGATAAAGATAGGAAAAGAAAATGAGACAATTTCATTATGAATGTGGAAGCTAAAATACAAACAAAACTTAGTAAACAAAATTCAGTAGAAAGTTATAAAAAGAATGAAAGTAAATTAATATATGTTTATTTAACATGTAAAAATAGTTTAAAATTTAAAAAAATTTACTGTATTAGATTAAAAAAGAAAAAATGTATCATTAAAACAACAGTGGCAAAAGGCATTTGATAAAAGCTAGCAACATTTATTAATAAAAACTCCATGTAAAATAAGGATAGAATAAAACTTTTTAAAACATGATACTGACTATATCAAAGTCATGAAATAGTGAAGCCATTTAAAAATTAGGAACAAATAACATTGCTATTTTCAGTATTTGGTATTGTTTGGGAATTTTAAAATAATGCAATAGGTTAATGAAATATGTAAAATGTTTAAGAAAAACCAAATTTTCTCTTTTTTTTTTCAGAGATATAAATACATATTCAGAATGTATTGATTTTCATAACCCACTAGACTAGAATGAAGAGAATTTGGTAAGGTGCCAGAATGTGATAAACATAAGAAAGTCTATAGCTTTTCTCTAAAGACACATACCCAGCTAGAAATAAGAATGAAGTGTATTATAAAACAAGAATATCTTAATTCATGAACTGAGTTTTAATGCCTATGCAAGCAGTTTTCCAAAAGATCAGTAATGATTAATGAGAACTCAGAGCATTTATGAGCTTATTTTTTTAAAAGAAAAAAGGATTTTGATTTAAAGAAGAAATCATGTCAACCAAAAAAAAAATCAGGTGTTTATGTTCTCAGGTCAAATCAATTTGTTTTCTATTCAAAAGATAATTCAAGTATCAACAATGTTGTAAGTATTCTTCTTCACTAATCTTCTATAATTACTGGGCTATTATATTTGAGATTGTCCTGGCTGGTTTGGCTCAGTGGATTGAGCGTCGGCCTGCGAGCTAAGTGTCGCTGGTTCGATCTTCCAGTCAGGGCACATCAGAGAAGGAAAACTCTGAGTCCAAAAAACCTCCGCTGCCTTGCGGCATACCTCTTCAGGGGAAAGGCTAAGGGAGTAAACCCCGACAGAAAATCCGGAGCCGGAGTCCCTAAGGCGGTTTGACGTTGTAGTCAACACCGGCAACTCCTGCGGCGCACCTGAAGCCAAGCTGTATTGACTCCATCTTTCCCTTGGACCCTTCAGCTGCGAAGAGAGGGGGGGTCTGCTGCATGGGCAACAGCAGACCCTCCATATCACCCTGCCCAGGCTCTGTAGCTTCAGCTTCACTGGAGAGGACACTCCAGCGTCATCGCAAGATGTCGATTCAACACGGGAGGAGACAGATACCGTGTCACTCCCGAGTCGGACTGCACAGCCATTCTCGGCGGTGCAGATAGACTCTTAAGAAGCTACACCATCGTCTCTCGAGACGGACGGCTGCCGATGATGATATTTGAGATATAATATCCCAAAGAGAACTTGAATGAGAAGACGTTATGACTAAGTCATTTTGAAACTAAACTTTATGATAAATATCTTTTATATATGCTTCAAAAAAAAAAAAAAAAAAACATCGGGGATGTTAACAATCCAATGGCCCCAAGACTTGCACCAAAACCAGAGGCTTTTTTTGTTACAGAATTAAATATTATCTTTAATTATAAAGAGATAAAAACAAAATAAAAATGAATCCCATTCTTGATAGAAACAAAAACTACAAAATACTTAGGAATAAATTTGATAAGAGGGGGGCAAAAGACATACATAAAAAAACTATAATATTGTATTAAAGGTCACAAGGCAAGATAGAATAAATGGAGATAACATGTTTCTGCCACAGTGTCAATCCTCATTAATAATCTATGTTAATATACACATTTAATAAACTTTAATTGGAATTAGAAGTGATTACTTTGGTTGGGAGGGGAAATAGATGAAAAGATATTAATATTCCTATGGAAGAATGACTTGCTTTACTAGGTAGTAAAACTTAAAACAAACCTACAAGTTTCAGACAGTAGGAAACTGGTGCTGGAATGGATCGATGGGAAGAAGAAGAAGGTGAGAAGTACATCCAATGAATAAGAAAACAATGAGTGATAAAGATGAAATTTTCAATTCAGTTGAAAAGGGATGCTTTAAAAAAATTACTTGTACTGGTATACATTGGCATCCATTAAGACAAAAATAAAGCTACACCCCTAATTCACACCTTACTCAAAAATAAATTCCAGATGGATTAATGTTACAAATCTAAAAGTGACCTGTTAGTAAAAGGATAATATTGATCAAAATTTGGGATTTTAATATTTCCCCTCATTCCAGCCTCAAGATGGTCACATAAAGCTAGAAGGTCGGGAGAAGAAACTCAACATCCAGCCACAGCATTTTTCCTTTCTTGTTGAGGACTCTGGAGAAACCAGTCACAGAAAAGCAGTCTGGGCCATGGAAAAGTTAGGACTTTGAGACAGACAGAATGGATTTGAATGTGTTTGGCTCTATATTAGCTGTGGGACTTGGGGCAAGCTCTTTGATTTCTTTAAGCTTCAGTTTTCTCTATAGTGAAGTGGAGTAATACTAACTTTTGGAGGGCCTGCAAGCATTAAATTCACCGCTGTCTTGTAAAGGGCCTAGCTCAGTGCCTGACATGGGTTTGGTGTTGGATAAACACTCATTTTCTCCCCCTGCTTTCAACTTCTGAGGATTTGAAAAAGAATATGATTTTGGATGTTTGTGAAAGCTGACAGTATAGCATTCGTTGTTATTAAGGAAAAAAAACAATATAGAGACGCCTCGTTCGATTCTTTTAGTTGAAGCTTCTTCCAGAAACCTGAGAACTTTCAAGACTGGCAAACCAAAGTGATGATTGTGCCTCTTACAGAAGAAAATCAATAAACATTAGCTCCCCCGAGGCAGACAAATTACAGGAACCACAAATTCCACAGTGTTACATAATCTGGGACAAACACCGTCCGAGTTACAGATCCTGGAGGAGGAATCGTTCTGCCCAAGCTCCCACGCCAGGCCCAAAGTTGGCACGTCTCTCCTTCTCCTGGTTTCATCACATGGCTCATATGATTTGTTTGCACTTTTGCCTACTGCGAACTGAGAGATGGCTCTCCTTGTTTGGTGGATTCGCAACCAGTCAGAGCCAGCCAAACTCCACAGAAAGGCCCAAGAGGCCTCCCGGTCTGGCCACTAACTGGTGGCCCTCAGCTTCGGTAGTAACATGCGGGGCTGAAGCTTTACTTCTTTGGAGCTCTTTTTTTAGCTTATGGCTCAGTTTCCTCTGTTCATTTGAGAGAAGTATTTTGGTGCTTCCTCAGAGAGTTAAGACTCCCATTATCCACCGTGGGATCCAGAGTCTGCCCTGGAGCAGAGCAGAGCCCTTTGGCTTGTCTCTGCCTCAGATAGGTGCTCATACCTCGACCCTTACGGGGTCCTTTTCCTTCTCTCCATGTGTAAGTTTGTACATGTTAATAGACTGTGTCTTTTTTGCCTAGTGTCTCAATGAAAGATTATTTAGGTATTAGGAACAGATATTCCCTGCCGCCCCCACTAGCTTAAGCAAAGAGGGATTCATTATACGATATCTCTTAGACATCCAAGCACAAGACACCAAGTGCAGCCAGGCTGGAAATGCAACTAGAATGTTGGGAACTTGGATTATCCTCTCCAATTCTAAGGCTCTGACACCATCTCTCTCATCTGTATTTCTCCATCTCTTCTCTCTCTTTGGTGGCTTCTGGTGCTTGTAATGGACCAATGTGGATACTCCGGTCATGGCTCTATGTAATGTTTCAGTTCAATCAACTAACTACTTTCATCTTATAATTTTTAAAATCTCTTTGATAGCTCTATATAGTGGGAAAAGGAAGAATCTAATTGGTGGCTTGTCAACCAATAGATTAACAGATTTAAGTTAGGTGTCAACCTCTGCTCCAATTAGCTTTGACCAGAAGGCAGGGCCAGGTAACAGGCATTGGTTGAGGTCCAGGACAGGTTCTCTGAGAGGACAGCTGATTACATTAGGTCAGCCATCCAGGACCTAGCCAGGTACCAACCCTAGCCCTTCACATTTAGATAAAGCCTGATAGTTTACAAAGAACTTTCATATACACTATGTTGTTTTCTTGCTTGCTTGATTAATTTTTTCATTCAACAAACATTTATTGACATGCCTTATATCAAGTACAGGAATAGGTATCACTGTACAGGCTCTATATTCCAATACAACTATGTTGTGTGTAAGGCAATTCTATTAGGAGTAGGGATTCAGGGTTAATACATATGCAGGGAATGTGATATAAGTGCACTGATGGAAAAAGTTGGGCTATTGTGGATATATAGTGAAGGATGTAACTTGGGCTTCTGAATAAAGGGAACAACTCAGTAAGCTTATTCAGTGAGTTGGTTATCTTTACATATCACAGAAATCAGGAGGTTGTCACGGTAGGTCAAAGTGTCACCAGTTTGATAGCTGAGATAACTCAGGCTCACAGAGGCTAGGTGAGTTGCCTGAATTCACACCATACTGAATCAAGATTGAATCCAGATCTTCTGACTGCTGGTCCAGTGTTCACTCCTTTCACATGAGGACCCTCTCCTGCCAGGTTTGCTCTCGTGAGGCTTGGATAGGACTCATGCCATTAGTGGGGTGCTTGGAGACATGCAGACTTGGCTTGGTCATCACTGCAACACCTAGTGTGGTCACATTCTACAGAGCCTAAAACCTTCAAGACTGAGGTGATGGGCTGGGATGGAAAAGGGAAGGAGGAGAAGGATTTGGGAACCTGTCATCACTTGGCCTGGGGCAGGGGAAGTTGGGGATCAGAATTCTAGCTCATGTGGTAAGAGCTATTTGACTCATAGATGGCAGAGGTGAGGACGTAGAGGAGAAATGAGACCCTTGCCAAACCTTCAGCGGACCTGTATGTTAGGGGGGATACCAAAGATGGGGAAGACCCTCTCTCTCTCACAGGTCCTCCCTGAGGCAGAACTGGCAATACTAGAAGTTCCTGCCCCACAGGAGGCCCATCTATGTAGACCCAACTGGATGGCTGTGTCCAGATATGTGACAGGGTCATCCCTGGGTAGTGATATAAATTTGGCCTGGGGCAGGGTCTTGGGAGAAGCCAGGGCAGGTGAAGATTTCACCATCCTTTCCATTCCCAATCTACTTCCCTTATAATTGGCTTCCCTTTCTACCCACAGCCTTCTTTTCTGCTGCCAAATAAGCAGTGAGGACTGTGTCAAGTGAATGATTGTCATTGAGAATCACATGCAGTTTTCAGATTGTGTATTCACGCCCTTTCCTATTGTTACAATAAATGCAGTTTCCTTGAGATTCAACTCACCCCATTTCTTGCTCTTGTTTTCCTTTGTCTTGAAGCATGGGGCCATCTGGGGCCATTTCTGTTGTAATAGAAGACACCTCTTTTCTGTTAGAAAAATCAACACTGTGGACATGATAATTAATGGCAGCTGATGCTGGGCCTCAGAGCTGGGAGGCCACAGGACTGGTGGGACCCAAAGAGGACACATCCCATGGTGAGCCCTTGCTTCTTAGCACCAATCTCTGGCTGCCATGGAAGCTGGAAACATGACTAGAAAAAAAATTCAGTACCAAATTGGCACAAAATTTCTTAAAAATACAGATAGAACAAACAAAACATGATTTGGTTTGAAGGCAGCTACCTGTCCTTCAAAAGATTCCTCTGAAGCATTTCACCTCTGTATTTTCTTCCTCAAACCCCATAAATATAGTCTATTCTGATATTACATCAGACAACCCAAATCAAGGGACATTCTATGAGATGCCTGACCAGTATTCTTCAGAAGTGTCAAGGTCATGATAAACAAAGAAAGACTGAAAAACTGTCACAGGTCAGAGGAGTCTAGAGAGACACGATGACTATCTGCCATGTAGGGTGGTGGAACACTAGTGGAAAAAATTGGTGAAATCTGGTTAATGTCAGTAGTTTAGTTCATGGTACTAAACCAGTGTTAATTTCCTAATTTTGACAAACAGCATGGTAATGAAAGATGTTAACATCAGTGGAAACTGGGTGAAGGGTATATGGGAATTATGTACTATATGTGCAACTTTTCTATAAATCTAAAATTATTTGCAAATTAAGTTTATTAAAAAGAAACATCCCTTCCAAGCCTGAGATAACCTTTAATTGCTAGAGAATAAAACCAGGTTTCCACTGTCAAAACAAATGGTGTCCCACTGGCGTTCTTTCTCCCAGCCTGTGTACAGCATGCTTCGCACAGTGTGGAGCTCTATCGTTATTCTCATTTAGACCAAATGGCACCAAACACTTCTAAAACGGCCTGTGGATTAATCCAGAAGAATGCGCGTGGTCATGTAACTTTACGATACAGAATGATGTCTCACTTCCTATTAGTAAGAGAAAGTCTGTTTCATGGCCTCACACACTGTTGCTTTCCCACTGTAATTGCTCTAAGCGGTGGAGTCGGGGTTTGAAATTCATTGGCAGTTTTCAGGTGCACTCCAAGGGCTGACGTTTTGCCTAAGGATATGGTGGTTTGACCTGTCAGCTAGGCTGTGCTATGGTGGGATTGTTTTTTAAATGGCTTCTGGCTCTCTGTAGTAGGATCTGAGAAGCGCGCTCCTGGCTCCCCTCCCCCACCCCTCCACCTTCTTTCCAAGGAAACATTCCCAATGTCAGGAAAATTGAAGAGGAAGAGGGGGCCCAAGTGAGCTGTCACAGTGAGGAAGGGGCCAGCACGAGACTGAGAAGCCTTTGCAAATATTTTCATCTCTCCAGAGTAGTTAAGTTCCTACAAATTTGTGGTCCCTCCAACTCCATAGGAATTGTATTACTCTGCAATGTTCCCAGGCGATTACTCCTCCTCAAAAAGCTGAGCCTCCCCTGTCAGGACCCAATCAAGTGACCACAAATCAAAGATAGCTTGGATTCATTCCACTAATAGCTGGGAAAGCCATTAGCTAGACTTGTTTGAAAAGGGAAGTGGCTCCGACATCTCTGGTCTCACAAGAAAAGCTTCTGTAATGTCAGGTTATTGTTACCAAATGGCTTAGTGGACTGAGGCATCGCATTTCTCATAATGAGAGGTTATTTATTACACCACTGAACTAACACACTCTCCCTTGTTCACTTGCACAAGATAAGATGAAGAGCCTTTTCAAGTTGAATTAAGTTTAAAAGGAAAAGCAACACACATGGTTCCAGCTCAGGTTTGGGTTTAGCTCCGGTTGTGCAGGGGGGCAATGTAGATGGCTCCCTCTGTGGGTGGTCTGGGGGCGGGGGGCTCTTCAAGGTTCTCCTTGCCCGGTCTCTAATGCTTGAACTTGAACTCGTGGGGATCATTTTTTAAGGTTACGGTGTTATTTCAAGCTTGTGTTCATCTCTTGGGCTACAGTTATTGGTTCAGGGATAGGAACGTGACAGAATGTGGGCCAATCAGAGGCTTTCACAAGAATTGTTCTAATAAGAGCTAGTGGTAAAGACATCTTAACTTAAGGAGGTAGGGAAGATAGATGGGAATCTAGAGTTCCAGAGGCTGTTTTCAGTTACACTGGGAAAACAACCCCTCTATAAGAGAGCCAAGTAGAGGTGAGGAGGGAGGAGGGACAGAGAAGGATCTTCACGACATTGAGGTCCAATTCTAGGCACTGAGAGCCCCGATACATGTGTGAGTGCTCCAATCTCCTTCCAATGAAGCCCCATTTTAATTAAGCCTTTGTATATTGGGTTTCTACCAAATGCAAGAAAGAATAGTCTGACTAACACACTCATCAACGTGTCGGTCTTCTACAACTTCCCATAAACACTATTTCTAGATGGCATACCGTAGCTGGACTCTGAGACGCCAGGTGCCTGTGGCCTGAAAGTGGGCTAAGGAAGAGGAATGGTGTGAAAACACCTTGGCCCAGGATAAGAAGCAAAACCAGAGAGCACAAGTGTGCGCTGTTCTTTCTGGCTTTTACCGGTTTTGCTTGTGGTGTTTTCTGGAAGATTCTTTTGAAGAAAGGGCTCTACAGCTAGAATAGTTTTACAGTCACTAGCTCAGAAAATCTTCTCCAGCCTCTCCATCTCTAATGTTCTTTGTTATTACTTTCTTAGTCCCCTGGCCTCTGCCTGTGCCCACTGGAGGCCTAAGAGCATGCTATGTGGGAGGGAGGGTTAGGCTCAGGCCAAGAGTGTGGAGGAGGAAGGGCGGAAGGTGGTCTCGTGGGTTGGAAACAGGACTAAGCTCCCACCAGGGCACTAGCAGTGGCCTCTGTTCCTTATCCTGACTCCTGTAGGCCCCTGCTGAGATAAGCCTGGAGGAAGTCAGGCAGTCAATCAAGTTTCCACCTCAGCTGGCTGTTCTCACTCTTTGATGTTCCATCTCAGTCAGGAGGGTATGTGTGGCATGCAGGATGGTCTGCATTCTTGACTTCTGGAACAAACCCCTGGGGGGGGGGGGCAGCCTCTTGCCAAGCACAGGTGCTCTGATGCCCGAGAGCACCAGGGAGCCTTCTGGGAGTGTGACAGGATGTCAGGCCAGAGGGCGAGGTGAGAGGACAGGGAGGAAGCACATGGGGGTGGTGGACAGTAAGCTCCTGCATGGCTCTGAAGGACCTTGGAGTCTGATTTTCAATGATAAATAATCCCAGGAGCTGTTCAAAGCTCAACAACAGCCCCTAGTGCCCCACAGCTGGGCAGAGCAGCTCAGGTGAGGCTTCAGAGCCCTTGAGTATGACAACCTCCCTGTGGCCGTTGTAGTGATGGAGGAGGGGTTCTGAGAACACACTGGAAGACACTTATCCAACCAAAATCAAAGTTAGCACCACAAGTGTTTACTGGTTTTTATGCAGGTGTGTTAACAGGGAATGCTATGTTTGCAGTGGGGAACTTTAAATGCATACAGCCAACCACCACTGGACACCTAACATGTGCCTATATATCAGTCCTGCAAGAGGCCTTTGCGCACGAGGGGGAAACAGAAAAATAAGTCATTGTCCCTCTGTTCCAGTTCAGTGGGAGAAGGAAACACAAGAGCAAGATAATGGATCAGAATCCAGAACTTGCCTTGATGCTCTAGAATGGCCTCGGAGTGATGAAGAGGCTCTGGATGGCCAGGTTCACACAAGAGCAGGAGGAGATCTGGGAGTTCTGAGTCCTTGCAGAAATCTTGGGAGGCAAAAGACAAACTCAAAGCCTTGCAGCCAGGAGCTGGTAGAATGTCCAACCAACTCAAAGTGCCCTTTGGGAGGGCTGCGTGTGAGGGGTGCGCTATGTACAGGGCCACAGGGTCAGGAGGAGGAGCGCCTGAAGCTGTCCCCACAGCACGGAAGGCAGAGGCTGTGTGTTTTTTTGTTTTGTTTGCTTGTTTGCTTTTTTGTAAAACTTGTGGCTGGAAAGGACTTTCTCCAAGAAAGCTTGAGCAGCCTGAAAGCTGGGAACAGTGTGCTGGCCCTGGGGTGCAACCATAGTCCTGATTCCCTTCACTACTCCACAGCCAGCTCTGGCCTGTGCCCAAATGGTTTCATTCAAAAAGAAATGCTTTTCAGGCAACATGAAGTCCCAGAAAACATATCATTTGGAGAAAATATCCTTTCAGGACAGCAATTTTCAACCAGTGTGCCACAGAATTAAAACATGCAATACCTGACGGTTCAGTCAGGGGCACTGACCTCTTTTCCCTAAGACTGTCAAATGAAAAAATGACTACAGCCAACACAATAGCTGCCCAGTGTGAATGAATCAAAATTATATCTATTTTTTTTTTGTCAGATTGGTAAAGATATGTTTTTTGGTGTGCCGTGAAATTTCAGTAATTCATTTATGTGTGCCATGAGATGAACAAGGTTGAAAATCGCTGGTCTAGGGTTTTAGTGTAGTTAAAGGAAAGGCAGGATGGAGTTCAAAATCATGAATGGTACATGGCCACCTTTCTAATGTTGCTTTGCTGTGTTTTGGGTATGCTTTGGGCTCTAGGGCTATAGGGGAGGGTAAAATCATTGGACCCTCATGCAGTTTGAAAAAAGGTGTCCATTTTCTTCTTATTTCCTGAAGTTGTGAAACAAAAGTTTGTATGTGTGTGTGCGGGAGGGGGGCAGATGATGGCTAGACTATCGGACAACGTGACGTCTGATAAAAGACTTGTTATACGTGTTATTCAATCAGTTGCTTTAGGGAAAAATGTTAAACATTTTCAAATCAACATCTCTAAGCCTCATAACAGGAATTTTAGTGGGCCAGGAGGAAAAACATCACATCTTTCCTGGTTCAGTTTTAGCATTTTCTTCTTTTCCCCTTCTATATTATCTTAGTAGGAAGGAAGAAATTTGTCCCAGAGAGGCAAATTCAGTATAATATGGTTAGAGGTGGGGTTTCGGGGAGAAAAGAGAGTTCCGATGAAGCAAAAATGTTCCCAAGTATAGAGCAAATGTCCGTTGAAAGTCCCTAGGCACCCAGCGGTCATGTAGGATCTTGTATGGCTGTTGAATGTGTGGGGATGATGCCCAGTAGGAGATCCAAGTTAGTGGGCATGGGTCCAAAATATGCAGCAGCTGCAGTGAATGCTGGGATCTTGCCTCCACTGCCCCTGAGCCTGGGGGAAAAGGCTGGCTCAGGAACCCTGGGATTATCGTGGGAGAGCGTGAATACTGGAGACCCTGGACGGGGACAGGTTGAAGAGATGTGTGTCCCTGTGGATTTCCCATGCTTCAGTGATACCCAAATTCACTGCTGAGGGTCTGAAGATAGAGAAAGTTCCTTCCATCCTATTCTTCCTTCTTAATTTCCTAAATAAGATGCCATCTCACCTCTCTGCTCCGCCTCTTCCTTGTCTGATGAAGGGATTGAGATGGATAATCTGTAAGGTCTTTTCGGTGCTAACCTCCTGTGTAGGGCTAGCTAGCTACCTGATTTGTCAGGCCCAATGCAAAATGAAAATGCAAAGCCCTTGTTTAAAAATCAGGGGGAAAGTGCTATTAAAATTCCTAAAATATAAGACTTTTCCCTTTCTCCTGTGGTCTCTCTTAACTTGTCACGGGGTTTTTTAATTTACTATTTAATGTTTTAAGTAAAGAAAAGTTAAATTTAATATTAATAGACATGACTTTTACCATTCATCTTTCTATTGGGCAATGTCAATTTTAAATGATTAAATATAAGAGCACTTGAGTTATGTGCACAATCATTGAAATCACACAACATATATTTGTAGTGTGCATATGCATATATATTTTGCTTTTACCAGAACAGTAGAAACACTGCATATAACTCACTCAGCTGTTTTCATTTTACCTCTTGATATACACGCATTCTACCTATACTTTCTATCTTTGGCTTCCTGGTGAGTAAGGAGCAGCTGAAAAGAAAAGGAACTATGGGATGCCCTATCTTTCCATTCCTTTCAATGTCACCATTTTCAGCATAAATTGCTGCTAATACAGGGAAGTAACAGGAGTAAGTAAGCAAAAAGCTGATAGAGGAAAATATCATCTGCTTCTATAAAAAGTAATAAGAAAGAAGCCATGATGAGATCTTGTAATATAAAAAAAAAAAAAAGTTGCATGAAGAAACAGGAAAAGCAAGTATCAAATGAAGCACAAGCTCCAAAAAATGTTGTAGTCTAGTTGACAAAATTATGACATTAAAAACAGCTGTAAGATACCACTGCACACCTATTAGAATGATCAAAATTCAAAACATTGACAACAGAAAATGCTGACAAGGACGTGGAAAAACAGGAATTCTCATTCATTGTTGATGAAAATGCAAAATGGGTACAGTTTGGCAATTTCTTGCAGGACTAAAAATATTTTTATTGCACAATGTAGTGACTGCACTCCTTGGTATTTAAACAAATGAGTTGAAAACTTATGTTCACACAAAAACCTGCAACTAGAAAGTTATAGCAGCTTCATTCATAATTGCCAAAAACTTGGAGGCAACCAGGATGTTCTTCACTAGATGAATGAATAAATAACTTCTGGCACATCTTTTTTTTCTCTCTCTCAAATCCATTTTTTGAGTATATTTTATTGATTATGTTGTTACAGTAGTCCCAATTTTTCCCTTTGATCCCCTCTACCCAGTACCCCTCTTTCCTCCAGCAACTCCACCCCCCTCAGTTCATGTCCATGGGTCATGCATGTAAGTTCTTTGGCTTCACCCTTTCCTATAGTATTCTTAGCTTCCCCTTGTCTATTTTGTACCAACCAATTATACTTCTTAGCCCTTGCAACATTTCCCCATTTATCTCTCTTCCCCCTCCCAGCTTGATAACCCTTCAAATGATCCCCATACCTATGATTCTGTTCCTATTCTGGTTTGCTTAGTTGGATTTTGTTCTTATTTTTTAGATCCAGTTGTTGAGAGTTGTGATTTTGTTGTCATTTTAATGTTCATAATTTTGATATTCTTTTTCTTAAGTATCTTTGACATTTCATATAATAATAGCTTGGTGATGATGAACTCCTTTAGCTTTACCTTGGCTGGGAAGCACTTTATCTGCCCTTCCATTCTAAATGATAGCTTTGCTAAATAGAGTAATCTTGGCTATAGGTCCTTGCTTTTCATCACATTGAATACTGCTTGCCAGTCCCTTCTTGTCTGCAAAGTTTCTTTTGAGAAATCAGCTGAGAGTCTTATAGGCACCCGTTTGTAGGTAACTTTCTGCTTTTAAGATTCTCTCTTTATCTTTCGCCTTTGGCATTTTAATTATGGTGTGTCTTGGTGTGGTCCTTTTTGGGTCAAGCTTGTTTGGGACTCTTTGTACTTCCTGGACTTGTATGTCTATTTCCTTCGCCAAATTTGGAGAGTTTTCCTTCATTATTTTCTCACATAAGCTTTTGATTTCTTGCTCTTCCTCTTCTTCTGGCACCCCTGTGGTTTGGATGTTGGCATGTTTAGAGTTGTCCCAGAGGTTCCTAAGCCTCTCCTCATTCTTTTTCAATTCTTGTTTCCTAATTCTGTACTGGTTGACTGTTTTTTTTCTTCCTTATGTTCCAAATCATTGATTTGAACCCCGGTTTCCTTCCCTTCACTATTGGTTTTGTGTGGATTTTCCTCTGTTTCATTTAGCATAGCCTTCACTTCTTCCCTCTGCATTTGCCATACTTAAGCATATCTCTCAAGCCTGTGAGCATATTTATCACCAGTGTTTCGAACTTGATGTCTGTGAGGTTGGTTATCTCCTTGTCACTTATTTCCCCCACTGGAACCTTGATCTGTTCCCCCTTTTGGGTCATACTTCTCTGTCTCCTCATCTTGACAGGCTCCTGTGTTTGTTTGCCTCTGTGTCTTAGGTAGAGCTGTCACTCCTGTTATGTTCTAAGGGGCAGAGCCTTAGGTATTCATCAGTACAAGACGACTTGTTTCACCACGTTGTGGCGCTGTATGTGGGGGCGGGGTCTACGAAGGGACAATGCTGCTTGTTCAGCACTCACCCCTTTTCCAGGCACTTCTCCCACTTCTGTATGGGACTGGCACCTCTCTAGCTGTTGCTCTGGCTGTCGTTCCCAGGGTTGGTGGATCTGCAAATGTTCTAGAACTGTAGGGGCCCTTTAAACAAGCGGATTCTGCTGAGAGACTGCCAGTTTTTTTCTTCACCCCAACCCCCACTGGTTTGCATAGTCAGAAGCAATGAGGCTTTATTTTCCCCAGCACTGGGAAGGTGGGCTGTGTGGTCTGATCTGGTGCTGGAAGTACTCCCCAGGTGTCCCTCTTGACTTTGTTAAACATGTGACTGTGCTTTCTACTGGCCTGCCACTGCTGCCGCTGCCACCGCTGCCGCCTCCATCACACTGCGTCCTCTCCACCCTGGCTCCGCCACTCCTACCTGTCTGGATGAGTATTTCTTCTTTATATCTTTGTTTGTTGGACATGCATGTAGCTTGATTTTCTGGAACTTCTGGTTGTTTCTAGTTTTGAGGTAGTTGTATTTCTTAGTTGTGGAGGGAGATGCAGCATGTCTGTCTAGGCTTCCATCTAGGCTGGAAGTCCCTCCAGCACATATTGATAACAGAATATTATTCAGTGCCAAAAATAAATATAAAGCCAGGAAAAGACATGGAGGAAATTTAAATCCATGTGAAAGAAGCCAATCTGAAAAGCCTACATATTGTATGATTCCAAGTACATGACATTCTGGAAAAGGCAAAACTATAGAGACAGTAAAAAAGACAACAACAAAAAACAGTGGTTTCCAAGGGCTCATAGTGAGGGATGAATAAATAGTTGGGGTACAGTAAAACTATTTGTATGATACTATAATGGTAGAAACATATCATTCATTGAAACCCATAGAAAGTGAACTCTGATGTAAACTATGAAGTTTGAATGATAACGATGTGTCATTGTAGATTCATTAGTTGTAATAAATGTACAACTCTGATTTGAGATGTTGATAGTTTGGGGGGGCTTGTGCATGTGGGGGGAGTGAAGCAGGGATATATAGGAACTGTACATTCCACCTCGTTTTACTATAGATCCAAAACTTCTCTAAAAATTAAAACCCATTTTAAAAAATTAAGACAAAACATTTTGGAACTAATTTAAAAATAATTAAATCAGGAGCCCAAAGCAGAGATACAGAAGCTCAGGGAGATAGGCTGCAATAAGAAAAGTTGCTGAAATGTAAACTGGAATAATAAAAATTACCAAATAAGATTCAAGGAAAGATAGGATATCTATATAGACCAATTACATTAGAAGAAACAAAGAAAGCTGCCAATATTTATCATCTCCAAGGAGCATAGGGCCCAGAATTAACAAAACAAAACAAAACCCTGTGATTGAAATTTGGGCTACATTGGAAGGAACATGAAGGAAAACAGGTGCTGCTGAATATAAGACAGAGGATATAAATGAAAAAAAATCTGAGCAAAGCGAAAAGAAAATAAAAGGCTTCAAAGGTTATGAGATACTATCAATCCATGTAACCTAGAGGAGACTTTCCTTTTGCCTTCTGTGAAATGAGTTTTGTCCTTTTATGAATTGATGCGTGGATTTTAAACAGTAGCCTCATTATCTATAGGCTTAGAAAGTACATAAAAAGGCATGTTTATTTAAAAATGATTAAGCTTTTAAAAAGTAAAAGTAAAAAGTTAAAACAAAAATAAGGTAGTACTTTTTGTCTAAGTTTGTAAATTTAAAAAAAGTTGAGAGAAAATGATGGAATTAGAAGACAGGGAAAGGAGATCCAACTAATGTGTTCTTGAAGGACCAAGAAACTTATTGACATAATTTAATAAAACTTTCCTTTAATAAATGACTTGAATGGACTTAATAAAAAGGTAAGCTGGGTTCCAGGAAAAACTGACTAAAATGGTCTTCAGGTAAACAGATTCTAGTAAATATTCTGTATTTCAAATATATAAAGACACCTTTGAATATTGTCTGAGGTTAATAACCAGAACTTATGATTTCTTTCTGTTTGACATTTGCCATTCTTTTATATTTAACCTTCATGAAGATTAGAAAATTTTAATTATGTTCTTATATATTATAGAATTGGGTATTGTTTTGTGATCTAACCTACGACATAAAAAATATATTTTTTTAAAATAATTTATTTATTTATTTGTTTGTTTGTTTATTTATTTATTTTTAGAGAGAGGGGAAAGGAGAAAGAGAGGGAGAGAAACATCATTGTGTGGTTGCCTCTCACTCACGCCCCCAACTGGGTACCTGATGTGCAACCTAGTTATGTGCCCTGACTGGTAAAAAATATGGATACAAGAAATGTCTGTTACATTTTATTTTTTCAAATTGCTTATGTAAGCATTTTGTTATGCAGAGCCTTAAGATCAAGTCAGATGAACTTAGGTTTCTCCACAGTAACGTTTATTGTTAGAAAACAGTAGAACAATAACTCCAAAATCTTCCTAGATAAAAAATGTGATCTACAGATTATTTTTTGATCCAACCAATCTTTTATTCCATTACAAAGGCAACTAACTATTTTGAACATGCAAGAACTCAGGGAATACAGTTCTAGTGAGCCCTTCTTGGGAAATCTACTAGATAAAAAAAGTAATACAATAGCAAGATGACAGAAAAAATGGATAAAAATATTGGTGGTGAGCATTGAATGAATCTATTGAACTATGGAACTTAGACCTATGCAAATATGAACAGTTATCATTAGAAGGTGGTCATCTGGCTAATCCAGAATATGCTTGTTTAGTTTCTTTTAGATTTTCATCATAGCAAAAATACAACATGTAGGCGTCTTCTAGGGAATCTGAGATCAATCTGTGGCTCTCCTATTTGAGAAATTTATGTGTGAGTAGTCTGCATTTTGAGGCATGTGGTCTATTAATTAAAGATTGGTCTTTCATAAATCTTGTCTTATAAATATATGCTCAGGATATTATTCAATGCATGTTGCATATTAAATATTTCTACTACACAGACTTATTTCTCATGAATCTATGTTAAGGGGAAAAAATTTAAAAGAAGAGCAAAAATTTGTAGTTCTCGCCCTGACCGGTGTGGCTCAATTGGTTAGATGTTGTCCCACATGCCAAAAGGTCATTTTATTCTGGGTCAGGGCACATGCCTGGGTTGTGGGTGGGTCCATCCCCAGTTAAGGGCATGAAAGAGGCAACTGATCAATGTTTCTCTCCCTCTCTTTCTTCCTCTCTTCTTTCCTCTCTAAAAATAAATCAATAAAATCTAAAAAAAAAAACCAGAATTTATAGGTCTCAAATTGCACCTAAATCAAATAAATAAAAAGTCAGGATACTATTACTTGAATATAAAAGTCCATTGATTTATAAGGTATCAATACTTGCATTCTTGGAAAATTCAATGTATTTTATCACCATGTAAAAAATAATGATCTGTGATATACCTTCTATTACTTTATTCATAAATTTGTGAATTTTATTTATTTATTTCTGTGACTATGTCTTATTTGTAAATATACTTTATTTTTCATGATAGTTTGGAAGCTTCTTGGGAACAAGGCTTAAGTCTTTTGTACTTTGAATTTGAATTTCAGTTCTGCCACTTAGAGGCTCTGTGATCTTGGCAAAGTTGCTAAAACTTGCTAAACTTGATTTTTTTTCTTTGGTAAAAATGGATGAATAATGTTACCTGTCTGCAGATTAAATGAGATACTTTATATGAAGGCCTTAGCATAGTGCCTGACATGAAGTATGTGACTAAGAAATACAGACTAGTGTTATTACTCTTCTTTTATTGCCATTATTTTCTAGTGTTCAGAATCTTTAATAGTCTATCTGCAGGTAAGCACAAAATAAATATCATTTTTAAATAAGGTATTTAGGTACATTTATTATTAGTCTTGGGATAAAACTGTAATGACTCACATTTGCACAGGTCTCACCACAAACTCATGAGGCAGGTATGACGGGATCACTGGAATTGGGGATAAAGAAAACCAGGTGCAGGAGTTGAAGCCCCCGTGTGCTGGAAATTAAAACCTCAATTCAGCAAAAAATACAAACGTCACTTATAAATCATGCCTCACATACCTGTGGCTGAAGCGGATGTTCCTCAGAGCAGGCACCCAGTGAGCCCAGCTGAGGATAAAGCACTTCCTGTCACCTGCTTGCAGCCCCTTCTCTGTGTAGTGAGTCAGGTAGCCTTGGCCAAGGTCGAACGACCAGCCCAGGTGGCTACATCTGTCCGCAGCATTGCTGTAGTGTGGGCAGCCATGTCCAGGCCCTCTCTACAGACTCTCATAGAAGGCCTGTACAGACCAGAAATTACACATGAGCACCTGGTCCTCACACAACCTGCAGGATGACAGAGAAGTGGTTTGCTTAAAGAAAGCAAAGGTTGCCGTCCTGGCTGAGATCCTCATTGAAACTCCCAGCAGCGAGCAGGTGTCTCAGTGCCTTTTGAGCTTGCTGGCCCTGGTCAACTCAAAGAGAACATACCTACAAAGAAAGTTATTGACAAATGCATAGGATCTGCTGAAGAAAACAAGAAATTTTATTGGGGCATGTAAAAGATTTGAATAAAGGGGGAAATATATTATGTTTCTGGATAGGAGGACTTGAAATTCCTGGTCTGTCAGTACAGTGAACTCCAGAAGATGTTGAGGTCCAAGTAGAGATCTTGGCCACTGGTAACTGCAGCTGGGAAAACCTGGGCACAGGGAGAGACCTTGGGCCCTAGCATCCCTTGAGGCCAGGTCCACAGCTCTTCTTTGACAGCCTGTGCTGAGCGATCTTCCAGCACAAGGCAGAAGGAGGCTGGCTGCAAATTCCCCACCAATGAGGACCCTGGCTCAGCCTTCTGGTGACAAGAAGGTCTGTGGAAACCAAAAGAGGGAGAACAATGATGTCTGAGGGGACTTTCATCATGAAGCATTAGGGACTTGGGAAACCTGAGGTTCAGGGAAGGCAGCAGTGATGTAAGAGGAAAACCACTTGCCTTGCCAGGAACTTATTAACACGACGTGGGATCAGCCAGCCTGTTATGCAGATATAATGGAAGAGAAAATGCTTCCACAGCCAAACCACAGACCCTGGCAACTCCTCGCCTCAGAGGCAACAAAAACACATTCACAGGGATTGGCTCCTTTCTTCTGAATTCTACACCTTAAGCTAAAGAAGCTAGTCACGCAAGGCTGGCATGCTGGAAAATACGTCCCTAGTTTCCGTAGAAATCTCTGCCCCCACTTCTTTCAGATCTCTCCTCCCATGTGCCCATGCTATTCCCAGATCCCATATGAGTTCTGGGAATGCCCATTAATGACCTGACTGATAGTTTCCTTGGTTTTGCTTCCAAGAATCCTTTTTTGGTTTGAAGCTCTTGAAGCATAAACATGAAACACCAAGGAAGAGTTGGAGGGAGTTAGTGAAGGTAAGATGTGAAGCTTCTCAGTAAACAAAGATTCCGTAGTCTGGTTTCGGTTGTAAAAATCTGTCTATCTTATTTTGTCAGATCTTCTCAGGAGATAACCACAAAGGCTACCCTCACTGACACACAAGGAACTGGGCTAGAATTGCTGGGATGGTGGCACAGCTGGGTCAACTTGCCCTGGACCTGAATCCAAACCAGTGTGCCCCATCCATCCTTTTCTCTGTATCCCAAAGTGGGCATCAGCACATAGCACCTCTTCAAGTATTATGTTCACCCCACGCCCTGGGTGTTTTGATTACCTTAGTAGGTCTGACCTGTTTTTTCCAAATAGACCTACTTAGGATGTCTTCACAGTCTTTTTATGAAGCCAATTTGTACCAGTTATGCAAGTTCAACTTTCGGTGGCTTTGCCTCCAGGGTTTTATTCAACTCCAGACCAAGTGTTCCTGGTCCTATTTCAACAATCAATTAGTACAGATTACTGAGTGTTTATTATCGTGCTAGATCCTTTAGGAGATACAGTCAAGGCATTTGGAGGCATGTAGACCTGGGTTTGAGGCTTGGTTCTGCCTTAATATCTGTGTGACATTAGATCCACCATTTAACCTTTCAGATTGTGTTCTTTAGGTATGACATGGGATGATAATTCTGGGTTACAGATAATATATATAAAGGATCTTGAACATAATCTTTTAATCAAAGGAGGAACAAAAGTCCCAATGTCAAAAACTATGACAGAAGACAATAACTTGCTTCTGAGATCATTTTTCTTCCTCATGGAGCATAGGAAGTAGTGGGAGATAAGACACTCAGAGAGGACATGCTGAAAAAATGCACATGCTAAGATACTCCAAATAATCACATTGACACTCAGTTTGATCCAGAAAGAATTTAAGATATCATGTAAAATATATAAACTAGGGCAAGATAACAAATTAGAAGGGATGAAAAAGCAAAGCAAAATCAAAGTTGGGATGTAGAGCAAAAGTGGGAGGAAGTCCAGACAATGCACCCCAGCAAGGTCTGTTCCACCCACCTGCTTTAAGGGGACACAGATTTGATGCTAAGCTTTTCTGTGGCCACCACCAATAGCCATGATGACAACTATAGATAACTACAGGGAATGTTGAATATAGGTGAAGGATCAGCATGGAGAGGGAGCTGGGTAGGGAAGGCTCCTTTCCTTGCATAGGGAAAATGATGAGGCTTGAGCCAGGTTTTTAAGGATGTTGGAGCTCTCTATTCCTGACAGAGGGAGCCACCCCAGCAAAATATATAGAAAGAGAGTAAAGACGTTTTCCTGGGGTGCAGGGATCCTTCTGGACAGTCTCAAAGCAGGGCAGGCAGATGACTGAGGTCTTTAACACCAGTCTTCAGATTGCACATGAAAGGGAGCAGTGGCTCTCCCCGAGGAGAAAATGACCTGATGAGAGCGGTATTTGGAGGAAATTATCCTGGCACCACACAGCTGCAATTTTCCCCTTTGCAAATTATAATTCATCACAGCCATTTAGGAAAACACTGTCACGCATGTCTCTCCTGATGGGGTTCACATCTGGCTCTGCCATTGGCAATACAGAATATGTAGGAAATCTGGGCAGCATTAGTGTCTAATAACCTTTGCTTGAAACACAGTGAAGCTAACCACAAACTTAGAAATGGCACATATTCCTCTGGAGAAATTTAATCCAGGTTCCCCATGTGAAAGGAAATCCCACGTTGTAGATTCTACTAGTCTGGACAATGGCATGAGTGTTGAAAACTAGGAAGGCTGAAATTAATCTCAGAAATAAGCATAAACTTAGTGATTCATACTTTCGGTTTGCGTTCCTTGCATGTATAGAGTTTTGAGAGTTTAAAGGGGCTTTCAAAATCATTCTCCATAAAATATTTATAGCACAATTAGCAGTCTTTGTTTTTTTTTTAAGAAAGTTATAATTATGTAGCACAGGGCCTTCATAATCAGTTATAATATTTAAATTTCAAATTTAGGCTTAAATTTTGACCAGAGCCATTGTTCCTTTGTTATATTTTGAAGGGCTAAGGAGCTCCTTCAACCCCGAAAAGGAGTGAGGCTAAGAGCTCCTTTGTTATTCAGTGACAGGAGCCTGCAGGATGTAGCAACACCAAGTACCATGGAGGCTGAGCATCTGAGGGCAGAGAAATATTTGAGGGAACATGCACTTTCTAGATCAAGATGCACTCTTTTTTTTACAAGACTGTAGACGTTCTCTTCTTGACCCCAGTTAGGTGTAATCCATGTGCAATTCATCCTCTGGGAACAGTGTTATCCAGGTATTGTGGGGAAAGCATGTCCTTGCTAAACTTTTGATGAAGAAGAGGAAAGGGCAAGGTTTTTTGCCTTTGACAGTCACTCATTCATGCTGTATAATCCAAGTGGCTGTTTTCTTTGGAGGCCTTTCCCAATGGACTCTTGTGAAGCAAGTTGCATTTGTTGAAAGAGGAGTGATAAGATGGACCACAGACCCATCTTCCATGCTTCACTCCTAACTTTCCTCTGGAAAGAGAATTTCATTTGCAAATGAAAGAATTTCCGGAAGAGAGCCCTTCCTTTTGAGACTAGATTTTGGAATTCTTCCATGTCTAGGTGGACTGTCCAAATTGGGCTGTTCACTGTGACCCTAGGTGATTTCTTTTCTCTGTAGGGAAGTGAAAGTAAAATCTAGAAGAGCTACAGAAAGTGTCAAGTTTTGTGGTAAGTCAATTTTTCTCAATGCAGTTCATCCATTTACTTAACAAATATTTATTGAAAGCCTTGTGCTAGCTCCTGTGCTTGGTGCTGGGAGTGCTAGGGGATGTACTGACAAACAACAGAAATCATGGCCCATGAATCATTGGTATGACATACAGCAGAGTTACAATTCTCAAAGTGTGTACAGAATGATGACGCCCATTTCATAAAATTCTCTTGCCCTCACACAAAGAAAGAAAGTAAAGAGGGGGATTATTTTCTCAAACAAATTTAAGAAGGGAATTCTGTTTTGGAAGACACAGATGTATATCATAGAATAATAAAGACTTTGATATATTCTGCTATAAGTTACAGTGTCATTCTTTGTTCAATCCAGCATTTATCAAAAGCAGTTAGCCTTGGAAATCCAGCTACTTATATCTTGGGGACTGGTTTTCTGTGACATTTTGAAAAAACACTTTGGTGGAGGCAACTCAGTGGAAATTAATGTGTCAAAAATTCATTTATATAATAGATACATTGTTGGATTTGATTTGCTAAGATTTTGTTAGGGATTTTTTTGCATCTGTGTTCATGAACAATACTTGTCTAATTTTCCTTTATTGTAATATTGTTAATCTGGTATGTTATTAAGGTAATATTGGCTTCATAGAATAAGTTAAAACATGTTCTCTCTGCTTCTATTTTTTGGAAGATCTTGTAGGGAGATTGTATCATTTCTTCCTTAATATTTGGTAGAATTCATCAGTGAAACCACCTGGGCCTGATTAATTCTTTTTTTTTTTAAATTAAGGTTATTAACTATTGATTAAATTTCTTTATTAGATATAATCAGATATTCTACTTTTTCTGTGTGTTTTGGAAGTTTGTGTCTTCTAAAGAAATAGGCGTTTCAACTAAGTTATCAACAATGAATTTGAAAATGGAGAAAGTGTCTGGTCTGAAAGCCTAAAATATTCACCACCTGGCATTTTACAGAAAGAGTTTACTACCCTTGCTCTAGAGGACTCTCAGATGACTATGATCACATGGGTTCAGGGTCAGCATCTATGATTATGATCACAAGATCAAATGAAGTTTTCAAACATAGGTTTCTTGGGAGTGTGGACGTGGAGGAGTGGAGAGTGAGTTGAATAATTGCATGGGAAATTTGAGAACAAATCATGCAGCACGCAGTAGAAACTGCGCTGAAGCAGACAGACCATATCACGCTGGGGCCCACACAGTGTGGGTGCCCTGTCTGTGTATGTACTGCAGCTGAGTGACAAGTGGAGTGGTCATGACAATAAAGTTTTTCTAATTCTAATGTCGGTCCGAGGAATAATAACATTAGCTACCCATTTCATGCTGCTTCCAGTAATATCACAACGCTAATCTATCTTCAACTGAAGATAAGCATCCATACATAATTAGCAGGTGACACCTTATTAAAACTGACATTAAAGAATTGCCTTCTGGCAGAGTTTTAGTTAAGCAAGAGATATAAATATCCTAAACTGGTAAACAAAGTGGTGCCTTAGTTATACCATTTTGAATGGTATACCCTTATGTGTGCTGAGCAGGAGCTTCAGACTCTCTCTCTGGGGAGTCCTTATGAATCCCTGGGTGTTCTTTACCATTTTGCCTGCTCCTGCCTTGGGGCCATGAGTGACATCTGGATGAGCTCTATATCAACCCCCACCCCGCAACCCAGAGCCTGTCCCTGAATCTCCTTTCCCTCCTGTTGAGATTCTTGTTGACATGCTTTCTTGCCTGAGGACCTCTGTTAAAATTCACCATATTACACAGAATCTAGATTGCCTAAAAGGAAAAGGTACAGGTGTTGGTCCTATTCTTTCTAAGAAGCATCTTGAGCATAGATACATGGGTTTATTTCTGGATTCTCAGTTCTATTTCATTGATCAATTTTTCTACTCCTCTGCCAGTAACATACTGTGCTGATTATAGTTGACCGTAAGTTTTAAAATCAGGATGTGTGAGTCCTTCAAATTTGTTGTTCTCTTTTAACATTGGTTTGGCCATTTGGGTCCCTTGAATTTCCATATGAATTTCAGTATTTGGTTTGTCAATATGTAAAAGAAGCCTGCTGAGATTCTGATACAGATTGTTTTGAATCTGTAGATCATTTAGGGGAATGTTAGCATCTTAACAATATTAAGTCTTCTGGTCCACAAATACTGATGTTTTCTCATTGATTTAAATCTTTAAAAAAATTTTTCAATGTTTTGTAGTTTTCAGAATGTAAGTTCCCCTGCTGAGCACTCAGCATGCACGCGACACATCGACATTATAATTCCTCAGCCATATGGTCTTTCCCCCCACACTGTCTACAGAACACAGACCATAACTGAATCCCAGTTTTCTTCTCCATTTTGCACAAAGGAAGTACTCAGTATGGGTTTGTTGAATAAATCAGGAGCAAAGAAATTCCTCACTTTGCCTTTTGTGTCCTCAAGATGAGAGCAGCAGCAGGATCCTTATCAGTTCATTAACATCCATGTTGCACAAAGCAGATACTGGCTCATCACATACATGCTGCTTCTGGAGTCCTTCATTTTGACAGAAAAATGAGTCGTCGTTTACACCCACAGCTTTTCCCTGGAAGGAGCCACTTCTATCAGTCTCCAAAGAAGGAGGGGAGGTTGCCCCGAGCCCCTAGCTTTTACCATCCCACATGGCTCTGCACACATAGTCCTGCTGCTGAGCTGGGCTGGGTCAGCACAGGGAAGGTCTGGACTCTGTGGATGCAGACCCACAGATGTGCCATCAGCTCAAACCACAAAGCCCCTTAGGAAAAGTGTGTGGGGTTTGCAGGGTCAGCCAGAGGCACACCAGAGCTTTTGTCTTGGTCTCTTGCTAACCTTCGCCTTCCTCTGGCCAGTCCACCTAGATCTTTGGTTCTCCAGGCCTTTGTCCCTGAGCACTGGACTTCGACCCCTGAGGTCCATTCTAACCCCACCTGAACTCTCCTCCTTGAGAAAGGACCCCAGAGAGGATGTGCCCCATCTCCTTTTAAGCATTCAAAACCAATTAAACAAATGGAACAAACTTTAATAAAGTATTGAGTGTTTTTTGTAATAAAGGATAAGGGAAAAAAATGTATTCCAGCCAACTGAGAACATGGTTCCTGGTTCTTCACTGCCAAGCAAGCAATAATTGAGGTGAATCCTGTGAATTGTTGGGAACTAGATCTGAAAGGAGACAGGGCAAAGCTCCGTGTGGATGGTGCAAAAAGCACCCACTCTTGGCGCCACCCTAGCCTGGTGCCTGCCTGTGAGATCTAAGGCAGGATAAGGTGAATTAATTAAGTTAATTAACCTTCTGAGCCACTGGTTCATCATCTTTAGAACAGAAAAATACCTACCTCACCTGACTTCAATTACAATGATATGAATTAACATGGGCAGTGCTGGCGCATGGCAAACACTCAGTAAATATGAGTTTTCTTTCCTTTTCCATGAGGACGTATTGAGGATGAGAAAACTGTCACTCAGTTTCAGGCACAGGCAGAAATGAGAACAAATATTTATGGAGTTCCCAGGAAATACAGGAGCCCAGGGTCTGGTGGAGGATGCAGACAAGCACAGAGGCAATTAGAGACAGGCCCGCGGGGACCACAGTAAGAGTAAGGTCAGATGCTTGTGACTTCACAGTAGGGACTGCTACTCTTGGTACACGGAAGGGAAGGTTCCTGGAGGCAGTTCCCTATAAGCTGAGGTTAGAGGACTAATAGGAATGACCTGGGCAAAGTGTATGGGACAGAATTCTGGACAGATGAAACAAATAAATGTGAAGACCTGGAAGCAAGAAATCCTTGTGCATTAATGGATCATTGGCAATAAAAATAGCAATAATAACAACATTGGTTAAGGACCTACTATGTCCTAAGCATACATACATTGTTTCATTAACCCTCACAGCTCTTTAAGCAATGTATTGTTAGTTCTACCAAGTGATGAAGGAATCTTTATAAGATCACAGAGCTGGCAGATGCTAGGAGAGGTTTTGAACAAGACCCTTTGGGTACCAGAGTCAGTGCTCGCACAAAGACACTGGACAGGGCTGCCCTTAGTAATTGACTGTGACTGAGGAAGAGCTCTCTTAGATGTTGGGAGGCTGTTGCTCTAGGCAAGCTCATTAAATCAACATCCATGCAACCAGTCTCACTCTGCCCTTTCCCCCACATGACCACCTTGCAGATGCCTCTTAGGTCATTGCAAATTACTCCCATGCTTAACTAAAAAACAACTCTCTAGGACTTTCGATCAAGATGGAGGTGTAGGCAGACATGGCTCACCTGTTTGCACAACCACATCAAAATCACGACTAAAATATAGAACAATCACCACTCAGAAATGTTAAAATTGAGTTGAATGGAAGTCTGACAGCTACAGAATTAAAGAAACCACATCCACCCAGACTGGTAGGAAAGGCACAGACATGGAACGGGCTGGTCCCTCACCTGCGTGTGGTGGATAAAAATTTGGGAGGGATATCTCAGGAGTGAGGAGTCCCATCCCCACACCAGGCCCCCAAGCTGAAGGTGCCAGTGCCAGGAAGGTAAGTCCCCACAACCTCTGGCAGCAAAAACCAATAGGGACTGAGTCGGTGGAAGAAACTGCCGGAGCCCCAAGCAGTTGCTCTTAAAGAACCCACGCACAGACTCACCTATTCAGACTCTCTCTCTGAGCTTCAGCACTGGGTAGCAGTTTGAAAGGCACCAGTGGTATACTTGGAGAAACTTAAGTGTCTGGCATCAAGGCAAGCAGAGGCCATTGTCTCTTTTCCAAATCCTCTCTCCACAGAGTCACAGAGCCGGCAAGCTGGTGCCATATCTGAGACTTCATCAACCTGGCTAACACTGTTTGATCTGCCTTGGAGATCCCCAGAATCTCCAGCCCACCCAATTTACAGACCCACTCAAGCTGCTTTTTCATATGAATGACTGGTCTTGGCTCATGCTGAACAACTTCCTAAATCCTCTCAAACAAGCAACAGCTGGCGTCAGTGAGCCCCAGACCTGGCACTAGCAGCAGCCAGCCTAGATTCACATCTTGGCTTCACCTGGGAATCTCCAAGCCCAGCACAAGTAGCAGCCACCTCAGACTGCTTTATAGCTCTGGCAGGGTGGCCCTGAGCAAAACGTAGGTGGGGGCTGAACTTGGCCTGCACCACCTAGGAAATTGCAGGGCCAGGGCACCCAGTGGACATTTATAGATCACATCAGAGCACCACCACCCTGCCCCTGCACAGCTGATCCTCCATGGAGGATGGAGGTTGGTGGTCAGTGGTCACAGCCAATCTTTGCAGCTGACTGGTCTGGGTAAATCCCTCACATTGATCTGTCAACAGCAATTAAAGCTCAACTACAAGAGGAGAGTGTACTCAGCCCACATGAAGGGCACACTTCAGGTACCCAGCTTGGGTGAGAGGGAGGCTGTGCCACTGGGTCCTATGGAACACCTACTACATCATGCCACACTACCAAGATACAGAGTCAAAGCAGCTCTACCTAATACATAGAAACAAACACTGGGGGGCTGCCAAAATGAGGAGACACAGAAACATGGCCCGAATGAAAGAACAGGTCAAACGTCCAGAAAAAGAGCTAAATGAAATGGAGCTAAGCAATCTACCAGATGCAGAGTTCAAAACACTGATTATAAGGATGCTCAAGAGGCTTAGTGAGGACCTCAGCAATATAAAAAAGATCCAGTTAGAAATGAAGGATACACTAATTGAAATAAATAACCTTTTACAGGGAAACAACAATAGAGTGGATGAAGCCAAGAACCAAATCAATGATTTGGAACATAAGGAAGCAAAAAACAACCAATCAGAACAACAAGAAGGAAAAAGAATCCAAGAAAACGAGAATAGTATAAGCAGCCTCTGAGACAACTCCCAGTGGGCCAACATTCACATCATAGGGGTGTCAGAAGGAGAAGAGAAAGAGCAAGAAATTGGAAATCTATTTGAAAAAGTAGTGAAAGAAAACTTTCCTAATTTGGTCAAGGAATAGACATGCAAATCCAGGAAGCACAGAGAGTCCCAGACAAGAAGGATGCAAAGAGGCCCACTCCAAGACACATCATAATTAAAATGCTAAGGGTTAAAGACAAAAAGAGAATCTTAAAAGCAGCAAGAGAAAAGAAGTTAATTACCTACAGGGGAGTTCCCATAAGACTGTCAGCTGATTTCTAAAATAAATTTTGCAGGTTAGAAGGGATTGGCAAGAAATATTCAAAGTCTTCATGAAAAACAGGAACCTACAGCCAAGATTGCTCTACCCAGTAAAGCTATCATTTAGAATGGAAGGGCAGATAAAGTGCTTCCCAGATAAGAAAAACTAAAGGAGTTCATCATCACCAAATCATTATTTTATGAAATGTTAAAGAGACTTATTTAAGAAAAAGATTAAAACTATGAATAATAAAATGGCAAAAATACATATCTATCAACAACTGAATCTAAAAAACAAACTAAGCAAACAAGAAGAACAGAGACAGAATCATGAGTATGGAGAGTGTTTGATGGTTGCCAGATGGGAGGGGCATATGGGGCATATGGAGGAATGGATAAAGAGGTGAGGGGATTAAGAAGTACAAATAGGTAGTTACTGAATAGCCATGGGGATATAAAGTACAGTATAGGAAATGGAGTTGCCAAAAAACTTATATGCATGACCCATGGACATGAACAATGGTGTGGGAATTGCCTGAGGGAGTGGGGGGTGCTGGGTGGAGGGCGGGGAAAGGGGGGGAAATCAGGGCAACCATAATAGCATAATCAATAATATAAATTAAAAAAAAGGAAAAAGAAAGAAAAAAAACCAAGAGCTCTGAGAACATTACCTGTTCAAGGTGTGTGGGGAGGGGCATGACTCACCAGGTGAGCACTACACAGCTCCAGGGGGCTCCAGGCACACAGACAACATGTGAATGGTACCTTCCAGGGTTCTGCAAAGGTAGCCTTGTGAAATTCAGATGATATGGTATGCTAGGATTTATTGAGAAAGTGCATCATTGGCTGGGTTTTGGAGCTCATCTGTTCTTCAGAGAGTTTTGTAAAATAATCTCTTTTGCAACAGAGTTTGGTCCAATTCAAGGCATAGTAATAGAGTTAGATGCTGGAAAGATAGATAATTGTCATAGCTTAAGTAAAACTAGTTTCAGCCTTCAAATAAGAAGTAGATTTGACAGAGAAAACAGTTGACCTTGTAGAGTTCTATCTCTCCTGACATCTTTTACTATCCAGTTACCTGCCATTATCTGAGAAAATAAACCTTCATTACAAGCACGTGAAAAGATATACAACATCACTAGCAATTGGGGAAATTTAACTCAAAGCCACAATGAGATACTACTTCACACTCACTAGGATGGTTATAATCAAAAAAACAAATATAAGTGTTAGCAAGGAGGTAGAGAGATTGGTGGGTGCCCTCATACACCATTGATGGGCTGATGGGAATGTAAAATGGTGCAGCCATTCCAGACAGTAGACAGACCTGTGGTTTTAAGCTGTGCAGGGGACACCCATGGTTGGGGACAGTGAAGTTGAAATGAGCATGAGGAGAGTTGCTGATCAGGCGAACTCTGGTTTTCTATTTGGATTGAGTCAAAGCACATTTTGGACTCATGTACACACTTTCTCTGAAAAAAAAGGAGGGGTGAGTGGTTTCTCTATTAAAATTCATTGCCCTTAGACTCATAGTTTTCAGATTTTAGGAACAGTGGACAAGATAGTTTCTTCGACCTCAGCACCCAGAGGGCTGCTGTATCTATCCTTAGAAGAATGCCCACATTTCAAACAAAAAATAATTACTGGGGCTGCCAAGATCTTATTGCTTTGCTGTTGACTCTTTGCTGAGGAATGCTATTACAAGGTATTTGTTTACAACACTAATGGCCAATGAGCAAGTGAGAAATATTGCCCTTGGCTGAAATATGTTCTGTTGCTAGAAAACAATATAGCTGAAGTGTTTATGAAATTATCAGAGAACATTGTCACTTAATACTAATATTGTACGAGGTGTCCTTCTCTCCAGAAATGCTCCCACCCTTACTCAAGACTGCCTTTAGAAGCCAAAGTTGTTTCCCAACATAATCCAGGTTTGTTCTCAATTTGTCTTAACAAGGAATGACATAAATTTACCAGACAAAGGAGTTCCAGTTTTTGTTCCCTGTGTTTAATCTGCATGGACAGCAAACTGTAAATATCATAAGTGGTTGTTGCCGGCTGGCCTTAGAGAGGCCCCCTTCGTTAAGGACCATGGTTCGCTGGTTTCTTGTGTGTTGTCCAAGGGCCAAGGGGCTGCTTGCCCACCATTGGTATGAGGCCTGGCGAACAAAAGCCCAGAAGCCTGTGTTGAAGGATGATGTGACCTCTGACCTTCACTAGCAAGGCCTGGAGAGAAAGAGGCAAAGTCAGGCTCGGGTAATATTTAATGACAGATCTTGTTAGGGTTAAAAAAACAGCTCTGGTATCCAGCTGGGACTTCCTCTGGGGAGCGCTCAGAGAACTTCAGTGACAGCCATCAGACCCCACGTATGGTTGCACCAGGTGCCCACTGAGCTGTCTTTCTGAGCCAGCTCCTTCCAAGGGCCCCCAACTAGGTCAGTATGAGTCAACAGGAAAATTCATTCATCCTTTTTTCCCCTATTGCCACCAGCAAGTCTCAGTCCTCCTGATGCCACAGTGAGGTTCTGACAGTGACCAGGCACGGATCCTGGTTTTTCTTTGATAAATATAATCATCAAGAAAGTGACATGGGCTTAGTGATCTTATAAAAGGGACCCCAGAGAGATCTCTAGTTTCTTCTCCCATGTGACATTGCAGTGACAAGACAGTTGTCTGCAACCCAGGAAGTGGGCTCACTTGAACCTGACCATGCTGGCCCCATGGTCTTGGACTTCCAGTCTCCAGGTGTGTGAGAAGTAAACTTCTGTTGTTCGTAAGCCTCTCAGTCTATGGTATTTTTGTTATGGCAGCCATGCTGGCTAAGACAACACCTTCCATAAATGTAAGGAGCTTTAACCAGGTGTGATTAGTGTTTAACTTACAGGCTGGCTGGAGCTGAGATGAAGATCTAGGACACTGAAATCTTTAAACGAACTTCAGATTGAGAGAATCATGCCACAAGCAGAAGGCCTTCATTATCTCCCCTTCTGAATCATTTCCACCTGGCACCATATGTGTTTTTGGCACATCTGAATAGATACCAATGATCCATTTTGTTTATGCCAAAAAAAAAAAAAAAAAAAAGGAAAAGAAAGAGACATGCATGCCCTTGGCATTGCTAGATTTAGAAGCATGGTTCTCACTCATCTTTGTAGCAGTTTGGCATTTTACAGAGGCGTGGACTGGCGCAGCCCAGGACCTGGCCTCTGCGTCCCGAAACGTTCTTCTGCAGTGTCCTATGTGCGTGCATTTCTCGGTCCTTTTCTGCCTCTTTGTTTTTCCTTCTGTGTTTCTTCTTCCAACACCTATGGCTAAACATTCCCCAAGACTCTCTCTTTCTCCCTCCTGTCCCTTTATCATCCTCTACAACTACTGTAATGAACAACCCATATATATTTATTAACAGTAACATTCTGTCAACCACTAACATAGACCCCACACTTTCTGCTTGTTCAACATCTGTATTTACACACACAAAATATCATAATTTCTAATTTCTGACTGCATTATCTAAGCCCAAAACTTGTTTTTTCAGGGATACTTAAAAAAATTAATATGTAACAGAAGTACAGAAAAATGTACCAAATAATAAGCATATAGTTCCAGGAATTTTCACAAAGAAAACACACCTTTGTAACCAGCAGCAATATCAGGAAACTAAATGCTCCTCAGCACCTCAGTGCACCTTTCCTTCTCATTACCCACCTCACCCCAACAATAACCACTCTCCTGATTTTTAACACAATAGATTAGTTTTTCCTGTTTTTGAACTTCAAGTAAATGGAATCATATTTATGTTTTTTGGCTTTTTCCATTCAACATCATATTTATAACATCATTGCTAGTTGTTGCATGTAGAGGTAGTTTATTCATTCTTATTACTGTATAATATTTCATTATGTAAATGTACTATATTGTTAAAGTCCATCCAATCGTTGATGAACATTTGAATGGTTCTGTCTCTAGCTGTTATTAACAATGCTGCTTTGAACATGCCTGTAAGGTTTTTTTGGTGTACATATGCATTTCTCTTGGGTTCATGCCTAAGAAGAGAATTACTTGATCTCATGATGCATGTATGTTCAGATATTCTTTTATTCTTGACTTGTATACTTCTAATAATGGTCTTCCCATCTTTCCTGTCAATCAGGTTTGCCACTTTGGAGTCCCTTTCACTTCCTTCCTCTAGTCCACTTCAATTAGTCACTATCAATTTGGTGCCATCTTAAAATTAATTCTTACACATGTTTCTTTCTTACAGCCACTGCCTCTGTTCAGACCCCATTTAGCTCATTACAGTAGCATTTCTTATCTCTCATTTTTCCTTTGGCCATATCTCTACCATGGTAACCCTGTTAAAACACAACACAATCCCACACCTTGGCTCCAAACACCCAAGGGCGTATTCAGAAGGAAGCTGAGACTCCTTGCCTATTATTCAAGGCCTTCCAGAATCCAACACTCATTGTTCACAAGAGTTTCACACAACCTGAGCTCCACTAATACTGTGCCCTTTGCTGTTGTTCCCAATGCTCCTGCTTTGTCTTTATGCTGTAATGTCTGGAGTTTCTTTTCCCCACAGCAGCTTTTCCTGGTGAAATGCCACTATCCTTCCAGGCCCAATTAAGCACTATTTTCTCATTGAAGTTTTCCATGATCCCTTCTTATAGCACCTCTTCTTAATGTTGTCTTGTGTTACCTTTTTAAAAGATTTTATTTATTTATTTTTAGAGAGAGGGGAGGGAAGGAGAAAGAGAGGGAGAGAAACATCAATGTGTGAGAGAAACACTGACTGGTTATCTTTTGCACACCTCCAGCTGGGGACCTGGCCCACCACCCAAGCATGTGCCCTTACTGGGAATCGAACCAGTGACCTTTTGGTTCATAGGCCAATGTGCAATCCACAAAGTCACACCAACCAGCGCTCTCTTCTGTCATTAATAAAACTATCTGTGTACATGTTTGTTTCTAATTTTAGATTGTAAGGTTGTAGAGGATAGGGGCTCTTGTCATATACCGCTTTGTATCACTTTACAGGGCCTTATGTTGGGCCTTTCACATAATTGGGTCTCAGCATTCATTTATTTATTTATTATTAATAAGAAATTAGTAAATAAGTAACCATAATAACGACAATGTATTAAATACTGTGGTAAGTGCTAAACATGCATTATCTAAAATATTCTGGGGTTTTAAGGGTTAAATGAGACATTGCAAATAAAGACCTTGATACATACTGGTACTCAGTAAATAGTAGCAATTTTTGTTCTTATTATTATTCTGAATTAACAGATGAGAAAACTAAAGCAGGAAGAGATTAAGTCCCTTGGCCAGTGTTTTATAGGCAAATGTAGTTGGAACTTGATCCCAGGTGTCTGCCTGTTTTTCTTGATTTCTTTCACTTAGCATAATGATTTTGAGATTCAGTCGTGTCATTGTGTATATTGATAGTTCATCCCTTTAATTGATAAACAGTATTCCACTATATGGATATACTATAATTTATTGGCTCATTCACCCTTTGATGGACCTTTGGATTGTTTCCAATTTTTGTCTAGTATAAAAAGGCTCCTGAGAACATTCATATGCAATCTTTGTGTGGACGTATATTTTGTTCTTTTGGTTAAATGTCTAGGAATGAAATGGCTGGGTTGTATTTTTGGTGTGTATTTAACTTTTAAGAAAATCCCAAATTGTTTTGGTGGTGGTGTACCATTTTATCTTTCTATCATCAATGTGTAAAAGTTCCAGCTTCTCCACATAATTGCGAGCACTTGGTATGTTCAATCTTTTAAATTTTAGCCTGTCTAATGAGTGTGTAGTAGTATCTCATGTGGTTTTAGGTAGCATTGTTATACCCTGTTTCCCCGAAAATAAGACATCCCCTGAAAATAAGACCTAGTGCAATTTTTTTCAAGCTTAGAAATATAAGGCCTCCCCTGAAAATAAGACCTAGCAGCAGTCATTTCTACAGCTCCTACCAAATTCTTGATGGAATTCAGAGTTTGGCTGGCTATACTGATGTTTGTAATGACATGACTACAGTATATTAATAAATGTTGATTTTTTGTTCAACAATAAATGTGAATTCTTGTTCATGGAAAAATAAGACATCCCCTGAAAATAAGATCTAGTGCGTCTTTAGAAGCAAAAAATTAATATAAGATACTGTCTTATTTTCAGGGAAACATGCTACCTATGTAACAACGATGATTAATGATGTTGAACATCTTTGAGTGTATTTATTAGCCATTCGTAACACTTCTTTGTTGAAGAGTCTGTTCACATCATTTTGAATTTTAAGAGCTCTTTATATATTTTGGATACAAGTCCTTTATAAGATAAATGTGTTGTAAGTATTTTCTACCAGTATTTTATCTTTTACTATTTTTGTTACTGGTGTTTTCAAAAAGCAAAAGTTTTAAATGTTGACAAAATTTAATTATCAATGTTTTTCCTTTTATGGATAGTGCTTTTGGTGTTATAGCTAAGAAATTTTTGCTTGCCCTAAGGTCTCAAATATTTTTCCTGTATTTTTTTTTCTAGAAATTTTATAGTATCAGGTTTCACATTATGCAACAGGATATGTTTTGGGTTGATTTTTGTGTATGATAGTAAGGATTGATCCAATCATTTATTTTTTTAATATAGATACTTAGTTGATTGGATAGCTATTGAAAAGATTTTCCCTTCCCCATTTAACTGCCTTGTCATCTTTGTCAAAAATCAGGTGGTCTATTTCCTAACTCTGTTTTGTTCCATTGATCTATATGTCTATTCCTAAGCAATACTAAGAATTACTATAACTTTACAATAAGCATTGAAATGAAGTAGAATAAGTCCACCAACTATGTTCTTTTCAAAAATTGTTTTGGCCATTCTAGATTCTTTGAATTTCCACATAAATCTTAGAATTAGCTTGTTAATTTCTACAAAAATGCTTGTAGGAATTTTGATTGAGTTTGTGTTGGCTCCTTGGAAGAATTTGGGCCACATTGCCATTTTTAACAACATAGAGTTTTCTAATCTCTAAACATGCTATATTTCTCCATTTATTTAGATCAGAGAAACTGGGGTAGAAGACAGAATATTTTGATATTAATGTTAAACCATCATGAATATCACTAGTATTGTTTAACTGTTGATATAAAAAGTTGGAAAATTTTTCCTCCTCTTTCTCCTTTTGTTTTTCTTTGACTTCTTGCAAATTTGTCACATACTCAGATTTTAATTCATATTCTATCTTTGCTTCAAACATTGTTCAAAATGTTTATTAGTTTCTAAATATCTACTATATTTAGAAATGTGTTGACAAATGAAGCAAGATAACACCTTGTCCAATATAGAAACATAGAACTGTTACTAGCATAGTGAATGATATCAATATTGGAGTCTGATATAATGCCATTTTCACTGGATTGCCATGATACCCAATGAGCTAAAGCATGTGAGAAGTCACTCTAAAACTTCAGAGTGCTACTATTAATGTTTTTATTTAAAAGAGGTTCCAAATAACCTTTTTCTTGTATTTAATTGATGTAAGTTATTCTTCAAGGTGAAAGCAAGTGAAAAATCCAACAAACAAAACTGGTAGAGTTAGCTAGCTGATCACCAATAAATCATGCTTCTTTTTCACAATGCAGAGTACTGCTGGAAGGTGGCTACCAACTAGCAATGACATTTCCCAGTCCTTATGCACCCAGGTGGGGCTGTGTGACTAGCTCAGTTAGTAGACAGTGAGCTGAGCTGACTGTCACTTCCAGGCCAAGGTGGTTGAGTTCTCCATGTACCTTCCCTATACTTTAGCACACTTTATGGTGATTTTGGGAGCCCCAAATTGAAGAGGTCACATCCCAAGATTGGAAGGAGACTGAATCTTCAAGTTCCACTTGGGGAAGAGGAGAGCTACTCAACCAGGGACATCTACCATGAACTCTGTGTAAGACAAATAAAATTTTAATATTTTAAACCACTGAAATTTTTAAAATTATTTTTAAGTATATTTTATTGATTCTGTTGTTACAGTACTTCCAATTTTTTCTTCCCTTTCCTCCTCTTTGCCCAGTACTCCCCTCCCCTTCAGTAATCCCACCTCCCTTAGTTCATGTCCATGGATCAAGCATGGAAGTTCTTTGGCTTCACCCTTTTCTATAGTATTCTTAACTTCCCCCTGTCTATTTTGTACCAACCAATTATGCTTTTTAATCCCTGCACTTCCCCATTTATCCCCCTTCCCTCTCCCAGCTGATAATCCTCCAAATAATTCCCAAACCTATGATTCTGTTCCTATTCTGGTTTGCTTAGTTGGATTTTGTTCTTATTTTTTAGATTCAGTTGTTGATAGTTGTGAGTTTGTTGTCATTTTAATGTTCATAATTTTGATCTTTTTCTTAAGTAAGTCTCTTTGACATTTCATATAATAATGGCTTGGTGATGATGAACTCCTTTAGCTTTACCTTGGCTGGGAAGCACTTTATCTGCCCTTCCATTCTAAATGATAGCTTTGCTGGATAGAGTAATCTTGGTTGTAAGTCCTTGCTTTTCATCACCTTGAATACTTCTTGCCAGTCCCTTCTTGCCTGCAAAGTTTCTTTTGAGAAATCAGCTGAGAGTCTTATAGGCACCCTTTGTAGGAAACTCTCTGCTTTTCTCTTGCTGCTTGTAAGATTCTCTCTTTATCTTTCACCTTTGGCATTTTAATTATGGTGTGTCTTGTTGTGGTCCTTTTTGGGTCAAGCTTGTTTGGGACTCTCTGTGCTTCCTGGACTTTTATGTCTATTTCCTTTGCCAAATTTGGAGTTTTCCTTCATTATTTTCTCACATAAGTTTTCAATTTCTTGCTCATCCTCTTTTCCTTCTGGCACCCCTATAATTTGGATGTTGGCATGTTTAGAGTTGTCCCAGAGGTTCCTAAGCCTCTCCTCATTTTTTCCAATTCTTGTTTCCTCATTCTGTGCTGGTTGACTGTTTTTTTCTTCCTTATGTTCTAATTAATTGATTTGAACCCCAGTTTCCTTCCCTTCACCATTGGTTTTGTGTGGATTTTTTTGTTTCATTTATAATGGTCTTCACCTCTTCCCTTATCTGTTTGCTGTACTTAAGCATATCTTTCAAGCCTGTGAGCATCTTTATCACCAGCATTTTGAACTCTGCCTCTGTTAGGTTGGCTATCTCATCATCGCTTAGTTCTCCCACTGGAACCTTGATCCGTTCCCTCTTTTGAGCAATACTTCTCTGTCTCCTCATTCTGACAGGCTCCTGTGTTTGTTTGCCTCTGTGTCTTAGGTAGAGCTGTCACTCCTGTTATGTTGTAAGGGGCGAAGCCTTAGGTATCATTAGTATAGGTGACCTGTTTCAGCACATTGTGGCGCTGTTTCTTAGAGGAGGGATCTGAGGGTGAACAGTGCCACTTGCTCAACACTCGCCCTTTTTTCCAGGCACTTCTCCCACTTTGTATGGGACTGGCGCCTCTCTAGCTGTTGCCCTGGCTGTCGTTTCCAGAGTGGGTGGGTCTGCGGATGTTCTAGAATTGTGGGGGCCCTTTAAACAAGGAGTCTCTGCTGAGAGATGGGCAGTTTCTTCTTCTGCCCCAACCCTCACTGGGTTGCACAGTCCAAAGCAATAAGGCTTTATTTTCCCCAGCCTGGGACCATGAGCTACGTGGTCTGGTCTTGTGCTGGGAGCACTCCCCAGGTGTCCCTTCTGATTTTTAAAATGTGTGACTGGGCTTTCCACCAGTCTGCTGTCACCGCCGCCATTGCCGCCATCATACTACGTCCTCTCTGCACCAGCTCCGCCCCTCCTACCTATCTGGATGAGTATTTCTTCTTTATATCTTTGTTTGTTGGACTTCCATGCAGCTCGATCTTCTGGAACTTCTGGTTGTCTCTAGTTTTGAGGTAGTTGTATTCCTTCTTAGTTGTGGAGGGAGATGCAGCATATTTGTCTAGGTCTCCATCTTGGCCAGAAGTCCAAACCACTGAGATTTTAAAGCTGTTTATTTTAGTAGGGAGTCTACTCCCATAAATATCTCCCTCTTTTTTTTAATGAGAAGGACTTACAACAAAAGAAACAGTAATAGGGTGGGTTTGTTTACCTTGTAAAAATGAGAAATAGACTAAAGTTAAATGCTTGGCCTATAAACTTCAAGTGACCCAAACCCAGTGAGCCATACAAACTTTCCTGGACTTTGTTCCAAAGAATATAAGTTTTGGTATCTAACACATCTGGGCTTAAATTCTGGCTCTTCAAAATTCTTGCTGTGTCCCAATCATTAATTGGATAATCTTGACTTCAAATATTTCAATGAAAGGATAGACTAATATGTGTTGATGGTGATTTGAACCTAGATTTTTGCTCTTCATAATACACATAAGTCTATTAAGTGAACAATTTTAATAGTGGTTAAATTTTTACTTGCAAATAAATAGCTCTTACTTTTATTACCTTTAGTTAGAAGATATACAGTAGACAATATACCCTTGGCATGTATGGACTTAACATTGTGGCTTTGATTCTCACATGAGATTCTGAAAACATGCAACATAGAACAATTTTACAGGAATGTGAGTCTTGAGTTATATAAAGTTGTGGATGAACCCAACTGACTACCTAGAATTTACCTTTTAAATCTACCTTAGGATTTTCTATTTGTTAGCATACATTCAATATCTCTTATGAAGTAATGAAAATTGTATTTCTTGATGAAAAATTCCTAGAAAAGAAAATCAACTTCTAGTGTTGATGATGGAAGTGAAATGAAAGAAAAGAAGGCTAAGAAACTTATGATTTTTATTTAGAAAATAGGAAGTAAATATAAATTAAAGTATGGAATATTAATTTTATGATAATTCCAAACTAGGTGAACAAGCCTACCATGTATTCTATAGAAAAACAAGAGAAGTTGATTCATTAAACTGGTTCATCAAGTGCTTAATTAAGAGTTCTTTTATGAGATAAAATATTGATAAATTTTATAAATCAATTTAGTTCTAATATATAGAGAACATATATAAGCCTTGGCAATATTCAAACTCACAAGAAGGTACTTTTTCTAAACTGGTTTATCAAATTCATTTCCCTAAAGAAGTGGGTCTCTCAAAAAAATGAATTCTAGAACTAATCGACTTAGATTTTCTCTACCTTGTTCTTCTTGAATTCTCTGTGCCTGGTGAATTGGTGAATAATTGTAGACCGCTCCATTGATATACACTGAAATAGGAAGACTGCAATTTTTTGTATGTTTTAGGTCAAAATCTTCCTCTTGAAGTTAAAAGAGAGTAAGTTATTTAAAAAGAAAATGTTGGTTGTTTTTTTAATCTACCTAAATCAACCTCTCTTGAATAACCTCTTAATTCATCTCTTCAACTTTGGCCTTGTAGACATAATATGTAAGCATCTATTAGTACAAGAAAAAAATGTTTAGTTGATTGCAATAATTTTTATTTAGAAATTCTACTGTTGTGTTCTTTGCTTTTGTCTCCTTTGTAGAATCCTGGTTGACTAGATCAATAATCATATTCTCATATTTTTTAACATGTCTCATATACTTTAAATATTTTAAAAAGTAGTATTGAATCCAGTCTCCAAGATGGCTCCCAAAGATTCTTGTCTCTTGGTATTCACACCACAACCAGTTCTCTTCCACATCGAGTAAGTGGAATTGAGTAACCACTAGAATACTGTGTATATGGTGGTGCATGCCTCTGAGAATAGGTCAAAAAAGAAGTTGTGGCTTTCATCTTTCTTTCTCTTGGATAATCACTCTGGGGGAAGCTTATGGACCATGTCATAAGGTCACCAAAGCAGATCTATAGAATGGCTGATGTGTCAAGGAACCGAGGCCTCCTGAATGCAATTCACACTAATTTGCCAGACATATGAGTGAGCCACCATGGAAGTAAAGCCTTTACATGATATCACAGCTCTGGTCAACATCTTGACTGTATTATGAGGTTACCCAGAGAAACTATGTGAGACAATAAAAGCTCATTGTTTAAGCCACTAATGTTTTGTGATAAATTGTCATAAATCTCTGGCTAACTAGTGCAACTAGTTAGAAAAGCTTGCAAAATTTTTTTCTAAACCTCATTATAAAAACCCTTGGAAAACCTTATTTAACACAGCGACAGTCTCTTTTCATGAGGAGATTTGACTGTTTTTTTCAAGACAGGAGTGGTTCTTATAATTTTAAGTGAGGTGGCAAACAAGCAGGTGTTACTTCTGGCTTTGCTGGGGAAGGAGCCAAGACAAGCAGCAGGAGGTGCAGTCTCTTCCTCATCCGCGGTATGAGACGGAGCGGGGCATCCCTAATGGTGACCTCTTTGCAGAGTCCCAGGCACTAAATGAAAGTCAAGAGAACTCTAGGGTTTCCTCTGTGAACATCTCTGTCTTAGAAAATGTCAGACAAAGCAAACAGAAATTTGGTTTCATTTCTCCATTGTTTCACGGGTGTATTTTGATGTGGCAAGAATCCTTCCTTTGTGCTACATATCAGTATTGAATGATTGACGTGTAACCTCTTGTGAAACTTTCATTTAATTACACATGAAGCTCCATAGAATTTTACCCACAGAACAGTAGGGTTGTTCTGTCAAGTGTTCCAGACCTAAATTTGTCGCTGGCTCAACCCCAGCGCAGTCATGCGATTAGTCACGCAAGTTGTCACAAACCCCATTTACCATAAAAGAATCATAGCTGATGGCCACACCAGAGCTCGTTTCTCAAAAGATGTCTCTGACGACTAAACTAACATGCGTGTCAGTTTGTACATATTTTTCACGTTTGTTTTGCCTAAAGCATGGGCTACGTCAGAGAAGATGGAGACACCTTCACGGCCTGTTAGTCACATCTCACCAAAGCTCCTCAATGGGCTGTCAGACAAGAAAGGAGCCTCATGTAGCCTCCTTAATCAGCACCCCTGATCTGTGAGGTCATTGGCATGTTTCAGTTTTCAGCTCTCATTAGTTGAGCGCGTTCCACGGGCAACTCCTTATCTTTTGTAACTTTTGCTGCCACATCCTGAGAAAGCCTTTCTGCAGAATGACACTTTCCCCATGGGTCAACCACAATAATGAGTTGAGGTGCCCTCTGCACTCACTGGCAGTATATGTTGATATTAACCTTTCGTGTTGTGAGATGTTGCTTTTACCCTTGGCTTCTGCCATGGAAGAGTCTCATTATTTCTAATAGGCTGTGGCAATTAGGGTCTTGGGGCTGTTGGTCGCGGCCATTTGGAACGGGGAAGGGGCACTCGGGGAGAACAGTTGCTTTTTCTTTACGTGAACAATGTGTTGCCTAGCTCAGCCCGAATCTGCAAACAGAGAGGCCAGGGTGGACCTCCGGCCACCGATGGGAAACTGCCCAGTGAGTCCTCTCATGCGTCCTTTCCTTGCAGTAGTGACTGGCTATTCTCAAACCCCTTTTGTGCAGAAGTGGACATGCTCAGCAGATATTTCAGTGTGTAGGATTTGGCCTAATAAGAAATCCATTATGAAACAGAATTATTTGGGAAAGAAATGAGTGCGTTCAAAGGGACTTTTTTTTCCCCTTTCAAAAGTAGTTGGCTGGAAAAGGAAAAGAACTACAATGACAACCAGCCATCCTGATTGGTTCATGGGCTCTCTGAGGCAGCAGCATGGAGCTCAAGGGACCCAGGAAGGTCCCTCTGAATTGGGATTGGGAAATCTGCCTCCTGATGACTCTGTCATTGTCAAATTCAATGGGCTTCCCCTGAACTGTCCACTCAAGGTTAGAACAATACATTGGTAGGGTCCTAACAGCCTGGGGAGGAAGGGGGTGAAGGGGAAAAAGTCCACACTAGAGTAAGTACATAGGAAATCACCAGTAACTAAAAGCATAATATAGGGCTAGCATTCACATTCTTTCCAGTTTTTTGATCAGGAACACTGTCTGTATTAGAAAGAAAACAAAACAGAATTAAGCAATCTTTCTGCTTCAGATGAAATGAGATTGGAGGCTAAGGGATAACTCAGAAGAAAGACTTTAGCTTATTTGTAAGCAGTGAAGCTTGAGTGTTCCATATCAGGACAAGATTTTTCAAAACAAATGCAAGAAAAAGTCCCTATATTAATCTGGTTATGAAAATAACACTTGAGAAAGCCCCTCCATAAGTGTCTCATAAATTAAGAATGTGCAGTGTCAGAGACCCTGATGTGCTGCTGCTGAAATAATCCCTCCTGGCAATGCAACAGTACGGTCTGTTTCTGAGAGTCCCTTGCTGGTTTATTCCTTGGTCTGCAAAATGACACATTTGAAAATGTAAGTTCACTTCAGTTGGGTTGGTCCATGGTACAGATACATGGTGATTGTGAGGCAGAGTTCCAAATGTATAACCAATGATCATTGAAAGTGAATTCTTTCTTGAATAGGTAAGAAGTCTAGAAGAATACCATAAGAGCCTCCCTGCCTTCCTTCCTTCTTCCCTCCCTTCCTTCCTCCCTCCCTCCCTCCCTTCCTTCTTTCCTTCCTTCTTCCCTTCCTTCCTTGCTTCCTTCCTTCCTTCCTTCCTTCCTTCCTTCCTTCCTTCCTTCCTTCCTTCCTCCCTCCCCTCCCCTCTACCTTCCTCTGGTCAGCTGCTCTCAGTCCCAGGGAAAACTCCTCTCTCCTTGGGCTCATCCTTCCTTACTTTTTCACGTTGTTAAAACCTTAGGTCCTGGGTGAGAGTGTGGGCTGCTCTGCGGCTTCTGGTCTAGGCTGTTCAAGCTTCTGGAGTAACAGAAGCCCTCCCGTTTACATGGCTGGTCCAGATCAGCAGGGTGAGGGCTCGGGCCCTACGTGCAGTTGGCATTGAGGGGTATACATCATTCTGGAGTCTCCTGTGTTCATAATTTCCTCATGGAAATAGTTGGTGGCTTGGAAAAGTGGGGTTTGAGAGTTCTCAGCTGACTATCTTTTTACATTTTGAAAATGCAGCCAAAATCTTAGTAATATATGGCACAACCACACAGGAAATGAGAACTTGGCCAGGACATCATTACGAAAAAGGGAAACTTGTTACTTGGTTTGCTCACTTTGAAGACCAGAATCTTATCACAGTAAGCCTATCTGGTCCAGATTGTCTGTCTGTCTGTCTGTCTGTCTATCTATCTACCTATCCATCCATTCATCTATCTATTTATCACAGTACATAAAAGGGACTTTATTAGATAATAAAAATGATTTTATTTTTTTTTATTTTTATTTTTTAAGAATCAGATAGGAAAAAATGATTTTAAATAAATGAACTCACTGAACAATTGACAGATGAGAAAACTGAGGTTCAAAGAAGGCAAGTGACTTTTCTAGGGTAACATAGTACAATAGTATCTGGTGCAAGCTGCACCCAATCCTAAACTTTTAGGCTTTAAATCCAGTATTTGTTTTCTACTGTGTTGTGAGGCCTGAAATAGCTACTGAGCTTTTTCCCTTTTATATCCCCAGTTAGGAGACCACAAGTGACCTTTATTAAGAAAAGTCTTCTAAGTTCAAGAACAGAGAACATGTGGGAGAGAGTGAATTATGGAGCTGGATTTGGAAATAATTCAGGGGTGTGACTATGCTGTTCATATTATTGTCAGCTATAATTCAACAAAAGCTCTTACAGAGAACTTCCTAATTTATGAGATAGGAAATTTAAAGTTTTTTTTCCCCAAGTACTATGTCCATACATGGTTAGATTATATGAGACCCTTTGCTTTGGTATGTTTATAGTTAGCTTGTGCCAATGTGCAAGGTTGAAGTACTTCTTTCAGAAAATAAAATTTAGTATGCAATGGTAAATTACTGTGTGGAAGTAAACTCAGTGGTGAATGAGTACTTCCTGGCCACAGGGGCACCATGTAGGGCAGCAAAGAGGTGACTGACCATCTGGCCTTAAAAGGAAGAACTATGAGGGAGAAAGCACACACCTAACAGGAGGTCATCATTTTCTCCATAGTTATTCCCACACTGGGTTACAAACCACAGTTAATGTCTGTCCCTAAGCGACCATAAGATATATTTTAGTTTAATTGTAAACTACTCTGACAATGAGAGAATTTCAGTTTTACAACCTAATCAGTGGTTTGGCTTTCAATTATTATTATTTTTTACAGGCACTTGACAGAGTAAACACATGGTTACAAAGTGTTTTAAATTTATTTGCTTTACATAGTGACAAAAAACGAAACAAAACAAAACAAAACCCAACAAAAAAATCCTCAATTCACAGTGTTTATTTTTTTTTTGAAGCTGCAGACTTCAGAAGGCCAACTCCCAAAGCCTTTTGTTTATGATAAAGAAGGCACAAGTAGCCAACTTTTTCCCTACTGAAACTGTATTATTGTTCTAGTTAGAGATGTCCTTTCCCTTCCCTATGTTAAAATTACTATGCAGCATGTACCATTTATCATTTATTATAAAGAAATAAAGTCACATGTCTGGACGAATTGTGAAACTATTTAAAATCACTGGCTCCAACCTGGAGGTTACAAAACCAGACTTGAGAATCTTCTTAATAAAATACAGAAGATCAGGCTTAATGGCATGCAGTTTTCACACTCAGCCTCTTTTTAAAAAATATGTTTATTGAGAAAGGAAAGAAGAGACAGAGAGAGAGAAACATCCATCAGTTGCCTCCCATATGCGCCCCAACTGGGTTTGAACCAGCAACCTAGGTAGGCATATGCTCTGACCAGGAATCAAACCCTTAACCTTTTCATGTATGGGGTGATGCTCCAACCAACTGAGTCACACTGGCCAGGGCCATGCTCAGCCTCTTTATAAAGCTTTTGGACAAATTGGAATCTTGCCCTTGTGGTATCCAAAATACTTTTATTTTTTATTTTATTTTTTCATCCTCACCAGAGGACATTTTCCCCCATTGCCTTTAGAGAGAGGAGACATGAGAAAGAGAAACATCAATGCAAGAGAATAGCATTGATCAATTGCTTCCTGCACATGCCTGGACTGGAGATCATACATGCCAGCTCCTGGATCAGGGATAAATGCACAATTTAGGCATGTGCCCTAACCAGGAATCAAATCCACAACCTTTTGGTTATGGGATGATGCTCCAACCAACTGAGCCACACTGACCAGGACCCCAAAATACATTTTCGGAAAAGAGAATTTCCTCTCCATAATACAAGGCACTACTATCTCAGCTCCAAGCTGCAAAGGAAAATGGCAAGCTAATTTTTTTAAGGAAAATATTATTTTTTGTGTGAAAGATCAGTATTAACATAACTAATTTAAAGTCATGGAGTTTTTGCCGCAAAGCCTGTCTTGAGGTCTGATGCATTTCTCGCAGACTTGCCTGGAGGAGAGATCCCCGGTGCAGCCTGCAGAGGGTTTTCATGCTGCTCACGGAAACCACAATGACCTTGCTCCAACCCGGAAACCACTGAAGCAGCACAGAGAAGTCCATATGAAAAGCAACAAACTCAAGGTAACATGAAGCCAGCTATTCCATTCAACATGTTAAAATGAATGAGAAATATTTTTAATGCACTTGAGTTTCCTGTTCCATCTACAAATGGAACAATCATCCTGCATAGTCTAGTGAATTCGTCTTTTATGAAACAAGTACAGAAAAATTCTTTGATTGTGTTCTCAAGTGTGTCCTCCCACTTAGTGCCTAGTGCCTTCAGGCTTACAGGACAAGTAAAGGGAGGCACTGATGTTTATCCATTCAACACAGTGAAATGCACGCTCTTTTAGGGTTGGAAAAAAATCACTCAGTTTTCCAGTGGTTCAAGAAGCCCTGATGTGAGGAAAGGGAGAAAGCTGAGGAGCTCTGGCGTGGAGGCAGCCTGGGCTATGACCTCCTCCCTCGCCACGGTCCTCCTGGAGGGAAGGGCAGGCCTTGGCAGGTCTGGGCATGGCTCCTTTGACTCCGTGCCTTACTGGGCAAAACCTCTGACCATGTGGCCATCTGCCCTTTGGACTTGATTTAAGGGGAGACTCCCCAAGGGCAGAAAGCCCAGTTAAAAACCGTCTCCCTGGCTGACAGCAAGCCACATGTGGCCCCAGCACAGTAGAGTGATGGGTGGTGGGTTCTTGCATTTCTTGAGCAACCTGACACAGGCGGTTCCTTGCTAGGCACTAGGGACATTAAAGTGACCTGAGGAGGCAGGGAACTATTTCTCAAGGCTGTGTTTCTAGCAGGAAGCACATGTGGTGACTAAACCCTAATTTCTGTCTTGGAAGAGAAGAGCCCCTGGAAAAGGCAGGAAGTAAACACAGCTTAGATATTCTAAATGCCAAGGATATGAGCAAGGACTGGGTATTACAGGGAACAGGGAGGAAGGGCCTCTACCTTCTTCACTGGTAAGGAGATCCTTTGTAGATGTGAGGATCTAAGCAACTGAGGAAAGTTGCAATAGGAGACTAGACTGATACTGATTATCTTTCATCTTTTAAGGGCTTTCAATTATTTGATTCCTGGAGAATTTCATGAAGAATTATTTAGATAAAAGGTTCACATCCATTTGCATTTCAACTGGATGACTGCACAGCAAAGCTCAGTTTGACACTGCGTGAATGTTGTGTTCCCTGGGTTTTAAGTTTTAAAGTTTCAAACTGAAAAACAAGCCTTGCATTGAAATGGCTGGTTGTGGAATCCAAATGACCTGCGATCATGTAAAGGTGAGAGGGGGAGGGGGTTTGGGAGTAAAGAAGATGACTTCTAAGGGGTGGGCCAAGCAGTACAGGACACTAACTGGTCTGCAGTCTAATTTTGTCTGAGTCAGGACTTAATGGCTTTGCCTGAGTCGTAGGGACAGAGGTGCAGCTCATAGAACTGAAATATGGTTCTGCAAACAAGACTTCTGAGACTTTGGGAGGGCAGCTCATACTTGCTTGGAATTATTGGTTCAATGAGTGACCTAGGTTTTTTGTGTGTATGTGTAGAAGGTGTGTGTTCCCTGTCCATGGAGTAACATCAGTGCCATGTGGTTTGAGCTCCCTGTGATTCTAGGCAGCCAACAGCAAGAAGCAACTCCTGGGGCAGCAGTGGTGACCCCAAAGTAACCATTTTTATGACTTAATAGTATGGGACCACCAATGTTCTCCCAATTATTTTGGGTAATCTCAAAGGGGTGCCTGTTAAGTCTTCTGAAATGAATAATCTCAGCAGCCATCTGGACCCACCATTTCCCTTTTCTCCACCTCTAAATCCATGTGAATTCAAGAAATCACCTGAAGACTGCATTCTAGTGGGCTGGGGTTGAAAAAACTTTGCTTAGGAATATATCTAAGATGTCCCCTAGTAGAGCCTCCCAGAGAGACTTGGGGAGCCTTTAGGGTTGGTGCCGGAAGAGTAACACACTGTCTGTGTATCTGCCAATGTAACACAGGCAATCTGTCACTTATCCTGTATATCGTTCAAGACCCTGGAAAAATAAATAGGAAAAGAACACTAAGAACAACACCAAAACAAGCCAACAAGCAAAACAACAACTTTGAAACATGTTTTCTGTTCTCCAGGAGCATAGAATTCCAATGGGGAGATCCACTGTCACACTCACACACACGTGCACACACGTGCATGCACACACATACTAACACACTCATCATGAAGGCACCATGAGAATGCACATGAACAATGGTGCTAGAGTCTTTCTGACATTGTGCCCTGCAGGGTCACATTAGGAAAGACTTGATGGAAAAGGTGAAAATTTCAGATTGGTACAGCCACTATGGAAAAAAGTATGGAGTTTCCTCAAAAGATTTAAAATGAAACTTTCTTATGACCCAGTGATTCCACTTCTGGGTATATATTTAAAGAAACCCAAAACACTAATGTGAAAATATATACGTTCCCCTATGTTCATTGCCATATCATTTACAATAGCCAAAATATGGAAGTGACTGAAGTGCCTATCAATAGACAAATAGATAAAAAAGCTGTGTTATGTATATACAATGGAATGTTACTCAGCCATAAAAAAAGGAGGAAATCTTATCATTTGTGACAGCATGGATGAAGCTAGAGGGTATTTTGCTCAATGAAATGTTAGTCAGAGAAAGAGAAATATCATATGATTTCACTTATATGTGGATTCTAAAGAACAAAATAAATAAAATGGAAACAGACTTATAGACACAGAGAGTAAACTGGTGGTTGCCAGAAGAGAGGGAGGTTAGGGGGCTGGGTGAAAAAGCTGAAGGACTTGAGAAGTACACATTGGTAGTTACAATGGAGTCATGTGGGTGTAAGTACAGCATAAGGAATATAGTCAATAATATTGTGATAACTAGTATAATGCCAGTTGGGTACTGGAAATATTGAGGGGCCCATAATGTAAAGTAATTGATTGTCTAATCATTAAGCTATACACCTAAAACCATAGAAAATAAAATTGAAAGAAAAAAGAAAAGGTGAAATTTTGTGATACAAAGGATACTTTGAAGGATGAGTAACATTTGGACAAGGTTAGGTGCCAGGAGAAGAGCTCCCCTGTGGAGAAGTGGATGTGGCAGAGGCATGCATGAGGAAAAGCGGAAGCCAAGTTTGGGGACAGTAGGAAGAGCAGTTTACCAGGTGTAGACCACCACAAAGCTCAGACTGGCAAGGGAGATTGGAATCACTCAGGGAGGGTCTTAAGAAGGTGGAAAGGTTTGAGGTTTTATTCTGTAGGCACAATGAAGCCATCAAATGTTTTTGAAACAGCAAGAGATATATCCAAGGAAAACTTTAATAAAGTTAATCTAATAGAGGAGCTTAACGTGCATTTATGTGGGAAGAAACTAGGAGGGAGATGAGTTAGAAGCTTGTAACAATTGTCCAGGCACGGGGTAATAAGGACGAACTAAGGTGATGGTGGCAGGGATGTAAAGTAACACAGTTAGGAAGAATCATCAAAGTAAGACCATTCAGCAGATGTTTGTTGAGCCTCTGCCATGTGCTAAGCATAATATTAGGAGCTGGGGGATACAAATCTGGAGCTCTTTCCCCTCCTTTGCCCTGGGGTGGCAGTGCAGAGGGACCCAGAGGCACAAAGAGAACAGCAAGATGGGAGCCCTGGGAAGATGGTGCCTCGGCTCTGGTTAGCTCCTGCTGGGTGCTGTGAGTAACTTTGCAAGACGTGGGGAGAAAGGCTGGGAAGATGAGGCCAGGGAGGAAGAGGCAAGACATGCAGATTTTAGAGACTGGGGAGGCCAGGCCAGCGAGGACAGCGATAATCCTATGGAAGACCTCAGCTGCTGCTCTGGGGAACAAACAGTCCATTTCAAGATGGGGAGGCACTGGGTGTATGGTGGCTTAGAGCTGCTGTCATCAACAGTTACTAGAAAGCATTTAAAGCAAATATGCACATGTTCACACAGCTGCGCACACACATTTACCCCTAAGATGAACTGAACTTCTTTCTTGCAAAGGCAAAATGCCCACAGAAGGGTCTCTGTACTTTATTCACATGGAGAGGAACAGATTGGGTTCCACTCCTGTAAGAGCTGAGTACTGCGACGCAAAGCAGTTGATCAGGCTAGACTCATGCTAGTGTTTCCTTTTCTGAATGTTTGACACCATTCAAGCTTTACTTATAGGGAATTATGTGGCTGTCATGCTTTTGTGAGGCTTCAAGACAGCGTGACAATGTTCCTTGAGGTCATTTTTTCACTCTGCTACTTCACAGGGCAGCATGTGCCACCCCGGGACATGATGTGAGAAAGACTTTAGAAACCCCTGGTGCCCCAAGAGTGGTGGAAGTCAGGAGCTGAGACAAACTCGGAAGGACGGCCATGGTGGCAGGTACAAGCTGAAAAGGAAGTCAACCTCCCATGTCCTGCTTGCTGCCTCTGAAGCCATGGAATAGTGGCCCTGGCTTCCCCAAACAGAAACCCTCTGCCAAGTGAGAACTGCCCACGTCAGAAGCTGTGAAATGCTCTTTCCCACCACAAAGCAAGGGGCTATCAGGTCACTGGCAGGAGTCAGAGCCCGGGCCCAGAGCAAGCCCCTACTTCTGTGACACTGGGCTTGGGTGCTCCACGCCCTGGAGAGCTCCGCTTGGCTAAACCTTGTTACCTCCTGTCGCTGCAGCTATGTGACAGGTCCCTTGGAGAAATTAGCAGCGATTGGAGAGGAACCTAGTTCTTCAGGGAAGCTGGGGGCTTTCTAGGAACCGAAGGTGAAGAAATAAGGGAGCGTGTGTATTAAAGAGACAGGAAGTTTGTTTGGGTTCTGGTGTCTGGGGCAATACTTGGCCCCAGATCTGAACTCTGTGGAACCATCACCTGCTGGATAGAGAACTCTCTCCCGAGCTGAAAGCTTCAATAGTCAGCACTGAATGTAGCTTTGAATCAGCCATCTGGTCTCTCTCTTCCAAGTACATTATTATAGCACCCATTTGGGAGAGAGAGCCCGAGAGATCCTCTCTTTCTAGA